>NC_067475.1:13837271-14474703 GCF_947179515.1 Apodemus sylvaticus
AATGCAGAAAGTAGGACTTGTGAGTGCTGGATGTAAGAGTGAACACTGGTGGAAACATGATAAAAACTCAAGTCATTTCTCAATGTTCCTTTCCAATTTCTGCCAATGTATTAGTAAGCAATACACTAGGGCAAATATCATAATTCAAAAGTGAAAGAGTAAAAAAAAGGTAGCCATTTACAGGTTATCATAAGCTAATCTCAAGGATAAATATGAGTTACATAAAATAACCAAAATAGAAAAGTGCTATCAATGCTCAGAACGTCAACACTACCCTAAGCAACTAGCTTTTACTACATGCTATGCCCAAGCCAGCATTGTGCAAATCATACTCTTTAAGACACTCTCTGGATCACAGCCCTACACGTAAAGATTCTTAGTCTAGGGAGAATTTTAAGAGCACAGCAGTCTAGCATCCCTACCCACGGATGCCTGTAGGCCAGGGCCTACAGTTTGAGAAAGCTTTTATTCCACAGCGAAGATTTCCTGCTGCCCAGGAGAAACTTTCATAGACTGGAGAAGCTAGGTCCTACCTGGCGAGTGTAGATACTTGCTCCTTTCTACAGAACATCACCGGGAACTCTGATTCTCCTTGCTTTTAATTTTCAACAAGTGTCTCTAAGGGCAAGCTCTGGTCTTAGGAGAGGAGATGGGTTAGAAAGAGCCATTTCTATAGTTTGAAGGAAAAGAATCCAAACACTTCCCTCTTCAACATTCTGAAATCTCACACTAGCGCTTTGCTAACAAAAGCAGTCTCTGCTACTCACCTGGAGAATTCTGTATATTCAGATAACATCACTTGGGGGGACAGCCCACTTACCACTTACCTACCTCATGATCCCTCGTGGGCCAGGGCATCCTCTATCAAATGTCACCTGACTTTAGCATCCCACTAATTAATAGCAAAGAACTGATGCCCCATCCAGTCACACACATTTATCCTTCCCCAGAGGATTAGGACAAAGGCTACCACTTACCAATTGCTCAAGTAAAACCTATGCAGATGAGGTAGCATCAGAGTTTAGACATTCTAGACATGTCTGAATACATTAAGTCCTTAAATCCCAAAACCAAACCATGAGCTAAGTACTGTTGGTCAATGGCCCTATTCCCAAACCTCTGAGGTGGAGTTTATGATCATGCACATTAATATTTCTTTAGAAAAAAGATGAAAACGGGGGGCTGGAGAGATGGCTCAGCAGTTAAGAGTGCTGACTACTCTTCCAGGGGTAATGAGTTCAACTCCCAGCATCCACATGGTGACTCACAACCATCCGTATTGGGATCCAATGCCCTCTTCTGGTGTGTCGGAAGACAACTATGTGTACTCATGTACATAAAATAAATAAATAAATAAGGAAGGAAGGAAGGAAGGAAGGAAGGAAGGAAGGAAAGAAAGAAAGAAAGAAAGAAAGAAAGAAAGAAAGAAAGAAAGAAAGAAAGAAAGAAAGAAAGAAAGAAAGAAAGAAAGAAAGAAAGAAAGAAAGAAAGAGAGAGAAATGATACATAATGTCCTGTCAGATCATGGTCAGTGCCTTAGTTCAAGTGAGTGAGGCACTGCCATCCAGGTATTGAGTAAAGTCTAAAGTTGCTAATACATTTTAGATCTTATAATTGACAAACCAGGCCAGAACAGAGCGCAACTTGATTGAGTTACAGACAGCTCAGATCTCAGCCTCTTGTAACACTACCACAGTTCTGTCTTCTCAAAGACCAACAGCAGAAGTCAGGGAGACAAACTCCAGCTGTTCAAACTCCTTAGGTTCAGATCTATTCTAACAAGTGATATTTGGGAAGACAGGTAGAGTTGTTGTGAGACAAGGGTGCTAGGTACCTCCTCACTGGATTTGGACTAGATTGTTTAAAGACTTCGTGGTTGCACCTTTGGCAAAGCTAGCCACCATGTGGTTGCTTGGATTTGAACTCAGAACCTCTAGAAGAGCAGTCAGTGCTCTTAACCACTGAGCCATCACTCCAGCCCCCATACCACAGTGGCCTTCAATTTGTTATAGAGCTGAGCAGAACAGTGAATTTATGATCTTCCCGTTTCCACTACCCACGTGCTGGGATTACAGGCATGCAAGTCCAGCCAGGGCTCGAACCCAGAGTTTTGTGCATGCTAGGCAAGCCTCTACCTGCCATGTTAAGCCCCCGCCCAGATGCTGAATCCTTTGTGAAGTATAAGGATAAATGACCAGTGAGGTGTCCTTGCGCTTAACCATCGGCCCAGGAGAAGCTAATGTACAGATCTAAGTATCATTTCTTTACGACTCTGTAAAGCATCCCAATCGAACATTAAGCCCTCTGTGGGAGAAGCAAATGGAAAATTCAGTGAACGGCCACGTTAATAAAGTGAAAAGACTTGTCTTTGTATGAAACATAGCCCATCTGAAGGCATAAAGCACACAGATAAATACATATTTTGCCACTACAGATGCTGAATGACAAACTACTCCATATGGCTGAGCAGTTGGTCCTAAATTAAAATAATGGCAAGGGGCGAAGACGGTTTCGGAGCAACATTAAAATCACTGGGCACAGCTCTAATGATGTGTGCAGCCGCTGCGGCTATAGGGTGAAGGCATATTTGCTGACACAAAATGAACCACTCAGAACATCGGCCCCTGTCAGCTCAAACGAAACAGAGATGGGAGAGGGCAGCTTCGGCAGCTCAGCTCCGAAATGCAAGCGGCAGCAGCTGAGGTGGGTGTGAAAATGGATTTGCTCACAGGGACTGAACCATCAACCAAGGGGCACACATGGTTCCAGCCAAAAATGTGGCAGAGGAAGGCCTTGTCGGGCATCAGTGGGAGGAGTGGATTTTTGGTCAGGTAAAGGCTCAATAGAGGCCACAACAAAGGGAAATGGACAGGGGTGGTGGATAGGGGTGGGAGGGGGGTGGGGGGGAGGTGGGAGTGTGTCAGGTAGAGGGGCATATACATGGAGGCAGGGGGTGGGAGGAAGGGTAGGGAATCTTTGGGAAGGAGGGGAGGGGGGCTTTTGAGAGGGGGGGAAATTGGAAAAGGTTTTACCATTGGCAATGTAAATTAAGAAGATACTCAATAAAAAAAACAAAGCAAAACAAAACAAACAAATACAAAACGGGATTTGCCACCAAGCAGCTCTGATCAACAGGGATCCACGAAACCCCCCCCCCAAAAAAATGACAAGGGAACTGGGCTCTCCGCACAACCCCCCATCTTAGTGCCTGCCTGCATATGGCCACAGAGAATGTGCTTCTCAACAAAGTGGGCATTCTTCACAGCCCATCAGCGTGGCACACACTCGTACGTCATGTATGTATCCCTGTGGAGCGTCTGAAGCACAGCTCTCTGCGGAAAGCTAGACTGCACAACTGCAGGTCTACCACAAACAGGGTTAAATGAGAGAGCTGATTCCACCTCCGCCCTCTGAAGACTCTCCGCAGAAATTAATTCTTCAGCCCCAGTCCTTTATCATTATAAAATGATATA
Source organism: Apodemus sylvaticus (assembly GCF_947179515.1). Lineage (NCBI taxonomy): Eukaryota > Metazoa > Chordata > Mammalia > Rodentia > Muridae > Apodemus > Apodemus sylvaticus. The sequence continues at coordinate 13,840,745 of NC_067475.1, forward strand.
AAATCTTATACCCATTAAGGAAAATCTGAAGAAAGGCAAATGATCTTATTTCCACGAAAATACACACACACACACACACACACACACACACGTGGGTCTCTGTGCTTGGCAAGCTAAGCTCTGAGTTTCACAGAACTCTGATAAACCACTGTCCTGAAACCAAACAAGTGAGATAAAGACCCATTTCAACAGTGGGCGTATGAATGCTAGAGATGTGCCAGGCCCTCCACAGGTATAGGAAGAGTTCATGGTTAAGTGATAAAAACATGAACTTTCAATGTCCCCCACAGCACCCAGTTGAGTTCATGGACAAAACCGGCAACCAATAAATTCTTGGCAAATTAAGTAACACGCAACCTGAGTAGGTAACAGCCACAGATCCAGGCAACTCAACCTGGTCATCCGATGCCTTCCCATTCAGGATCACCTGTCATAGTCAGCTACTGCCTATATTTTACCTAGGCTGCATCCACCCAAGAAGTAAGCATGGCTGAGGGCGGGGCACTTCTACCCAATGCCAACCCTCCAACACCAAGTTTTAGTCTACTCTCTCCATCAGCCTGGCCAGCACCTTCTTAAGATTCACTTAAGTCTGAGGTTATTCCCATCCATCTCCCCCCACCTTTAGCTCCCAAGTCTAACCTATGCTGTAGCTGAAATGCTCTCCCTGCCTGCTTCAGATCTCTCCCTTTGGGTGCTCCCCGTAGAACCCTCCTTCACTTCCAATTATCCTCACTGAGCAACTGCACCCCACGGGAGCAAAGCTCTCCAGTGAGGACTGACTGGTATCACAGCTGAAAGAATGGTGCATCTGATAAATCCACATCTAATATGTTAGCTAAATCTTTGGCTTTCTAAACAGGTGACAGGTTATAAGATCTAACTCTGCATTCCATGGCTGACATACATTTCTTGATTTCTTCTTGTCTTCGATATATTTTCTAGCTTTCTAAGGAAACAACAGCAAGTTAGACATAGGCCAGCATGATAAGTCGAGAGGTCAGATGTAGGTCTCATTTCTATACATTCTACATGGAAGAATTCCACACACAAGGTTCGAGTGCGCACAAGGTTTCACATTCTCACAAGAACTGTCAAGTGCCTGTAGCTGCAAATCTCAGAGAAGGTCTATTAAGTCTCGCAACTACAGTAAGGGGAGGGGTATACAACCCAAAGCAAAGCTGTGTCTCCCCAAGGCCGGGGCCTCTTTCCACCCGACACTGACGCTCTCATTCCCATATATATTTTTTTTCAATGCACTTCGTCTTGTTATGATATTAGTTCTCTCGTTGTCACAAGTTAGTCATTTGATACTCATTTCCCCAGAAATAAATTTGAAATAGAGACAAGACAGAGAACAAGTATTTATATGTTTGAATTTATAATACAGATGAATCAGTTAGGCACATGATAATGTACCCCAGTGATGCTTGAGAATGATAATTCCATACTCTTATCCCTGTCTGAGGTAAGTTTTAAGAATTTATGGTAATTAATTTGCATACTCTGGATTAAGCAGAAGAAAGTTTTAAATTTTAATTAAAACAATAAATCTTTATTTACAATAAAATGTAGCACCTCCCTCGCCGACTGGTGTGACGATGGGTGTGTGGGATGGGGTTGCTTCCTTGCATGGGTTTTGATGGAAGAGCTTTCAGTTTGGCGTAGATCGTTTTTACAAAGATGGAAAGTTCTACACATTTAGAACTTGGAGTCAAATGAAGACTCACAGGAAAGAGCTCTGAGAGCGATCCTGCATGCTGCTATGCCCGGGTGTCTTGCCCCTCAGTACTCTGAGAAATCAGAGTCTGTCAAGCAGAAGCCTCTTCAAGAACAGAATGACTGAAGAAAAAAGAGACTTGCTGTAACCATGACCACAGCAAGAAAAACTGCTACTAATGAGTTGCATTGTGGGATTCCAGGGCATCTCTTCTGCTCACAGCCTCTGCCTAGCAGCTCTCAAACATCCGCCGTCCTCTAGGCAGGATCAACTTCTTTCTAATTCAGATCAGTCCTTTTTAATCCTTTGAATGCCATAATCCAATACATGAATTCTTTGACCCAAAATAGAACTGTCTATTAAAGTAGCCATGTAGGGGAATGAATGATCATAACTGTTGAGCTAAGATGAACTATGAGACATTCTTAGTAGGCTTTTGTCAGGAATGGTATCTTATTATATCTTAAAGCACACAGGAAATATAATACCTTTGGATAATATTTGACCAAAGAACGAAGCAAAACAGGAACTAAAAAAAAAAAAAAACAATAGTGCAAAAGATGTATAAACTGAGAATGAAGATCCTGGACCTCACATTGGTACATGATAATGCTTCTCTGCTCCCTCAGAATAACCTCTGCACAAGTCTTAACTGAAGAGCACACACATGTGCTTACAGTAAATTGGCATGGCATGGTGGTATACACATGTGCTTGTAAATTCACGAGTGCTGATATTTATTTTTAGATTTCTAATCCCAGTAAGCATGACCCTTAAACATACGGAACAATCCTTTCTGTTCACAGACTGTCCTTCTCAAGTTACATCATTAAGCTCACCTCATGTTTACCAGGCATTCTAGAATACTGATTTAACAAATGTGTGTAGCTACCCTGCAGGTCACAGATGGAACAGCAAGATCACCTCTGCATAAATGCTGGGCCCTGCAATCTCGAGCAAAGACAACTCCTGCAGGAGAACCTGATTGTGGACTGCCTGCGAGACCAAGGATTGCTGACGCAGGCAGTGCCAGCCAATCAGGAGCTGCTGTTTAAAAGTGATGCCTTCTGAGGACCGGTGGGGTGCGGGTGGAGGGTATGAATGTAGCTTGCAGCAGTGCTCACATGAGCTTGCTGAGGTATTTCTCACCTGCTCCAGAAGTCATTGATTCTGCCCCACCTCAGTTCCAACCCCCCAAGGGCAAGTAGGGTTGGACAGTGGGCAGTCCAGGGCACAGGCAACAGCAGGTGACTATAAGTGAGACTTATTTGTAGATGGATTAGATCGACCCATCTATACTTGACATGTTGGAGCCTGAGAGGCTCCACTACTAGAAGCTGCCAAGTGCCAATCCACAGCTGGTTAGCCTGGCCCAGAGGCAAAAACCTCCACTGGTCCTTGTGTCCCTGACTTCTAAAGGACTTGGAGCAGTCAGCCCTGGGGTCTGCTAGGCCAGTGGCACTCACCAGGACTGTTCGTTCACACTGCCATAGGTTTTCCTCTAATCCCACAGACTGTGGATGCAAAGAGGACCCCAAGCAGGTGGCTGATAGCCTCTTAGCACTAAAGGGCTTTTGAGAATTCATAAACCTCTCACCATAGGTGGAAGGTAAAAATGCCCTGAAATGTCAAAGCTGAAAGATGATTTGTGGCTGTGAGGGAATCATATAGGTGACATGAAGAAGACGCAAGGAATGGTCTGCAGGCTGGTGTGTTGTGTAGGCGGGACGTGCTGGTGCCGGGGAGTCTTTATCCACCTCTTTGTTGGAACTTCTAATTCTCTGTATTCTTTCCTTTCTTTCATACGCTTGTCTTATGTTTGGGTTTTGTTGTTGTTGTTGTTGTGCTTTTGTTTTTGTTTTTCTTTTGTTTTGTGGTGCCAGAGATTGAACCAGGACTTCAGGCAAGCACCTGAGCTATGTTCCTCAACCTGTTTTGTCTTTGTTATTTTGAGGTAGATTCTTTACTAAGTAACCCGGGTCACCCTTTAACTCATTCTAAAGCTTAGGTTGGATTTGTACTTGTGACTCTCCTGCCCATGTAGCCTAGATTAGAAGCCTGGGCTCAGAGCCCGGTTCTACCTCCTTTCCTTGTTTCCGAGGGCCATGGAGCCAAGCCACATCTCTGTTATTTAACCACCTTGTTTCCAACAGACAGGTCCATCTCTCTCAGCCATCCCTCCACTTATTAAAAAGATCATCGTAACTTGAAAAACATAGAAATGCATAAAGTAAAAGGGGGAAAGGGCAGTAAATAGCATTGTTTCCCTTCCCTCGGCTCAGTATAGAGATCCTCTAGAAATAAATTACACATAGTCAAACAAAGGATGGTACTTTGAAGTGGGATCTCACCATGCAACCCTGGCTGGCCCAGAGCTTGCTATGTAGACAAAGTTACCTTAACTCCTCACTGTTGGGAGTCTAGGTTGAGCCACTACAAAGCTGCTTTAAGAAGGAAAAAAAATAATACCAGAGAGATAGGAAGACAGACAGAAAGACAGACAGACAGACAAAAACCAGATAGACAGGTTAACTTTTAAGTAATACACGCATTATAGATTAAAATGGAACAATGTACCTTACTGTGTAGCTTATTACTTTAGTATAGGGTATCAAATGAAAAACATCACTGGATGGTCTGTCTCATAGCCCCTCTAAATTCATAAGTGGGAAGACGGCAAAGAAAGGTTTTATGGAAGCCCACTTAGAAGAGAGTATCCTGTCTCTTAACACCTACCCTGTTAAATGCAGAAACCAGCAGATGATGACTGTCCTCTCACTCTAGATAAATTGAAACTAAGTTACAAACTCAATTTGTATGGTCACAGTAGTTCAAGAGCTTCATGTGACTGGTGAGTGATACTGAACATCACAGCCGCAGACCCTTCCCACACTTGCAGAAATCTCCAAGGGGCTGAGCTTCTCAGCTGGAATATTTATCTCGATTGGCTGGAATATTTATCTCGATTGGCTATTAATACTGGAGTTCACCATCCACAATGCATGGGTGAAACCAAGACAAGAAAAGATGGCCACCCAGATCCGAAGGGCTCCCTCAGTTCTGACAGGCGTGATCCACTGCTTGCACTGAGGCCAAAATGTCTCCAGGCAATTCAAAAAGAGGACCAGGGAGCAGAGGGCACCTGCCTCCCGGAGAGTCTGCATTGAGTCTTGGTCTTGTTTCTTGCTGTGTGCTTTGCCCAGGACAAAGAATGTTTGTTTTATTTTACTACCATGTTTGTTTCACAGGTCTTAAGTCACTGGCTTGAATTCTATATTTACTCAGATAAGATTCTAGACTAGTCCACAATCAAAAACCACTAAATTGCAAGAATGCACCAGATCTTTATACTGTAAACCCTCTGTGAGGCACTGAAGCTGCTTCTAGTAGTTGGCATTTATAAACAGCACTGTTACAAATGACCACCTATGGAAGTCTTTCCTGCTTTTCAGAATGCAGTGCAAGGAATGGTTCTTCTGACTCACAAGGCTCTGAGCATCCATAATTTAAAAAGTACCATGAACGACCTTTCTGAAGAGTTCCAGTGTACTCTGTCTGACAGCGGGTGGAGCAAAGGCCCTCTTAGCCATGCTAGGCCCACCCGTGAGAATCATCCATCTTGTTAATTTTTGTCAATAGGATTGGTTTCACTTGCTGCTGCCTCATCGTTAGTGAGGCCAAGGATCTATCTGCGTGCTAACTGGCTATCTGAACATCTAGTAAACCTTTTTATGCACTTTGCCAGTGTTGGTAGACTGGTTTGACTTTTGTTGACTGACTGCTAAGAATGATTGGTTTACATCATGGGCAATAAATGTCCGCCTTCCTCAACCCTCCCCCACGTGCTCAACACCCTCCTCACCTGCTCACACCCCCAACTACTCAACCCCCCACCCTGCCTTCTCAACTCAATTTCTCACCTGCTCAACATCCTCACACCCATTCTGTCTTGAACTTGCTTGAAGGTGTCTTTTGCCATTCCTAAGTTTTGTTTGGGTTTTTGGTTGGTTGGTTGGTTTTTTGTTGTTGTTGGGGGAGGGTGTTTATTTTGTTCTTTTGTTGTTGTTGGTGGTGGTGGTTTTGGGTTGTTATTGTTGTTTTGTTTTTGCTTTTATTTTTGAAATGTGGTTTCACAGTGTATCCCAGACTAAGCTGGAACCCCCGACAGTCTTTCTGCCTCAGCCTCTTGCACACTGGGCTCCTAGGGAAGAACCACTACCTACGCCTACCTTCAGGTTTTCAGGTCACAGTCTTCCCAGCTTTCCCTCTAAGCTCTCTCGACCTGTTTTAAGATGTTGTTTCCCCATCTACAACTACAATCATCTTTCCTTCTGCATTTCCTTTGTCTTAATTTTCTTATGTTATATATCAAACTGTAACCTACATGGAATTTATTTTGTGTATGCTAAGAAATAAGCTCCCTTTCTTTTCTTCTAAAATAATGTTCCAATTGTTTGAACATCATTGCATTAGTTACTTTTTGTTGCTGTGATAAAATACCGTGACCTAAAGACACTCATAGAAGGAGAAGGTTTTCGGGTTTATGGTCCATAAAGGTGGAGAGGGCCAGACTCTGTGGCTGAGCAACTGTGCACCCATGGCTCACAGCATGGTTAGCGTCTACCTCTGTTGCTATCTCTGAGACATGCTCCTCAATGGAGATGCTGCCTCTGTCCATGGCAGGTCAACGCATGAGCATTGAATGGAAAACCATTCAGATCAGTTTACTCAGATGTCAAATTTCATCTGATCTATCAACAAGACGTAGAATGGCCAAATGTCAATTCGTCTTAATTTTCCTAAAGCTACTGAGATAGTACCAATCCCTGAAAAACAGCCCAGGACATGGGATAAGCCTCCTGAGGTGACGCCCTCCCTGCCTCTCACACTCTCTGGCAGCTGTATGCCCTTTGCTCTCTCTCCAGATCCCACTTCTTCTGTCATTCTCTGGGGCCCTTCCTTTCCCCTCTGGTTACAATAACTTCTCTGGGTTGAACCAGACTTCAGTGTCCCAAAGAAATTGATACTGCCCTTCCTTGCTAGTCTTTTTTTCCAAACTATCATCACCCATGCACGAATAAAGAGTGTTCACCATTGAGGCAGAAAAGAAAAAGAACTTAGCAGCCCACACCTCTCTTCTCACTACCACCGCTTCCTTTTGTCTCTTCCCCAGATGCCTGTAGCATCAGCTACAGCTTTTTCCTCTTAGAGACTCACTAACTGAATTCGGTCCAGTTACATTTTGTTCCTTCTGAATCCTCAAACCTTGACTGTGGTCACCACTAACCTCTATGTTGCCCAAAACAACAGCTGGGTTGATGTTCCACCCTAGCAGCACCTTCCAGCCCAGTTTATCAGTGTATCTGTTACTAAGACGACCTCCCGTGGTTTCAGGGACCCCCAGCCCCTGCTGTTTTCACTGGACACTACATGTCTCTTCTAGGTCCTCTTTAGAAAATCCTCCCACCTCCCAATTCCTACCTGTAAGAGAGTCCCTGGGCTCGCAGGGTCCCAGAAACCCCAGTCTTCTCTTACAAACTTTCGACGTAGTCCTGTCCAGCCCCATTCCTTGAAATGCCTTACAGACTCCACACCCAACCTCAACTCTGCTCTCAAACCTATATGTACCTCAAAACTACTCAATGTCGTCACTTGGAAAACTAACCAGCACGGCTACATAGCATACGCAATATCAAAGCACAACAAAATGGGGCTGGAGAGATGGCTCAGCAATTCAGAGCACTTGGTCTTGCAGAGGACCCATGCTCAGTTGCTAGCACCCACATAGAATCATGCATGTCTGTAATTTCAGTTTCAGGAGTAAGACACCTCTTCTGACCTGTCTGGGGTCCTGAAGGCACACAGTGCAAAACATATATACACATGCATACATACATGCATGTAAAATAAAATAAGCAGTTTTGTGTGTGTATGGGTATTTTACTTGTATGTATGTCTGTACACTGTGTGCATGCAGTGCCCTGGGAGGCCAGAAGAGAGCCTGTACCTCCTGGCACTGGAGGTTATGAGCCTCCATGCAGGTACTTGGAATAGAACCTGGGACATGTGGAAGAGTAACCAATGCTATTAACTACTGAGCCACCTTTCCAGTCCCTAAAATAAATACTTTAAACCCACACAACAGACCTACAGAATCCATGCATTCCTCCGCACCCTAGCTGACCACTCCCTGGTTCTTGCCTCGGTTGCCCTAGAAACCATCTCCCCACTTTCTACTCTCAATGCCACATTCTCTCCTCAATTCTAGTCCCCTCCAGCAGTTCTCAGTCCTTCAAAGTTACTAGTCAGACTATAAATGTCTTCTCAAACTGTTCCAGTGGCATCTCATCCACCAAGGGAAAACTCTTTCTTCTCATATCCCATAAAGTCACCATCTGAGCCCTGACCCACCATCCAAATTTATCTCTTATAACTATTGTATCGATTACTTTTCCAATAAAAAAAAATCACGTAAATAGATTAATAAGTAAAACTGTGATTTATCATCCATATGCACATCAAACTTATTTTCACTCCATGACCTTTGTTTCTGTTTTCCGCTCTGTGGACACACTGATTCACAGGTATCTGCTGACACATGGAGTCAAAGATATCTGCAGACACACTGATTCACAGGTATCTGCGGACACACTGATTCACAGGTATCTGCTGACACATGGAGTCACAGATATCTGCAGACACACTGATTCACAGGTATCTGCTGACACATGGAGTCACAGATATCTGCAGACACACGGGGATTCACAGATATCTGCGGACACACTGATTCACAGGTATCTGCTGACACATGGAGTCACAGATAACTGCAGACACACAGATTCACAAATAACTGTTGACACACGGATCCATAGATATCTTCAGACACATGAATTTACAGATATTTGCTGACACACAGATTCACAGATATCTGCAGACACACGGATTCACAGATATCTGCTGACACATGGATTTATAGATATCTGCTGACACACAGATTCACAGATATCTGCTAACACACAGATTCACAGATATCTGCTAACACAGATTCACAGATATCTGCTGGCACACGATTCACAGATATCTGCTGACACGCTACTCACAGATAAGTGCTGACATACAGATTCACAGATATCTGCTGACACAATGATTAAGATATCTGCTGACACAGAGATTCACAGACACATGCACAGCTCAACTACTTTGTCTTCAATCCACTTTTTAGCCTTGTGATCGTAAACCTTGTCTAACATATAATAATAGGTGCACAGTAATTGTTGAAGACACAAGCAAATAAATGTTCATACATAAACGTATTGTGAACTTGAATAAACATTTTAGCTTAATGAATACGTAAAGGGCAAAGTGATTTTCGAGTGATACTCACTTTCCGCTGTTTTACAGAGTCCAACTTTATGAGCCAATAGGAAGCCACTTTTGTTTTATAATGCTTCCAGTTATCCATGATCTGTTGGGGGAGAGGAGTTGAGAGATTTAACCTAGAATGCTCACTGAAAGTAGTAAAGGAACCTGTTAGCCCTGACTATATCCATGTGTGCAGCAGAGGCACTATGAGACTATTATAGTAAAAATCCTACCATTCATAAAAAGACACCTGCAAAGCTTTAGGCAAGCCCAGCCTTCTAAATCTGAGCCCTTTTCTTTTTCATCAGTAAGAGTAATAAAAGTTAGAAATCCTTAGATACACACATTTTAGGTAGGACTCCAACCCATAGATTTTCCATCTTTATCCACAGGGCTGTGTTACCCACATAGTAGTAGAATATTGAACAATACATCAAAAGTCAGCCTACATTCAATTAGAGTTCTACTAGCCCTTTCTTTTGTATTACCTGTGTATCAATGGAATTCCTCAATATATACCTTAGTAATGTATATGGTATCAAACACAAAAGTCTGGAACATGGCAGACATACAGCAAAGAATCTAACGCCTGACATTAATTATTAATTATGTTTCATTAAGTGTATAAGCCTAACAATCTTCTTTATAGAAGATTCGCATTAGCCATGTATATTAGTTCCATTCTCCCGTTTTCTAATTAAAAATAGCAGACCTTAATGGGACTGCAGTGATAGCTCACTGGTTAAGAGCACTCACCCCTCTTGTAGGGGGCCTGGGTTCAATTCCTAGCACCCACTGGGCAACATATAACTGTCTGTGACTCCTGCTCTAGGGGATGTGATGACTTCCTTGACCTCTGAACAGTGAGCACACATGTGGTGCACATGCATACATGGAGGCAAAATATTCATAGAATAAAATAAATTCTAAAAGAAAATATTGGATCATAAAAGATAGACAAAAAGGATGTGTCTGCTGCGAAGTTACTGGCTTTTCTTAGAAATAAATATTATCAAGGTAAGTAAAAACACCGCCAGGCTGGTGATAAAGCTCAGAGGGCAAAATATAACCTTCGCTTAATCCCTGGGACCCCCACACTTAAACATGCTAAATTAAAAAATGTCTATCGTAACGCCTTATACTCAATCTAAATTTTCTTTTGCTGTAATGGGCTCCATGACAAACAACATATGACTTTCACTTTTGAAAAAAAACTTATCAGCAGAAAATTCAAAAGACTTGGATGCTTCATGATAATCCTCTAATAACAAGAATATGATGGATTTTTGCAGCAAGAAATCTTTTTGTTGTTGTTGTTTTGTTATTTCTATGCACTTGCTTTATATAACCGTGTGAAAGGACCCAGTGCGAGCTTTGGTTCTTATTCTACATACGACCACTAGATGGCTCCTCGTCTTCTGGGGAAAAAGAAAATCACAGCCCACCTACCCCACCCTCAAACGTTCTGTGGCCGATGAGTGATCTAATCTGGGCATTTATAAAGTGTGTTGGATGGAGAAGAGAAACTTGAGTGAAGAAACGTTCTTCCATCAAACCATTTCAGTGACCTTGGATTTCTTTCTAACCTAGGAGCTAGTCCTGACTGCAGAGTGTCTGAACTTCTGCCGTTTCCAAACGCTCCACTAGGTGGCGGACATGAAAATAACTCATCCAGGCTGATTCAAAACGTGATTTTCCTGGCTTCACCTTTTTCCTGGCTTCACCTACCTGTAACTCTTCTTGACATTTTCTACCAAGGCGCTGTTTTCATCTTAAGCTCTTCAACTTAGTCAGCTTTTAAATAGAAAAGTTTACCCGATATTTCTTTGATAATGAAGAACAGTTATTATTTGATGATAAACTCATTTGAAAGCCTTATCATATGATGAAATGTTCCTAATAACTAAAATGAATTCTTCTACTATATAAAGTTTCTGGGGGCTAAAAGTAACATCAATACATTTCCTATTCAATCAAGTACAATTAGGCCAGAAAAATATTGTTTTTGGTATAGATGTTTAGGAGGCATATGTGCATGTACATATGTGTACAGTGCATGTGTATGCTGGCGTTTATGTGTGTGCACATGTATGTGCATGCATGCATGTAGAGGTCAGAGGTCAGGCTTGGATTCTTTTCCCTGGGACCTGCGTCTCACCAGCTACTCTGGGGTAGCTGCCATGAAACCCCAGGACTCTTCCTTTCTCTGCCTTTCCAGTGCTGAGGTCACCGCTGCAGGCCTCCAGGCCAGCTCTTTATGTAAGTTCTGAGGATCCAACTCAAGGCCTCATGCTGGCCCCGGAAGTGCTTTACCAGCGGATCCATCTCCCGGTCCCAGGCAATACATTTTAATGCTCTCAGAAGAGTAGGCCGCTGCTCTTTGGATTGTATACAGATACTCACATCTTCTATCAGGAGCTCTGACTCTGCATCTGACTTCCCCGGAAAGCGGATCCTCATGTCCTTGAGGACAAACAAGGTCTGACTGGTGAGGTCGTCTTCCTGCTCTTTAGTTTTCAGTTGCCGCAAAGACTCATTCTTAAATTTGAAAGAATACAGATACATGGAGGGGATCTTATTCCACTGTACCAGTGTAATGCGAAATATAATTCTGGGTAAAAGGGACTCACTGTGAATTTTTTGATAGACATTTATGAATTTTTAGCATTAAAATGGTTACCATTTGTAAGAATGTCTTTTGTACTTTTTCCTGGTTGTATTTTATATTGTTCAAGATATAAACATTACACACTAGTCATTTAAACAATTTCCTAGTCTGTTTCATTTGCCACCAATTCTTGGATTGGATGATAAGGTCAGTCATCATTTTAAAGGGAATGAATTCTCTTATATTCCTGAGTTCTCCCACTGGAAAGAGTTATTCTTTCCAGTTAAGTCTGTTAATGTTAATGAAACAGAGACTTTATATAACTCTCTGGCCCAGCTCCAGCAAATATAACAAAACCATTGACTTTCTCAATTGTAAAGTTCTCTAGTTTATGCTGAAAAGGAGACACTCTGCTTTAATATAATATGCAGAAAGCATTCTAAGCAGCATTGTACATAGGCTCCATGAGTAGAATTTACAATTTTTAAACTATTAATCTAGAGTCTTAAGAGGTATTTTTCATACACTAAATGTGCCTGTTTCTATAGAAGATTAAGATATTGCAAAAAGCCAGGCTGTGGTGGCACGCACCTTTAATCCCAGCACTTGGGAGGCAGAGGCAGGTGGATTTCTGAGTTCGAGGCCAACCTGGTCTACAGAGTGAGCTCCAGGACAGCCAGGGCTACACAGAGAAACCCTGTCTCGAAAAAAACATTAAAAAAAAGATACTACAAGAAAAAGAAGCATGCATTTACAAAAATGATGATGAACAAGATTGCCCTCCTGCATTGGGAGAAGAAAAAGAAAGCCGTGGGGGTTCTCTCTCCAGCCTTGAGCTCTGTGATATGGTACAGCTTGCCTTGTAGGAGGCCAGGATACATCAACAGTTTCCCAAGCTCATGGGCGAATTACAGAAGGGATGGGGTCCCTCTCCTCATCCTCTCTGCCGACACCCCCTCTCCCCTGTTTTGAGTACAGTGTTCTGCATCCTCGGAAGGGCACACCCAATCGATAGCTTACCACCAGAGCGTTGGAAGAGTTGGTGTCGTTGCCGTGAGGCAGGTGTCTTGTGTAGGAGGAAGCACGGTTTAAGGAATGTGACCGAGACGCTGACGTTGGTCGCGCTAATGGTATCACTTGTTGAGAAGAAAAGGGGCGCACATCCCCTCTGGAGGGCAAGTGAGCAGAGATGGACCGAGGGCAGCTGAGCGAACGCCTCATGGAATCTATCGATGATGGAGAAGTGGTGCTGTTAGTACACTTTTCCTCCCTGATAGGTCTCCACAGACTAACGATTAGAGCAGGTGGCGGCTGGGTGACAAAGGTCAAGCCCAGACACCATCGCAGGAAGAGAAGTTCTGGAGTGTGAAGAACAGCTGTGCTGGGAAACCCTCAACAAGATGTCGGCGCTACGTTCTCCAAGTGTGGTGTTAGAGAATCAGAAGGAAAGAGACGGACCCCCGCGAGCACATAGGGCCTGCTCCTCGATGCCACTCTTAAAGAAACCTAGGCGGAAGGGGTGTGTGTGTGTGTGTGTGTGTGTGTGAACGTGTGTGCCTGTGTATGTGTATATGTGTATGTATGTGTATGTGTGTGTATGTGTGTGTGTGTGCATGTATGTGTATGTGTGTATGTGTGTCTATCTGTGTGTGTGTATCTGTGTGTGTATGTGTATGGGTATGGGTATGTGTGTATGTGTATGTTTGTGTGTGTATGTGTGTGCATGTGTATGTATGTATGTGTATGTTTGTATGTGTATGTATGTGTGTATGTGTGTATGTGTATGTGTGTATGTGTATGTATGTGTATATGTATATGAGTATGTGTGTATGTGTGTATGTGTGTGTGTGTATGTGTGTGTGTATGTGTGTGTGTGTTTTCCATGATTTTCATGTGTGTAAATTCAGGAACAGACATGCTATAGCACATGTGTGGAGTTCAGAGGACAACTTCAGTTTCTAGTCCTCGCCTTCAGGCTTCTTTGAGACAAAGTCTCCTCATCATTCATCATTTACTGCAAGACCACTCCCCCCATCCCCAAGGACAGGGACTCCCCTGCCTTCACCTCCAGTCTTGCCATAGGAACACAGGAGTTACGGACACACTACCACACCCAGCATCATCTGAGTTCTATGAAACTGAACCTAAACCCTCGCACATGCACAGTAAGCCCTTCACCCACTGCACCATCTCCCTGGCCAGGAAAAGGGATTATTTCTATTGTCTAGAATATCAAAAGCGCCTTCCCAAAGTCAAACAGCAAGATGGAGGCCAAGGTCAGCCAACACCTCAAGTCCTTACCATTTGAATGCTAAAAGTCTCCACTTCTCTGTAAGCCCACAATGCTATCTGATACTAACCTTGGGTTAAAACTGGCTATTCGAGTCTCTGTGTGAATCTCTGTGTCGGTCAGAAGTTAACCATTTCATAGTAAGTATCACAGGAGAGGGGAAAGAAGAACAGACAGTGGCCAGGATAAACAGATAAGGAACAGAACTCAGGGCCTCTGGTGGGAGTCATAGAACAGAACAATATGAAGGTTATTCTAATGTTAATATAATTGACTATTACAAGAGCTGCAGCAAAATTGGTAGACTTACACACACACACCTACACACGCACATACACACACACATACACACACACACACACACACACACACACACACCATGAATTTCAATAGCAAAATATCTAAGTGAAGAAAAAATGAAGTCAAAGAACAGGACTGTTATCAAAATAAATATCGAAGGAAACCATCAAGTATTTGCCCCTGTGCACTCTGGGAGCACTGATGAAAGAGACGCAGCATCCCTGGTAAGCTGTGGCTTCAGACCTGGAAAAAAGAGGATTGCTCAACACCACCAGCTTTTTTATCTTTCCTTCAGCTCATTTTTCCAGTAGATCCTCTATCCTGGGTTTGTTCTCTGCTTGGAGAATATATCAATCTCCATTAGTTAAATAAATTAATAAAACTCACATGATGCCAGGTTGCACACCCAAAGGTCTTTCTTCATCAGCTGTTGAAAAAGAACTCAAAACTTCATAAAGGTGATGGATATAAATGGTAGGTTTAGGGGCGCACTTCTAAAAGATACTGTGAGCGTGTGGTAAATGTAGTATTGTTTCTTTATGTTCTGAGGATCATAAAAATATACACTCATTCAAGTTTTAGAAGATGCTCTTTGAAAAAATAAAAACAAAAAACTTCCATTGCAAGTCTTAGCTTCCTTCTGTACCTATGACGCACAGCACTTTTTAGTAGCACATTTATAGGAACATGTCACTGGCCAGTCTACCTTTAAAAGATATTAGTTACAAAGATCACGTATTTAACATAAAACAATAATACACAATAATACAAAAGTCATGTTAAGAAGAAAAGAAGAAGAAGAAGAAGGAGAAGAAGGAGGAGGAAGAGGAGGAGGAGGAGAAGAAGAAGAAGAAAAGAAGAAGAAGAAGAAGAAGAAGAAGAAGAAGAAGAAGAAGAAGAAGAAGAAGAAGAAGAAGAAGAAGAAGAAGAAGAAGAAGAAGAAGAATTATTCTAGACCATTTACTCCAAGCTACATTGTAGGTCTTTACAAGTCTTAGGTAAGGATTGAATAATGAGAACCCACTCTTCTTGTAGGGTAGAAGGAAAATGTCAGTGTCTCAGTCACATTAGTTTCTCCCTTGTCACCTACATACCTGGAAATTCAGACAATAAAACTAAAGTAGTTAGATACGCCGATGGTTCTGAGTAGATTAGGAAACGTGGTTGTGACTTCCACCTATAAATGATGTGAGAAAAAAAGTGTTTCATGCTGTTTTGTGAGGCGTTAGCAACACCAAGTCCACTGTCTACACAAGAAAGTGTTACTTGTGATCTGGATTTTGCCCTTGGTCATTAACTTATAGAGGATCTGTGGCTATGGGGCTCCTGATGTAAGATTAAAGAGGGAATACAAAACAAAGTAAAACCCTTCTTATATCCCCACCTAAAGATACAATAAATAAGGAAATAAATATGTAGTTGAATTAGGTTGACTTAAAATAAAAATGCCTACATAAAAGCTTGTTTAAATTCTGCATCCTACCTTATTCTGCTGCTCTATGATCTTGGTTCTTTAATCTCTTGGTCCCAGAGCATAGAACAATCTCAGAGCTGTAAAACCCTCATAATCTTTTCCTTCCCTAACCCATAACCTTTATTAGTTCATGCTATTAAATAATAGCCACATTAGCTGACAAAGGATCTGAAACCCAGCAAAATTTGGACATAGAAATGTCAGCTTCCAAAAAAAAACCCTATTCACATTTATCCAGAGGCACATTTACAAAATCCCTCAGGAAAAGAAGCAAAGGGGTGTAACAGCTATCAATTGATGGTGCTTGGGAGTATCAATCAATAAGGTATTGATATATTGTATTTGCTATACACGAACTTTCCGTGACAGAAGCAGTAGGGGCATGTATCTTGATGGAATGCTTAGAAACAAACTAAAGGTTGTTTCTCTGAATTCTTCTTTTTATTAGTTCTTCATTCCTTGGGTACTTTCTCTAAGCCTCATGGGCCAATTTTAAAACACATTACCAGGACCCACATATGCTAACCACTGCTGGAGATCAGCTCTGCAAAAGTTGCAACCCTGTTCACTACATTGCTGAGCTGGAGAATTTGGTGGACCCTTGAGACACTATGTGTTGTGCAAAAGGCCATGTGACACTGGTCTTAAGACAGTCCTAGTTCAGAGGTAGCAGCAAGAAGGTGTATTTCAAGAAAATCTGGGGAAAAATGGAGATATTGGGTTGGATATTTAAGGGTGAATGGCAAATCAGAGGCTGGATCATGGCCCCTTGGCATTGAGGGAAGGAAAGAAAGGAAAAGAGAGAGAGAATGCAGGTAGCTGAAGGGAACAAGATGGAAGAAAAGTTGGTTGCTTTCCTAAATACCTGGATGCACCCAGAGCCCTGATTAAATGCTTACCCAGTGTGAAAGCTAGAGGGAGCAAAATGTCATCTGCTTCCCAGTTCTGGGGCTCACAGACATATCAAGTCAAATGCCTGGAGATATGTTTAAAACTACATAACAGGACCAAACAAGGTAGCGGATAGGTAGAAACTGAGCCAGACACGATGTGTCTCAAAAGAGAACACATTCCACCTAAAGGTCTTACGGCACATCCATAAAACCCATGCCACAGCTTAGCAAACACACCATGGGACACGGAAGAAAGGAAGGGCCCTTAATCCAATCCACTTCCTCCTTACAGAAGTTGAGAGGGGTTTGAGGAATGGACCCCGCTCTGGCTAGGGAAAGACCGGGGAGAGAACACAGGTCTCCTCACACAGGACAATGCTTCTTTTGGCCCAAGGACGTTTTTATTGAGTTCAAGAGTTTCAATTCTATAGTTCTTCCTCTACCGATGTAGGAGAGATTGACTTACTGGATTGTTGGATTAGCTTGCAGTGACTGGTGTGCTTAAGGCTATATGGGACTTGGTCTAGTCTCTTCTGACACAGCTCTTTTTCATTCTCGTCCAGTTCTGAATTGCTGCTGCTGCTGCTGCTGTCATAGCTGCTGTCGCTGCTACCATAATACTTCTGCTTCTTCATGACCTCTGCACATTCCGGCATGCAACACAGGGGCTGATACAGAGGGACATGCGTGGTTAGAATCCTGCTGCACGCGCACTGTTCTTAAACCCCACCCCCACCCGCCCACCCATGCTCCCTGCTTATTAGTGATGATGGAAATCTCTCCCTACTGCTTGGTGCTTTTTAGCCAGCAGAGCACACACTAGCTGTGAGCATGGCCTAGCACACTATGGTGCGGTCCTGATGAAAACAAGGCTATTTCTACACGACCGCAATAAACAATAGCGATTTTCTGTAAATAAAAACAACAAAGGGAAGGAAAAGTTTAATATTTAAAAAATAAAGATCCTAAACACAATCGGCCCTCTTTACTCTTCCCAAGAGAGATTAGACATTAAGCCTTACCCAACAAAAAGTGAGAGGGAGGTGGGGAGGGGGAAAGAGACAAAGAGACAAGAGTGGGAAGCGGGACAAAAAGACTAAGAAAATGAGAATTCATTGGAACACCATGCACTAAAATAGAGCCCAAGAATCTATTCACTTGGGTAATGTACAGGAAGTAAAGCATTACTCATATGGCAAGCTCACTATTGATATTCATTTATTCATCTATTTATTTTCCTTGGAATTGGACCCAAGGTCAGACTCACCAAGTATATATATATAAATTATCCACTGTCTAGATTTGTTTTGGATGACTTATGACCCTTCATAGAGAATTTCTAACTTCAGTGAAGTCTGGCCACAGTGGAACTATCACTGCTTTTTTGTCATCAAGGTGACACACTGCAGTATGACATGAAAATCTGTGTGAAACTTGGATGAGCACAGGATGCAGAAGAGTGACTCTGTACATGAGCATTCCACCCCTTGTGATAGATGCTTGTAAAGATACCCGGTTGAGGGGCCCAGAGAGACATGAAATGGCCTAACTTCAGATAGTGTGCCTAATGGAGAAGCAGACATCTCAGTATCTCAGTTATCTTAAGGCTGTTTGTTACATACATCATACATCTCCTGTTCCTGCTGAGACAGTTGTGTACTGGTGGCTTTGATGTTATTGTGTACCATAATGAATTCCTTGGATGTCATGGGAGTTTGTGGGACAAAACTGTCCCTCCAGTGTGGCAGTGAAGAGTAAGAAAGGGAGGGGAGAGGTATTTCTAGAAGCACCTAGAATACAGAGCAAGCCAAAGCATGATGATAAAGCTACGGCTTGCGTGAAGAATGAAATACAACCAAAATGGAAAAGGAACTGAGTACACTAGGTGCCAACCTGTCTTGAAACATATGTTCTGATTCTGGTGGTCTAGTATGCACAGGGTACCAAAAATGTTCACATGGAAATGCATAGAAACATTTGCCCACAAGGCTGTCTTCAAACACATTGACAACCTTGACAAACATGAACTCTAGAGAACAGATGTCCCTTCAGAAGTTTAGCATACCCCAAGGAACAGGACATGATCAGCCTTCCTTACAGAAGTGCAAAGCTTCAAGCTTTCCCAAGGACCTTGACTACATAATTATTCAACCCTACTAGGAAGCCATAGAGGAAGTGGGGCAGCTGAAGTGCCAGGTCATACAATCTTGTGGGACTTTCTGACCAAACTACTAGTCAAGCAATGAGTAAATAGGAGTCATAGCAATTTAAGATCCCAGTCATGCTCTAACTGGATGATGGAGTTTTGAAAGTGGCATGAAGTTATGACATGAATTGTGCTACGTAATGTTATTTGTAGTTCTATTATGAAACAGATATAAAAATGTGTACAGATATAGATAAAACAAATGTGTACTTACCGACTTAAAAACATTGCTAGTGCTTTACATGTGTGGCTAATTAATATTCCTTAAATTCTCAAATATTGTTTACTGTATATAGTAAAATACTATACACAGTATAGTGTAAATACTACTATTTATCTTGTACAAAGTTGATTTAACAAAACCATTTCAAATTATTCTTCCACTAATGAAGACCTTAGTGACCACTGTTCACCATGAAGCTTTGTCTCTCTGAAATGGGAGTTCTCTTTAGAAGTATGGGTCCTTTTAGACACCCTGATAAAACTTAAATAAAAATTATAAATACACTTCTACATTAATTATGCCAATCTCAGTTCTTTAGAAAATTTGCTGACTTTAACAAGTAAGGAATTGCCCAGTTCTTTTCACTTCAACAAATACACAGTTAACTCCTCCTGTTTCTCTTGGGTGAGAGAAGTTAGAAAATATACAATGTGAGTGCTTTCCCGGAACCTGTCATGCTTTGATTTGGATGGCAAGCCTCATGTATGGAAAAGGCAGGAAAATATAAGATGCCAAGGGCCTTTGCACATGCCTTCCTATCACCAGTGTTGTGTCCCCAGGCTCTCTCGAGTTGGCTTTGGCATATAGTGATGACTGCTACTCAAAGCTTAGAAACTCCAGTGGTACAACCGGTTGGCACAAGATACTTATAAGATAGGCAAAGCTTAAAAGCTCCTCGAATGTGTCCCCCAGTGGAGCCATGGTTCGTAAGGGCATTCATATTCTATAATAAGCTCAACGCATTTGTTTCACAGGAGCGTTCAGCTTTCAGACCATTCCGTGACATCCGAGGTCTTCACTCTTGCCAGGATTGCCTTGCATCGTCTTCACGTCTTGCTCCCGAAGCGTGCCACAGACTTCCACACCTCCATCACACACAATCACCACAGCATCATGACTCCAAGGCTCTGCCTTGCATGTCTCTCCTAACCCATGCGGGCAAGGATCATTTTGCAAATCTCTGTCCAGTGGAAATGCCTCCAGTCCAGAAGGCTGCCTCCAGACAACCCTCCTGATGTACGCTCCATACTCACCGTGTACACCTTGCTTTGACGTTTACCTATACCCTTAGGTGCTGGAGATGAAAGATAAAAATCCATTTCCCACCTTAAAAGTACACACAGGCTCACACAAATAATGACGCATCACAACTGCTCTGAAACAGCATTACTCATGGGGAAGAAGGGGGTGAGGGGAAATTTAAGTAGACTTAAACTTAAGTCTACATGGTGGAGCAAGGCAAGTTCACACAAGGTAGCCATGAAGCAGGCTAGTTAGGGAGTCTCTAATCAGTCCAGCAATACATCAGTGTTTCTCCTCTTCTTTGTTTTAGTGGACAGGTATTAAAGCATACCTGTATGTTTAATGCTTAATAAAGCTTACCTGTATGTTTTAGTATACAGGTATTAAAGCATACAAGCCTAACAAATGGTGAGTGTGTGTGGATAGAGAGATAGCTCAGAAAATGCTGAAATGTACACGAAGAAGTGTGTCTATGATTTCTCAAATTCAACTTCATGCTTCCCAGCTAGTACATTAAACTGCAGAAGCAACATCACAGATATTAAGCAAACATGTGTCTCTCTTCTGACTACACAACAGTGTCCCCATTCCTAAGAACTGGGTCTATTTGTAAGAACACTCTGTCAGTGTCACTCTGTCAGAAAATGTCACTGAGTAAAGAAAGGAAAGACTCCCAAAGCCACTGCAGAAAATTCCTGACAGCAGCACTTATTAACACGCCATTTGCAGTGGCTGTGCTATGTAACCAACCCTAAATGTCAACAACAGAGCAATGGACAATGAAATGTGGTTCATATACACAATAAAAATTTTCAGCCATTAAGAAGCCAAATTTGGCTGGGCAGTGGTGGCACATGCCTTTAATCCCAACACTTGGGAGGCAGAGGCAAGTGAATTTCTGAGTTTGAGGCCAGCCTGGTCTACAGAGTGAGTTCCAGGACAGCCAGGGCTATACAGAGAACCCCTGTCTCAGAAAATTAAAAAAGAAGGAGGAGGAGGAGGAGGAGGAGGAGGAGGAGGAGGAGGAGGAGGAGGAGGAGAAGAAGAAGAAGAAGAAGAAGAAGAAGAAGAAGAAGAAGAAGAAGAAGAAGAAGAAGAAGAAGAAGAAGAAGAAGAAGAAGAAGAAGAAGAAGAAATTTCCTATAACAAATTTGTGTTATTTATAGGAAAATATGTAACTGGGATATTCGTGTTAAGTGAATTAAGACAATCTCAAATAAATATTATACATTTTCTCTTGGTTGTGGTTACTTCATTTTATATAGATACATAAAATCATGTACACAAACTCAATATGAAAATAAAAGTAAAAAAGTATACGAAGATAGGGGAAGCTAATAGGAGAAATGGGCAAGGAATGGGAGAACAGAATTACACTCAACTGAAATGGAAATTTCTGGTTTCTTTGGGGACTCAGTTATGTCATGTGATGTTAGCCGAAGAAGACACAGAAAAGAGGATGGTTTGCTGAAGCAGACATAGAAGAAAGGATGTTTTCCTGAAGCAGACACAGGAGAGAGGATGTTTTGCTGAAGTAGACAGGTGAAAGGATGGGTGATGATTAGAAGGAGTATAAACATAACCCCTCAATGTGATGAAGCTCTTGCATTAGTTTGCCTTGATCCTCTTCACTAGTCTTTGCTGAAGACTGTCTTGAATTGGTTTGCCTTGCACAGAGTTGCTGATCTTTGCTTTCCGTGACTTCATAGAGAGTAACTCGACAAAGAACTTCTCGTGAAACTCCAGGGACTTCTTGCCACTCAGCGGAACTTCTCGGATTCTTCTGGATCCAACTGCCACTGCTGGTTCATGTTTGGTGTTTGCTGAGTGAACTGGACTGCCGCTGCTGATTCGTGTTTGGTGTTTTGATAGTGGGCTGGACTGCTGACAATGAAGATTGGAATACCCCCCAAAGAACTATTTCTAAGCATGTCCACACCCCAGTTTCCTATCCACCTTTCTTTTCCCCTACTTCTGGTGGGTGGTGGGTTAGCTGGGAGGTTAAACACCCTTATTAAAGTAGATTGTGAAAACTCTAAGCCTATGCTCAGCATGCAATGTGGACATTCACATTGTATGGAAGCTAAATGAACAGACAGGAGGAGTCCCTCATACTCCACCTTATCTATAATCCCACACACTTCTTTGTTAGTTATCTGGGACTATAATAAAAGTCTGACACTGAACTTAGAATAGGGGTAGTCCTCCTAAGTCCACCTATCTGAATCTCTAGGCATTCATTAGCACTTGGGGATGAACCAAAGCTCCGAAGAAGGCTAATGAAACAAAGCTCATGGGTGTGAGGTAACTCCATTTGCCCGGTTTTGCCTTCACCGAACACAAAGTTCCTGACGTTCCTATGAAAAATGCATCCTAACTGTTGAGGGAAATGCCTAGCAGAGATCACTTGGGCGCCATCTCACCTTCGGTCCTCGGACCCGGGCAGTTTTCCCCATCAGCTTTTCATCGTCGATTTCACACTGTTCCAGAAGATCCAGAAGATCTTCCTCCTTCAAAACATTATTAAAATGGTGGTCACTAAAAGTGTAGAGACTTTTTACAAGGTCATTAATCTCTACAAGTTGGCGCATGGTGGTTATTCTAGAACCTATGCAGTGGTGATTACTCAGATGAAAGAAACATTAAAGACAAAGGCTTCAAGAACTTTATCAAAATCTGGGGATAAACATAATACACAGCTCAAGTATGTGTGCAATCATGATAAGCAAGCACGTCCTTCCCAGCATACTACTGAAACCTCAAAATACCCAACCTTAATAGACCAGCTCTCTAGACACTAAGACACATAAAGCCCATGCTTGTCTTCCAGACTTCATCCCATTAATCATTCCTATACTGATTATAACATTAAAATAATTTAACATTAAAACACGACACAGAAAATGGAAACTGGCCAAGAGTTTCATTTAGAAAGAATTTAAGGTTAGACATTTGTGTAATGGGTACTGCTTAATAGAGCTGTTTAGAAATATTGATTATTGCAAGAGTATTTTTACAGCCTTATGAAATATTTTAATTCAATGCCTATTACTGGTAAAGTAAATCTCTAAGTATCCCAATAGTCTTTCTCTTATGAGCCTCTGAATTTATTTCAAAATCAAAGGAAAAACTATAAGACCATCCACCAACATTGGAAGTTGAGCCAACCTGCACAGCTGTACTGAGGGGTACAATCAACCACCTCGCTGTGTGATCCAGACCTCATCACTGACAAAACTGTGCTCCCATATTGTGATTTCTACTTCAAAATCTCCTTCAAGTTTATTGAAGAAACCAGGAGTCATATCTCACAGTAGAAATGCATTTCAGTCTAGGGAAGACAGCTATAAAAATGACAAAAAGACTCTGGCTCTGATACACTGGATTATGTGGACAGCATCATTAGAAAGTAAAAACTATAAAGCAAATAGCTAATAATAAAAAATAATAAAGTAACTAATCAAACTGCTTTGCAGTTCCTGAATTTCACGGTGACTTCCTGGTGTCTCCAGGCCCTGAAGCAGAGGGACAGGTTCTGTTCTTCTTGTAGCCTTCGTTCTTACCTTGTGCCTTAAACTTACAGGTTTATATCTGACTTAACTGTTTTTCACTAGATATTTTCTCATAAACATAAAGAAATAAAAAAAAGGAACTCAAAACTAATCTCAAGGAATCTAATTTTATTCAGAAGAAAAATCATAGCAAACAATATTTTCATCCTAAAAACTCCAGATGAACTAAATGGCCATATATTTTAAAAGAGAAAGCTACACATGCACAAAATGCAAAGGAGTTTGATTCTCCAGAAAGGGATAGGTTTCTCCCTAGAGAGCAGAAAGGAGTGATCACTTTCGACTTTGGGATCCTCTGTCAAATCTGGGCAAAGATGGGCAGAGACAAAGTCATCACAGATGAATTCAGCTGAGTTAAGACTGTCACCTTGAGATATTATCAGGATAATACATTAAGAGACCCAGACAGCTTGTCTGCTGAGAGCACACACAAAAACAGAGACACTTGGCCAGCTCCCAGGTGTTTCCCAGGTGTGCCAACACCATAGCTAATTGCCTAGACTTGTAAGTGAGGCCACCCTGACATTCTATCACCAGCTCAATGCAAATATGTCTGCCCTACACAATTCACTGCAAAGTAAGATCAGCTCAGGAAACCACTCAGCTGTTACCTGTCAGGGCCACACAATAAGCAAATAAATTCCGAGATTTGTATTAGAGTTATTTGTTATTCTGTAATAGAGAACCAACAGACCCTACACAAGGACAAAGGGGGAGGGAAGGTGGAAAGGGGTGGGGAGAATGAACAGAGGAAGAGAAGGAAAAATGAGAGCGAAGGGAAGAGGAGAGAGGACGACACAGAGGAATAGAGACAGGGAAATGAAACAGGCAAATGGAAGAAAGACATGGGAGTGTGCTTTTGTATAAGACTTCCAAGATAGGCCTTGCTCTGGGCCCAGGCTGCTCTTTAACTCATTAGGCCATCTGGTCAATCCTTCTGCCTCAGTCTCCCAACTGCTAGTAAGGCATGCCAGTGCTACCACACTCAAATGAGGGATAGAATCTTAATTGTTCTTCTTTGTCAAGTCTATGTAGCATCAAGAAAATCTATCACAGTGTTAGCAACAATTAGAACGAGAATGTCACAAGCCACTGGATTACCTCAATGGATTTCTCTATCCAGTTTCATACACAAATCTATGTCAGAAAGCACTTTATTATAATGAAATTACAACACAGTATCAGAATTATCTGCCTGAAATTTGTCCTGTTATGCACCTTATCGATGAAGTCACTTGGTTATCTCTGAAATGTGACCATCTCTTAAAAAGAAAAGCATCAAGAACATCATAAAGGTAAAGTGTTTCTATATGTAAGGTTCAGCTGGCACCCACCATGTGTGTGTGCATGTGTGTGTATACAGAAGTATGTGTGCATACAGAAGTATGTGAGTGCACTGATGTATTTATGTATATATGTATATATGTATATATATATATGTGTGTGTATATGTATATATATATATGTGTGTGTATATGTATATATATATATGTGTGTGTATATGTATATATATGTGTGTGTGTACATGTATATATGTGCATGCATGTATGTGCATGTGTGCATGTTTGTATGTCTTCATGTATGTCTGTATGTATGCATATTTATGTGCATGTGTGTATGTCTTGTGTATCTCTGTATGCATATATGTGTGCACATGTGTATATATGCATGTATCTATGTGCATGTGTGTATGTCTGTGTTCATGCATGGGTGTGTATATTCATGTGTGTATATTTGTGTGTATGTCTTATGTATGTCTGTATGCATGCTTATGTGTGTGCATGTATGTGTATGTGCATGTATGTATGTTCATATGTGTATGACTGTGTGCATGTATGTGTGTGCCTATGTTTGTATGTGTGTGATTGTGTACACAGAAGTCAGTGAAGGTTCTGTATCTACCACTCTGCATGACTTCCTTGAGACAGGGTCTCTTCCTGAGCCTGTGCCAGGTTGGCAATACCCAGGTGTCTTCCTGTCTATGCCCCTTAAAGCACTGAGGTTACAGAAGCATGTGCGCTTACAACCAGCTTTGTACTTGGGTGTAGAGGATTTGGAATCAGGTCGTCATGCTCAGACAGCAAGCACTTCTACCCACTGAATCATATCCTCAGCCTACGATGCGTTCTTCACTAAGGACACAGAGCTTGGCTCGCCCTTTTCTCTCTACTCCAGCACTCATTCTCTCACCCGCATCTTTTTCAATGGATTGTTCAGTTCTCGCTGGAATGAAGCTGCTCTTCCCGAAAGGAAGGTCTGGAAGGCGACAGCCAGCAAGCCTTCATACTTCTCAAGCAGTGCTTTATCTTCCGGAGGATAAATTCTCCTACAGAAAAAAAAAAAAAAGGAAATCAGAGAAACCCATTTGCTTATAAGAATCTAACACAATTCAGTAGTTAAGATCACCAGTTTAGACAACCGTTGCCCACCTCCCTGCTCCGGGCCAAGTAGGTACTTGAAACAGCATCAGACATGGATGACTAAGGAGGGAGTCCCAAGTATCCATCTGGTATACCACTTATGTAGACAAGTTCCAATGAAGTGTTTGAAGAATGGTGTTTGGACAAGGGTGAAACACTGAACATCGAGAGAAAGTGTCCTGGGGAGCAGGAATAATGCAGAAGGTCTCGATGTATGTATTACGTATATCAGGGTCTCCATGTGTGTATTACATGTGCCAGGAACTCGATGTGTGTATTACGTGTGTCAGGATGCATATACTTGCCTGAATGATCTTTTGGGGTGAGGAAATGAAAATAGGGTGGAAGCAGAATGGGAAAAGTATCTTCACCTCTCTTTGCTGATATGGAGGTGCTAATCCCAGGAAAGAACATCTAACAGAAAGGGTGAGAAAAAAATCTGAGCCCCTCCCCCACACTTTGCTAAAGCCTCACATGGCAATGTCAGGCTGGGAAGAGGGAGCATCTTTCCAAGAATATTAAGGGGTCCCTTTTTGTCCTTTCCAGGGTATTTTGTGAAGATCACCCATACCCTCTCTCCCATCTCCACCCAGGTCCTTCAAATACTTTCTTAGTTTGCCTAGTTGTTAAGGAAGTGCAGCAGCCATCAGAAACTGCCAGAAAGAGTACTAAAAGACATGACTTTTGCTTTTCTTAAAATACTGCATAGTGACCAAGGTCAGTTACAGAAAAGGTTGGCTAAAAACCTCCCTAGGCAGAGCAGGAGCTGGGCCAGCCAACAGGAGCCCTGGAGCCAGAGCCATCTACCTGCAGACACCCTTTCCTGTCCTGAAACACAGCGAGGGAGAAGCTGTTTCTAAGGAAGAAAACACAGCCCTTAAAATACGCTGAGAAAGACGGGAATGAAGCACCACCTCTTTGGCCTCAGAAAAAAACAAAACAAAACAAAACAACAACAACAACAACAACCCGCAGCGGCGTCTACCTGTAATTCCCCATATGTCGGTTTTCATGCTCTTCCTGCGAAATCTGCTTTCGTACCTGAAGGAGTCTCTCTTTCTAGAAATGAACAGAAGTTTTATAAAAGTTATGCTAAGTCATGCGGCCGAAACTGTAAGTAGTTGTTAAAGTGCTCACACCAGGCTGGGGTATGGCTCAGAGGGAGAGCTCTTGATTAAAGCATGGGTTCACTATGCACCACCCCACAAGTCAGAATAAAGAAATAAGCCAAGACACCAAGCCCAGCGCCCATACCAACTCTTCTTTCCGCCTCTCCAGCTGGTGCCTTTGCTGTTCCCAGTCAGAGGAGCCTGGCGAAAGCCTTCTTACTGGATTTTGACCGTATAGCCTCCTCTGAGCCTCAGCTTTTTGTTTGGCCAAGTTTTTCCTTTTATCGCTGGTCCTGAAATGTAAAACACAGGACCATGCCGGTCACTTCAGAAAACCTCTGATGGCATCCCTCCGAGAAGAAATTGCAGAGGAGGAAATATGCTGAACCGGGAATAAATTTGTTAAGTTTATACCTTCACATACATTCAGTCCATCTAACCACCTAGTAAAGGAACTCTGTACAAAAGTGTAAAAGCTATTCTTGGTTGTCAACTTGACTATGTCTGGAATGAACTACAATTCAGAATTGTAAGGCTCACGAGAGATCCAGATCTGGAGGCTGGGAGATACAAGTTTTTAACCTAGATCTTGGCATGGAGATCTTGAGGCATAGTGGCTATGAATCCCAGGAGATTAAGGCAAGGAGATCTCTGAGTCAACGTCATCTGAGACAAAGCAAGTCCCAGATCCAGGCATGGTGGCACACACCTTTAATCTGGGCCACACCTTCTGCTGGAGGCCTACACAAGGACCTTGGAAGAAGGAAGATTCGCTCTTCTTCACCTGCTTGCCTTGTGGGACTGAGCAACTGCTAGATCCATTCACAGCTGCTGCTGACCATTGTTGGAGACTGCTGCTGACCATAGTTGGACTACAGACTGTAAGTCATCATAACAAATTCCCTTACTATATAGAGACTACCCATAAGTTCTGTGACTCCAGAGAACAGGAAGGTAGTGCTTTACAAAATAACAAGACAGATGGAAATCCTGTATGTCTTAAAGATTCCAAGGCCCCTGGTTTCATAGGTCATCCTAGAAATCTATCCTAGAGATCGAGCAATGTCTACAGTCTTTGGTGAATTAAATGCTGAATCTGTCTCACTCTCTCTTAAACGTAAGCAACACTGATGTGTTTTGTTTTCCCCTGGAGACTTAATCTAGGTAATTGACAAATGTGTCTCTCTTTCTTTTAATGATCTGGTTTCTCTATGCTCTGCTACACTGAGCACTCTTGAGTGCATTTCCTGACAGATCTGAAACCCTAGGAAGTGTCATCATTTGAAAACTGACTCCACGTTCCCCTGATTGTCTTGCTCAATTGTGAACATTTAGCAACAACTCTCCTGTGTGTAGAGAAGAAGTCCCGCTCTGGGATGTTTCCCTCTGCACCTCTCCTTCTTCTCTCCCTCCCGCCTCTCATGTAGAGCAGGACCAAGTCTGAGATCTTTCTTCGCCACCATGGTTGCAACACGGTAGAATCCAGGAGAAATTGAAAAGCAAAATAAATACTGCCCTCAGCCACAAAGACGCAACAGAACAAAGCCAACCAGAGCCCTCAGTCCTAATCTTAGACACTGTCACAGCTTCCATAGCCATTACTCTGACACGGATGCCAACCAAAGGGGAAAGACAAGGATGCTGTCTGCTCAGTTTGAAGAAGGAAGAGTCGGGGGTAAGCCACAGAGGGTCCCGCTGAATTCATTAAAGATTGCTTTCCCAAAGCAAATGCTTTGGGCAAAGGACAGATGTAAAGTGAGGGACAAGACAGATTTCTGATGTTAGTGACTAGTGACTAAGAATATTTCTGTTCCAAGGATGGCTACAAGTCCAGCTGGGTGTGCTCAGTGGAAAGAAAATTCCAGGGTTGAGATAGATATTTATCATGGTCATCATTGTCATTATGTTTAAGATTCCAATTCTTCCTAAAATGATCGCTTGTACATAGCAGAGACAAAAGGAACAATAAGAGAGAAGAATAAAAAGGGGAAGAGGGCATGGGGAAGAAGAAAACCTTTTTGGTTTTCTTTTTAGTGGTATGGCCTTTTATTTGGGGGCGGGAGCCCCAGAACCAAGCAGTGATGTCCCGGCATCGGAAGCCCCAAAACATCAATATTTCTCTGTTAAATATCCTGCTGGGGGGATAGGATGGAACAGAATGCAAGAAAATGGCCTCTGTGCAGTTCAGCCAAGTGGACGCTGATGGTGTCTCCTGGCTTTATTATAAATAAAAGCACTGCTGTAGGCCACTTGGGGGGAAGCTTGGAATGTCTCTCCTGCTCCCGTCAGAACTGTAAACAAATCCATTTCCTTTTTCTAACTCCTATCTGCAGGTTGTATCAGCAGACCCAGCAAGCAGGGACCCTGGGTTCTGCTACAGCACTTAGGTATCCAGCCAGGTCACACCAGCGCTGCATGCACACCTGTGTGGACAGGGCTAAGATGAAAGCGGAATTTCAGTTAGGATAGTCTTTTCACATTCTGGTTTGTAGGAATACTGCCAATATAAATTTATATTTGCATCGCAATAAATATAGGCACAAGTTAGTACTAATGACTCTTACTACCTCACAGACCAGAACAGATTTAACCACAGGCCAGATGACTGACTTTTACTTAGTGCACTCTGCTGGTTTTGTGTGTCAACTTGACACAGACTGGAGTTATCACAGAGAAAGGAGCTTCAGTTGAGGAAATGCCTCCATGAGATCCAGCTGTAAGGTATTTTCTCAATTAGTGATCAAGGTGGGAGGGCTCCTTGTGGGTGGTACCATCTCTGGGCTGGTAGTCCTGGGTTCTATAAGAGAGCAAGCTGAGCAAGCCAGGAGAAGCAAGTCAGTAAGCAACATCTCTCCATGGCCTCTGCATCAGCTCCTGCTTCCTGACCTGCTTGAGTTCCAGTCCTGGCTTCCTTTGGTGATTAACAGCAATGTGGAAGTATAAGCTGAATAAAACCTTTCCTCCCCAACTTGCTTCTTGGTCATGATGTTTGTGCAGGAATAGAAACCCTGACTGAGACACTTAGAATCTCAACCAACATTTTTTTTTCCTTCAACTGTGTCTGACCATTGACCTAAGTTTTGTCGGTCACTTTTTCGACTTTTCCTCAACACATTACTTTGAGAGTCTCTCCAGGGGCTTTCTCTACACCTTTGCTTCAGCCATGGCGTGTCCTGCACTAGTCACAAGGATGTGTGAAGATGCTCTGCCATCCCCCTAAGTCCTCAACAAGTCGTCTTCCAGACTACAAGGCTCTTCTCCATTTGTCTTCTGATTCAAAATTCTCCACACTAGCTATGACCCAGGAGGTATGAAAATAGTCAGAGGGTCCACTGCCCTTTTGGAGGTGACAGTCTCACCAGGATGGGAGATATGACATAAACCAACATACAGGGTACAACGTGGTAGAGAAGATGGTGAAGTTACGAAGAAGGGGAAGCTAGGTTGGAGCTAGGTTTTAAGAGAAAATTTGACATAAAGGTAGTTGATGCATATACTATGATGTATGGTGTATAGCAAAGTTACTCTAGACTGAAGAATTTGTATAGAAAATAGGTATGCCTGTCTCTCAGTTCTGAAGGGCCAATGATAGGCTGGCCCCAGAGGTTCATGTGCTGGGAGCTCGTTCTCCAGACTAACTTACTGAGAGTTAACAGACATTTTAGAGGAAGACTCTAGAATGAGGTGATTAGGTGAAGTGCCACATCCGTGAATGGTTCATCAGTGTGTTCCTTGAAAGGCTGGGTTAGTTCTGAGTTGGATTGAGCTTAGGTGCTGAAGGAACTGCAGTGAAAGCTGGTTGTCCACAAAGCACGCCAGCCTCCTGTCTGCCTCACCACCTCACAGCTGCTCCTCAGCATGTGCTCACACTCCTCCTCCTTTCCCAAGATGAGAAGGTGCAGCATGAGGCCCTCACAAGAAGCAGAGACAACACATGCAAGCCTATCCTTGGCCCTTCAGAACTGAGAGACAGGCATACCTATTTTCTGTACAAATTTTTCAGTCTAGAGTAACTTTGCTATAGCTTTGCTATAACAAAAGGAAAAATAGAATAATTCTACCCCAGTTATACCAAGGCCTTGGACCTGTGTGTTTTACCAGTGTTGACTCTGTGCTCTGGGCTGCTGACCCCGCCCTGGGAGAGGAGCACGAATGTCTAAGTGACAGCCAGGGTGGGCAACATTCATTGATTTGTCACAAAGAAAGAGGAGGAAGAAGACCGCATCCCGCCTCTGTGACTGTCATACGAATGGTGGCCCATAGCAGAGGACAGAGCAATGGGACCCTTTGTCTTCACCATGGTACACACACACTGTCCTGTGAGTCCATCCCAGGACCGCTCCCTTGTGTCATGTGTGCCATGCACTGTCAGCACTGGGGTACCTGAAGTCCTGGCACTGGGATTCTCTGTTCCCTGGTGTCTTAGTCACATTGAATGTGTGGCCCTTCAGGATAACGTAAGGAAACTACCTGTTTGTTATCATAGCAAATGGCATGTAAAAAGCACTCTGTCAACTCTAGATGAAATGGGCTTTGTAAATGTCCAGCAAATAGCTATGCTTATATTTAACGTTTGTAGGCTGGAGGTATACATGATGGCCAGCAGTGTGGAGAAAGAAATGAACACAAGATAAATATGACTGAAGGAAAAAAACTGAGTTCTGCTCTGCTCACACTTCAGTTAAATATGAGACACATTCGTTCATTCACGTCCTTGTCGATTTAGCACATTTTTATCATCACAGGCTAGGCAAAAAAAAAAAAAAAAAAGAAAAAATGCATGGATACAAAAAATGTGGTATATATACACAATGGAGTACTATTCAGCCATTAGAAACAATGAATTCATGAAATTCTTAGCAAATGGATGGAGCTGGAGAACATCATACTAAGTGAGGTAACCCAGTCTCAAAAGATCAATCATGGTATGCACTCACTGATAAGTGGATATTAACCTAGAAACTTGGAATACCCAAGACATAATCCACATATTAAATGATGTCCAAAAAGAATGAAGGAGTGGCCCCTGGTTCTGGAAAGACTCAGTGCAGCAGTGTAGGGGAATTCCAGAACAGGGAAGTGGGAAGGAGTAGATGGGAGAGCAGGGGGAGGGAAGAGGGCTTATGGGACTTTCGGGGAGTGGGGAGCCAGGAAAGGGGAAATCATTTGAAATGTAAATAGAGAATATATAGAATAAAAAAAGAAAAAGAAACAATGCAGCATTCACCATCAATGCACAATGCTAAGTACAGAATCCAGGCTGCAGACGAGGCCTGAGCCAACAGAAGGCACCCCAGTCTGTAAGTCGCTTCACGTGTACACAGTGCGTGGCCTGCGGTGTCATAGTCACAAGAATGGGTGAAACTAACACAGAGAAGAGAGAAATGAGACACGGATACAACAGGGGGATGGGAGGCCGTGAACAGGAGGTGAAAGGGGGAAACATGAAGAGCCAACCTCAATGAGCTTAGCCAACTATCACAGAGGCAGGAAGGACCAACGCCTGGAGCAGTAGAGAATTAAATGCTCAGCCCTGTAGCCCATGAATTAGTCCTAAGGAAAAGATGAGCACTTCATTTAACCTAATGTAATTCACAAATATTTCAGACCTGGGGCCTCATGGCACTGTGGTCGTCTTCTCTAGATTCAGTCTTTATGACTGTGGTAGAAGGCTCCCAGAGGATGAAAACCTTTATGCGAGAACTTGAGCACAACACAGCTCGCTCGTATCTAATTGCAGGAGAAAAGAGTTTCTCATTTGTTTCACACATAGGACCTGACCAGGGCTCCTGTAACACTGTTTTCTCTGAAGATTGCAAGCCTCGTGCATGAAAACAGTGTCTGAATCTAGACTCACACAGATGAGTTCTGAAGCCCTCTGCCTGAGCTTCTACAGTCACAGCCACCGGGGTAGAGTTTCCTGAGCTCCGGGCACTTCTGAATCTCCTTAAGATGAAAGCACACAGGTTTAAAAGTTGACTTGGAGACAGATATGGAGGTGTGGCATCAGGAGATAAGTGCAGTAATATCTGTGAAAACTCAAATGTGAGGAGCATGTGCGCATCAAATTAGAAGTTAACCAGGCCCAGGAGAAACAGCAGAGCAGAAAGGAAAAGAGCAACGTGACAAGGTGTGATAGGCCGCACACAGCGCAGACTCTGAAAGGGATGGGAAGACTAACTCAGGTCAAAAATAACAATTGTTGTAGGAGAGGATGCTCTCTGTGAGTTACAGACGGCAAGGAAAAGCATCCGTTTTGAGTAGGGTTGGACAAATCATAGCAAGAATGGGCAGGAGGTGTGGGGAAAATAATGAGATAACCATCAACCTAGCACGGCCTGGAGAACACAGGGGAGTATTAAGATACATGAGCTATACAGTTGTGTTACAGAGGCTTAGCCCTGGTATTTAGCAATAAAACCCTGTTTGGATTCCTAAGAGGAAAGATAAATACTGAATGAGGAAAAAGCTCCTTCTGGTGGCTGAGTGGGAAAACAGAGCACTCTGGAGTCATACAGCAGTTCTGCCCATATGAAAATTAAGTCTGTAATACTGAGTACAAGGAAAGAAGTCGCTAGTGCTCCTGATTTAAGTCTCTATGATGTGCTCAGCACAAAACCAGCTTAGAAACACACGTGCTGTGTGCTGTGGCGTCCTCCATGGAAGAGGAAAGACGCGTGCGCAACCCACATGTGCTCTAAGTGTCAAAACTTATGTGGCATCCCGTGGAGAACATGGAGATACACATGGAAGAAGCTCTGTGCTCCAACTCTAGAAATCTCTTGCCCCTTAAATTATCTGACCTCTGAAATGACCAAGAATATCCCAGATAATTTCTGAATCGGGAGGACCTCAGCAGCATCATTTGTAAATCGAAAGAGGCACCAAGGATATCCATAAGTTGGGCGTGTGGTACTGTTATCGCCAAAAACTTCATGTAAAAAGCATAGCTGATATAATCTAAAATTGTGCACCGGGTAGACACAAGGACAACTGAGAAACTTTTAAGAATGCAGACACATCAACCTTCTGCCCAGCAACGGAAGCCAGTGGCAGTGTCTGTCACGTGCACCTTGGCCCAGTGACAGAAGCCAAAACCAGATCTCAACAGCAACTGCCAAATGCTAGCAAATATTTTAAATAAAAGAATTCCTTAATGCATCCCATAACCTTAGGTCTTGAGTGATGATAAAAACAAGCTACACATAAAATCTTTTGTCAATCACCAGGGCCCTCGGGTTGGGGCCATGAGCCGTGTTTCTCAAGGCAAAAGTCGGGCACACAGCACACAGCTAAGTTAAATAGCTCTCCCTCCCTTCCTCCATCTCTCTCTCTCTCTCTCTCTCTCTCTCTCTCTCTCTCTCTCTCTCTCTCTCTCTCTCTCTCTCTCTCTCTCCTTTATTTCCTTGATGACACAGGTTCACTGTATGTATCCAAAGCTAGATTCAAACCCACAATCCTCCTGCCTCCCTGATAATGGGTCAAAGCCTTTCCTGCATGACAGCATAACAAATGCCTGACTCCCTGGCCCTGTGCCCTCAGGCAGCTTGGCCCCTGCCCCAGCTTGTCTGTCTCCCTGCAAATCTTTCTTCCCATTCTGTCTGCCATCTCACTGAGCAGTGACATCTTTTCTTTTGTACAGAAACCAGAGAGGGAAGATCCATGAAAGTAGGAATCTATTATTAAGATTTCCTGAGTGGCTCTGGTGCTTAACTTTCCTTCAAGGAGAAAGAGGGTAGGTTAGAGGGTCTCCTACCACACCAACACCAAGCTAACCTTTATGGTAGATTCGGTGATTTAATCCAGGTGCACAGAATTGTATGGGAGCAGCAAAAGCAGTGGGCACAGGAAAATGAAAAGGTGTTTTAAAACAACGTGGGTTTGCAGAATGGAATGAATAAAGTCGAAATGAAAAAAACACAAAATGTAAGAGATTCGCAATGCCAACCCAGTTTCATATGTAAGTGTTTTATCTGTGCCAAAGTTGGGGAAACCCAGCATATGGGGAAAAGGCTCCCCTGATGTGTGTAGGACCCCAGAGAGTATGGGAAAGGCTTACCTGGTGTTTGAGAGACCCCAGAGAGACGGGTAAAGCTCACCCAATGTTTGGGGGGGACCTCAGCAAGCAGGAGAAAGGCTCCCCTGGTGTTTGGGGGGAACCCTGATGTTTGGGGGACCCCAGCAAGTGGGAAGACGTCTCACCTGATGTTGAGCAGCTTCAGCGCATTCAGAAGAACCCCCCTTTTAACATCATAGTCTATTTTCTGATCCGTTCCAAAGCTTGGGGCTCGATTAATCTGAAATTTACAGAGAAAACCATGAGTTTGGCTGAGCGTTGGAGATCAGTGCAGTCTTGTTTCTTCAATGTTTGTGGGACTTCCAGTCACGGGTCTCTGAGCTCTACACGGAAGATGGTCCGGATCTCACCACCATACCTGTTTTTCTATCACCCTGGGGCAAAGAACTACAGAAAACCATCAGCAAGCGCCTCCCTTTCCACCCACAGGCTTAGTCTTAATTGCCAGCATTATCTGACCACTCTCTTCAACCACTGACCCATACCAAAGCCTTAGGCAAGTTAGATGCAACTTACCTTGAAAGTTGGGAAGGCCCATAACAGAAATACTGCCCACATAATAAAGCTACACATGTGTGTTGTATGCTTAGGATGCAGGAACCCCCAGCTCTCTCTGTTCACCACCCAAGATTTTCCTTATGGATTCTATTGCTTCCTAAAGTAAAAATTTGATTTCTCTCTAGCTCAATAGTGATTCATTATTATCCTTCATTTCTGCAGGAACTGATTCAATCACTCAGAAAACATTCCTAACAACAGACCGGACACAATTTTCCACCTTGAGAAATGTTTTCAATGCTTGGAGATTCCGCCAGTCATGGATTCTAAGTAGCTCGACATTTTCCTCCTCAGACACACCCTCCACTTTACTCCACATGGTGGCGCCAGAAAGTCTTTAACGCTGTGGCTGAGCTAGCATCCTCAGTGGGCAGTGAGAGGAAGAGCAAACTCTCAAACTGAGAATCTGAACCTGCAAATATTCACTACTCCCGGTCAGCAAGGCTATGAGGGTTTTGTTATTAATGATTGTGAGCTGGGTAAGGTATGAAAAATGAAGTATAAATAATAAAAAATGTTTATTGGGAGGTTTAAAAAAGCAGAATTCAACTGTAAGCTGTAACTTAGCAAGCTAATGAAAAGCTCCTATGAGCAAATGCCTTTTACGAAGGTTATTTCGCATTTTACAAAGTTCTTATTTCCGGCAATCCTTTCATTTCATCCTCTAGAAACATAAGAGTGACTTTGCTTTTCCACATATCAAGGATAAATGACTAGGACAGGTGCAGAGGAAAAGACCCTAACAGGCAGGACATTAGTCCCGGGGTCACCGTGTTCAATCTCAGGAACAAGATTTCAGGCCTTCCTAAACCACAGTCTAGAGTTCTTCCACCCAGGAAAGGTAGACGCAGAGGAGCCGACATGACTCAGATGGGTCTCAGTATTTCTAGAACCCAAGCTGGACTGAAATTCTAGCTAGCAGAAAAATGAATGTTCTTGAAACATACAACAGAGGTTATTTGACAAGAATATATGGATACATTCTTCTCTTTCTCTCACTCACTCCAATTCAAAATATGTACTGTCCTTCAAAATAACGTTTGAATCATGATCTCACGGCACACTCTCTCAGGGTGCTTACAAAAACCTGGAGTCTGTGATGCAATTTCCTACGTCAAACAGCTACCCTAAGAGAGGGGCATACATCCCTGTGGAATGAAAGGCTGCGGTTGCTTCTAGCTTCTGTGTCAGCTGGACAAAGATTCTAAGGTGCCTTGTGATACAGATGTAAGCGTGACCGGGCAGGACACAAGCAGAGGTTGTTTTTACAGTCTTTACATTGTCCCATATGTTAAGTGACATTTTATAATAAAATTAATAACTGGAAGGTACAGGCAGCAAACCCAGAGATATTCGATTTTCAGAAAAATCAGGTGGGCATAAGGGAGAATGTATGTCCCGTGCAGTGTTAAGTGCTGGGTACTGAGAAGCAAGTCAGCTGGAACCTCTCTCTCCATGGAGTGCTTAAAGACACAGTAAAGACAGCGTCCGGAGGTTGTGCCCACCAGAGGAGATATAAGATCCACAGTTGACTGGGCAAACAGCCAGAGCCAGCAAGCTCACACTTGGGCTCACTGTACGTTAAAGTGGGGGAAGCACTAGAAAATCACATCGATTCATCCTTGGGGTGTTCTAGCCCCAGAATTTTCATCCCTCCCTCCCACCTACTCCCCTCAGGCCTCATGCCTGCCAGTGAGCTGCGGACACTTGTGCCACTCACACATTTGAAACACGGTTTTTAAATACATAAGGCCTGTGATAGCCTGATTTCTCTTTACACTTCTGAGAACACCTTACCTCCAGGAGCCACGGCTTGAGCTTTCTGTCCAACAAGATGTCGAAGCCCAGGACTTCGAAGCAGACGCTTTCGCTCCCCGGGGGCTGACCAGGTCTGCACATCCGATACGCATGCAGGACGTGAGGCTCTGCTACAATCAGAGTCTTTACCACCAACTCCTATTGGGATTGTGATGAAAGGCATGGACACGCTTTATCTGGATGTGGGTTCATTTTTTAAAATGGCCTAGGGAAAAGCTAGCATCCGTGGTGGTTTCATGGCGCTCCTTGGCACCAGCCCTCCCAAACTGCTCTGCCCTCGTTCCCCAACCCCAGCTCTGCTCTTTGCACGCCAATCTCTCTGCCACACTGTCTGCTTTTCTCTAGTAGGTGGCACTTCTTCCCACGGAGGCTCTGTGCTGTCCCATCTTTTTTGAGCATCTTCCCTTGCACTCCCATGCCATCCCAGACAGGACATCCACAACCACGCCTGAGGAGCAGCCACACGCGGAAATGCATCCTACGACCTAGGGCATGCAACCAATGGACCCTTTCATCTGTTAGAACAAGATCCTTGTACTTTTTTTTATTATTATTAAACAATCCGGTGTCTATAACAGGGCCTGGCACTGGAGATGCTCAAGAGCAATTGGAAACAAATAAGAAGAAAAGGGGGCATATGCTAGTCCTGTACAAATGGAGAAGAGTTATAAGGAAAAAATTTGAGGGAGAGTGCAGCATTCCCCAATTAGCCTTTATTCGTGGCGCTGGTTTGTACTTGGTAAAGGTTTCCTTGAGAACAGAATACATCCCAGCTATCGGTTCCCAGAACCCACACAGCAGCTCGCAACCATCTAACTCCAGTTCCAGGGCATCCAATGCCCTCCTTTATCCTCCACAGGCACCAGCTGTATACATACAGTACACACACACACACACACACACACATACACACAATGTTCAGGCAAAATACTCAGACACATAAAATAAAACAAGTATTTTAGAACTGCCTATTAAAATGTTCCCGTGAGGAAACACAGCGGGGATTGTGGGAAAGCCCCTGGCTTTTCTGGCTTCTGCTTACATTGGCTTCCTAACTCTGGCTGTCTGAGAACAGGCAACACAGAACGATGGTAAAGATCTTGACTCTCCAGGTCAGACATCAGGATCAGCACCTGGCTCTTCTGCTTCTTATGTGAGCAGTACAAGCACGTTGCTTCAACTCTGTCTCATTTTCCCAAATGTCAACCAGCAGAGGACTGGGTGAGAGCCCAGACACAAAGTCCAGCACAATGCACAGCGCAAACCTATGCTAACCTGTTAGCTACTGAGCTACTGTTCGCCTCTGGTCTGTTGTGTCTCAGGAATCGATCTCACGGCTCATGTCAAACAGCCTACCTTTGGGTGAAAGCAGTTTCACAGGGCATTAACCTCAGTGTTGTCACCCAGAGGCATTGACCAGTTCAGTGCTCAACGTTCAGTGACTGCATATACACTGCAGTTTAATAGTTGTAATAATGTATTTGAAATATTTTTAGAATATTCTCATCTAACTGATTATTCATAACTGTTATATGCATTCTTCTTAACAAAGTATCCTGATTTGTAGAGACCATGAAATGTGTTAGAGATTATGAGATTTACATTAGCATTTCAGGCTCACATCTAGAAATCCTACCTTGGGATCAAACAGAAGTTAATTTCCATACCCTCCACTAGTCTTACTTGAGCACTTTCATCTAACTCAGTTTGGCGGGGAAGGTACAACTAAAACCAGAGTTTAAAGAGGGGTTCGTGACCACTGTTCTCTGGCTGGTCCTTCACTCTTACATCTCTCACTAAGGCAGCCCAGTAGGTTATATGTTGTCATCAGAACTCTCTAGGAGACCCAAGCTCATGTGGTAAAGAAGGAGAAAAGAAAAATGCCAGAAGATGAGAGCCTGGCGTATGTTATGAATTAGGAGTGGATTGGTGGGTGGGTGGACGCATGCATGCAGAAATGGGTAGATGGATGGTGGGTGGATGTATTAATTGGATGAATGGAATGAGTGGGTGGATGGATGGATGGATGGATGGTTTGGATAGGTGGGTGGGTGGATGGGTGGATGGTTTGGATAGGTAGGTGGGTGGATGGGTGGATGGATGGATGGTTTGGATAGGTGGATGGGTGGATGGATGGATGGTTTGGATAGGTAGGTGGGTGGACGGATGGATGGTTTGGATAGGTAGGTGGGTGGACGGATAGATGGTTTGGATAGGTAGGTGGGTGGATGGTTTGGATAGGTGGGTGGGTGGATGGGTAGATGGATGGATGGATGGATGGTTTGGATAGGTGGGTAGGGGGATGGGTAGATGGTTTGGATAAGTGGGTGGGTGGATGGGTGGATGGATGGATGGATGGATGGAAGGGTGGATGGTTTGAATAGGTTGGTGGGTGGATGGGTGGATGGTTTGGATAGGTGGGTAGGGGGATGGGTAGATGGTTTGGATAAGTGGGTGGGTGGATGGGTGGACGGATGGATGGATGGGTGGATGGTTTGGATAGGTGGGTGGGTGGATGGGTGGATGGATGGATGGATGGATGGATGGGTGGATGGTTTGGATAAGTGGGTGGGTGGATGGGTGGATGGATGGATGGATGGATGGATGGATGGATGGGTGGATGGATGGTTTGGATAGGTGGGTGGGTGGATGGGTGGATGGGTGGATGGATGGATGGATGGATGGATGGATGGATGGATGGTTTGGATAGGTTGGTGGGTGGATGGGTGGATGGTTTGGATAGGTGGGTAGGGGGATGGGTAGATGGTTTGGATAAGTGGGTGGGTGGATGGGTGGATGGGTGGATGGATGGATGGATGGATGGATGGATGGATGGGTGGATGGTTTGGATAGGTGGGTGGGTAGATGGGTGGATGGATGGATGGATGGATGGTTTGGATAGGCTGGTGGGTGGATGGGTGGATGGTTTGGATAGGTGGGTGGGTGGATGGGTGGATGAAATGATAAACGCATAAACAAGCAAAATTTCATCCTGAAAAATAATTCCACACTTATTTAACATAAACTTCTTCCTATTCTATTTCAGATATCACATGCCTTCTCCTTTCCATTATTCCTGCCAATGGAGAGACCCTCTTTATTATAGACAATGACTTTACCCCCGTGTTTATCTTCTCGCCCCTCTTTTACCATGTGTCACCTTGAGCTATCCTTTCACCTCAACTACTTATGGGAGCTTTCCAAGTTTCCTTGCTGCCTATCCTTAACGTTTGCCTTAATCCATTCTACACCTGATTTGAGAGGCATCTACCAGATTACATTTGATCATAGTAATCCTATTATTCTCCTCTGTTAAAAACTGAATGAGGCCAAGACAGCTCAGTAGGTAAAGGCCCTTGCCACCAAACCTGATGAGCCTAGTTTGATCCTCAAATATCTTCAAGGGGAACAACCAACTTTCTCACAAGTGTCCTCTGGTCACACACATGCTATGGCACATAGCACACACACATACACAGACACATCCTGACACACACAAATAGAGAACAGTTTGAAAACAAGCCTTAATGATCTCCAGCCCTCATCAAATTATACCTTACTTTTCAGACAAAAGGTTGGTCCACACACCATTTCAGTAGGAACCAACCACAGGCCAACCACAGCCCTATGTGACACCCTGTGCACCTCTCCTGATCTTATAACTCCATGCCCTTGAATGTGTTTTGTCCATTAAAACACCTTTCCCCAGAAACAAGGCTCTAACTTTCCAAGGCCTGTCACAAAGTCAGCTTTCTTTTAAATAAACAAAACCAAATCTCTCCTGCTCAGCCTCGGGTAATAAACTCTTTAAAAGAATTTGTTGGTATTTAAATGTAATGCTAGTGAAATCCGTTTATGGTTACAGAATACAATCATCTTACTGAAATATCGCTCCAGAACTTAGTAACATCATGTTGATTGGCCTGCAGGAATTCTGTAAACCACTTGATTGAGCGTTTGCTGCCTTTGTCTTCCGTTTCATTGCGTTCAAATCGTTCATTGTGTTTGTTCACCGAGTAGTTGGTCAGATGCATGTATAGCTGGGTCTGCAAGGGAGAAGAACAACGTGTCATCGCTTGAGAGAGTCACAACCATGTGGTGTCCCTAGAAAGAGAACCCAAAGACTTGATAAAAGTTCTTAACCTCAGAGATGACCAGTATCAATGGATAAAGCTTTTCCTAGAAGTCATAGGCTGATCAAAGAAAGCCCTAGTGCTTACGGTGAGCTACAGAATGTTGATCAATGAGGGCCTGGTGACCCCTAAAACAATACAGGCAAGTGCTACCACCACTGAGTCCCCACCAACACTAGGCATTACTGCGGAAGACACTGCATGCTCTGCTCAAAGGAAATAAAGTAATCAAACTGGAACTGAAAGCTTCCTTCCTCCCTGCTGGGTGGTTTGCATGGTGTTGAAGGTGTTATGAGTGCTGTGGGGTAAGAAGCATCATCAACGATCCTGTTGATGACTGGAAGACATGTGTCTACTGTTGCTATAGTGACAAGTAGTAACAGGATAACCAACCACATCCTGTTTGGACTCAATGGCCCGTTACACAGCAAGAAATCTGTGTCTGGTACTGTAAACCTGGTCAAATTGCCTTCAAAATAAGGATGCTTGTGCCCATAGGTCAGTGGTGCTGCTAGTTGTGATGAGAGTGGCTTCTTTATGGCAGAGACTTGCTAATGGCAGAGACTCATAACTGGTCTAGGTGAGACGCATACGTGACAGCTGAGTGCTCAACTAGCTATAGAACAACTGTATTCCCCACTCCAAAGCTTAGTGAACATCACAGGAAAGGGGGAAAGGAAGAGCATAAGAGCTGGACAAGGGATGTTGTAGAATGCTGTATTCTGGATAGACATGGCGACTGTGCCCATGAATTCGCAAAAGCTGTAACTTCTTGTACTAGACATACAGAGGATTATAATAATCAATGTCCACTCATGGAGGCCCTACTCACCTGACTGAGGGAAGTAAGTGGTTGTTGGAGAGGGGGGAGGAGGGAGGAAGGGAGGAAAGGAGGAAAGGAGGGAGAGAGAGAGTTTTATTTTCAGTGGCACAGACACTAGTAAGGTGCCTATGCTCCTGTAAACAATCCTTCCCTGTAAGAAACACAATGAGGGGAGGGGAGGGGAGGGGAGCGGAGGGGAGGGGAGGGGAGCGGAGGGAAGGGGGGAGGGGAGGAGAAGGGGGGAGGGGAGAGGAGGGAAGGGAAGGAAGGAAAGACAAGTATAAAAGAAGGCAGTTAGGAAGAGAGAGGGTGTGAAAGAGTGTGAGGAGGGCAAGATACTGAGGGAAATATTAAAATATGTCAAGTGAATATACGGAAATGTCATAATGAAGCCCATTGTAATATATAACTAATATATGCTAATTAAAAACATAAACCTCTAAACTGTACCAACTGATGACTTGGGTCGCTCAAATACTTTTCCAGTGAGATCAAATGGCACTTTTCCCTCAAGAGGACCGTGCGTGTTAGTACTGCAGAATGACTTTGTAATTAATTATGCTAGCTACAATCAAAATACCAACAAATGACATCACGGGCAGAAATTAAAAAGTGAAACTCAACATTGCTGAGTAAAACTACTCCTTAGCCCTTCATTGCCCCACATACATTATTTATTCAAATTTATTTGAGGAAGGAATTTTCTAGGAAACAGTCTACATCTTTTTTAAAAAGACAATTAAAACATGAAAGCATAAAGAAGCGGGGTACCTAAGACACGGGACTGCAAACGCATCTGTCCCCACACCACACACAGACTGGGAGGGCACCTGGGGCCCTGGCAGGCAGAGCGCCTGGCATCACCAGGCAGTCACCGCATAGTTGATAAGGCTGTCTACATGCCGTGTACATATGTCTACACAGTGTCTACATGCCATTTACAGATGTCCACATGATGTCTATATGATGTCTACATGGTGTTTACAGATATCTACATGCTGTCTATAGATGACTACATGCTGTCTACATATGTCTACAGATACCTATATGTCATCTACGGGT
The DNA here is from genome assembly GCF_947179515.1 of Apodemus sylvaticus. Taxonomy (NCBI): domain Eukaryota; kingdom Metazoa; phylum Chordata; class Mammalia; order Rodentia; family Muridae; genus Apodemus; species Apodemus sylvaticus. Next base: position 13,884,416 of record NC_067475.1, read on the forward strand.
ATCTACATGATTTTGATGTATACCGATGTCTACATGCTATCTACAGATGTCTACATGCTGTCTACAGGTGTCTACATGCTGTCTACAGATGTCTTAAGAGAAAGTGTGAGACAGAGCTGGCCCTGTTTATGGTATTTGTATTTTAGACTTTTCCTGTTATTTTGCTGTTTTAGATGGAGCCTGTTTGTGTGGTATTTGTTTGTTTGTTTGTTTTGTGATATGATCTCACTGGATAACCCGGAACTCACTGTGTAGCCCACATTGAATGAACCTCATGAAAATCTTGCCTCAGATTCATGAGGTAGCACCACACCTCCTGTTTGTTGGCACTATTTTCTTTAAATGTGAAAAGAATCCAAAACCTAAAACTTCTCTTAACTCTCAGTAAATATCTAATATTTCCCATCAAGTTAGCATAAACATTAATAAAATCTATCTTTAATTCCCACCCTTTTCCTAATTCTACTCCACTAGATTGTTTTGAATAGAAATTTTGCATCACACTGAATATATGTACATACACATATGAGATATAAGCATATTCTAGGTATATATATTATATGTATATTATATATGTATGTTTATATATATTCTATAATATATTATAAATATGCATATTATAAGTCTGTATGTTAAATAAAATCTTTAAGGCAAATAAACAGAGACAGTCATTCCAACTACTTATTTATAAACCTGTGTGCCTATTGCTACTGAAAATCTTTGTTTTTAATCATTATGCAATATTTAAGGAACAAGCACAGAAGAAAGTGTAAGAGGGACCCCAGAAAAACCAGCAGGCATTAAACTGTGTAGCCATTCCCAACAATACATGTTATCACAAAGGTTCATGTGGGTGGATACATAGGAGACGTTTCAAGAGGAACCAGTCACTACAGAGGGTGGGCATGTTGACATGTGTCTGTAATCTAGAAGATGGGGATGAGAGAATCAGAGCTCAAGTTCACCCCTAGCTAAACAGTGAGTCTAGGCCAAGGCTGCATGAGATGCTCTCAAAAAAGCAAAACAAAAACAAAACGAGAAATGAATGCTGTATTTCAAATTTTCTCTCATGATCTCTGTCATAAACCAAATTACATGCAATGATGCTCATAAATTCATTGATAACTATAATTAAGTGTACAATATAATTTCCTAGGGAAATACAAGATCTAATAAAAAACGTACATTCACTATTTTAAAAATTAGAAATTATATTTTATATCATTTATAGTCAATTTCTACAATATTTTAAGTGCTTTCTTCACATAACCCCTGTGGATTTAGTAATGCAATCATAGAGAGAAGTGATGGACACTGGCATTTAAGCAGACTTACCTTTCTCTATACATGTAAGGAACCAAAGCCTGGAACTTAAATGTTTAAAAGCAACTATGAAAATAAGGCCCGGAGGTTTACCTGTCTTCTCCCCAGCTCTCACTATAACCCTCTAACCAGTGAGCTCACTGCGTGCATGGCTTAATATTTCAGAATAGAAGTCCCCAAGCCTTATCCTCTCTCACACTTCCAAGAGCTGTCATCACCTCACATGTGTACGACACACTCCTACCCATTCTGATTGTTTAAATTATAATCTACAAACTGACATGCCCCCAAATGAAACGCATAGATCAGATAGTTCATCTGTAAATAACCAAATCCTCTCTGAACAGATAAAGTTGAAGGTCAAGGCAGGATATGTTAATTTTCCACAAAGCCTTCAAGAGCTCCTGAACTCCAGCTCCATGGGAGAACAGCTCATCCCCCAACTGTCCAGGCCAAACACTCTTCAGTTTCTTTTAATTTCCCTCATTCCACAGACCCAGCCCATCACTCTAGCTTAACATTACCTCCAGGCTATCTCAGATCTACGCCCAATTTCAGAATCATCTCTCATCTCACGTGGCCAGACTGAAATCGTGTCTGGTCTCCCATACTCCAAGTCTCTTTTATTGCCCCTGCACTCTGTTCCCTCCTTATTCCTTACGCTTCAGGTCAGATGGGCTTCTTAAAACCCAATTTAATTCATCCATCCAGTGTATCATCTTGAGCTCAATCCCTAAGTCCTAGAAAGTCCTTGACAACATCTGGAAAGATCTTGTGTCTGGAACTCTGTGCTCATCTGTGAACAGACATCCTTTTTCTGGTCTGTATTTTGGCCAGACTGAACTTGTCTGCTTCTTACAGACTTTTCTGATTCTTTTCCCTAAACCTCTGTTTTGTGTGGTGCTCTCCCCCAATCCGGAGCCTGGCTAGCTCATTCCTCAGTCTTCTTTGACGATAGATTCCATCTGGAAAGATGGCACACACTCCGTGCTTTGCCATAGCTCCCTCGACTTTATTACACTGACGCTTGCTTTCAGGTCTTCCTGTCTTTCTACCTCTCCGATAGACTGTTGCTGCTATAAAGTCACACATTGTGTTTATGTTTCTCAAAAAATATCATAATTCTAGGGAATGTTGTACACTTCAAACATTAGTTGCTGAAAGTCAGAAGCAAAGTTTATGACCATAAATAAGACGTTCCTTCATTCTAACATCTGTTCCTAATGTTCTTAGAGTTCCCTCATTTCCTCCTTGCCAGGTATGCAAAACTTTACAACTTTGAAGATGAGTCATTATTTAATTTTGAAATGGTCAGTCTTACTAGAAGTGTATGCAAATGTTAGAAGAGAGTAATATGGTGCCTTTGGAAAGCTAAGAAACAGTAACACATTGTGAATTTTCTTCTACCCAGTACACTGGAAATAAGAGATTAGAAGTTAACTACATTTTTAAGTATGAATGATAACTTACATTTTGGCATGTATAAGCAATAAATCACACTTCATTATCTTCAAGGTAAATTATATATTCTGTGAGTACTAATTGCTGTACAAAGGAAATATTACTGGGAAAATACTCATGAAAAGGTTCGTGTACTAGATCTCTCAATGTACACAGGAGCACTGAGCATTTTCCCCCTTAATGTCATGAGTGGTCAATGCACACTGAGAACCGTGCCTCCCTCTGCCACTATGAAATAGCCCTGATGCTGATGAACTCCTGCTTTTAGCTACATGTTTCTTCCATGTTTCCATGTTCATACCATACCTTTCACACAAAGCCTCGTCAAACACCAGCTCCTTGTGGGAGAGCTGAACCTCGTGACCCCTGAACCTCACTGTATTTCCCACAGTGCACTGACTTTCCTTTTCACATCACTGTCTGTCAGTGGGAAGCACAGGATTCACTCAGCCATCAGAACACAGAAGACCACGTCATACAGTCCTTACACATAACAGATGATTTAAACATTGAATGAATGAGCAGTAACTAAGTTCTCTGTCGTCACTTACCAAGTTGGACTCATTTGGTGGGATGTACTTTTCCGTCCCCATTCGCACAAGCCCATCATGGTAGAGAAATATCTTTAATGGATCACAGGATGTAACCAAAATATAAATCCGTAAATCAAACTTGTAGCCTTCCATTAGGAAAGGCTTCTCAATGTATTCTTGAACTATCAAATGATCCTGAGATGGAATTTTATCCCCATTTCTTATCAATGAAATCCTAAGTTTAAAGAAAACAAATAAAAAATAATTTGATATGGAGGTTGAGAGGCCAGGAAAAAAAATGTCATCTATGTATTCAGCGTTACAGAAAATCCCAGAATTCTGCGCTCCACAGAGCAATAGGTCAGGTCGTGTCAGAAGCTAAACAAAAGCTTATAGCATCCAGAGAATATTTTACCATGGAGGGAGGAGGAGTGGGGGGAACGGAAGGGAGGGAAACAGTTGTATGGTATACGTGACAGAGCTTTTGACATTTTAACTAATTCTGTCCCGTTACTCAATCCCAGGTGAACTGTGAGGTGACCCTGGGGCTGGATCTAAAGTGGGCCAGGTCGACTGATTCCTGTGTGTTTCCTTTGGCTGACATAGGCTTTCTGATGACAGGGGAACTAAGCTTGCTTTGACCTGCCTAACATGAAATAGCTACAGTAAAAGAAATGACCGCATGATTTCAAGGGGATACAAGAAAATACCATTTGCACAGAGGAGTGTGAAGTCACAAGGAAAAATTTAGTGACATGAAATATAGCAAGCGTGATGGGTATATAAAACAAAGAACAAAGTGACAGAAGAAAATGATTCTCTTTTAGTAGCTAAATCAAATGTCAACAGAGTGGCTTAAAAAGTGTGGGTTTCAGAAATGGGCTTTAAAAAAATTGGTCTAACTACAGTGTCAAAGAGAAGAGAGCCCTTTTAGAACTAGATACACAAAAGGCTGAGAGTAAACATAATGGGAAAATGAAATCGCATGGTACTCTGAAGTGCTTACAGTTGTAGACGGCAAAACAAAAATTGCCATGACCGACAGGATGCGATACTATATGATAAGCAAATATTTCGAGAATGTAAACCTTAAAAAATATGTTCTTGATGAACTACAAAATTTAACAAGCAAAAAAAAATGGTCAAAATGAAGGGGGCAATGGCTCAGCTCTGGTAGTTAACTGACTCTGCTATGATAGCTGCAGCCTTCGGGAGCCCACTTTCAGTAACAGGACACTAGACAGAGCAGTGAGGAAGTAGATCTAGTCAGCAGGTAGTGGAAGCCTCCTGTGCCATTCACTATGATGATATTCCAAACAATCCCACTCTAGAGAGAATGCCCTTTCTATAATGTTTCCCATCATCTTTGCATTGCTATCAAATATATTTTACTAATACTCATAAGCATTTATTAAACATAAAAATCAAAAGCCGGGGACCCATCCTCACCACTCCTCCCAGTTTCTTTTCACTGGTGGGTAACAGGAAGCTAACATGCTACTACTCGTCAACTGGCACAAAATCCCCACTTACTAACACACGTCTTAGTGTGCATATGAGCAAGCTTGAATATAACATATGATCGAATCAGTGTGTTGTGCTCACAAGTTAAATGTTCTCTTTAAAAAAAAAAAAAGACTTAAAAAACTAGGCTTTCCAAGGATCTCTTGCACTATAGCATTTTGAATTTTAAAAAAGTTCAAATAAGTCACATAGATTTTGGGGAAAAAATGACAACATTCTCTTAAAAAGTGCACTACAGAAAACTAAACATAAGCAAAGAGAATCAAAAATGTTATGCTGTGCATTCTATTCCTGAATAAACTGTCTAGTTCTTTGGTGTGTTAGCTTAAAATGTGTCCTGTGCAGCCTCCATCCAGTTACCATGGCTACCCAGGGAAAACACTTATTTATAAAGCAAGGCTATATGCATTTCACCTCAAGCGGTCTCATTACGACAATTCGTTCTACTTTGTTCTCCAAGCTAATTTAGCTGTAGTGCAGCATTTACCTTATTAACCAATACTATTGAAATTACTATAAGCATGCATCATGCTTGTGAATAAATAAGGAAATAAACTTTCCCCTGCATGTTATTAATGTTATTATTTCTTTAAAGTCTCACAAGTCTTGATTACTTTTTAATTGGATTACTAAAGTCGTTGAGAAGTTGCAGTCATAAAAACATGATAGTTCGAAATGTGTTGCTTTTCCAATATGGCATTCAAGCAAAAGGAATTGTGTGCACATCTTCTCTCGTTTAGCAACGTTTATATTTTCCAGGGGAAAAAAATTAACCTACCCATGACCCATTGCACCATTAGCTGGTTTTATTATAAAGGTTTTCTGCTTCCGTTTTTTCTTCAATTCTTTCACATAGTTTTGGAATTGAGTGTATTCAGAAGGGAAAATCCATGTTCGAGGAACAAACGTGTAATCCATGGGACGAGACTTGATCATTCTGTAAGTCGGAGGTAAGAGGAAACATAAATTCTATTCAAACTAAATAAATCTTATTTCTGTAACAGTTATACTATGAAGACTTGGATTTCTTTTTTTTTTTCTTCTTTCATTTGTTGCTTTACTTGGTGTGAAGAAAATGTAATAGAAAACAGCCCAAAGGAGATATCAACTGCATAAGGAGACAAGAAGTTCTGCCCCGTTACACACTGACTTACGATTTAATTCAATGAATACTTAATTGAGTATGCGCTATGCTAGGCCCTGGGGCAATAAGATGAGGTAGCCCCACCTCTTCCTCCAGTGGAGTTACAGACAGGCTATACCCACAAGACAAAGACCAAAGGCTCAAAGGGCAGATAAACAAACATCAACACTGGCTAGCTCTCCTGGAGGGTTCAAGAAGCGCATCATCTATACTTCTGTTTATCCCAGTGTTCCTGTCCCCTACGTTGTCATCACAGACAGTGATTCCTGACTTCTTCCTATGCCATTGTTTTGGAGTTCAGTCACTGTTCTGAGATGACCACCTGAGTCTCTAAGTCTTCAGTATGTCCTCTGACTCTCTTGCCTTTGCTAGGATTATGCTGCCTACTGTGACCCATAGTCTGATGGCACTGCTAAGTGTAAGACATTTGTTTTTGGGGGAAGTGGAGGCACTGGAGCTTGACCAGAAGGCTTCCATGCTCCACCACCGAGCGTACCCACTGCCTTCTTTGTGGTTTGTATTTTAAAACAAGGCTTGTTGGTTGCCCAGGCAGGCCTTGAACCCGCAATTCTCCTGTCTCGTCTTCCAAAGTAGCTAGGATTACAAATTTGTATGAGTAGGTAGGCCTGAAAAAAAAAAGTTTTCTTTTCGATGTATCCAAAATGTTAAGTATTTTATACTTATCGATCAATTCCCAATAAAAATGAAAATGAATGATTTTTAAATACTATTAAAGATAATGTTTTCTTTTTAAACTTTACTAAATATATATATACACATTTTGTCGGTGCACTATGCATGTGCCTGGTGCCTGGATAGGCCAGAAGGGGGCATCAGATCCCCTGGAACTGGAGTTACAGACAGTTGTGAGCTGTCATGTGGGTGCTGGGACTCAAACCTGCGTCCCTCTGGGAAAACACCCAGTAATCCTAACGGCATTTTTCCAGCCTTTAAGAAAATATTTTCAAAAGAGGCATTTTTTTCTTCTAAATATGCAGTGATCAAGAGTATAGTCTGCAAATAAGGTTACTCAAATTAAAATACAGCCACAGAAGACAGACAGCACAAAAACAGAGGCTAAGATCTGAGAGGAGAATGCATAGAATAACATCCCCAGTGGGTAAAGCCGCCAGGCAGTCACATAGTTAACACATGCCAAGAGCTGTGCAAAGGATGTTCCTGGTGCGTGCGTGTGTGTGTGTGTGTGTGTGTGTGTGTGTGTGTGGTGTATATGGTGTAGGTGTGTGTTTGTGTATGCTTATGTATATGTTTGTGGTATGTGATGGCGTATGTGATGTATATGTGTTTATGCATGCATGTGTATGTGTGATGTGGTATATTATATGTATGTATGGTATGTGCATGTGTGTGTGGTGTGGTATGTGTTTTATGGTGTGTGGGGGAGGTGTATGTGTGATGTGAGTATATGCATATGTGGTATATGTTTATGTGTTGTATATAATGTATATATACATGGTATGTGTGATATGTTTCTGTGTGTACTGCATGCATGGTATATGTGTGGTGTTTGTGTGTGCATGGCATATGTATGTAGTGTGATATATGTATGCATAATATGTGTATATGTAATATGTGTGTGGTATGTGTGGTGTGTGTGTGATGTGTGTGTGGATATAGTGTGTATGTGTGGTGAGCGTGGTGTGTGTGGTATGACTGTATGTGCGTGGTGTTTGCATATGTTGTATGTGTGGTATTGCAGAGTATGTTTCTGTGGTGTGTATGTGATGTATGTGTATATGCATATGGTATTGTGGGGTGTATGTCTGTGGGGTCTGTGGGGTGTGTGTGTGTGTGTGTGTGTGTGTGTGTGTGTGCATGTGCTTAAGTGATGCTGCACTGGGGTCAGTGGGTAAGAGTGCTCACTGAACAAGCATGTGAACATGACTTCAAATTCCCAGAACCTAGGTAAATACTGAGGTGCAGCCACATATGCACTTGGAGGCAGGAGGATCACTGGGGCTACCCACAGCCCAGCTCCAAGGTCACTGTCTGCAGGAGGCGAGACAGAGAGTGACAGAGGAGGATGCACAACTCCCCACTCCCTGCCCCTCAGACTGCAGGAGCATGCACCTGCTGACACAAGGATGTATCGCAACAGCGCACCTGTTTCCTCCTCTTCCCTCCCCATCCCCCTGCCCTCCCCTCCCCACCCTCCTGCCCTCCCCACCCTCCCCCAGCCTTACCACTCCCTTTTGCCTTTCCTCTAGCTCTTTCCTGTGCATGTACACATACGTGGCATTACCACCATGAGATGGGAAATAATACAATTTCCAACCGCATTTGCTTGGTGTTTGTTAATCTTGCAACTACATAATCTCAATTCAAAGAAAGGACAATATTCACTAATTTGATATTCTGAGTTTTTAAAAAACTAAAATTTTTGTTAATGTTGCAGTTTTTGCTTTACTGGTTTTACAATCATTCATTATATTTAACAATGACCTGAAATTAGGCTGAGTTAAGGGTATTATTAGAGCAATAATCTTTAAAACAACCTATATGGTACCTTTCTTTTACATATGTGACTGTATTTTATGTATCTCAACTACTTAAAAATTAGTTTTGATGTTTAAGATAGATGTAAAATTATATGAATAATTGTACAATTAAAAACATACACATGAATAATATCAATAATTAATCTTTAATTATATGCATCGTTCTATGATTTTTTTTCTAGTGAATACTCCTTTCTTTCAAAAATACTATTTGTCACTCCACATTCTCAAACCAAAAAAAAAAAGAGAGAGAGAGAGAGAGAGAGAGAGAGAGAGAGAAGCCAAACTAAATCTAACCAACAGAAATATAAACTGCATAAAAATTCTTCAAAAAAAAAAATCCCAACAAAACATTTGAGCACCTGTTACCACTTTTTTCACATGAAGGATGACTATTCTAGTTCCTGACCTCGGAGGTGTATGTGTAATCCTGACTGAGTATGGGTGTGTGTGTCTGGGAGCATCCGTGTGTACACCTAGGACTGTACTTGGAAAGTGTGATGTTACGAGCCACTAAACATACAGCATATAATGCAACAAATGGCTCCCCATAAAGTTTAACCAGAAACTGAACATGTATCAATCGTTTTGTTTCTACAGAGCCATCAAGTTTTAATACAAAGGGATCCTGAGATTCTGAAAACCACCTGGGGTCCAGACCCACTAGTAGCTGTTTTGTGACTCTGCAGGAAGTCACCTCTCTGGGCCTAGGGGAGCTCCTGTGCAAAGGTAAAGGCTGAACCAGGGAACCATCAGGAGCACTCTAGCTCTGAGTGTCTCTCCCATCTGATGAGCATTCAACTGAATAAAACCTCACACAACAGAGTACCACCACAGCCACAGTATAAATCTTGCTCAGGTCTTCTCTATTATAAGAAAATGAAGATTACTTCGTCATATTTCTTGCTAAGAAATCCTTCCTACAGATCTCCCCCATTCCTGGAAAATGGTTGATTCTCTGAAAAATAAAAAGGTAAATATTAACACTTAACGAATCAATGAATATACTAGTATACTTAACAGTTAAAAATATCTGAGATTTATAATCTAATAAATTAGAAATTATTAAGGTAAGGGATTTAAAATTAAATGGCTAACAACTTGTGAAATTGAAAAATATGATAATCGGTGGATAAAACTAACATTTTGAACAAGTCTGGAAAAGACTTTACAAAGGTAATACAGTTCTAAGGTTCTGTGTTGGGTAGGTGACAATTCAATATCCAAACTGCTTTAGGAATATTTGACATGAATACAGGCATTGATAACATGGGACTTAAATTACTCCATCTGTTCTACTATGTATTCTTAGAATCTAAGCAATGAAGATGATGAGGAGAGGAAGGGATGAGGGAGGAAGAGGAGAGAGGGAGAAAGGGAGGAAGAGGAGAGAGGGAGAAAGGGAGGGGAGGGGAGGAGGAGGGAGGGAGGAGGGGAGAGGACGGAGAGGGGGAGGAAAGAAAGGAGAGAGGGAGGGAGGGGAGGGAAGAAAGAGAGGGAGGGGAGGAGAGGACAGAGGGATGGAGGAAGAGAGAGGAAGGGAGGAGGAGGGAAGGAGGGAAGAAGAAAGAGAGGGAGGGAGGGAGAGAGAGAGGGAGAGGGAGGGAGGGAGGGGGAAAGAAGGGAGGAAGGGAGAGTAGCAAACATCAATTGCTTTGGTCCCTTTGTGCATTTTTCTATTTGCTTTCCATTTCTTCTAAACACATTTGTATTGCACTATAGATGTAAAAGTCAGACTACATGGAGCTGATGCTATAAGGTCTTCATCCACCAAGACACAATCTGTTCCCTTTCACTCATCTTAAGGTGCACATAACTAAAAGCATCATCTTAGAGTTTGTCCCTTTTGATACATCTTTAAAGAAAAAAAAAAAAGCTAAAGGTTGAGTTTGGCTATGATGAGGGCTAAACGCAAAGAGTCAGCACAGCCAGCCAGTTAGCAGCGAGACGGGCTGTCCAGGGGACTCAGAAGCGAAAGCTAATATATGGGCAGATTAAGAAGCTAAATAAAGAAAACCGTGACTGAAGTGGTGTGACTTGTACCCTGACGCTGACTGCCAGTGCCCACCTGGTAGTTCTGCAGGTCTGTAATCTTCTCCTGCTGAACAGCAGCATCACACCAGATAAGATTGCTTGTCTCATCTTCGTCAGGAGTTTTCATAAATCCCATCTCATCTATTACTAAACGAACTGAAAGGGGATGACAACATCAAACCTGAGTCAGAACACCTTAAAGACAATTGTAGTGGAAACACACATGCATATATCCAGTGTTCCAGGTGTAGACCTCCCCCATTCTTTACAGCATAAGCTCATTACCAGTGATGGCACTTTTATCTAGGACCAAATTATTCTCCACAGAAGCTGCAAACTGAATTAGGTTGCACCAAAAAGCCTTAGTCATAGTCCTGTGCAATTTCAAACACAGCACTTGCAGACAGTTTAGAGTGTGACTTTGGTACAGTAAAAACACACAGACAGCTGATACAACTACACAGGAACATTCACCCTCAGGGATCTCCTAAGATCTTGGACTGGGTATAAAATTGGAAAGGTTTCCTCAGAGTATGAAGCACTTAAACCATATTCATGGGGGACTTGGAGACTGGCTCTCTACTACTCCCAACTCTGAGATCCCACTGAAAAAAGATTATCCTTTTGTCCACAAAGCACATGTGTCGCTCTTTAGCCTAGATGTTACAGTTAGCATGTTGGCATTTTTCTTTCAACAAATTTTGAGTTTAAAATTAAGGTGAGTCATATAGTTGGGGTAACCTTTGAGTTCCAGTGAATTCTGAGTTCTAAAAGAAAAGTGTATCTTTTCTTTTAGATACACTACATGCCAATGCTTCCAAGTTCCATTATTTAATGTTTTTATTATACCATGATCCACTAGAACTTGAGAAGTGATGTGAATTGTGTGACTGACTTAGATCAGCTGATCTCAAATCATAGGGGCCCTTGGCTATTTGTAAGAGAAAGAACTGGCATTATATTCAGTGAAGCCTGGAATACAGGGATACCTAAAGAAGCCCTGAGACCATCTGTGGTGGTTTGAACAAGCTTGGCCCACTTTTAGGAGGTATGGCCTTCTCAGAGGAAGTATAGCCTTCTCAGAGGAAGTCCATCACCGAGGGTGGGCCTTGAGGCTCCTATGCTCAAAGATAGGCTCCTCCCAGTGCAGAAGAGTCCCTCCTCCTGGCTGCCTGTAGGCGTCTCCTTCTGCCTGCCTTTGGATCAAGATGTAGAATTCTTGGCTTCTTTGGCATCTTGTCTTCTTGCACACAGCCATGCTTCTAAGCATGATGATAATGGACTGAATCTCTGAAACTGTAAGCCACCCCTTTGTTGCCTTTATAACAGTTGCCTCGGTCATGGTGTCTCTTCGAAGCCATGGAAATCTAAGTGAGGTCAGAAAGCTGCTTTCTAAGAGCAGCAGAATGAAGCTTGGAGTTATGTTGTTATCTTGTTTCATCAGCTCCACACACAAGACTGTCATGCTGTGATGGCCTCCTCAGGGTTCTGCTGTCTGTGTGCCATTTGTACATGTATAGAACATGAAAGCAGTAGCAATGGGGCCTGCAAGCTTCCTCCTCTACCAAGTACACAGCAGACAAGAACAAGAGGGACAGAAACCTACGCATGAGGCACACAAACACATCTGAGTTTCTAGCATAACTGGTGACCCCCAATGATAAGACAAGGAGAAATCCTGGCAGCGATGGGGCAACTCAGCTGGCTACTTAAGTCTAGGGTGTTTGTGTATCCACTCACCAGTCAGGCCAGACGTGTTCAGATTATATAAGGATAGCTGAAAAGATATACTCTATATTCACAATTATTTATAAGATCAGACATATCTAAATCTTTTTATGATGTACTTCAAAGCTCAGATAGCTAGAACTTTTAAACATTACAGAAAAATCCCATGTTGTGCACTAGACCTGCAGCTTTTCTCTAAAGAGAAAGCCAAGTTAATTGAATGCATTTCTTTGTTTGAACGGAAAATTTAGAAATCTATTAGCACCTTTTAAAAGCAGATCATCCTCTACTGAATGGGAAAAGAATTCTTCTAACCTGTCAGAAATTTTATAGAAGTAATTTCAAAATCCATTACATAAAAAGAGTTGTCTCTTAAGAACTCTACACTGTTTTTAATGCCAAGGCAGTTTTTCCAGCAGTTATGAAAAGTGTAGATACCCAAATCCTACCAGGAGATACTAATGGCCTCCCAAGAATACTGACACACTGGACAGCACAGGTGAGATGATCACTTCTGCTCAAATTCCTGGCCCAAGAAGGTCCCACCCAGAGCCATCAGGACACGGAAACTAAGGAACAGCAGGGAACAGGATCGGTCTGGTTTCAGTCTGCACCCTGGAATCGACCCTGCCACAGTTCTCTATACCCAAATACATCCAGGAAAGGACTGGTCTTCCAGGAGTGCAGACACACAGGCTTATAGGAGGGACAAGCCACAGTCAGAGACAGCAAGACCAGCTAAAAACAGAGATAACCAGGTGTGGAGATGCAAGGGCAAGAACATAAGCAACAGAAACCAAGGCTATTTGGCGTCATCAGAACCCAGTTCTCCCACCACAGCAAGCCCTGGATGCCCCAACACACCAGAAAAGCAGTACTATAACTTAAAATCACATCTCATCTCATAATGGTGATAGAAGACTTGAAGAAGGACATAAACAACTCCCTTAAGGAAATACAAGAGAACACAGGTAAACAGGTAAAAGATCTTAAATAGGAAACACAAAATTCCCTTAGAGAAGTACAGGAAAACAACCAAACAGGTGAAGGAATTAAAAAAAAAACCATCCAGGATCTAAAAATGGAAATAGAAACAATAAAGAAATCACAAAGGGAGACAACCCTGGAGATAGAAAACCTAGGAAAGAAGGCAGAAGTCATAGATGCAAGCATCACTAACAGAATATAAGAGATAGAAGAGATAATCTAGGGTGCATAAGATACCATCGGAAACATTGATATAACAGTCTAAGAAAATGCAAAATGCAAAAAGCTCCTAACCCAAAACATCCAGGAAATACAGGACACAATGAGAAGACCAAACCTAAGGATTATAGGTATAGAAGAGAGAGAAGATTCCTAACTTAAAGGGCCAGTAAATATCTTCAACAAAATTATAGCAGAAAACTTCCCTAATCTAAAGAAAGAGATGCCCATGAACATACAAGAAACCTTCAGAACTCCAAACAGACTGGACCAGAACAGAATGTCCTCCCAGCACATAATAATCAAAACACCAAATTCACTAAACAAAGAAAGAATATTAAAAGCAGTAAGGGGAAAAGGTCAAGTAACATATAAAGGCAGACCTATCAGAATTATACCAGACTATGAAAGCTAGAAGATCCTGGGCAGACCTCATACAGACCCTAAGAGAACACAAATGCCAGCCCAGGATACTATACCCAGCAAAATTCTCAATTACCATAGATGGAGAAATCAAGATACTCCATGACAAAATCAAATTTGCACAATATCTGTCCACAAATCCAGCCCTACAAAGGATACTTGATGGAAAATGCCAACACAAGGAGGGAAACTACACCTTAGAAAAAACAAGAAAGTAATCTTCTTTCAACAAATCCAAAAGAAGATAGCCACAAAAACATAATTACACCTCTAACAGCAAAAAATAATAGAAAGCAACAATCCCTGTTCCTTAATATCTCTTAACATCAATGGACTCAATTTCCCAATAATACATAACACTAACAGTATGGATACTCCAGAGAACCAAATAACTCTATCAAAAAATGGGAAACTGGAATGTCCAAGAAGCACCTAAAGAAATGTTCAACATCCTTAGTCATCAGGGAAATGCAATTCAAAACAACCCTGAGATTCCACCTCACACCAGTCAGCTAAGATCAAAAACTCAGGAGACAGCAGAGCCTGGCGAGGATATGGAGAAATAGGAACACTCCTCCATTGCTGGTAGGATTGCAAGCTTGTACAACCACTCTTGAAATCAGTCTGGTGGCTCCTCAGAAAATTGAACATATTATTACTGGAAGATTCGGTTATACCACTCCTGGGTATATACCCAGAAGATGCTCTAACATGTAAGAAGGACACATGCTCCACTATGTTCATAACAGCCTCATTTATAATAGTCAGAAGCTGGAAACAACCCAGATGTCCTTCAACAGAGGAATGGGTACAGAAAATGTGGTACATTCATTCAATGGAGTACAACTCAGCCATTAAAAACAATGACTTCCCGAAATTCACAGGCAAATGGATGTATCTAGAAAACATCATCCTGGGTGAGGTAACACAATCACAAAAGAACACACATGGTATGTACTCACTGATGAGTATTAGACAAAGAGTGTGGAATACCCATGGTACAACTCACGGAACACATGAAGCTCAAGAGGAAGACCGAAAGAGTGGATGCTTCCACCATACTTAGAAGAGGGAACAAAATAATCAAGGAGAGTAGAGGATGGGAGGGACTTTGGAGGTAGCAAGGAGGGAGAGGGGAAAAAGAGGGGCAAAATCAGGTATGGGAGGAGATGGAAGAGATTTACAGAGGGTAGGAAATTGAACAGAGGTGTGTAGCAATGGGGGATGGAGAACTGGAGATAGCAACCCAAAAGTCCCAGATGCCAGGTAAGCAAGAGCCTCCTAGGACCCCCACAGGGATGACATTAGCTGAAAAGGGGAGGGAGAACCTGTTGAGACCATATGCAGAGGTTAGGCATGGCCCCTGTGGTTGAGGGATGGGGCCACCCACCCATTTCCACAATTTTAACCCAGAATTGCTCCTGTCTAAAGGAAATACTGGGATAAAGAGCAGAACAGAGACTGAAGGAAAGGACATCCAGAGACTTCCCTACCTGGGGATCCATCCCACATGCAGGCACCAAACCCAGACACTATTGCTGATGCCAAGAAGTACTTGCTGACAGGAGCCTGATACAGCTGTCTCCTGAGAGTCTCTGCCAGAGCCTGACCAATACAGATGCAGATGCTCACAGCCAACCATCGGACTGAGAACAGGATCCCAGTGGAGGAGTTAGGGCAAGGACTGAAGGAGCTGAAGGGGCCTTATCTGGCATCAATGGGAGGGGAGACCCTTGGTCCTGTGGAAGCTCAATGCCCCAGTGTAGGGGAATGCTAGGGCTGTGAGGCGGGAGTGGGTTGGTGGGTGGGGAGCACCCTCATAGAAACAGAGTAAGGGGGAATGGGATGGGGGTTTGCAGAGGGGAAACTGGGAAAGGGGATAATATTTGAAATGTAAATAAATAAAATATCCAATTTTTAAAAAAAGGAGAAAAGTGTAGGATTCTGAAGGAACTCACCAATTTCAAACTTTGTTCCAGCAACATTCGCTGTAATAACTCCCTTCTTCTTCTTTTTCCTGACTTTCCTTTTCATTGTGCATTGATAAGGTAATTCTGTACTCAGATCCAGGGAAGATGATCCCTGAATAACTTTAAAAAGAAATACAAAATGAGCAGCTGTCACTAAAATACAAACATCGTGACCGGAAACACACGCTGCCTCCAGCGAGTTAAAGCTATAAACGGTGACACTTCCAAAGCTTGACTATCACATTTTCTAAACACACTCTAGAATGTTTCGCTAGTCCACTTACCCCCATCTTGAGGCAGAGATGGCATGGTAACCTATACCAAGCAAGCAAGAAGCCTGCGTGTAGTGCCAAGTGCCTGGTAGAGCTGGAAGTCCCGAGTTCATCTAAGTAGGATATGGCCCCAAGTCACAGGAAGATTCTATCACATTATCTGGGTCAAAGTCTTGGATTTCACAATACAAGTTTTGGGCTGGGATGCTACCTAGAAAAGTTGAAAATAAAGTTATTTAAGGTAGAATTTCATGATGTTTCTCATGCCAACACCATTCTCATGAGAAACCGCACATAATAGCAAAACTCAATTTATTCCATAAAAAATGTTTGTGTGAATCTGTAACTAACCCATGTAGAAAATGCCAAATTGTGGCTTTGTATCCTGAAAGTAAACAGCCTAAATCATTTTTTTTAAATCGTAGATCTTTTACATATACATATTACACACAGAAATAAGGACATTAAAATTCACTGCTATGCATTGTACATTGAGAGAGAATCTAGAGATTAATAATAGACTGTTTTTTAAATCAAGCCTGATTGGGAGAAGTTTTTTATCCCTGCGTTATGACAAAAGGTAACTGAGCTCAGAAAGCACAAATAATTTTCTCTCTTGGCAAAGAAAGAGGTAACGTGGGAATGGACACGAAGTGTGCCAAAGCCACAGGCCCCACCCAGGAACCCAGACAATCTTCTTCCAATACTTCACCTGTTACCAGGATGACGCTTTCCCCGTGAAGCAGTGAGCTGGCCATAGGGCGGATGTCACTCCCAGAAGGAATGTGGGTAAGGATTCATCTCTACAAGGGTAAGGAGGAAGGGCTTTGTAAAGCAGACTGAACCGAGCCCTTCCTGTGCCAAGATACAGGCGCAGGTTTGAAAGACACAGAACTAGGAAGGCTCGCTACGGAGGATCTCATTTAAGCACACAGAGGGACATGGTGTTCCCCTAAGGGATGAACTCTCTTGATTCAGCCACACCCCACCCACGAGGATCCCCAAGTATGCTCTCTGCAGGGTGAGCAGAAGAGCCAGGGCACTGGGTCTTGATGACACTGACAAGTTCCCAGTCTCAACGCCCAGACTCTCTTTGAACTCCTATAAAACGTCTTTAACCACAATGGAAAAGACAGCCACACTGTTGTGCCAAACGAAGGGATGAGATGGGAACTTTCACCTGATTACCAGGTTTATCATAAATCGATCATTAAAGTTGACTCACTCAGTCAGGGCCCTCAATATTCCTTATCAACTGTGAGATCTCATTAAGCATCATTAAAAGTCAGGTACCATTTTAATGCAAACTGGTCTCCAGTATGATTCACTATAAAAACTAGTAAAGTATTATTGACTTGAGACTAATGATGGGAAGGCAGTGTGCTAAGGATTTAAAAAAAGTGACCTCATTAGCAAGCATTGAACCTCAGTTCTTCTTCACACAACGCCTAGATATAGAAACTATGGCTTAAAGTTAAAAATACATAAACAAACAAGAGTTTTCATTCAGTTTCGCCTGAGCCACTATCCCACCCATCCAGCTCCACTATTTTTAGATGCCACACTAACATTACATGGACATATAAGGAGCTTACAAGGCTAATTTGGCACTCAGAAAAAAAAAAAAAAAGCTGTATTCTGGAAATTCACGATACTTTGAACCAAACAGGGAACTTGGAGTAAACATCTCTAAACTGATCCCCCGGCTCTTAAATCCAAGCTGGGAATGGACCAGGCCTCCGCTCTGAGAACAGAGTGTCCCGATGTTCAGTTCAGCTATTCAGAAGCTCTCTGATACCTCAGGGAGGACACCAGGTTTGGGATTTTGTGACCAACACCTTGTTACTAAAGTAAACAAAGGTCCCTTCACAGTGATGCCCCACGATCTCATTAGAAGTCGAAGACAAGGCAGAAAGAGCTTGAAAACAATTCTTTCCAGAGTACGCCAGGCTCCTAAAACAGCCTCGTTAATTTCTGAACTTATGTTATAAAATGAACACAACTGTTTATAGTGAAGAATAAAAATGTTTCTGGGAGTCACGCAGGAATTCAAAGTGTTTAAAACGATCCCGGTCATGCAGGCTCTACCCCAGCCCGTTTAGGACTCAGTGGATGTGCTAAACAAATCTGAGGAGGGCTTGACTGCATCCTCCCAATTCTAATTATCTCAGGCAAGGAATTTGGGGAAACATGCTTACGGCATCACGCAGATAAGACACTATTGTCTACTCTCCAAAAGCTGGAGGCATGTTTGATTTACCTAGGAAACACTTGAAACCAATAGTTCCTCACCAAAACCCCAAACCATCAAAGCATCGGTGCCTGAGACTTCCCCCACGCTCTCCCTGAACTGGAATCACTGAAAATCTAGACAAACGGCTACTTTAGCCTCATGGGTGAGTGATTCATTTCTCCCTCTTCTGGCCTGCTCTGGAGATCTTTATTTGTACCCCATCAAAAGCACCTATCTAGAAGGTGAGTCCCTGAAGACAGTGCTTTTCTTCCGTCCTGCTCATCCATCTCATAGTTCCCAGAACTGGAGCCCGGCAGTGCTCAGTAGACACCTGTTACTCGGTTAATGCGTGCGGTGGTTTGGACATTATATCTACTGGAATTCATGGAGAAACTTAATCCCTGGTGTAATACTATGAAGGGGAGGTAAGGTTATACAAGTTTCTCTCATGCACAGAGCTTCATGCAGTGTGTAGCCACTTTTGCCTTCCTCCCATACCACATGCGAACACAGCAACAAAGGTGCTGTGTCAGAAGCAAAGAGTGTGTTCATCAGACCCTAGGTACAGATGCTGTAATGTCAATCCTGTGAGACATGGGCTTTTATGACACACACATTATCCGATAGTTGTCATTTTGCTATAGAAACACATATTAACTAATACAATGAGTTTTTTAAAACTTACTTTGCAATAGTTTTAGGTAAGGAAAGCAGACCATGGAACTGTGAGAAGAACATGCCTATCATTTACAACACACTATTTTCATATTCTAAATTAGAAGCAGCGAAATATATAAAGCTTTCTGTGTATAGCCACAGAACAGTGCATACCCACAGAACAGTGCAGGCAGTGCATAGAGCTCTGGTGCCCTGTTGTGGCTGGGAGCAGAGTGAAGAGAAGACTAACTTCTATAAAAACATTGTAGAGTCATTTTACCTGTTTTTAAAAGTAAAATATATATTATAAAGGTTTGCATGCTGTCTATGGCTATTGCCTTACAGACAATCTCTACCATGATAGACTCTACCCCTCAAGAACCATAAGCCAAAATAACCCCTTTCTTCCTTAAGTTGGTTTTATCAGTCTATTCTCCATAACAGCAGTGTAAAAGCAGCTGATACAGTCTGCAAAGTGCTGCTCAAAACACCCGGTAACTCGAGCATCGACACCGCCTGCACACCTCTCGGGTATGTATGATCACGGGCCAATCGCCGGCCTCCACAGTCTCCAGACTGGGCAAAAGACATCTGATTGCCAGCCCCCCCCCCCCAGTGACTCTGCTGCAGCCTGAAGCTGGACTGTAAGGCCCGAGGATGGGTTTGGCATACTTTAGGAAGTGAGGGTCATACCAGACTGGAGTCTGTTTTCTTTAAGCTGGTCTTCTGAAACACAGCTATACTGCTGACTTGGAAATCCCCTGGCTAAGTGGGATTTCCACCAATAAGTGGTAGAGACAGTGTTGGACAAGAAAAGTACTTTATTTCAGCAGCTAGAAAAGAGAAAAGATAGCCTTTAGAGTTCCTCGCTTGCTAAAGCTGAGTGAGCCCATGCCAGCCAAGGGAGAAAGGCGTCGTCAAATCTCTTGACTATAAGCTAGCCATGGTGGCTAACACATTCATTTTCTGGGAAATAAATGCATCAAAAATCATTGACTATGAAAACTAACAGCAACCTTAAGGTTTAATAATACACATTATACTCGATGCTGGGCCAGAAGTAAGGGACTTTGATGTGAAATGTCACAGAGGGGCAAATTTTTGAGGGAATGGGAGGGGGCAGATAAACACAGAGAAAAGAAAAAAGAAAAATGGATCAACATCAGAGAAAGCGGGTAAATACTCTATGGTACACTCATGCAATAAAATCCTATAACTCAATGAAACAAAATTAACTAGAACTAGATGAAGAACCACATCAGAACTCAGATTTTAGAAAACTGCCCAAGAATAGAGGTAGTTTATTATTTACATAAGGTTTAAAATGCTACAAACTGTACACACACAACCATAAAGAGCAGAGAACTGCCAATTTTACACCTTCTTCATTTTCCTCAGCATTCCCGAAGCATGTTCCTGAACTGGGTGCAAAGCATTTGCGGTCCCACCTGAATATCTCAGAACAGGACAGTGCTTTATGTAGCAAAGTGTAGGCTGGTGCTTTGAGGATGCCTTAGATTCATAACTGTGTGTGTGTGTGTGTGTGTGTGTGCACGTGCGCGCGCGCACGCTAATGTTTACGTGTGTGTGCCTGTGGGTCATATGTGTGTCCATGTGCCCATGTGTGTGTGCATGTGTTCATGTATGTGACTGTGCTTAGAAACTGATGCGTATGCAGAAAGGTACTAAGAGCAGCATGGAAAGACAACCACCAGGTCTGACGCCTCCTAAGGAGGAGGAAGGGGACATGGAAACCAGCACTCTTAGTCAGAGCGAAGAAGCCCTGATGATAACTGACCACATCATGACTTAGCACATGTCCATCGTGGCTCTGCCTTTTGAAGTGATCAGTAGAAACAGAGGCCCCTGATAGATTCACTTGAGCCATAGTGTGTTCCTCTGGCAGTGCCCCACTGGAAATCGCCCTTGAAGCTCAGGAAGATCTTACTTCATGGGCAATGCAAAGGCACCGAAGGGCTTCCCATAGATCACTCGACTGTGTAATGGGAGTGGAAAGAACAGAGTGCAGAAAATATTTTGAAGGCCCACAGCAGGAAAAGTGAGTGCTTGCCCACAGGCATACATATCACACACAGAGAGAAGAGTGCCACCGTAGTACAGCTGCCAGACTTGATGATCAAGACCTAAGTGGTATTCACTAATGACGTCAATATGCCTGGCTTAGAGAAGGGGTAGGGGCTGGCTCCATGCATGTAAATACCTGCATCCAATCCCAGGAGTTAAATGCCTTAGTTGACAGTTGCAGAAAAATACGATTGAATATGGACCAGAAAGATAAATAAAATCCATAGTTGAAGATAAGACAAGGAACACCTCTGATGTTATATAGAACCTTTAATTAAACCCAGAATGGGGCTTGGAGAGATGGCTCAGTGGTTAGGCCGCTTACTGCTCTTGCAGAGGACCCGGTGCGTTCCTGAAACACAGCTGCCCCAGCCATTTGTAATTCCAGATCCAAGAGGATCCCAATGCACTCCTTTGGTCCCCACAGACACTGCACACATCCAATGTGATACACATACATGCATGCAAGCAAAACACTCATACCCATACTGTAAAAATAAGCCTTTAAAAAAACACACACAGAGGACTCCTTCTGCAGCCTAACTGATCTTGTTTCTGTTTCTGTCCCCCAAAAAATGACAATATATTTCAGTGTGCACAGCTGCATAACTGGTGAGCAACAGATGACGTCACTCTGTTCTCCTAACAATAGCGTATTGACCCTCTTCATTGTGTGTTCAGATTGATAAAGGCTGGAGAAGCCACTTGCTTCCTAACACAGGAGCGTTTGTGTCCCATTCCCAGGCTGGCTCTCCTCCCCAAACCTAGAGCTGACTATGGAGAATGATCCGGGGGAGCCATTTGGTCAGACACCTCTAAAGAGCCAGCAGGGGCCAAGGGTGAGTAATCAGAAGACCCACGCGTTCACTCTGGAACACTGACCTTGGGCAGCAGCTCCATAATGGACTGTCACCTGCTTCTCAGATTCCCACAGTTTACTTGGGACCACCCAAAAGCAACAGGGACAAAAGTCTGTGGAGATTCTGGTCCTAAGAATCTAGCTGAGTGTGACATGAAAAAAATGTAGCAACCACTAACACAGCATATCATACATTGAAAGCATCTCCCTTTTAATATTTATATTTCCGCTACGTGACATAATAAAAAAAAAAGCACAAACTTCATTCAGTAAGTCTAGGATTGAGTAAAGTTCAAATCAAGTGACAGAGTTACTAAAGTAACAGAATACAAAGCTATTTCATCATGTATTAAGTGCTTAAATGGACTCAAAACCCCCTTTGACATGTTCTCCAAGAACATAATATTGTATATATCTCCTCAAATCAGGGGAAGGGGAGAAGTCACACTTGCTCTCTAGAAATAACATATGTCGATAGTTAATGTGGGTATATTACACTTACTTCTCTCTAGACATTTACATTGTGCTCATGGGCACACAAAAATGTGCACACATACACCTATACACATAAACATGCATGCACACAAATGTATACACATGAACATGTGCATATATATACACAAATACATGTACAAAGGGACACACAAATGCAAGGTGTGCACATACATACCCACATGCACACACACATGCATACATGCACAGACACATACATGAACATATGCACACACTCATAAACATTAGCACACATACACACAGAGTTATGAATCTAAGGCATCCTCAAAGCACCAATCTGCACTTTGCTACATAAAGCACTGTCCTGTTCTGAGATATTCAGGTGGGACCGCATGTGCTTTGCAGCCAGTTCAGGAACATGCTTCAGGAATGCTGAGGAAAATGAAGAAGGTGTAAAATTGGCAGTTCTCTTCTCTTTACCAGAACAGTCACAATAAATATCAAACTGCACATCAGCCTCACTGGTGCACAGATGACATCACCTCAGAGTCATGTGACTCCAGCACAGCTCTCCCTGTTCAAAACTTAACTTTCAACATCCCTTATAAATCTGGTAGCTCCTCTGACACTCCTTAGCTTGACACAGTGTGTCATGACATAGCCAAACCTGAAAAAGACAACAAAATCCTTCTTAGTTTTCCCTTTGAATTCCTTGTTTGATATTTATTTGGTACACATGCATTACCAATTTTAGGGGCTATACTAGTTAATGCTTATTTTTCTATTCATGCTTATGAATCATTAAATATTAAATCATTAAATTCATTAAACTACTGATCATGAAAGCACATGTCTGTAATCCAGGCACATGAGAGACTGAAACAGGAGGGTACTGAGCTCAAGGCCAGCCTTGGCTGAATTGTAAGACTTTAATTTTTTTTTTTTGGTAAGTTAGACTGCTAAAGGAATCCCCTTAACCATCCATATTAGTCCCTAAGTTACTGGATAGTGATTCTGTCCTCTGAAATAATTAATTAAATTGTCCTAACCGAACAACCATAGATTGAGGTCATCAATGTGCCTGATTAAGTACTGATAAATGTACCTGATATCCTTAGATGTAAGTGACCATATGACTAAAACAGTAGGCATTGGGGAGGCTAATGGGGAGGAGGAAAGGATGTGGTTCAGCGGGACTTCCCAGTCGAAGACGGAAAGAGTAGTCTTCCAGTGGACTCGCACTTTTTGTTCCCCTGTCTTGGGTGTACATGTGATTGGAGTTGCTGTGTAATTCAGTGATTGGATTTTATCTTAGACTTTCTGCATCCATTGGGAAGCAGGCATCTATCTTGTTTAGGCCCCTGTTGTTCTAACCTTCTGTCTCTACCGCATCACCAATCGTCTTGGTGGATGTATTGCTCCTACAAGAATCACTGTGGGTTTTTACAATGACATACCAGGCATAGAGAGGTGGCTCAGTTGTTGGGAACTTTTTCCAGCCAGCACCCACGGCAGCTCACAAGCATCTGTAATTCCAGTTCCTCCAAAGGTAACAGGCACGCATGTGGTACACAGACAACCATGCAGGCAAAATATCCATACACATAAAATAAAAGATGTTTCAAGGAATGCCAGCCAACACACAAATCAGAGGAACTGTGTAGGTTTTGTCTCACCACCTAGCATCTCTGCCCTTGTCTACATTCTGTTAACCAGTTCATTCTGATAGACTACCACTTTGTCTCAACCCATGTTCTGAAGAAAGAGATCTGTACTTCACCATAGTTCTTATGCATGGTGGCTAGGATCCAGAAACCCAGTTATTAATACAAGAGTTGATTAATAGAAGTGTAAAGATTTTATTAATTTTACACGTAAATAGGGATTCTCACAAAACAGTGAAGCCTGAAGAAGTTAGTAAAGCAGATGTTTCCATACTTAGAAAGGAATGAGGCAGGACAGACAGACAGACAGACAGACAGACATGTACTAGTAAGTCCTGGACCACTAAGATGAAGAGGAAAAGATCCTGGAAGATAACAGTCACTCAGACTTTGGTCACTGAGGATCACTGCAGCTCCAGGTCCTATGCGCTGGTGATCAGGACTGGTTTCTAACACAGTGCAGGAAATGGAGCCCTTTAAAAAGAATCCTTACAGTTTAAGTCATCCAGGGAAAAGCATGCTACATGGCCTTTTCTGAAGTGACAACTACGCAGGTGATTTCTGTATAAATAATCAACATGCCAGCTGGCATGTTTGCCTTTGCCTATGGTGAAGACAGAAGACAATCCTGGTTTAAAGGATGGGTAACTGGCACAGACCTGTGACAATCATGCAATCGCATCCTCTTTATCCCTGGAGTTGGCTTACTGTGAGGAAGGCCAGTGAGAACTGGGTCTGGGACTCACTCTCAGACTCCTGGAAGGAAGCAGGTCCCTTCTTGTGACGTGGGTTTGAGTCAGAGAAGACACATGTCTATTGCCACTAGCCCACATTAGTCATCTGTAGGACTTCATTCAATAAATTAAAATAAGTAAATAATATTTTAAAATTTAAATAAGTAAAAATGCTTCAAGGTTTGCCTTCTTTCCTCTTCTTCCAAGGGATGCGGGCTTCCAGGCAAAACTTGAATGCAAGTTCACCCTGCTAGAGAACTGCTGCCCTCTACACGGCTCTTAGATTTAAAATTTAAAAGTTACAACTGTACTAATAGCTTAAAAGTCAGATAATTCTGCCATCATTTTCAAATGCTTCTAGGTGAAATTAAATCACATAAAATTAACTCATGGTGACTGAGTCATTTAAACTTTGGAAAGTCCATATGGAAAATACTCCACTCTTGGAGCAACACTCCGTAGACTTCCATGAGGAAAGCTAACACACATGCATAAATCTAATATTTTAAGCAGGAAAAATGATTAGTGTGTTGCTGGATCACTAAACTAGATGCACAGTGAATTTACATAGCAATGTTTGAGGAAAGAAATAATCATCTTTATCTCCCAGGCCATCTGCTAAGAAAACTAATTAAGTTCAGCTATATTTTAACAAGATTAATTCATTTAAAAATAAGTAATTCCCAATCTTTAAAAACTCTCTAAGGCTTAGAGAGAAAGCTTAGCCGTTAAAGAGTACTTGCTGTTCTTCCAGACAACCAGTGTTAGGCTCCCAGATCCTGGTTCCCAGCACCCATATGACAGCTCACAGGAATCTGTAATTTTAGTTCCAGGGATCCAATGCCCCCTTCTGGCCTCTGTGGGCACTGCACACACACACACACACACACACACACACACGCCAATGTTCATAAATATAAAAATAAATAAATCTTATTATGAACACTGTCTCTAGCACTACAGTCTTTGCCATAGAACAGTCCTTTTATAGGCACATGGAAGGAGAAGACTATTTTTGTTCTTCAAAATAAACATGCATGAGATGCAGAACAGGACTGGAGCCTGGAGCTAGCCAGGGAGCAATAATACGGTCTCCATAGATGCTTGCAAATCACAAACACTTATTTTTTTCAATGATTCCCTCTCTTGACCTTTTCCTTCCTTGATCATACACAGTCAACTAACACTGTAAAGTAATAGGCCACCTATTAGTAACAGTAACAGTATCACCAATCTGTTCAAAAATTCAACTGTTCCCTTATGACTTCATTATATTTCATATTAAGCATTTTTACTCATGTGCCTGTTAGTTTATGTCAAGTCGACACAAGCTATAATCATAAAAGTGGAGGTAACCTCAACTGAGAAAATGTCTCCATAGGATCAGGCTCTAGTCAAGCCAGTAGAGTATTTTCTCAACTAGTGATTGGTGGAGGAGGGCCCGACCCATTCTAGATGGGTTCACCACTGGGCTGGCCCAGGGTTCTACGAGAAAGCAGGCTGAGAGGGCCCTGGGGAGCAAGCCAAGAAGCTCCCACCTCCTCTGCATCAGCTTCTGCTTCCAGATTCCTGTCCTGTTTGGGTTTCTGCCTGGCTTCCTTCAATGGTGGATTATGATGTGGAAGGGTAAGCCAAAAAAAAAAAAAAAATCCTTACATCCCCAGATTGCTTCTGATTATAGTGTTTCATCACAGCAACAGTAACCTCAACTAAAACAAGTGCTCACCAACTTACTAGGTAAAGTAAAATGTATGTCTTTTAGTTCACCAGGCCCACATATAGTTTTCTTTGGGAGAAGTAATTTAGCTTGAAACGTCTTAAAAATAAGATTTCATTCAAAATCCATGACATCAGCTATTCATCTCAACCCTAAGTATGCTCAAGAATGACAGTCAACACAAGACAGCTACAGAATCAGAGGTAGCATCATAAATCCACAGCATGCATCTCAGAGACACAAATTAAATACAATATTAAATCAACAAGGTTGACTTTCAACTGTGCTATGAGGGGTTAGATTTACCATTTTTCAACTGTTAATCTAGTATCCAAAATCATCCATTGTACAAGTCTCATTAGAAAACAGTGTTCAGTCCTTAGAATGCTTTTGATTAATGCAACACAAATTGCATATATTCCTGCCTTTCTCTGGCCATACCACAGTGCTGGAACTTATACTCAAATGTTACTTTGTTTATTTTATTTTACATGTGTGCACACCCGCATAGGGGTCTGCACTTCTACCTATGTAGGACAGAAAAAGTCATGTGATTCCATGGACCTGGAACTACAGATGGGTCTGGAGCTGATTAACCTGGGTACCAGAAATTGAACTTTGGTCCTTCTGCAAGATCAATGTGCATCCTTAACTACTTAGCCATCTCTCCAGTCCTCCGTATATTACTTTCATTCAACTATTTTCAGCCCATCCATTGAGCAAAACTAACAGACAGAAAAAAATTACTCATAACAATATGCATTTAGTTTGTGATCTTAAATACCCTCCCTACTGACACTGTTGTTCTTTACTGTTATTTGATTCTGTAAACATATCGTTTGAATCTCTTCTCTGAACCACAAAGCTATAATTTTCATAGAAGAGAATATAGTCTTGTGTTGACCGTCATTTTGAGCATAGTTGGGGTTGATATAAATAGCGGATATCATGGACTTTGAAAATTTATTTTTAAGATCTCTCAAGCTAAATCACTTCTCCAAAAGAAAACTTTATGTGGGCATGATGAACTAGCCACTGTCCTTGCATCCCTAAGACGCCAGTCATTCTGTAGGAGTAAAACATTCCCAGCTCTTCCAATTCTTTCTCATCAGCGAGTCTGACTCCACGCCCTCACCACAGCCTCATGCATCTGATGAGTCTTACTTGAATTTCCACCTACTGTTAAGAAGGTAATCAATGACGAAAAAGCTAAAATTCACTCAGGATTGATATTCCACCAGCAGCAAATCAAAATTTGCAATCACATGATTAAGACCACAAATAAAGGCAACCTCCTCGTAACTTGTGGTCTAATGTATGGACTTAGGGAACAATATCCGCATTATTTGATCAAGTGTCAGTCTGCATGTTGCTGCAAAGCTACTTTGTGGGTGCAGTTAGTGTCTGAATGTGCAGACATCTACTCTCTGTCTCGTGAGTGAGCCCCATTCCATGGGTTGAAGGTGAACAGGAAGTGGATTGAGGCTTCCTCAGAAAGACAGCTGTGTCCCAGTCCTGTGTGCATTCAAGCTCCATGTCATCACTTTACACTCCAAGCCTGTCAGCAAGTTTTGGACGAGCAAGCCTCCAGTCACAGGAGGAAAATCCTTAAGTCAGCATCTTTTCTCTCCTCTCTCTAAAACTGTGGTGCATTTTAAAGTCCCAGTCAGCACGGGGGAAGTCCTCATACTCTTACCATCGTCAGTTCACACACATCAAAGTCAGCAGCACTGGCATCACTTACTTCAGAGGAAAATGCACACGGGCCTGGAACAAGAGCTCCAGACCGTAGACTAACTCCCTTCCCCTGCCAGTCTGCCTCCCTCCCTTCCTTCCACCTTTCCCTCTTTCTCTTTCCTTTAGGACATAGCCATGTAGCCCCCGGGCTGTTCTCAAACTGGCAATACTCCTGCCTCAGCCTTCCAAATTCTGGGACTCTATACATGGGCCATCACATGTTAACTACACCATCAACTCCACAAATCCAGGGTACACAGTATGAGCGTTAAATCACAAAAAATTAGTCAAAAGAATCTATCCTCCAATGGGAAGACATTTAAGAAATGCCTTGATCACTTTGTCTTACTTATATTCTCTCTCTGTCTCTCTCTCTCTCTCTCTCTGTCTCTCTCTCTCTCTCTCTCTCTCTCTCTCTCTCTCTCTCTCTCTTTAAATGCATAGAAGTGGAATGCCCTTAATGTCACCTCCAATGTGTAAAAAATAAAAGGTAAGATTTGTAAAAGCACTTTTGCCTAGCTGAAACCGCATGAAATCACGATGCGACTTGCAATGAGATAGGATCCCACAGCTGGAAAAGGGCATCTTAGGGGTTATCACTATTTCTAGTGTAAAAAACTAATGACAGTGATACCTTTAGGCCTGGGATTCTCACACTGAATCCAGCATCAAAGTCCGCTGGAGAATAAGCTTACCAGGTGGCATGCTCCAGGTTAGAGCAGTGTCACACCTCAGCTTGGGCTAGGCTGAGGTCCTTGTACGTCCTGACCTACACACGATTATCTTACGAGCGAAGATCTGCAGAGCAAACAGTATTGCAGCGGCTCAGGCCAGGAGACCAACACTCCTTGAGCTATTCCCACATCCAGTGTAACACCGACAATATGTACCATGTACACAGGCATGCAAGTTGGAAAGAGGGATGAAAAAAGGAAGTTAATAGTCACTTATGATCAAGATACAGTTAGCCATTTACGATCAAGATAAAGTCATTTATAATCAAGATAAGATCAGGCCTTAACACATAGCTTTAAAATTCTGGTAAAAAAAAATGGACCCAAATAAAAGCATTGTTAGCAATTCTTAAGAAATACACACACACACACACACACACACACACACATACACAATTGCCCAAAACCACCAAAACAGCTATTTCAGGATCCTGAGGAACGTCCTTCAGGATGAAAGGGAAGACACTTAGGGACATTTGCCCAGCTTGGGCCAAGCGTGGAATTGGCACTGTAGCTAACGGCACTGCCTATACCACCATTCTCCCACGGCATTAGCTAACTCAGCATCAGGACCTGGGTGGGAGTCATGGCAACCCGCGTCACTGGTGCTGGAGGAGACGGCACAGTGCCCTTGGCTCATCAGCAGCAACAAACCCAGTGGGCAACTGATGTAAAGGTCACTACCACAACTGCCTTTAACTGAAATCGCAGGTCACCAGGTGTGAGTAGCGGCTCTCATCCCTTCTAAGCCCCAAGTGAGCCTCTCTGACATTTTTCCTCCCATCCTCCTTCAAACAACCCCTGCTCCTCACTCCGTCACCAAGAAGGCGAGACTAAACACGCGAGTCCAGTGCATACAGCCTGTACTCAAATTCAGGTTTTCGGCTGGGAAGTTGTTCTGGCTGATCAGATGTCTATTTTGTTTTCTTCTTGGTACTTAGTAGATAACACTATGAAACTGCTGAACACCAGGCAAAACAGATTTTATTTCAAATATTAACACAGATGTATATCACATATATATGTGTTTGTACTAACTTCAATATGTGACGGAAGAAACAGTGTGTTAGCTACTTGTCTCACTGCTGAGATAAAATGCCTGACAGAAGCTACTTAGGGAAGGTGGAGTAGATCCCGGTCCCTTGTCGGAGGGCACAGTCCATGCTGAGAAGATGGAGTTGATTGATTCTGGTCCTAGTCTAAGGGCACAGTCCTTGCTGATGAGAGAGCAGCAGCAGTGGGAGTCTGCAGTGAGCAGGTCACACTGCCTCCGTAGGCGAGAAGTCGCTCGTGATGAACACTGGTGCTGAATTAACTCCATATCGATCAGTCCAGGATCCCAGCCATGGAATGGTGCCGCTCCAGCTGAGCTGAGCCTTTGTGCCTGAACTCGTCTGGATAAGCCTTCCCAGCAAGCCTGGAGGACTGTCTGTCTCTTAGATGATTCTAGAACCTGTTCAGCTGACAATCACTATTAACCATCATAGACCACTCTGGAATACTGGCCTGGAGTATTACCATTCCTCTCGATTCTTCTAACCCTGGCGTCAGAGGCCTGACTCATCTGTCCTACTCACAGGTTCACCCATTGTTATGACACCAGGCACCATCTTGGGTTGCCAAGGAAAAATAGGACTCCTGACTTCATAAACTAGTCCACACAATTGCCTAATGGAATTCTCCTAGGCCAGAGGAGGAGAGAACTTGGAGAAAGGATGTTAGCAAGGAGCATTGAGGTCGTTTAAAAGAAATCCTCGTGTTTACTCGCTGTTGATGTTGCTTGTGTTTTGTTTCTTCAGACAGCTCTGCATGTAGCCCAGGCTGACCCCTAGCCTGGCAGCAATCCTCATGCCTCAGCCTCCTAGGTCCTGGATTGTAGGCATAAGCCACCATACCCAGCTCCTGTCCTTTCTTATTATTTTATTTATTCATTATATTGTACTTAAAATCTACACATCTTACTCTTCTTAAAGGTCATGAGGACTGAACACACTTATTTCAGGACCAACCTTTTATTCTCAGAAGAAGACTGTTTGTGCTTATCATAATATAAAATATGAATAATAAATTATTAAAGAGGAATTTTTCCTTGACTATAAAAACATCCTCACAATGTAATACTCTATAAATATGTCTGCTTTAATTTTTATTTTGTATATGAGTATGTTGTTTGCATGCATGTCTGTCTACCACTTGCATGTTTGGTGCCCATGGAGGCCAGAAAGGAGTGCTGGATCTCCTGGAACTGTAGTTACATATGATTTTGAGCTGCCACATGGCTGCTGGGAAGCCAATCTGAGTTCTCCAGAAGAAGATCAAGGGCTCAGAACTGATGAGCTTCTTCTCTACCGCCCCAAATATTTCTTAACATCAATCATCTCATAACAATTAAAATTTTTCTATTCAATTTTATTGTTTCTGTTTTTCTCAACTTGAACACAGTCTTAAATAGGACAGAAAATCCACTTGTCCAATGTCAGCAGTTCCTTGGATAGATAGATATATGCATGCAGGTAATAGAGTTACTTGGTAAATGAAATATTACATTCTCAGAAAAGAAGCAGGCACACTCAAACAAACCAGATAGGGCAGTGGTAAGTTTTCTTACTTTACTTCCTAAATTACACTGAATCAGTGTGATGATGCTAAACTTGAAATGTCACTTATGAATAACATACTTCATAACAGAACAACAAATTATTGTCTCTGTATATTTAGATCACCATCTTACAAATATCTGACTTTGTTGCTGTTAAATTAGAAAAAAAATGAGCACAGAAAATTACTGAAATAAACTCAAAAGCAATTTAAGTTGCTACTTCACCTGAAGGAAATCTATAGTCTTTAGACCATCAGTAACAAAAACATTCTGGAAATCAACCCCAAAGCATTGAAAATGCCTCAAATATGTGTATGCCTTAGGTTTCAGGATTCTGCATTCAGAAACCAGACCTGGGAAAATCATCGACTATGTTGGAACATGCCAAATTACTCTTTAAAATAGCAAACTTGGGGCTGAAGAGTTGGCTCAGTAGTTAAGAGCACTGCTAGCTCTTGCAGAGGACCCAGGTTCTGTTCCCAATACCCACATGACAGCTCACAAGCACCTGTAACTCCAGGAATTTGATGCCCTCTTCTGGACTCTATAGGCACTGCACATATGAAAATGTTTATATATATGTAATGTTTATATATATTATAAATAAATGTTTATATACACATACATTTACATACAAATATACATATATGTATATATACACACATTTGGGCTAAACATTTATACATATAAAATTAAAATAATAAAATTAAGAAGGAAAATAGCACCTGAAAAAATCTATATTCTATATAGTCAAAATGTGTTCTGACATGGTTACTAAAATGAACTATGAAAAGCCTTCACTAGTTTGAGAAGATACAATATTTTGAGCAAGGCTGTGAATGAGTCATATGAAATGAAATAATATTTATTTTCCATGAATGGATGAATGAATTGTAAACTTAATATTTGCTTTGATTTACTAATTCTGAGTAAATATGCCTTTTTTGAGTAACTATGCCATTTTTATCCAACTATGTTATAATAATATGAAGTAACCATGAATCCTATGCCAGGATGAATTTTCATCAACTGTATCCATAAAGACCTGTTTTAACAGTGAACAAAGTCGGTCTCCTCCAGGAGACTGATTCCTAAGCAGTATGCAAGGATTAGGGCTCTGAGTCACAGCATTCTGTGTTTATTTTAGTCCTTGAAGTATTTGCTAAACCACCTCTGAGGCTAACACTTCCAGGGCAAATCAAAATGTAAACTAGCTGATCCCACATTCCAGATTCTCAAGCCAAGACTGAGGTCATCATGTGAAAATAGCTAACTGAAGTTTCAACGCAAGTTAGATCAGCTGAGTGCTCTCCACACCACGGCCAGGGCAAGGGAGGACCGAGCAAGCACACTGAAGCCACTGAAAAAATAAAACATATATCAATAAAAAGAAAAGATGTTCTTTCCCATAAGGGATGAAGAGAAAGAAAGCACACTGCTGAAATCCTAGAACCTTCCTCATCAACACGGAAGTAATTTGTTTTTTAGGTTCCGATTTGAGTTTTCTTTCCCACAGCAGGTCTGAGAGGTCACCAGGAAGTAGGTGAAAATTAAGACATTTGAAAATTTTAAAAACCAAGATATGATGGGATAGACCTTGGCGGTAGAGAGATTCCCTAACAGGCACAAGGCCCTGGGGCACGCACTTAGTACACTGGGGAAGAGAAAGGGAGGGGGAGGAAAAGCAGTAAGAAGAGGAGGTGAGGAAGAAGAGTAAAGGAGAAGGAAGAGGAGGAAAGGAAGAGAGGAAGAGGAAGAGAAAGGGGAGGAAAAGAGTAGGAGAAGGAGACGGAGGAGGGGAAAAGAAACATGGAAGAAACGAGATTATGGTGCTTCTTGTCTTGTTAGTCTTAGTTCATGCTGCTAAGTGGTACGGGGAAGGAATACAGGAAGGGAAGGCAGCCACGCAGGATGTGTCAAGAAGCACCTATCGCCGGGCAGTGGCAGCGCACATCACACAAAGCACACAATGGACTAGTAACAGGGTTGTGGGTCGAGGCTGCCTCAAACGTGTTTTGAAAATCCGGACTCACTAGACACAGAATCCTCCCTTGTTTGTGTATTGTCACCACAGGCTCAGACCCTTAAAAGGCAAAGAGTCGTAGCTGAGGCTATCTGAATGGGCAAATAAAGCTTACTGATCCTGAAACAAGTATGCTATAGACCAGTGGGAGCTAGAAGGGCATGGGATTAACCGCAGCAGGTGGAGGACAAGCATCTGAATATGGGATGATTTAAAGAGTGGAGCAGAGATGTGAAAGGAGAGTTCTCTTCAGTGCTGGGGAATCAGCAGTGTATCAGGCGCCCACAAATAAAGCAGAAGTGAGCCTGAGGATTCAGAAAGGATGACAGTCGTGGTCATGTAGGTAACTAATATTTCTCTCCAAGTGATGCTTCTGCTCCTATAGCATGACTGCTATCCATAAGACACCCTACCAGACATTTCCATTGGGATATTCTCAATGCCACAGTGAACTCAGTGCCTAGAGCAGGTCCGTGACCTTGACACTTTCCTCTGCACCAGCACTTAAGAATCACATCACCCAACTCTGGTACTTTACTATGACCAGAACTCACCCTTACTTGTCTCTGCCTCTCAACCTTGCTGGCACCATTGCTCACTCTGATCATTAACTAAGTTCCTTGCATTAGAATGTCTATCTGCTCAATGTTTCTGGTCTGTTTTCTTCACCAGAACACAGGACTCCAGAATGCAAATCTCCCATTACTCTCCTATCCTTCTCCCATGTGATGGTTTGTATATGCTTGGCCCAGGGAGTGGCACATTAGGAGGTGTGGCCCTGCTGGAGTAGGTATGTCACTGTGGGTGTGGGCTTTAATACCCACATTCCACAGCCTGGAAGTCAGTATTCTCCTAGCAGCCTTCAAATAAAGATGCACAATTCTCAGCTCCTCCTGCACCATGCCTTCCTGGACGCTGCCCTGCTCCCACCTTGATGATACTGGACTGAACCTCTGAACCTGTAAACCAGCCCCAATTAAATGTTATCCTTATAAGAGTTGCCTTGGTCATGGTATCTGTTCACAGCAGTAAAACCCTAACTAAGAAGACACCCCACCTTAAATAACCACCACTCTAGGTGGCTTGCATAGGTTTGATGCCTTTACAACACTAACATGAAAACACTCAAACTGCAACTAAAAATAATATTTCATGGAATGAGCTACTAAGCTAATATCACTTAGAAGTCCTGTCCTTGCCTGAATTCAGGTTAGTGACAGCAACAGAATCAATCAGCCTACATTTTGAAGATGGCCATTATGTAATGAGAGTACGAATAGTGCACCACGCAGCCACTGCTCTGTTTCTGTCCTCGATGATCTGAGGCAGCAATGACGATGAAGCTGCCCTGCCTTCTCCAAAGTCTTCTCCTTCAGCCTCTCCAAACCTGTCTCATTCAGGCATATATGTGGCTCCGAGGCAGAGAGCATCGGGTGCTCATGGAGGTCAGCCACACCGTTAGGGTGGCATGGAGTAAGAGTCTGACAAAGACTAGTTTTGACCTGTGCTTTCCAAGTCATGTCTGGGTCTTTAATTTGATTGATTGACAGTCTATCGATTCTTCACGTGATGCAGAGATGCCAGAACTCAATATCTTCCTCCTAACTGCTACAACAAATACTTGACTATGGATTCTTCCAGCATGCCATTTTCAAGGGCTCTCCTCCTGATGGAACAGCCATCAGATAGATCCACCTGGCTGCTTCCCTCCAGCCTTTCCACTGAGACCCTGAGATACATTCCCCTTCACTGTGCTCCAATGGCTTGTCTCTTGCCACTTACACAGACTGTGCACATCGACTCTTCCCATCTAGAAGGCAAGCCTCCCTGACCCTGGCTTGAGTTCCAGTAGAGTTCCCATTCTGCCGTCACTCTCTTAGCCTCTAGTCCCTTTCTAGTCTAACTCCAGCCATCTCTGTGGACAGCAAACTTAGAAAGAAGAGGATGTTGTTTGCTTCACTCACTTATTCCAAGTACCCAGAAAGCACCTGGGACATGTTGGATACCAGACAAGTATTTGTTGAATAAGCAGAGGGATAAATATGACTGTTTGTATAGGTTGTATAATAAATTCTTCTGAGTCTGGCACTGTTACACCCGATTCTGCAAATGAACATGACAACACATTGCCGCAGGCAGTAAGATTGGCTGGCACCTTGCTGATTCCAAGCAAACAATTTACTTAACATTCACAGTCTCATGCCCCATGTCCTCTACAACACCGAAAGGCTTATCCACTAGAGACTTTCCCCTTCAGTTTTCATGTGATGAAGATGAGAATGATTATGTATGTTATGTAAAGCCGCCCTGGGTTTTATAGGATCCAATTCCAGCACCAGTTCTCTGCTTAAAAAAGAAGTTGGACCCATTCCTTCTGCTGCAGGCCAGGTGCATCCCTATTATATTCCAAGTTCACAGTCCCTACCACGGCTGACCTCCACATTGAACTCGTAATGGGCATCGTCTTCCCCACTCCTGCCCACCCCCAGATACCAGGAAAGTTGTTTAGAAGACTTGACAGCTTAAGGATGACAATGATGATGATGACGACGACAACAACAACAACTACACAGATGCATTCTCATGACCAAAAACCCCATGACTTTCCTTTCTTCCCAGGTCTCCATCTAAATGCTCAAACTCCTTAACAGAAAATAACAGTAAAAGACCTGTATCATATATTATTTATGCATGAAAGCTCTTTAAAAGAATGTGGTCAACTTTTCACAGAAAAATGAAAAGGTTGATGGAAGAGATTGTGGGCAAACTCAAGCCTGTTTAATCAGTCACACAGGAATGTGTGGTTTTATTAGCATTTATGAGATGCTTTGTTATTAATCCTAATTAAATTACTCTGACATTGTTGCTCAAAAGCCTACATGCAATACATGTTAGATTTCAACTTTTAACACAACAGACCCATCTGGTACCACAGTGTCAGGGGAGCTCAGTGGGAAATGAGGGGTACATGAGACCAGAGAATCACACTGACAATGCATGCACATCTCTGAAAGATGCAATTCTAGTGTAAATGTTTCTCTCCAAACTCTGGAATTCAACCTGCATGGATTATTTCTAGCTTGGGTTTATCACCTTAGAGAGCTTCAATTGAAAAATTAGATTCAGAATATGGCCCCTATTCTCTGCGGAGAGAATGAATTTCTACTGCCATGGAATGGACTTAACTGCATTCGAACAAAAGCTAAAACTGTAAAAACGCAGGCATTTCTCTAGATTTACAATTCCTCGGTCATCGTCCCAGAGTGTCAGGGGAAATCACCTAATTCTGGTGTCAGCCATGTGAGATCATGGAGCAGTGCTCACACTGATAACACACAATCTCCATCATGTTCAGTTACACCTTCAATACCTCTCACGATTTCTACAAGTCAACCTGACTACTCCATACAGATATCACACATGCTCTACTACATGATATCAATATATTCTTGCTAATATGAAGATCATCATACATTTGAAGAATTTGCCTATGTCAAACTGATACTGTACCTATTCTATAAGATAGTGTTCATGGTTTAAGTTCTAATCTAAAATATTTAAGTCTTATGTAAAGTCGAGAAACATTAACATAAGCCAATTCCATCTTCTAGAAATGCCATTTATATCTTAGCTCCTAAGTGTTCAAGTCAGCACTTTCCACACCACTAAGCAATGTTTTTTAATGGCAGCCATATACTAATGTATTATGTGACAGAATGACAAACACAAAGCAAACATATCTTCTTCACTAATAAGCAGCCTAGAACAGTGAGCCTCATGTGCTTCTGGTGTTTATCTAAGATGGGTCATGGACAAGGGTCAAATACGTACTTCACACCAGGCACTGAACTCTGGGAATTACAACCAAGCTTTATGAACTATGTGAGTGGAACAAAACAACAACAAAACAAAAAGCAAAAACAAAAATAAAACAAACAAAAGCAACCTGAAGCCTCAGCCTCAGTCCCAGATGCAAATGATCTAGAATTCAGCCTGGGTCAAGGTTTCCTCAAAATCCTTTTGTGATTCAAACACACAGTGAAGTCAGAGGGCTGCTATTCAAACAGATGTGCTCTGCCAATTCATCCTCATGGGTTCCTCTACTGACCCATTTTACGTGTTAAAAACTGAAACTCCTAGACTCGAAGTAATTTATCAAAGTGTCACACAGCTCCAATAGAGTCTCAGAACATTTGCACTATGCCTGGTTGCTTCTCGGTGGCAAGGATACCTTCATTGCTAAGTTGTTTCCTACCATCCTGTAGTCTGGTAGAGAAACGCTTTGTCTGCATTAGATGATAGAGCCTCTCTATATATGGTAATCAACATAGACCATGATCCTAGGAAGAGCAAGATGTCAACTGAAATTCAGTGAGTGTCTGTGGTTGAAGCATTACAGTGGATTTTAATTATCCCAGCAGCAGGCAGAAGAAACCTACCTTTTGAATGGTTGATCAAGATAGTCCAACTGCCTCCAAAAATAATATATACAATTGATGTAGCCCTTGGTTGCCTCTCTGGACTTTAAGGTGGAGAGACCTCAGTTGCTAAAAGCACTGCACACTCAGGACACAGGACTCAGATACCTTGAGCTGGATCAGACCTGAGGCTTTCCCTAGGTCTAGCTTCCCTGGTTCCGAAAACACCATGCAAGCTGCCAAGGGAAGGCAGCAGTTACACAGACCTACCCAGCTGCAGCACATATGAACCACTGTGACTACCAGCATGGCAAGCTAACCACAGAGGTGCAATAAGCGGTACTCTCACATCTGGGTGGCAAGCCAGATGTCTAATTGGGCATAAAGCCCATTCAGCAACAAGAAAATCATATCTGATCCCAGAAATCTAGCCAGCGTCTCCCAGGGTCAGCAATCTCAGGGACTTAGAAAAGAATCTACTGAGACCTTTGTGTTAGACCAGCGTGACTCCCTGCTGCATTATAAATCTTATTTTCTACCCACAGATAACCGTAGCTACCACCCCGAGTCAAAGAAACCTCTCTTTATAGCAAATGGAGACCACTACGGAAAACCACAGCTGGACACAGTGCAGAGACAACTGATCATGGGAATCTAGCACCAGTGGGTTCTCTACTTCCCAGCTCCTCCATCAGTGGTTCAGGGGACATCATGGAAGTGGAATGACTGGAAGAATCAGGGCACAAGGAAGTCTGCTGTGAAACAGTCTCTCTGAGAAATGTCTGCATACACAAGATCAGAACGGCTGGCCACTCAATGGACATGTTAACATGGACCACCCCAAGACAAAGAAAGGCAGGCAATTAGTGACCTGCTGGGAAAGAGGAAATTAGCTCTCTGAGGGATGAGTCCCCACATTGGTTGTCCAGGGCAGAGTGCTCTCTGCCTTGAGAACATCTACATACAAACAATTACTAACTCAGCAAGTTATAGTTAGATACACTTGTTCATAAACATGCATATATACATACATATGCACGTATGTATGTGAGTGCATGCCATAATAGTAAAGAAAATGAGGAGATCAACCTGAGGGAACAGGAAAGATGGAGGGTAGGTAGCTCCGTGGGGCTGGAGAGGAGAAAGGGAGAAGAAAAAGTTATGCAATGTTATTTAAATTAGAAACATTCTAAAATTAAAATGATGAATATATTATGTGTGTGTGTGTGTATTTTACCTTCAGACCTTGTGAAGTAAGGAAGGTGTTGAGTATTTTCTTGAATTTTCTCTCTTTGTGAGTGTAGGTATAGACAATGTCAAGAAGAAAACTCTACTTCTTATCACAATTGTAGACAAAATAAATTGGAAGGATATTCGATCTAGACAAAAGGCAGTCTCAAAAATGTCCTTCCCTCTCTAATTTACACTCCCTGTGGTTTTCTCTAATCTCTTGTGTCTTCCTTCTCCTGGGCACATTCAGCACAGTTCCACTGTCACCTTCTCCCTGTCTCCAGGGCAGAGTCAGCTGGTCGATGGCACTGCCACACTACCCCACATTGCCTCGTGTTGGCACGGGTAGGCCTGGCTGTCTTTGCACTCATTCTCTTCCCAAGGACGTCTTTGAACTACTCTGCTCCTGTTCCACCTTGCACACTCTAGGGTTACAGCCTGCACGGCCACACAGGTTCCGCAGTGGTAAAGATCAGAGTTATGGTCGTGGTAGGTAAGCGCCCTACCAATTGACCTGCATCTCCAGCCCTGCTAAAACACTACTATGTAAAAGGGTACAGTGTGGAAAAGTCTTTCTAATATATAGAGAATTTCAGAAAAAAAAAAAAAAAAAAAAAAAAAAGGATCGGCTGGGCAGTGAGGGAGTACACTTTTAATCCCAGAACTTAGGACGAAGAGGTAGGCAAATCTCTGTGAGTTCAAGGCCAGCCTGGTCTACAGAGTTACCATGCTCAAAAATCAAAAAAAATTATTATTAATAATAATAATAATAATAGATCAAGTATCTCTAACTTACACTACCCAAAACATTTTGGTGATATGAAATAAATTAAGACTAAAGATGTCATCCATATTTCTGAATGACTACAAATTTCTTTTACCGTTGCTTTAGAACCTGGGTAAGCCACATACTTTCCCAATGGCAAGCTTCTCTGCCAAAGATCAAACACAGGAAGAGAAACTTCTTTATAAGTATGTGCTTGTGAAGGCATGTGCATGTGAGTGTAGTGCCTGTGGCATCCAGAAGGGGTCGGTGCATTGGTTCCCTAGAGCTGGGTGGAATTGGAGGTCGTAAGCTACGCAATGTAGTCCTGGGAACTCACTCATCAGCCTGTAGTATCAATTTCAATGCCTTTCCGAATTCATCTTTTCCTATTGCTTTCAATTCAGCAGACATTTGCTAAACAATTAACAAGATATACAAGTTATGGCTTCCTCCTATCGTATAGACTATAAATGGGGGAGATTTCTAAAAACACAATCAAATGGAACCCACTAGTCCTCTCTTGATCTTGACTTGTAAACGCCATCAAAAAGTTTTCTAATGTGTGCTCACCTCTATAAAGCCATTTTATCATGTTTTTCCCATTTGCCAATGTTACTTAAATGCTGCAACTTTTGATGATTCAAAATGAAGTTTGCTTCTACAATATATATTATATATGTATTGTGTAAATGTATGTATTATGGCTTTAATACCTTATATTTATAATCAATATAAACTCCGTCATAGCATAGAGATCTGAATTTTAAGGTATTTAATAAATATCATTGACTGCATGTATAATCTCAACTACAGAATAGAAAAACTACAGAATTTAAAAACTAGAATTAAAAGTTATCATTAGAAGATTTTAAAATTATAAGAGGATGGAAATGAGACTTAAATTTAGAATAACCCAGAGAATACAGACATTGCTCTGATATAATCGATTTTAGAAATCCAAAGCACTCTGACAGGCTTTCTGGGTGGGGGGAGCCTTCTAGAAGGATAAACTTCAAAAGTTCTAGCAACAACTTCACCACATCTTCAGATGTAGGTAAAATTACACACCACTGTTTTGTTTCATCTTTTTTTTCCCCCAAATCAAAAGACTTTCTGACCTTCTTCATGCAACCTTACTTTATAACACAGACTTGGCCATTAGTGTCAGACAGTAGCTTGATGTCTAAGTGTGTGATGCGCAAGCACACACACACACACACACACACATCACACATCACACATCACACATTCACTGGATGATGTCAGACAGTACCACAGACTGACCTCAAGTGCAACAGTATTCAGCACCCTCAGTTCTGACAATGTCCAAAGAAGGAACAGACCTGGTCACAAGCCAACCATTTCCTCCTGGCACACCGACAGCAGACCTGGGACAGGATGAAAGGTGTAACTTGCTACTACTTGAATTTCAGTTCAAATCTGGCTCTTTATGGCCAGAAAAGGGGGTGAAAGTGAGAGAGTGTGGCTATAAACACACACACACCCACACACACACACAAGCACACACGTGTGCACGCACACAGCTATACCGTGATTCCAGGAAAGACCATCTGCATCTTGTTTATTTTTCTGAGCACAGGAGTGTTTTCCACATGCTCTCCCGAGGATTGTATGACAATTCCACCTGCATGTATAAGTTATACTTTGGGTACCATGCCCTACAGCTGCCCCAAAACAGTGTTTTCCATTCCACTCCTTTTAATCTATAGAGTTGGTCCTCCTGAACATCTACATCGCCTGCTAAGGATATAACCAATCACCACAAAGGTAGAATAGTCATGTTTAATCTGTATGAAATCTGTGGCAGCTGCTCAATAGTCTGCCACATCAGAAAGGGAGATCCAGTTACCAATAGACCAAGAGAGTTTATGACTCCATGAAGTCCTTCTTTCTCATC
Source organism: Apodemus sylvaticus (assembly GCF_947179515.1). Lineage (NCBI taxonomy): Eukaryota > Metazoa > Chordata > Mammalia > Rodentia > Muridae > Apodemus > Apodemus sylvaticus. The sequence continues at coordinate 13,926,380 of NC_067475.1, forward strand.
TTCCCAGGACATCTGTCTAGTTCCTCACAAACAGATGAGAAGCTACACACGGAGGACAAAGTCTCTTGAGAGGGTCCCTCCTGAGAACTCAATCCAAAATGCAAATGAGATAGATAGATGTCTCAGTAAGGGTTTCTATTCCTGCACAAGCATCATGACCAAGAAGCAAGTTGGGGAGAAAAGGGTTTGTTCAGCTTACACTTCCACACTGCTGTTCATCACCAAAGTCAGGACTGGGACTCAAGCAGGTCTGGAAGCAGGAGCTGATGCAGAGGCCATGGAGGGATGTTCCTTACTGGCTTGCTTCCCCTGGCTTGCTCAGCTTGCTTTCTTATAGAACCCAAGACAAGGATGGTACCACCCACAGTGGGCCCTCCCCCGATTGATCACTAATTGAGAAAATGCCCCACAGCTGGATCTCATGGAGGCACTTCCCCAACTGAAGCTCCTTTCTCTGTGATAACTCCAGCCTGTGTCAAGTTGACACACAAAACCAGTCAGTACAGTAGATTAGAATCATTTCATAAGAAAAGGGAAGGATTAGCCCTCCCAACCATCCTCTAGAATGGCACACTGGAGCCTCTGCTTATCATAGAGGGAAAAATGCACTTAGTCAAAAATAGTCTCGACATCACTGTATCAGTTACAAATGGCTAACAGAGAAGACTAAGGAAAATAAGAGCTGGTAACGCAATCCTTACGCACAAGGCCATCTTTGCTCTCACATCTACTGCAGCACTATTCACAACAGCTTACTCATGGAAACAGCTAACTCAATGGATGCTCAAAGGAAATGCAGTACACATAAGCAATGTGGTATCATTCAATGATAAGATACTAAGTGAGGTAATCCAGTCTCAAAAGATCAATCATGGTATGCACTCACTAATAAGTGGATATTAGCCTAGAAAATTGGAATACCCAAGACATAATCCACACATCAAATGAGGTACAAGAAGAACGGAGGAGTGGCCCCTGGTTCTGGAAAGACTCAGTGTAGCAGTATAGGGCAAAACCAGAGCAGGAAAGTGGGAAGGGGTGGATGGGAGAACAGGGGGAGTGAAGGGGGCTTATGTAAATTTCAGGGAGGGGGGGCCTGAAAAGGGGAAATCATTTGAAATGTAAATAAAAAATATATCGAATAAAAAAAGATAAAAAATATAAAACTGTATATTAAAAAAGATCCCAATGAAGACGTTGAGTGGAGCTGGAGGTGCATGCAAGCTGGCATCCAGCTACAGAACAGGACAGAGCTGATGCCGCACAAGCCGTGAGCGGAATACTGCTCCCCGGAGCCTGGAAAGTGTCGGGGGCAAGGGCAGAAGGAAAAAGACACTCAGGAGTCATAGAATAACATATACTGCATTTGCTTAAAATTCAAAAGCTCTAATCAAGAGATGGTCAAAATGAAGATTTCTTAAGTGAAATACTTTCTGGCTGTTATCAGACTGGTTATTTTTCATTTCAGAACAGTTCTGGGAGGTAAGAGATAAACTTGACTCTGATTCAGTTACAAGTTCAGCATGCCAAAAGTTGCTAGTGGTCTCAGATCTTATGACAATAACCTTTCAATGGGGTTAGTTTGGACAAGGAGGACCCAGTGTATCCTTTGGGAATTCTCAAATGGGGCAGAGCAGTGAGTCCAGCCCCAGTGTGGTCAACAAACAGACAAGTACATTTAATACATATAGCATATAGTTATGAATATATATATATAAATATATAATGTATACAGCATGTAGTTATAGTGTGGAATACTATTCAACTCTTAAAGAGACAATCATGTTACCTATGACAAGGTGGGTGAATCTGAAGGATATTGTGCTATTGAAATATCAGTCACAGAAAAGCAAATACTGAGGGACCCTACATATATGTGACAGTTGACATAGCCACATTCAGAGAGCAGAGGTGAGCGGTGCATTTGTTGTTAGGATCTGGTTGGCTAGAGAGCATTCTATTCAGAACCAGGAGAATACACTTTATTCCAAGAACCCATCACGCTTTTAACACATACCATATTTTCATCAATAAAACACAGGAAGACTTACAAACCAAGGTGAACTTTTAGGCAAATTTTTAAATAATTCAAACCACAATAGAGTTCTTAACTAAGTAGAAATAAGCAAGAAACCAACACAGCAAACTCTCCCAACTCTGAGAGGTCAACAGTCTGTCTCTTCGCAGCCAGGCAACACAGCCTGTGGCTGTAGCTCTAGCCACTCAGAGGCTAGGCTGGGATGACAACCTAAGGCCATGGATTCAAGACCAACCTGGGCCAAATCCCGAGACCCAATTAAAATTAAGAAATGGAAAAAGAGGCTGAAAAGCAGGGTCAGAAGTTCAAAGCACACATCAGAACTCTGCCTCCCGCCAGTCAGTTACGAGGCCTCCATATTGGTTCTCGGTCGCCAGAGAAATCAGACTGAGATACACAAATATAACCCTAGACCAATATCGCGGGGGTCTAAGCCCGACGGGCGTTGGCCTGCACCCAGGCCCAGGGCTGATTGGGGGGCCACCAGGGTGCAAACCCGGCCAGGAGGTTGTTTGCGCGGGCCGGCGTGCGCACCGCCGCCATTTTGCATACAGGAAGCCAGAGAGACCTACCAGGCAAAACCAAACCGGCTAACAGGCATAGCCCAAGGCGGACATAGCAGGGGTCTCAGACGGTCAGGCCCTGGACTGCCCCCAGGCCCTGGGCTGCTCGGTGGGCCATCTGTGTGCCGACCAGGCCAGGAGGTTGTTAGCCCAGCAGACTCTCCCAGCACTCTCAGGAAGCACGCACACGCCACCATCCTAGCCACCTGACAGACCCAATTAACACTCACAGCTGAGGGGAACTTTGCTTGGACATTGGCCGGCCAGGCTTTTGCCTAGACTCAAGGCCTGAGCAGCTAGGCTAGCCTTGTGTGCACCAACCCGGTTGGGAGTTCTGCTGCCCAGCAGAGTGATCAGCACACAGAAAAGGTCCCTGCAGCATACACCCCTCAGCACTCCCTGAAGGAGCAAACAGGCACCATCTGGTTCACAGTCACAATCTGGGGCAAAGAACACTAGGGCTCCAAGGGCACCCAAGAAGAGGACAATCAGCAATCTGCAACAGGGGAAACCCTGCCATCCAGTGTTGCAGAAATAGCCCTAGAGCCTCTCAGGATGCTGAAACACCAGCCAGAGACAAGACCAATTAGTTCCAGAGAACAAGATGGCAAAGGGCAAACGCAGGAACGCTACTAACAGAAATCTAGGCAGTATGGCAGCATCTGAACCAAACTCTCCAACATCAGGAAGTCCTGGTTATGCCAACACACCAGAGAAACAAGATTTGGATTTAAAATCACTGTTCATGATGCTGCTAGAAGAACACAAAAAGGGCATGAATGAATCTCTTAAAGAAATACAGGGGAACATGAATAAGCTAGAAACCCGTATAATGGAAACACAAAAATCACTTAAAGAAATGCAGGAGAATAAGGCCCAAGAGATAGAAGCCAATGAAGAAAAAAGGCAAAAAAAAAAAAAAAAACCTTAAAGAAATGCAGGAGAACTTGAGTCAACAGGCAGAAGTCATGAAAGAGGAAACACAAAAATCTCTTAAAGAATTACAGGAAAACACAAAAAAACAAATGATGGAACTGAGCAAAACCATCCTGGATCTAAAAACAGAAGTAGAAACAACTAAGAAATCACAAAGGGAGACAACTTTGGAGATAGAAAACCTTGAGAAGAAATCAGGGGCCATAGATGCAAATATAAACAACAGAATACAAGAGATGGAAGAAAGAATCTCAGATGCTGAAGATACCATAGAAACCATTGACTCAACTGTCAAAGAAAATGCAAAATGCAAAAAGCTTGTATCCCAGAACATCCAGGAAATCCAGGATACAATGAGAAGACCAAACCTAAGGATTATAGGTATAGATGAGAGTGAAGATTTACAACAGAAAGGGCCAGCAAATATCTTCAACAAAATTATGGAAGAAAACTTTCCTAACTTAAAGAGAGAGATGCCAATGAATATACAAGAAGCCTACAGAACTCCAAACAGACTGGACCTGAGCAGAAATACCTCCCGTCACATAATAATCAAAAACCAAATGCACTAAACAAAGAAGGAATATTAAAGGCAGTGAGAGAGAAAGGCCAAGTAACATATAAAGGAAGACCTATCAGAATCACACCAGACTTCTCACCAGAGACCATGAAAGCTAGAAGATCCTGGGCAGATCTCATGCAGACTCTAAGAGAACACAAATCTCAGCCAAGACTACTATACCCAGCAAAACTCTCATTCACCATAGATGGAGAAACCAAGATATTCCATGACAAAACCAAATTTACACAATATCTTTCCACAAACCCAGCTCTGCAAAGAATAATAGAAGGAAAACTCCAATACAAGGAGGGAAACTACACCCTGGAAAAAGCAAGATAGTTACCTTCCTTCATCCAACCCAAAAGAAGATAACCACTCAAATATAAAAATAACATCAAAAATGACAGGAAATAATAATCTCTATTCCTTAATATCTCTTAACATCAATGATCTCAATTCCCCAATAAAAAGACATAGACTAACAGACTGGATAAGGAAACAGGACCCTACAATTTGCTGTATACAGGAGACACACCTCAGTGTCAAAGATAAAAACTACCTTAGAGTAAAAGGCTGGAAGACAATCTCACAAGCCAATGGTCACAGGAAACAAGCAGGAGTAGTCATCCTAATATCAGATAAAATTGACTTTCAACCTAAAGTCATCAAAAGAGACACAGAAGGACACTTCTTGCTGGTCAAAGGAAAAATCCACCAAGAAGAACTTTCACTTCTGAAAATCTATGCGCCAAATGCAAGGGCACCCTCATTCGTAAAAGAAACTTTACTAAAGCTCAAAGCACACACTGCACCTAACACAATAATTGTGGGGGACTTCAACACTCCACTCTCCTCAATGGACCGATCGGGAAAACAGAAACTAAACAGGGACACAGTAAAACTAATTGAAGCTTTGGACCAATTGGATTTGACTGATATTTATTGAACATTTCACCCTAAAGCAAAAGAATATACCTTTTTCTCAGCACCTCATGGTACCTTCTCCAAAATCGACCATATAATTGGACACAAGGCAGACCTCAACAAATATAAGATGATTGAACTAATCCCATGCCTGCCTATGGTGTAAGAGTGATTTTCAATAGCAACAAAAACAACAGAAAGCCCACATACACATGGAGGCTGAATAATACTCTACTCAATGACACCTTGAACAAAGAAGAAATAAAGAAAGAAATCAGAGACTTTTTAGAATTTGATGAAAATGAAGGCACAACATACCCAAATCTCTGGGACATAATGAAAGCAGTGCTAAGAGGAAAACTCATAGCCCTGAGTGCCTCCAAAAAGAAAATGGAGAGAGCATACACTAGCAGCTTAACGACACACCTGAAAGTCCTGGAACAAAAAGAAGCCAATTCACCCAGGAGGAGTAGAAGACGGGAAATCATCAAACTCAGGGCTGAAATCAATCAATTGGAAACAAAGAGAACCGTACAAAGAATCAACGAATCCAGGAGCTGGTTCTTTGAGAAAATCAACAAGATAGGTAAACCCTTAGCCAGACTGACCAAAGGGCACAGAGAAAGTATCCAAATTAACAAACTTAAAAATGAAAAGGGAGATATAACAATGGAAACTGAGGAAATCCAAAAAATCATCAGATCCTACTACAAGAGCCTATACTCAACACAACTGAAGAATCTGGAGGAAATGAACAATTTCCTTGACAGATACCAAATACCAAAATTAAATCAGGACCAAATAGATCATCTAAACAGTCCCATAATGCCTAAAGAAATTGGCACAGGACCAGATGGTTTCAGTGCAGAATTCTATCAGACCTTCAAAGAAGAGTTAACACCAATACTCTTCAAACTATTCCACAAAATAGAAACAGAAGGAACACTACCCAATTCCTTCTATGAAGCCACAATTACGCTGATACCAAAACCACACAAAGATCCAACAAATAAAGAGAACTTCAGACCAATTTCCCTTATGAACATCGATGCAAAAATACTCAATAAAATTCTTGCCAACCGAATCCAAGAACACATCAAAACTATCATCCACCATGATCAAGTAGGCTTTATCCCGGGAATGCAGGGTTGGTTCAATATACGGAAATCCATCAATGCAATCCACTACATAAACAAACTCAAAGAAAAAAACTACATGGTCACTTCATTGGATGCTGAAAAAGCATTTGACAAAATTCAGCATCCTCTCATGCTTAAAGTCTTGGAAAGAACAGGAATTCAAGGCCCATACCTAAACATCGTTAAAGCAATATACAGCAAACCGGTAGCCAGCATCAAACTAAATGGAGAGAAACTTGAAGCAATCCCTCTAAAATCAGGGACTAGACAGGGCTGCCCCCTTTCTCCTTATCTTTTCAATATTGTACTTGAGGTACTAGCTCGGGCAATTCAACAACATAAGGACGTCAAAGGGATACAAATTGGAAAGGAAGAAGTCAAACTATCGTTATTTGCAGATGACATGATAGTCTACCTAAGTGACCCAAAAAACTCCACTAGAGAACTCCTACAGCTGATAAACAACTTCAGCAAAGTGGCAGGTTATAAAATCAACACAAGCAAATCAGTGGCCTTCCTATGCTCAAAGGATAAGCAGGCTGAGAAAGAAATTAGGGAAATGACCCCCTTCACAATAGCCACAAACAGTATAAAGTATCTTGGGGTGACTCTTACCAAACATGTGAAAGATCTGTATGATAAGAACTTCAAGACTCTGAAGAAGGAAATGGAAGAAGACCTCAAAAAATGGGAAAACCTCCCATGCTCATGGATCGGTAGAATCAATATAGTTAAAATGGCCATTTTGCCAAAAGCAATATACAGATTCAATGCAATACCCATCAAAATCCCAACTCAATTCTTCACAGAGTTAGAAAGAGCAATTATCAAATTCATCTGGAATAGCAAAAAAAACCAGGATAGCTAAAACTATTCTCAGCAACAAAAGAAAGTCTGGGGGAATCAGTATCCCTGACCTCAAGCAATACTACAGAGCAATAGTGTTAAAAACTGCATGGTATTGGTACAGTGACAGGCAGGAGGATCAATGGAACAGGATTGAAGATCCAGAAATGAACCCACACACCTATGGCCACTTGATCCTCGACAAAGGGGCTGAAAACATCCAATGGAAAAAAGATAGCCTTTTCAACAAATGGTGCTGGTTCAACTGGAGGTCAGCATGCAGAAAAATGCGAATTGATCCATCCTTGTCTCCTTGTACTAAGCTCAAATCCAAATGGATCAAGGACCTCCACATAAAGCCAGACACTCTGAAGCTAATAGAAAAGAAACTGGGGAAGACCCTTGAGGACATCGGTACAGGGAGAAAGTTTCTAAACAGAACACCAATAGCTTATGCTCTAAGATCAAGAATTGACAAATGGGACCTCATAAAATTACAAAGTTTCTGTAAGGCAAAGGACAACATTAAAAGGACAAATCGGCAATCAACAAATTGGGAAAAGATCTTCACCAATCCTACATCAGATAGAGGGCTAATATCCAATATATATAAAGAACTCAAGAAGTTAGACTCCAGAAAACCAAACAACCCTATTAAAAAATGGGGTACAGAGTTAAACAAAGAATTCTCACCTGAAGAACTTCAGATGGCGGAGAAGCATCTTAAAAAATGCTCAACTTCATTAGTCATTAGGGAAATGTAAATCAAAACAACCCTGAGATTTCACCTTACACCAGTCAGAATGGCTAAGATTAAAAATTCAGGAGACAGCAGGTGTTGGAGAGGATGTGGAGAAAAAGGAACACTCCTTCACTGCTGGTGGGGTTGCAAATTAGTACAACCATTCTGGAAATCAGTCTGGTGGTTCCTCTGAAAACTGGGCACCTCACTTCCAGAAGATCCTGCTATACCACTCCTGGGCATATACCCAGAGGATTCCCCACCATGTAATAAGGATACATGCTCTACTATGTTCATAGCAGCCCTATTTATAATTATCAGATGCTGGAAAGAACCCAGGTATCCCTCAACAGAAGAGTGGATGCAAAAAATGTGGTATATCTACACAATGGAGTACTATTCAGCCATTAGAAACAATGAATTCATGAAATTCTTAAGCAAATGGATGAAGCTAGAGAACATCATACTAAGTGAGGTAACCCAGACTCAAAAGATGAATCATGGTATGCACTCACTAATAAGTGGATATTAACCTAGAAAACTGGAATACCCAAAACATAATCCACACATCAATTGAGGTACAAGAAAGGAGGAGTGGCCCCTTGTTCTGGAAAGACTCAGTGAAGCAGTATTTGGCAAAACCAGAACGGGGAAGTGGGAAGGGGTGGGTGGGAGGACAGGGGGAGAGAAGGGGGCTTACGGCTTACGGGACTTTCAGAGAGTGGGGGGCTAGAAAAGGATAAATCATTCGAAATGTAAATAAAAAATATATCGAATAAAAAAAAAAAGAATTTCAAAGCACTTTCAGCTCTTCCAAAGGATCTGAGGTTAGTCCTCCTACCATGCCTGTAGGCTAACAACCGCTTTAACTCCAGCTCTACGAAATGCTCTCCTCTGGCCCCATAGCTACCTACCTACACACACACACACATACACACACACACACACACAAGCACCCACATGTGTACACGTGAATTAAAGATAAAATAAATAAAATTTTACAAAACACACACAGGTGGGAAAAAGTTTCCTCAGTAGCCCACGGGGCAAAACAGAATTGCTTACTGAAGCACTGATCTAGAACAGACTGAAAATAAAATGTAACTTCACACTCTATAAGAAGCAACATGGGGTCAAGAGGAATCATGTTGAACATAAATGCTGACGGGAGACAGGAGAAGCTGTCCTAAGTCCACACCCTCAGCTTGAGAACTTTTAAAGAGGATAGAAAATAAAAGCTGGAGCAAGCGGAAGAAACATCTAAGAAAATTGAAAAGTAGGAAGTGAGGGGGATATGAGGACAGTGTACACGTAGACCCAACAACCTAGAGACCGTCTCTTAAAAACTGGCTAACTGCCAAATCTCATTCCAAGAGAAAAGACATGACCTGAGCTGTTATTCAACTATTAGAATTTTTTTTTAATTTAAAATTTTCTGAAAAGGCAATCTCCCAGGTGGTTCTGTAAGAATATACAGGAGGAAATGCTTTCCAAATCATGGTCTAGTACATAGAACCAAACTCAGACAAAGAAAACACATGACTAAAAGAAGCCACAGACTATTGCCCTTCATAAATTTAGATGCAAATGTCCTTAACAAGATTTAGCAAATATGTGTATATATATACATAAATATATATATATATATATATACATATATATATACATACTATGAATGCAAATAATGTGTTCACATACACTCGTGACTAATCAATATTTATTTCATGCCTGTAATGTTGAATCACTATTCAAAAATCAATGTTGCCAGGCAGTGGTGGCACATGCCTTTAATCCCAGCACTTGGGAGGCAGAGGCAGGCAGATTTCTGAGTTTGAGGCCAGCCTGGTCTACAGAGTGAGTTCCAGGACAGCCAGGGCTACACAGAGACACCCTGTCTCAGAAAAAAAAAAATCAATGTTATGTGCCATATAGATAGCAAGGAAAAATAAATTGTACACTCATATCAAATAATAATTACTTTTCTTTTTGTATTTTGAGCCAGGATCCTATGTAACCCTTACTAGCTTCAAAGTCATTTTATAGCCAAGGATAACCTTGAACTCCTAATCCTGCCTCCACTTCCTAAAAGCTGCAATCAGACATGTTCTACCAATGATGGTCCTAATCTCCATTCAAGGTAATGGTCTCACTGTATTACGAACAGAGAGGAATGTCATAGACCTCCACAAATAGCAGGTACAGGAATTCCAAAGTTCCCAATAGAAGACAACACCAATCCATGTTCAAATTCCTTACATAAAGCAGGGAGTATTCCCATTTCATGGACACATGCTGCCCTATGCATTCCTTAAGTCTTCTCTACATTACTAACGATACAACACAAATGCTATGCAAATAGTTACTCTATATTTTTCTGGAAGTGATAATGAAAAGGAAATGTAAATATATGTTTAGGACAGAAGCAATTTTTAAACATTTTCAACTTATGAAAGGGTTGACAGAAACAGTGGGATAACAACGACAAGAACACACACAAACACACACACACAGATCATACACACACAGACACGCATAGACACACACACAAAGACATAGACACACACACACAAAGACAGACACAGACACACACAGACATACACTCACAAAGACATACACACAGACAGACACATGGGCACACACACAGACACACACAAAGACATACACAGACAGACACAGGGGCACACACAGGCACACACTGAGGCACACACACACAGACATACATACACACACAACTAGCATTGTACTAAAAAGGAAATGAACAATGTCTGCTTATCCCTGGGAACAAGGCAACGATATGAACTCATCATTTTTATTTAACCTAATACTAGAAGTTCCAGCCATTTGTATTAAAAGTAACAAAGGTGTGTAGGTTGGAAAGAAAACAAACTGTTTTGCAAATGATATAATCATGTTTAGTATGAAAAGGAAATATCTGTAAATTCTATCACCAAGAAACAAATTCAATAAGGTTCTAGGTTAACAAAATTAAGACACAAAACCAACTGCATGTTTACTCACTGACAAGAAAATAGAAACAGAAATTTGAAACTGAATATTATTTATATTTGTTCCAGGTAAAGATAAAGTACTTAAAACATGCATAAAATCTGTATCATCAAACTTATTACTAATATTGATAGAAAACATCAAGTAAGACAGCCTAGGAGAATCTGTCATGTTTGTGATTTGGAAGAAGTGATATTGTGAAGATATCACCTAACTTCAAATTTTTCCACAGACAAGACTAACACTAAGTTTAATTTATAAAATGGTATGGTATATATCATGATTACAAATTTACAAAAATAATCTTGTAGATTTTTAGAAGGAAAAAAGAATTAAAGAACGTAAGTTTTGAAACAACCCAACAGTAAATTTTTAGACTGCTAAAATAAACAATTATATATGTAAGCAAGAAAAGCAAAAATAGAAAAATTGATTATATAAAATAAGAAAGGCCATAACAGAGGGAAAAACGTGATCTGCAGAATGGGAAACCGTATCTGCAAAGCATTTACTGAATACATGATTAGAACACATAAAAACTACAATTTAACAATGGAAATTAAAAAATGCTTTTTGAAACAATCAAATAACTAATGCTATTTTAACATGGATGGCTTTAATAGACATGTCTCCAAAGACGAAGCACGTGACAAGGTAAAGATGCTGAGTATCTGGGAAACACAACCCAAACCACCGTGAGACCTCACGTCACAAAACAGCAGGAGGTGTCAGCATGAGTGTGGTAATGAGAACATATGTGTAACTGCTGGTGGCAAAATACTGAAACTTCTGTGTAAAACATCACGGGGGTCCCTCAAAGCCCGCAAAGTAGAGCCACCCTGTGCTGCAGGCATCCTGCTTGTGAATACAGTTCAAGAACAGTGGAGACAGATCTGCCCATCCACAGAAGCGCTACTCACTAGGGCCATGAAATGGAAAGAACACAAGTGTCTTGAAGGAGCCAACAGAGATACACAGTATGCTCCATCCTCACAGTGCCGTGTTACTCAACCACGTACTACACCAGCGTGAACCCTGAGGACAGGCTATGAAAGGTAAACAGTACCTGACTCCCTCCACCTGAGATCCTTGCTCGTTAGATCAGTATCTAACATACACAGATTCGTAGACACAGAAAGCAGAATGTTGGCTGCCTGTGGTCAAGATCAAAGAGGAAGGACACACTTTCCCAGACATGGAGCAGAGTCCTGAAATCTTGGCTAGAACTAACTCTTACATACGATGGTTTCACATGTACGTGTTTTGTGTACAGTAGTTTCATTTATAAACTAGGTACAGTAAGAAATCAACAATTACAACTAACAGTAAAATATGACAATCTAACAATTCAATCTGTAAAAGTTACATAGATGTGCTGATTCTACATTGTACCACAGGCCATGGGAACCTCTGCCCATGACTGACAACCCAACAATTCAATCTGTAAAAATTACACAGATGTGTTTATTCTACATTGTACCACTGGCCATGGGAGCCTCTGCTCATGATAGTTTTCTTGCTTATTGGGAGTTTTTGCCTTGTCACTTGGGAAGAATATTTTGCTACTTGTTTTTGCCAGTCCCCAGCAACACTGCCTGCACAGCTAAAGCTGCACTGCTCAGAACTGTGAGCTGTTATTTCAAGAACTTCCCATTTAATATTTTTCAGACCATGGTTGTCCATTTGCAAATGAAACCATGAAAGATGACATCATAAACAAGCAGTGACTACTGTATTGGGTGTTTTTGATTTTGTTTTTGTTTTTGTTTTTTATAAAATACTACCATCACTTTCATATTGACAAGAGATATACAATTAGGTAAGAAGACAATCCATTTCTGTATCATCAGCTAATTTTACTTGGGGATCCAAATCTCTATATTCAATAATACTGAGTACACTTTTTGGGTTTTATGAGGTTTTGGGAGATGTCTGTCTGTCTGTCTGTCTGTCTAGGCTTGTGCTGTGAGAGCAGGTGACCACAGAAGGCAGAATGTGTTAGATCCCTTGGAGCTGAAGTTACAGGCTATTGCGAGCTGCCTCATAAGGGGGCTGGGCACCACATTTGGGTTCTCTGGAAGAGCAGCACAATGACTTAAGCACTGAGCCATCTCTCCTCCCCCACGTGCACTTTCTTAAAGTTATTCCCAGTAGAAACCGCTTTTTACCCTTCGTGCATCGTATGCCTGTATTGTGCTTATCCCTTGCATGCTCTAGAAACAACACAACAACGATCACAAATGATTAAGTGCCAAATGGAAGCACATATGCTCTGCCTAGCCAACGAGGAATGCATGCTATACTTAACACTGAATCAAGGATAAAGATAGCACTTGAGGTATACATCCCAAATAAACACTTAAAAACAAAATGCCTCTTCTTCCAAAATGGCAACCCAAAACATATGTAATAGCCACCCTTTCATTACAGCAAATGTTTGTTTGGCATCAGTTTTAGACAAGCAAAAAGGCTTTTACTCAGATATAAAATCTAATATTTTTTAATTTTTTAAAAGTTTATATATTGTTATATGTACATGTGCCCATTGGTATAGGAAGGTCACACATGTATACAGCACAAAGGGGAGAATCAGAGGGACCCTTGTGAAGTAATTTCTCTCCTTCAACCTTCACATGGGTTCGAGAGAGTTCAAACTTGAGTCTCAAGGCTCGCGAAGCAAGCACTTTATCTGATGTAGCATCTCTGTGGCCCAAGTTCATTGATTCTAAGAAACACTGGTCTTTCCCTCACACCCTCCCTTGGTACTTAAGATGTATGTTTTCTTCCAACTTATCTCTGTGGAGTTCTAAAAATGATATTTTATACTTTCCAAAACTAATTGGTTTAAATATGAGCTATTAGCCACACAGGTATTCAATAAGTGAAGTTTTTCCCAAGTGCCCTAAAGGAAGTAAAACCAAAAGTACTATCAATTAAAAACCAGGGAAGTTCATTGTCTTTGTTTCATACAAAGTGCTCGCAGCGGGTATGGAGACACGTATCTGAAGGGACAGCTATGGGCCAGGTGCTGGTTCTCTGCACACTGCTGTTTGCTTGCTTTGTGTCTCTTTAGTTCTATTGTTCACATTGTTAGAATGGGCAAAACGATACCTGTCAATCACAGGGTTGTAGATGATGTCGCTCACGATTACTTCATGGATGTGATCAAAACTAAAACTAAGTAAACATACAGATGGCTCATGAATATTAAACCAACTGACTACAGAAAAGGGGTCCCTTTCCATCTTATCCCTTTCCAGGACCATCCCAGGGCCACTAGTTAGCGGCAGACTGTGCCAGGCGGACTAAGAGCCGAGCTAACTAGACTGCTTATCCAGCTATCACTCCAGATGTTACAGGTGGCCATATGTTTTATTTAATGGGTCCTTTGAAGAGTAGACTTGCAATTATGACAGAATTAGACATTGAGATGTTTCCAGGAAATGCAGTGACTCAAACTTACAGTTGCTTTTCTTACTAATATTCCTCGTTTAAATATAGTAGTGCTATGCCAATGAAGTTCTGCATGCAGCTCAAGTAGGAATCCTTAGGAAAGAGAGATGGAATTACCTTTAATGAGAATGTCTAAGGATGTGCACAAGCCAGCCAAGGAACGATCTTGAAGATGCTGCCTGAATTACACTAGTCCCTCACCATCTAAATCTACAGATGACCTGCTTGCTTTAAACGACAGCTTCGCTGAGTGCTAACGGAGGAGGGAGGAACTTTCAACATAAAAATGAAGTTTAAAAAAGAAACCAGGCTATTTTCATCTTGTTGAATCGGCCATGGTCCCAGTTCGCACTTCACAAAGCAGTGGGTGAGAGAGCTAGAATTGTTCAAAAATAGCCCTTTGTCAAATGGAATGTTTCATTTCACATGGCTAGGCAGAGGGACAAAAAAAAAAAAAAAAATAACACAGGTTTGGAAGCTTAGGTGTCCCAACAATTTAGAATCAGCAGTCAACAAGGCAGCTTTGCAGATGGACAATACCATTATGGGGGGGGGGGGATGGTAAGCAATCCCCGAGAAGGGGGGATGGTAAGCAATCCCCGAGACCTTTGGGACACCCTGAGAAAAGACTCCCGTGAGACCACTGAATTCTAAAACCTGAAGAAGAGAAAATAATCAGCCAGCCAACCAGGTGATTCCAAATAAACGATGTAAGAAAGCGGGGAGGGGAATTAACACATCACCCACCCACGCCCTAGCGTCTAAATGAGCGCATTGCCTTGGCTTTGCCACTAATGATATACACTAATGGCGGTCATGTGGTCAGAGCTAAATGTCCAATGAGAAATAAAGGTGAACAGGGAATGAACAGTTAAACCTAATTAAACTTTCGAGACTGCTAAGCCCACTCCATGTTTGGAGAGTAATGCCCGAGATAAACAGAGAGGGACTTTCAAGCTCCTAAGAACTTAAGACAACTTTTTGATAATAGGCTCCAACTAACCAGAAGGCAAAATCAGCTTAAAATCCTCAGGCCCTTGAGAGCCTAGCGTCCATCAGAAATCATCTCTTGGAGCCTAAGTTTGGGGAAGGTCAAGTTTCGCTGTGGTTTGCAGTGCCACGCTCTCATCTTCATTGCGTCAGGACTGCCTCATCTCAGAACAAGCTTCACGTCCTAAGTGTGTCCTCCAGTGCAGCGCATCCCTTGACTCCTCTTCCACCAGAGACAATTTACAGCTAACCCACCTCAGAGGAGCCCCAGGCTCATGACCCAAATAAGAATGACGGAAGTCGATCCCAAGAGAAGCCCAAGGAAGAACTTTGGGGAATATATCAAGAACCCAGATAAAGCACCTCCTCAACACTGGGCTCCTGTCTTACTCTTTTTTTTTTTTTTTTTTTTTTTTTTTTTTTTTTTTCTTTTTTTTTTTTTTTTTTTTATTATTTTTTTTTTATTATTCGATATAATTTATTTACATTTCAAATGATTTCCCCTTTTCTAGCCCCCCCACTCCCCGAAAGTCCCGCAAGCCCCCTTCTCTTCCCCTGTCCTCCCACCCACCCCTTCCCACTTCCCCGTTCTGGTTTTGCTGAATACTGTTTCACTGAGTCTTTCCAGAACCAGGGGCCACTCCTCCTTTCTTCTTGTACCTCATTTGATGTGTGGATTATGTTTTGGGTATTCCAGTTTTCTAGGTTAATATCCACTTATTAGTGAGTGCATACCATGATTCACCTTTTGAGTCTGGGTTACCTCACTTAGTATGATATTCTCTAGCTCCATCCATTTGCCTAAGAATTTCATGAATTCATTGTTTCTAATGGCTGAATAGTACTCCATTGTGTAGATATACCACATTTTTTGCATCCACTCTTCTGTTGAGGGATACCTGGGTTCTTTCCAGCATCTGGCAATTACAAATAGGGCTGCTATGAACATAGTAGAACATGTATCCTTATTACATGGTGGGGAGTCTTCTGGGTATATGCCCAGGAGTGGTATAGCAGGATCTTCTGGAAGTAAGGTGCCCAGTTTTCGGAGGAACCGCCAGATTGATTTCCAGAGTGGTTGTACCAATTTGCAACCCCACCAGCAGTGGAGGAGTGTTCCTCTTTCTCCACACCCTCTCCAACACCTGCTGTCTCCTGAATTTTTAATCTTAGCCATTCTGACTGGTGTAAGATGAAATCTTAGGGTTGTTTTGATTTGCATTTCCCTAATGACTAATGAAGTTGAGCATTTTTTAAGATGCTTCTCCGCCATCCGAAGTTCTTCAGGTGAGAATTCTTTGTTTAACTCTGTACCCCATTTTTTAATAGGGTTGTTTGGTTTTCTGGAGTCTAACTTCTTGAGTTCTTTATATATATTGGATATTAGCCCTCTATCTGATGTAGGATTGGTGAAGATCTTTTCCCAATTTGTTGGTTGCCGATTTGTCCTCTTGATGGTGTCCTTTGCCTTACAGAAACTTTGTAATTTTATGAGGTCCCATTTGTCAATTCTTGCTCTTAGAGCATACGCTATTGGTGTTCTGTTCAGAAACTTTCTCCCTGTACCGATGTCCTCAAGGGTCTTCCCCAGTTTTTTTTCTATTAGCTTCAGAGTGTCTGGCTTTATGTGGAGGTCCTTGATCCATTTGGATTTGAGCTTAGTACAAGGAGACAAGGATGGATCAATTCGCATTCTTCTGCATGCTGACCTCCAGTTGAACCAGCACCATTTGTTGAAAAGGCTATCTTTTTTCCATTGGATGTTTTCAGCCTCTTTGTCGAGGATCAAGTGGCCATAGGTGTGTGGGTTCATTTCTGGATCTTCAATCCTGTTCCATTGATCCTCCTGTCTGTCACTGTACCAATACCATGCAGTTTTTAACACTATTGCTCTGTAGTATTGCTTGAGGTCGGGGATACTGATTCCCCCAGATTTCCTTTTGTTGCTGAGAATAGTTTTAGCTATCCTGGGTTTTTTGTTGTTCCAGATGAATTTGATAATTGCTCTTTCTAGCTCTGTGAAGAATTGAGTTGGGATTTTGATGGGTATTGCATTGAATCTGTATAGTGCTTTAGGCAAAATGGCCATTTTAACTATATTGATTCTGCCGATCCATGAGCATGGGAGGTTTTCCCATTTTTTGAGGTCTTCTTCCATTTCCTTCTTCAGAGTCTTGAAGTTCTTGTCATACAGATCTTTCACATGTTTGGTAAGAGTCACCCCAAGATACTTTATACTGTTTGTGGCTATTGTGAAGGGGGTCATTTCCCTAATTTCTTTCTCAGCCTGCTTATCCTTTGAGTATAGGAAGGCCACTGATTTGCTTGAGTTGACTTTATAACCTGCCACTTTGCTGAAGTTGTTTATCAGCTGTAGGAGTTCTCTAGTGGAGTTCTTTGGGTCACTTAGGTAGACGATCATGTCGTCTGCAAATAATGATAGTTTGACTTCTTCCTTTCCAATTTGTATCCCTTTGACCTCCTTATGTTGTCGAATTGCCCGAGCTAGTACCTCAAGTACAATATTGAAAAGATAAGGAGAAAGGGGGCAGCCTTGTCTGGTCCCTGATTTCAGTGGGATTGCTTCAAGTTTCTCTCCATTTAGTTTGATGCTGGCTACCGGTTTGCTGTATATTGCTTTTACTATGTTTAGGTATGGGCCTTGAATTCCTGTTCTCTCCAAGACTTTAAGCATGAAGGGATGCTGAATTTTGTCAAATGCTTTTTCAGCATCCAATGAAATGACCATGTGGTTTTGTTCTTTGAGTTTGTTTATGTAGTGGATTGTATTGATGGATTTCCGTATATTGAACCAACCCTGCATTCCCGGGATAAAGCCTACTTGATCATGGTGGATGATCGTTTTGATGTGTTCTTGGATTCGGTTGGCAAGAATTTTATTGAGTATTTTTGCATCGATGTTCATAAGGGAAATTGGTCTGAAGTTCTCTTTCTTTGTTGGATCTTTGTGTGGCTTTGGTATCAGCGTAATTGTGGCTTCGTAGAAGGAATTGGGTAGTGTTCCTTCTGTTTCTATTTTGTGGAATAGTTTGAAGAGTATTGGTGTTAACTCTTCTTTGAAGGTCTGGTAGAATTCTGCACTGAAGCCATCTGGTCCTGTGCTTTTTTTGGTTGGAAGACTTTCTATGACTCCTTCTATTTCTTTAGGCCTTATGGGACTGTTTAGATGGTCTAGTTGGTCCTGATTTAATTTTGGTATTTGGTATCTGTCAAGGAAATTGTCCATTTCCTCCAGATTCTCCAGTTGTGTTGAGTATAGGCTCTTGTAGTAGGATCTGATGATTTTTTGGATTTCCTCAGTTTCCGTTGTTATATCTCCCTTTTCATTTCTAAGTTTGTTAATTTGGATACTTTCTCTGTGCCCTTTGGTCATTCTGGCTAAGGGTTTATCTATCTTGTTGATTTTCTCAAAGAACCAGCTCCTGGTATTGTTGATTTTTTGTATGGTTCTCTTTGTTTCTACTTGATTGATTTCGGCCCTGAGTTTGATGATTTCCTGCCTTCTACTCCTCCTGGGCGAAATAGCTTCTTTTTGTTCCAGGGCTTTCAGGTGTGTCATTAAGCTGGTAATGTATGCTCTCTCCATTTTCTTTTTGGAGGCACTCAGGGCTATGAGTTTTCCTCTTAGCACTGCTTTCATTGTGTCCCATAGATTTGGGTATGTTGTGTTTTCATTTTCATTGTGTTCTAAAAAGTCTTTAATTTCTTTCTTTATTTCTTCCTTGACCAAGGTATCATTGAGTAGAGTATTGTTCAGTTTCCACGTGTATGTGGGCTTTCTGTTGTTTCTGTTGCTATTGAAGACCACTTTTACTCCATAGTGATCAGATAGGAGGCTCCTGTCTTACTCTTAACAAGAAGGGACTGTTAGGTGACTTCTCGGCTCATAAGGAAACCTGAGGCATGGTCTCCTCCACAGAGGAGTTTTTTCCTCTGGTGAGAAATGAGGTAAGAATCTAAGTGTTGGGCGGGGACACTAAGCATGCTATGCATCTCCCAGCTGCCATTCTGCTCAAAGGTTATCCCTGACAAACGTACACCAGGGGTCGAACAGGGACCATCAAGGGCCACCAAACGTGCCTCTTATGCACCCGTGGACTCTGTGGTGGGGGCTGCTGCTAAGAGCTGTGCTGCAGCATGGGTCACAGATTCTCTAAGTTATGGACTGGGACAGCTTCCATCCACGCCCAGCATTACTGGGGAACCAAAGATGAAGACCTGGGAATCTGACACAGGAAAACAGAGACTAAAAAGCCTGAAGGAGACTGTTTTGGGGGAAAGTCATCCCTAGGAGCTGAAGATCCTCTGCCACAGGTGCCTCTTCTCTGGCCAGACACTCCTCCCCCTTTCTCTCATCAAACCTCAAACCTGTTCTCTGACTTTAATTACATCTTCTTTCTTAGGTTTTTTTTTTTTTTTTTTTTTGGTTTTTTGAGACAGGGTTTCTCTGTGTAGCCCTGGCTGTCCTGGAACTCACTCTGTAGACCAGGCTGGCCTTGAACTCAGAAATTCAAGTGCTGGGATTAAAGGCATGCACCACCACCGTCCAGCATGACTTGCATTTTTAAAAATATACATGTATTGTATACCGGATTGAAACTAAATTGAACATGTAAACTTTAGTAGAGATTCAAACCTTGTTGAAATTGTCTAATTTGAAGAGTCCATCCATGCCCTCTCTCCAGAGATGTTAGTCTACAGAATTAATCTTCTAGATAAAAAAGTTTATGCATCAAAATGTTCACCATGATGTCTTGATTATGATCAATAATATGCTGAACAAGGGGAATTATTAGGAAATTTTAGTATGTCTACCTCATAGAAAGTTATGCAGGCATTTTAAATGTTTTTAGTGAGTAAAAGTTAAAAAAAAAAGTACAGTAATAATTAACTTATCACAGTTAAAGCCAAACACAAATAATGTTGTCAATGGTTGTCTTTACTTGGTAAGAGTATGCTATTTCTATTTCTATTTTTATACTTTCCAATTTATTCATAATTGTACAACAGAATTTTAAAGAGTGACTCTCATTAGAAGGGAAATATTTTGTTTTCACAGAATTTCTCTTCTGCATTTAGTTGATAATTCCTTTAGTGTCCAAAAGGATTCCATTTTTTTCTGCAAGGGTATTGAGGCAGAGGAAATGATAAGCATGAGCAGGAAAAACTCACTCTGATTATAAATATCTCTGCTAGTTCCACGGCTACCACATCAGAAACAGATCTCATGCCTGACATTCAAAGTTCTTCACAGCCCAGAGCCTAGCACATCTCAGCTGACCGTTTCTCTAGCTACAGAAATCAATCCAAACTTCAAATAGTCACTTAATTCACTTCTGTGCATGAAGTCGTCCCTGGCAGCCTGACCAACCACCGCACTTCTACGGGTTCCCTCTTCTCTTCAGGTGTTGTGGTGGTGCCTAAAGTTACATCACCTGACAACATTGAGCCCATTCTGTCATTCCATTCCTTATTTCTGAGTTAAGTCAATACCTCTCAGCTAGACCTGGAGTTTCTTGAAGTCATAAGTTTAGATGCTTTTCAGTAGTTACTGGTCAAATACAAACAAAGGCTGAGAGGAAGTAGAATTGGACAGCCGGCTCGCATTGTATTCATACCCACGGTGGTATTATCTAAATGAAGCCTGCTGTTTTAAAACCCTGCCTATGACGTCACTAGTAGGGCATGCACTTTCCATTTTCTGCTTTTGGGGCATTAATGGTCTGTTTCTGCTTATTCATTCATATCAGTTCTGAGGTCCCTCCTGGGATCAAACAGACTGGATTGCAATATGCCTCACCAAGGTGCAGAATATAAATAACAAATAGGTGACCTTCTAGAAATCTCAGGACCACACACAGTGTTGTCTGAACAACAAATATAAATCTCTGTCTCCATGTTATGACCTTACTTAGGCCATGGGCTTTAGTCTATTAATATCCCCTTCAACAATAACAACTCCAGATCAATTGGTCCAGTGCTTCAGAAGTGATGGGCTAACTGGCCGTGCTCTTGTATGCCATCAAATACTCTGCCAGGACTTGGAAATAAACACCATCTGTACATTAGCAACCTGACACCCGAGATATCAACAAGAGTCGCACATCTTAGGAGAAAAATCCATAAATCATAAATGAAAGCGCATCAAAGGACCTGCCAGAGGAGGGGGAGAAAGATCTGGTGTCCACTATTTTTGCAGAAGGAGCACACAAGGTCAGTATGACTGCTGATGAGCAGAGCATCAATTATCAAACTCCCTTCCCACTGGTCAGGTCTCCGTCTTACTATAGCATGTATTAAATAAAACTTACATGTTTTATTTAATAAGTAAAGCAAGCCCTTAAGAGTAAGTGCTTGTTCCTATGCTAGCACTTACTGGATGATCTCAAACCTTCTCTATAGTTTAGCTCCTTAACCTATAAACTGTCGCCTGCTATGCCAAGTCACAAATAGCATTACTTGAGTTTCAGCTTATCACCCTGGTGTGCAAGATTCAGTCTCACACCCTGCAAACGAGAGCACTGTTCTTCCTTTGAATGTTACCCAAAAATTAAAGAGTGAATTCCAGATTGCTGACTGTGATGCTAATTAATTCTCCCAAGACTCAAGCATTCAGCATGTATCACCACCCAGAATCAGGTTGGGCCTCTCTGGTTCGGGCCCAGCTCTCCGATAGAGGGTTGTCCAAATACACATTTTTGCTAGATGCTAATAAAATGGACGTTTTCTCACAGGATCGCTCCTGTGTGTGCAGGGTAATGTGCAGAAAGTTTACAGGTTGCTGTCGCTAGTGTTTGAGACGACTCCTATGAAAATTAATAGTGTACTTAATATCTAATAGTACATAAGTAGACCCAACACTGACTGATACAGTAGATGGTCCACAGATGTTGGAGTGAGGGAGACCTGGATTCAAATTCTTGTTCTGTGACCTTGAGACTGTAATTCAAGATCTCTGCCCCTCACTTTCCAGAACTGGCTCTGAGTTGATGCGATAATTTAGCTCGATTGCACACACACACACACACACACACACACACAAAACGTGCCCCAAAATATGTTATTATTCATTATACCTATGTATCTTTTCATTTCTTTTTTTAATCAGTCAAACCAATGCTGGATATAAGACAAATTCTACAAAAAAAAAAAAAAAAAATCAGTTTGGGGGATGTTTTGATATCCATCCAATAAAGTGGATGTCTAGTGGGATGAGAAGTGGAGAAAGGGAGATGTGTGTTTAAAGAGATCTCACTGACACACTTTCAAGAATACACAACATGCTCTGCTCAAGGAGGTTGACACTGGGACTGGGGACAGAATATCCTGACAGATCAACCCAGCTGGGGACTGGAAGCTCTGCCCCCTTCACCCTGCCAGAGCAGAGCAGGTCCAGAAACTGAAGCGGGACCCCACAAATAATCTGGTCCAGTCCTCTCCAAACCTCTGAGCGCCAATGATGCTGACTCATGAGCCTGGCAGCAGCCGCCCTCCTCACAGCTTCCACCCTGGCACTTCTCCAGGACAGGGACTGGAGGGAATGGGCGCCACGACCAGGGGTGTGGAGGAGAGGGGCGGGGGCAAGGGCAGGTACTCACAGCTGAGGCACCTCTCTGGCAGGATCCTGTGGCCGGTCCCTGGGTGGCCCGCACTCCCCGCTAGCGGCTGGCGGCTCCCCGGTCGGCCCACCCCGCGGGTCGTCCTGGGATCACCTCAGCTCGCCCACCGCCCGGGGCAGCCACGGTTCAGAGCTCAGAAGCTCGACCGGAGGAGCAGCTGGAGCAGCTGTCGTGCCCAAGGGGAGGGGGGGTGGTAGCTACCGATGGGCCAGACCATTTGCCCACTGCGCCCAGGGGTGCGCATCGTGCACGGAGGGACAAGCACCAGAACCTCGGGAGGGCTGGCGACTGGCAAGAGAAACCAAGGAAAAGGAGGGACCTCTGCCTGCAGCTCGCCCTGAGAGCTAGGGACCTCCCGGACCCGTGGCTTCTCATCTAGGTGTGCAGAAGAATGCGCTGGACTTTCCAGGGCACCCCTCACCCCGCCTTATTCTTGGTCCCGCTCAGGGAGCGTTCAGAACGCCTTAACAGAGGACCTAGCAACGCTAGCTCCAGGGTGCCGTCCCCTCCTAAGGGGATGCTAGGAGAGCTGGCCTGACACCTACCTGGCCACCTACCTTCTTCATCTTGTGACCTAGAGCTCCAGGTCCCAAGTCCACCACCTCAGCTTAACACAGAGGGGTGCCTTAGATCTCACAAAAGGGCTCTTCTGGTTTTTTGTTATTATTTAGCTATCTTTAGCTAATAATAAGAGGGTTTCAAAAGTCAACCTGAAAGTTAAACAGTAAGATCAAGTGAGCGCCTTTCCATCAGGATGTCTGAGGAGGTTAGAGCCGAGCCCGCTGACAAAATCTTAACACGGAAAGTGTAGATTGATGGGGTAGATACTTAGGACAGAGCTGTGAAAAAGCCCAGAAGAAATTCAAGAATAGTTGTGGTTTCTTGTTCATGAGTTCAGAGATTACTGTCTTTGTAACTCGGAAACAATCGTGATCTCACATGAGATGAACCTCACAGGACTGGGAAACGTTTATAAGCATGAAATTTCTTTGACTTTCATGGCCCCTGTCCCAGCCAGACTCACATCTGTTTCCAGAACAATGGTTAACAACCAACTGTATAGCTCTCCATCTAGAAGGAAATTGGCAGTTACCTATAAAATATGACTAGGGTGGGGTGCTTAGTGTACCCCAAATAAAATGAAATTTAACAACTTAAAGTTACTGTTTCTGGAATAAAGTAGTCCCTTGAATAGGCTAACATAAATGGAGCATTTACATGAATATTACAATGGAAGTATTTTCAGTTCTAGCCTTCACTAGCTACTTTACTCCTATTGAGATCAGGGGAAATGTTCCTGGTTTTTAGATGGGGTTTTAAATGATGCAAAACAGACACTGACATCTGGACTTAATACTGGGGGTGGGGGTCAGGTGGGGGAACACACTGTAAGCCTTAACATAGCTATCCCTGGGACCTGGGTGTGAGTTTGGCCTTTATGAAACTGGGTTTTATGATGGAGAAGAGATATTTGAGTATCTAAGATGGACGACACCCTGATGTAGCAAAGGGGACCAGGAAGGGGTGAATGGACTTTCCCAGAAGAGTTGGAGCATCAAGGTCAGAAGCTCAATGGAGCATCCTGTGAGGGCGAATGAGGATCATGCTGTCAATCTTATGCTATCATTACTTTGTGCCTACACCCCACACTACACGTAAATTTCAGGCCTCCATTCTTCCAAACTCAAGCAAGAAGAAGAGTCACTACCAACCTTGAAGCTCAAGGCAGTGTTTACAGGACTCAGGAACAGACGTTGTTTCTTTTCTGTATAGTGTGCTATTGGGATAAGGTAAGGTGAGGTTGATATTTGCACGTCAGCACAAGAATAACAGATATCCCTAGAGCCCCGCGTTGCTGGGGATCCCAGAGAGTGGTTCCCTAGAGAAGCCAACAGCTTCAACACAGGACCCATAGCCTCCGCCTCAGATATGTGCAGCTCTCTCCACGTTCAACTGTTTCCCCGTTAAAGGTAGCAGCAATAAGGATAGACAAGAATTCAAAGATGGCTAAAGATAGAAACGGATACAGAAAGAAGGGACACTGCTTATGAGTATCTAGGGACTTGATGGTCTTGTGTCATTGTAGACACCTATTTGTAAGTTGATGTTCTTAGCACATATGTTTCTGAATAAAGAAAAGAAATGTTTTATGACAACTTGGGAAGTGGTCAAAATGAAGGGGTTGGGGTGTAACAGAGTCTGCACCCTCTGTTCTCTTTCAGTGTCCCCAAACCTTAAGATATCGGAGGGCCATAAAGGAAAAATTCATTTTCTAAGATGACTATATAAGGTTTTGCATCTATGAACTACTTCTCTAATCCTCATGACAAAAGACAGGTCAGACGTGGGACAGAAAAGATTTTCCATGGTGAATGAAGCTTGGTTTACGGGAAGGATAGTTATGCAAGGTTGCTTTAAACTTTACTTCCAAGCCATTTGTGAAGGCAAATTCATTTGTTTTCACAAACAAGCACAGTCTAGGAATCTTTAAAACCATTGCCTTAAAACGATACTAAGAAAGGTAAAAAACGGCGTTTAGTGCCTTTGACAAAATTAAGTTGTGGTAAGTTGTTCAATGTTGTAGGCTTATCAGAGAGTGTTCACTCAGTTTCTGATATATATCAGATCAAGCCAACATTTACGTCACCAAATACTAGGTTGAATATGTGAATTGTGTAGGTTTTCCTGGTTTACCTTGAGCTAGTACTCAGTAAATGATCAGTATATCTGAGGTAAATGTCACTACCACTTCCATCACAGAGACCAAGACATCACTAGTTAAAAATGACAACGCTAGAAAAAGCGCTGCTTTCAAGCTCGAGCCAGCGCCTGGCATCCCCTTCACATACCGCCGTGGCAGTCTGCAGCTTGGAAAGCAAGCCCTGAGCTTCATGCCAGTCTGCAGTGGGAAGTCTATTCCATACTTCTGTATTTATTTTTGGTTTCTTGACACAGTCTTGCTGTGAATCCCGACAGCCTAGAAGTGTTGCAGATAGAGGTTCACACCAGTGTGCCCAGCCAGAGTTAGTTTGACATCTATTTGCACCGCTAATTTCCGAGAGAGATGAGTCATTTCTCACATATGAGGATGAGAGATGCTAACCCTCTCATGGGAAACACTGTTTATGTTCCCTGAGTCTGAAATGAGAGATGGTTGAGCACACATCTAGCCAGGGATTCCTGAAAGCATTGTACAATTGGTCTCAGGAACTCCTGGCGAAATCTGGACCCTCCAGTTTATGATGCCCCATAGTTGATTCAGGTGCACAAACAGCTTGACCAAACCAGTCAACTGGACTTAACTCTTTACCCCAACCATTAACTGAGCAGGGAACAAGAAATAGTTATTTTAAATCTACTATATATAAAATCTCCAGGTCATTGTATAGAAACGTACCTACTATGTGTAGGACAGCCTTCGGTGTTCATTATTTTTTATTGCACTTATTTATATATGCATGACACGGTGTCCCTATGGAGGTCAGAGGACAAATTAAAGGAGTAATTTCCTCCTTCCAGCATGTGATCCTGGGTATCAAACTTAGGTCAGCAGGCTTCATAGCAAGTGCCTTTACCCATAGAGCACCGTTACCCGTAAAGCACTCTTATGGTGCTCTGTGTAAAATGAAAAATACTGCTTCAAACTATATTGTATTTGTGTATAATTTTTGGAGAATTGACGTGTTTATAACTCTATCATTTCTAACCTAGAAGATGATAGGTGTTTGTAGCTTTCATACTCTGCATTCTGTACCTTTATTACCAAACTCACCTAATAATGTTACATACAACATCTATCTTCTGAATCAAATGTTCTTCCCAAATCACTAAGTGCTATTTCCCAGATAGGCAGGGACCAGTGTTCTCTGCAGTTTATCTTGTGTTTATCCAGTGCATCCAAATGTCCTGTTTGATCATGGAAGCCTCAAGAAAACTGTGTAAGAAAGGGGAAGGCACACATTCAGGAAAGAAAACATCATCTCTTTTTTGTTATGAATCCCTTTGTCTCATTGGTGGCTAGAGATGCCAGTGTAAGTCATTATGGAGATACTTGTGTGATTCCCGATGAAGAGTACGTAAACCATTACTAGTGTGTGTGCCTCCTTAACTGTAAACATCTCCTTCCTGATTCACTTACCATGTCCTTTCACTCTGTTGGCTTGTCCTCTGTCAAATCCCCCTTCACAACCTATTGATAATGGCTGGTAATCTATATGTAAGCAGACTTCTTGAGCTGAACTGCATTTCCTTCCTTTGCTAAAGCCACTTTGGGGTGGATATTCTTCCTCCCGTATAGTCTTTGACATGTTTTCGCATGTTTGGCATCTATACTAGGAAGAAAGCAGATCTACCTTTAAGTTGCTGCTGTTGCTTTTTGCAGCCTGTGGTATTGTTATGATGACTTCACAAAATTATCCAAGGAGCACTCCTATTTCTAACACGTACAATAATTTAAATAGGATCGGAATTATCTCCTTTAGTAAGTTGGGAGTTCAACACTGACTTCCTCTGACTGCAGGCTTTTCAATGGCAGACAGTCTCTTCTATTGATCTACTTCAGGGTTACTATTGTTCTTGTTGTCATTGTTTGTATCTCGTTTTTAATTCTTATGTGTCTGTTGCGGTATTATAAATTTTTCATTAGAAATTATCTCTGCTCTATCATTTTTATTTGCACTCCATTGTCTTAGAAATATTCAATTTCCCAAGATCTTTGGATCACTATGTCTTTTCTAAAATTTTAAAAATTTTACTTCATTGTGTGTTTCTTAATTTTCAATTGGAATAGAATGAGACTGTAACTTGTAAAAGTTGTGATTTATTAAGAGTTTCTTTTGATTATGTACATAATTTTATAAATACTTTATTGAGATAGGAAGTGTATTTATCTATATATTTTATGCCCTATTGAAGAAATAAAACGTTCTTTATACACATGATCTATGATGTGAACATATATCGCCCCCAAAATTCATATGTCAGAATCTAATTTCCACTGTTTTGGTGTTACAGTGTTGAGAGTTAAGCAGAGGGTTTCGAGAGGGTTTTTCATTAATGGGAGGAGTGCCGCAGAGTTCCCAAAGAGCTGCCTGATCCCCAGCGGGAGTTCCGGGACAGCCAATAGAATTTTGTCTCACTTGCTGGATGTCTGGCCTTAGGCTTTGACATATTTAATTGACATGAATCTTGGACCACATGTACACATTTCAGTGTAGACTTTCTCCCGTAATTATTTTCCTGAAATTGGACATGGGAAGCCATGATTCCATTTCCAGAAAGACGTACTGATGCTATTCTTAATTATTTATATTTTCTGTCTCCCTCGGCAGCACTATAGCGTAGCTAATGGCTGGTCTTAATGGCTTTTCTCTAAGCTGGTAGACAGCCGTTTTTGTGTATCAGCTCACGGGGTGTCTTAGGCTTTCTACGTGAGGAGGAAAGGGTTTAATTCGGGTACTGTCACGTTCCAGTGTCACAGAAGGAATCTGAGGCAGGAAGTCAAAGCAGAAACCTGGAGGCAGGAACAGAAGCAAAGCCCTGTTTTCTGGGATTCTGATTACTGGCTTGCCCTCTTGGCTTACCCAATCTACCCTCTCACACAAGCCTGAACCGTCGGCCTAGGGGATGGCGCTCCCCACCCCACAGGCTTGCTTCCAGGCAGTTCTTATGGAGGCATTTCCTCAGCTGATGTTTTGCCCTTTCAGATGATTCTAGTTTGTATCAAGTTGACAAAGCAAAACAAGAGAACAACAACAAAAAGCAACAACAAAAAGCAACAACAAAAAACAAAACGGCAGTGCTCATCCGGAATCGCAGGAGTCCCACAGATAGTGAAGGAGGAAGCTTCCTCTAAGAGCAGAGGCTGCTGGTTCCAAGCAGTGGCCTCCAGAGCCCATTGTGGACCCTGAAGGAAACTCCCCTGCTCACAGATCTCCACGTACTCTCACATCCTTGGAAACAGGAAGGTTAGCTTCCTGCACAGTTCTTTCATGGCCTTTCGAGGACAAGGAGATCAGCGCCAACATTGTCTTCTGTCCCGAAACCCAGAGACTTCCAACCAGCCAGCAGTCCCAGCGACCGCTGCTTTCAGTTCTAGCTAATTCAATAAAGATGCTCTTTGTCTGAACCTTGGGAGCAAGGTCGTTCTAGTTTCCCTCTTCTTCATGCCCAGCAGAGATGGAGACTCATTTCCACCCAGCTACCCAGACAGGTCATCAGTGGCAAGATTCTTACTCGGGAAATACAAAATACTGAAGATGCAGGAAACAGGAGCTGTGTTATCTGAACATATATTCACTCTGCCCTAGGCTGAACTGTTTTCTGTAACTCGAATAAACTTTCATTTGAATCTCCCCCTCTGTCAGGCAATGAATTCATCTCAATTAACATCTCCCCACATTTTCCAAAGAAAATGTGGCTGATGTTGAGGCTGTAGAGTTTTTACCTAATGCTAAAATGTTGGTATTAGAAATATAGACATCAAATCGGCAACCAACAAATTGGGAAAAGATCTTCACCAATCCTACATCAGATAGAGGGCTAATATCCAATATATATAAAGAACTCAAGAAGTTAGACTCCAGAAAACCAAACAACCCTATTAAAAAATGGGGTACAGAGTTAAACAAAGAATTCTCACCTGAAGAACTTCGGATGGAGGAGAAGCATCTTAAAAAATGCTCAACTTCATTAGTCATTAGGGAAATGCAAATCAAAACAACCCTGAGATTTCACCTTACACCAGTCAGAATGGCTAAGATTAAAAATTCAGGAGACAGCAGGTGTTGGAGAGGGTGTGGAGAAAGAGGAACACTCCTTCACTGCTGGTGGGGTTGCAAATTGGTACAACCACTCTGGAAATCAGTCTGGCGGTTCCTCCGAAAACTGGGCACCTCACTTCCAGAAGATCCTGCTATACCACTCCTGGGCATATACCCAGAGGATTCCCCACCATGTAATAAGGATACATGCTCTACTATGTTCATAGCAGCCCTATTTATAATTGCCAGATGCTGGAAAGAACCCAGGTATCCCTCAACAGAAGAGTGGATGCAAAAAATGTGGTATATCTACACAATGGAGTACTATTCAGCCATTAGAAACAACGAATTCATGAAATTCTTAGGCAAATGGATGGAGCTAGAGAACATCATACTAAGTGAGGTAACCCAGACTCAAAAGATGAATCATGGTATGCACTCACTAATAAGTGGATATTAACCTAGAAAACTGGAATACCCAAAACATAATCCATACATCAAATGAGGTACAAGAAGAAAGGAAGCGTGGCCCCTTGTTCTGGAAAGACTCAGTGAAGCAGTATTCGTCAAAACCAGAACGGGGAAGTGGGAAGGGGTGGGTGGGAGGACAGGGGGAGAGAAGGGGGCTTATGGGACTTTCGGGAAGTGGGGGGCTAGAAAAGGGGAAATCATTTGAAATATAAATAAAAAATATATCGAATAAAAAAAATAAACCCCTAAAAAAAAAGAAATATAGACATCAGATCTGAATCATTCATCCATTTTGGTACCTGCACTGAGCCAGGTTGTCTGTGGTAGCTGTCATTGCCCGGTTGTCTGTCATTGCAGGTTCCAACACATGGTTTCATGTTATACAAAGGTTCCGTGAAAGAGAGCTGGGGTGTCTGTCAGTCCAGGCTGCACAGGATTTGATGACTAGACAAGGCTTACCTAGAAGACCAAAACCAGCCAAGAACTTATCTGAATGAAGATCTGAAGGGTCTCTTGATCAAAAACAACCCATTGTAAGGGTATAAAAGTTAGGCACAGTTTGATTTGAAAGCTATGCCATTCTCCAAAGACACAATTTGAGTATATCATTATATTATTTTGTTTTACTATTTTTCATGCTTAGGTCATAGCTCAGTAACCTACTGCAAGGCTATTCCCGAGCCCCAGCTTGGTATCCCCTGCTAACAGTGATCCTGGGTTCAAATCTTAGGAAGCTGGAGAAGCAGGCAGTTACTAAAGAGCTGTTGTATAGGAAACTGGGTAAGAAACCAAGTATTCTTTGGGACCTCCATGATAAAGATGAGCAAGTCATGCTGTTTAACTTGGGAGTTCCCTCTGCTCATTTGTTCTTCTGGGCTCAGCTGGACCCACATTAAGGTTGGGATTTTATCATCAGTGTTAACATTCTGTCTAAACTCCACCCCACAGTTACCTGGCAACAGTCAGGTAGGCCTGGCCCACTATAAAGGGGTCTGCTTGCCCCCTCCTCCCTCCTTTTGCTCTCTTGTCTCTCTCTTGCCTTTTGCTCCCTCTCTCTCACCATTTCTACACACACACACACACACACACACACCCATCCCCACTCTCTCCAGGGCTGGCGTCTCTGCTTTCTCCCTCTGCCTGTCTCTGCCTCTACTACCCCCTTACCTCCCCTCCCCATGCCCTATATAAACTGTATTCTATACTATACTTCCTGTGGCTGGTCCCTCAGGGGGAAGGGAGGCCTTGGCATGGGTCTGCCAGGGCATTCCCTTCCCCCATAGCTTACCACACCCCCATAGAACATATCTTAGACATCTTTCTCTTTTTAGAAACACATCAATCAGGATCAGCAGTGGCAGCATCACCAAGAGCCTGGCTGTCGGGAGACTGTTTTCCTGGACTCTAGAGCAGAGGAGAATGCAGTGCAGTGTGCAGTGCACTTAGCAAGCATCTGAACCATTGGAGTCTTCCCCCACCCAGCCATCCACCCTGGCCCCAGGCTCCTCCCTGAAGCAAGGCAAGCACAGGCGGAGTGAACTCCAGGAGCCTCGGGAGCAAATATGACCACAAGCAATCTCTGTGTCTCCATTTTTACATGCAGCCTTTGAAGTGTGAGGGAAAACTCTCTCAATGATGTCACACAGGGCTATTCTCCAGAATTCCCATAAGAAATGATGACTGGTCCCAGGATTAACTGGTTTATCTAGTTCAGGAGCCACAAAGTCATCTCTTTTTCACAGAGGGTAGGAATCATTCGAACCAAACCACAGCAAAGCAGACTGAAAAAATAAGGCGGAGCCTGGAGAGATGGTTCACCAGATGATGCGCTTGTTTTACAAACGCAGAGACTTAGTCTCATCTCCGGAACCCATGTTCAAAAGCCAGGGGCAGTAGGATGCATTCAAGAGTCCAAAGCTGGGGAAGGAGAAAAAGGTGGACCTCTGAAACGGGACCGTGGGGGGGGGGGGGGCCCTCGAGGGGAGGAGCTTGCTAGGGAGCCTCTCCAATGGGGCAGGTTCCCTGTCAGTGAGAGACTCAGTCTCAAAACCATGGTAGACAGAACCCGAGGAACAACACCAAAGAGTGAGCCCTGACCTATGCAAACACACACACACACACACACACACACAAATATTGGCTCTACTTAGGTTTATGATGGCGTTTGCAGGCTACAAATGTATTAGCCTCTTGTGCAAAGTGTGGTATTTGGCATGACCTCTGAACAAGAGTGATGTGGTTTGGAGAGGGGACCTGGCCATTGTTAATCAAACAGACTCTCCTTCTTCACACTGTGAGGAATATGGCTTAAGGCTTTCTGGTTGTCATTCCTGGTGACTGGCACCTTCCTCTGCTAATTGCAATTTGCAAGTCTAATTATGAACAAGACTGAAATATCCAGATGATAATTATAGTGAAGAAATGTGTTAATATCAACAATTCAGTGGATCAGATCCACCTCTGTTTTTTTATTTAAAGAAATTCTAGCAAAATCCTTTAAAGAAGTTACAAGTTTGATAGATTATTGCAGTGCTTCTACAAGCTAATAATAACTTACAAAACAGAGTGTTAAAGGCTCAGCAAGTACATTACATGCTCAAAGTGTTTCCATGTATATCCACCCAATATACAGGAAAACTCATACTTTAAGAAAATTATTTGACAATGGCATATGTGTGTGTGTGCATAGTAACTTTGGTCATTTTCACCCTTGTTAGCCTAACTCACTTCTCCTCCTGCTGAATTTTTTTTTCTCTTTTCAAACAAATTTCCTTCCTGCTTTCATGTCTTTTTATTGTGTTCTGCTGAGTTTAATTAGGGTTGCTTGCATGAGCATGAGGAAGGAGTTATTTACAAGGACTTATGGGATTTATCAATGAGTAGACCACTGAAGACAACCACAGACTCTCAAGATATCCATTAACTGCCTGTAGCTCCCCCCCACCCCGCCCCCCGGGAAGAGTGCCCCGCCCTGCCCTTGTCATGCCAGGTTGAGCAAATGCTTTGCCACACTCCTCTCAGTCTTTCGTGCTTCTATCTGCTCCACCCGCACGAGGATGCATCCTACGGATTCTCCCTGAGCCTCAGAGAGAAAGATACCAAGGTCCCCACCGAAGGTCGAAAACTCAGCAGTCAATGGCTCTCTACGCTTTGATCCATTTTGAGTTTCAGTATTAACTACATCCTGTGGCAAAGAAAAATAAAATAAGATGTTTCTCCAACCAAGGCTGAGGGCAGCATTAGTCTTTGGGTGCAAACAGAGTTAGGAAAACTAATATTTTCAAAATATTAAATAACGTCCCCCAGGATACAAGTCTAGCAACTGTATTATTCAAGTTTTTCTGTGATCAGCTCTCTCTCTCTCTCTCTCTCTCTCTCTCTCTCTCTCTCTCTCTCTCTCTCTCTCTCGTGTCCACACACCTCTCCCCATGTTCCCCAAGTCTCTTGCCTGATTGCAGAAGTGAAGCCAGTGTGGTCCATCATATTCAAGGACCCAAGTGTCCCAGGCAAGCATTTCATCAAAAGGAGAGATTCTAAAGGAAACCATCCCATGCCAAGTAAACAGCACACTGACCTTGGTAGCCTCTGGGCTCGCTCTCAAGACTCCAAAAATGGTAGTTTTCTTAGAAGCACAAAGATAGAAAGCTGACTCACAATAAATAAGCATATGAGAGTCAATTCTGCACAGCCTTTGACCTTACCCTTTGGCCTTAAGTTACAGCCAAGACCAAAGATGCCACAGTATTCTCAGGACACAGTGATCACTGTAAGTCATCTATTTATACCAAGAGAGGAAACTGCTTCATGCTCTCCAAAGTTGTTCCCTTCCAAAGGCAACAGAATCTCATTTTCTTAAAGTACCAGTTACGACACACACACTAAGTTTGCTATTTCAGTGAGCTCATCTGGGTTCCCTAGTGCTACCGTCTCCACCCCTTCCAGGGTCCACTGCCAAAGCTAAGTAGATTAGCATTCTATATTATCATGACCTAAATATCTCAGCATAAAACTGAGTAATGAAACATAAAGCAAATTGTTAGGATCGTCCAGAAAGACCACGCCAGGCCAAACAGTTCCATGTGAGGTTTATTGAGAGAGGAAAGTAAGATGGCAGTGGAAAAAGAAGGGAAAGAAGGAGAGAGAGAGAGAGAGAGAGAGAGAGAGAGAGAGAGAGAGAGAGAGAGAGGAGAGAGAGAAGAGAGAGAGAAGAGAGAGAGAGGCCTTTCTTTATATATGGATGGTGACGTAGTCACAAGTAAAAGTGGGAGGTGAACCGAATGGATTCTGGGAATATGGTGGCTGTTGCCTTGGCAACAGGTGTGCAGGTTGCGTAGTCCCCTATGTGATGTCACAGGTTCCAGAGGTCCTGATACCCACACAAATGAAGTATAGGCAGTCTTTATATTGACCCTATTTGCCTATAATTTGGGTTCTCATATAGCAAACTTCAAATAAACAAACATTTCTGAGTGAATGAGAGCAGGAAGCTACAACAGACTGAAATCGATGTCAGTCACCTCTGCAGACAACACAGGGGCTTCTTTCCTGATGGCAGAGCCTGTGTCCACCCCTCCACCCTCCACAGATGCAGCTCCCGGAGTTACTATTACCTTTGCTCCACTGTGTCTGGTTGTTCGGCCTTCCCAAAACTGGCAGAGAGGCAGAGAGAAAAGATGGCCACTCAGCTCTCTCTCCCCTGGAGTCCACTTCTTTCAGGAACAGTTGATAAGACACTTAAGTAGTCCTCACTATTCAGATTTGTACATTTTTATGTGAATTTGAACCTGTTCCTACTTATTTAGCTTACCTATGGCTTCAGTTAATACCCTCGATCTTTTGAAACAGAGCTCATAAACACTTAACCTTTGGAAGAGTGTGGGAAAGGCTGTTATAAGTAGGCTAGTACACCAGAGGTGCTGGTGCACATCTTTGATTCCGGCTCTTAGGAAGCAGAGGCAGGTGGATCTCTGTGAGTTGGAAACCAGCCTGTTCCACACAGAGTTCAAGAGCAGCCACAGCTGCATAGTGAGAACCACCTCAAAAATCCAACTGCCCAGACAACAAAAAGGTTAACCAAATAGCCAAAATTTTAAAGGCTTTGAAGATTCCATTTACCCACTTCTATTCCTGATGAAGACACTGATATATAGAAATAACCATGATTGTCACCAATTTCTAATCATCTGAAATCCTGGATTTGGCACTGTGATAGTTGAGACAACTTGATCACACTAGACCAGATATTATAGCACTAGTTATGAGTGGATCAGATGTCTTCCCACAATTGTTCATACTGTGCTATGTAGTATCATGCATGCTATCATGCTGCATGCTGATATGTGACAGACTTAAATCTATCGTTTTAGGTCAATGAGGCCGGAGGAGGGCAAAAAGCATATGCTGACATAGACTCCAGTGTGGCTTGCAGAGGGAGGGGGAAAGCTGCCGAGACCTCAGCGTCTTACAGTCTGGAGTGAGCCTGCCTAGCGGCATGGAAGCAGCTAGAGACTAAGATGAGGTGGTGACAGGGAAGGCATTGAAACTGTCACCCTGGGGCTCAAATTCTGCAAGTATAGTTTTTGGTGTACAGTGATGGGAGAGCGTGGGGACCTCTTATAAAAGATAGGATGCAATTGCAAGTCATTACAATAAACGAGGGACTGTGGCCAGAAAGAGTGAGTCCCTATGAGATGCTAACTTTGTTCTCCTAAGATCAAGTTATTATAAGAATCATCTTGACCTCTGAGTCACTCTCTGGTTTCCTGTGTAGCCATGGGCTTATTCTGTCCCACACATGTTCCTGCTGCTACTGTGATATATCTACTGTGACTCCACCACCATTCCCTGCATCCCCAGAAGTGTGAGCTAAGCAACATCCCAAACAAAACCAACTTTTTCTTGCCTTTGAATGTAGTCAGGCTCAACTATTCTGATATACTAAACAAGCCAACAATGCCCCTCTCCCCTTTTCTTTGCATCTGGTTGTAGCTTGGTCTGTCTTTCATTGGAGTGTGCGTGTGCGTGCGCGTGCGCGCGTGTGCGTGTGCGTGTGCGTGCGCGTGCGTGTGCGTGTGCGTGTGTGTGTGTGTGTGTGTGTGTGTGTGTGTGTGTGTGCGTGTGTGTTTCATCTGTGAATCCAGAGCTCTTGAGCAGGTGCAGAGACAGGCTTGAATCCACCAGGAGTTCAGAGCAGACTAACAATTCACCTCTACTTGCCTTGCAGTGTGAACCTGACTTCAACATAAAAGTTTGGAAGGCATGGCCTCTTTCTGTCATCCCAGAACCCAGAACATAGAGAAAAAGGATCTCAGGACAAGCTGGCTCTCTAGATTGACTAGAATCAGCAAGCTATGGGTGCAAGGAGAGAACCAATACATAAAACAGAGTATTATCAAGTAAAATATCCTATATCAAAGTTGGGCCTCCATCCACCCACACATGAGCACATGTGCATTCATACCTACTCACACACATGAGCCCATGTATGTGAGCATGCATACACACACACACACACACCACATGTATGCATAACATTTTAAAAATTAAGGAGAGTTAATTTCTATTAAAAACTAAAGAAGTGCTAGGCAGATTTCTGCACAAGCATGATGACCTGAGTTGAGTCCTTAGAATCCACGGAAAATGCAGGCACTGCAGCACATCTGTCACCTCAGCAGGGACAGGAAGGTGCCCAGAGTCTATTAGCCAATCAACCTAGCCAATCCAGCAAGCCCCAGGCTCAGTATGAGACTCTACCTCAAAAGCTGGAGCAGAAAATGATGGAGAAAGATGCTGTATAGTCTGGCCTCTGTTTGTATGCTCTGTATGCTCACAAATATGTACAACACACATACTACCACCAAACAAACACACAATAAAATAAAATGAGATTAACTTGAAATTAAAGAGAATGAAAGGGTCAGGAAGGATAAACATGCATGAGGCAAAATAGACCTTAGGTTGATTGCCATGATGAAACAGGATGACCAAAAACAATTTGGGAAGCAAAAAGTTAATTTGGCTAATGCTTCTATATTAGTGATCACTAAGGACAGGGGCTCAGTTGTGGCAGGAACCTGGAGACAGGCTAATAGGGGAGGGTATGAAGAGGTGTGGCTTACGGGCTTGCTCCAAGTGGCTAGCTTACTCAGCCTGCTTTCTTACAGAACCCAGGACCACCAGCCCAGAGGTGGCCCCACCCACTTCAGGCTGGGCCCTCCCACATCAATCACTGATTAAGAAAACACCTTACAGCTCAATCTTACAGAAGCATTTTCTCAATTGAGGTTCTCTTTTCTCAGGTGACAAAAGGTTGTGTGAGGTAGACATAACACAAGTCAGCACAGTGGGAGAAAGGGGTTTTATTTTTCTTGTGCATACATTTTCC
This sequence comes from Apodemus sylvaticus, assembly GCF_947179515.1. Classification (NCBI taxonomy): domain Eukaryota; kingdom Metazoa; phylum Chordata; class Mammalia; order Rodentia; family Muridae; genus Apodemus; species Apodemus sylvaticus. The sequence goes on from NC_067475.1 coordinate 13,963,835, forward strand.
TGAACATCCCTTTTGCAGAAACACTGGAGACACCTACACTCTTTCCCCCATCTGGCCTGCTATTCCAGGAGCACAGTATCAGTAATATTGCATATTGGTCCATCTTTAATGTATTCCCTAGCTCCCTAAAGTGCTTCCCCGCGGTCTCTAAAAGCTGTCTCTGGTGACAGCGTATACCTCTTCCAACTGTTCTGTGATTGATGTGCCGTGATCAGCTCAGTTTTACAGAACTGGTGACTCAACCTGCTCTGTAAATTGAGGCTCGACAAAGAAAAGTCAGGTCGTCCATGGTCACAGATGTAAGGAGGAGCAACCAGAGATAACTTCAGTGTGCATTTCTAAACCGTTCAATTAGGTTCTCCTATCTGATCCAATTCCCAGGGATGGTGATCGACCACCTGAGTGCTTCTGCCCATTCGGCCCTTTCAGTCAGTCAGCGGCTAAGTCCCAGCCTGGTGCTCTCTATGGGGGCTTTCTTTCCCCTCTCTAGCACTATGCTCCTGGCCCAGTTCAATATTCTCATACTTCCTGCCGATATTACTCAGAGTTCTTCTTTTTTATTTATTTCCATGAGTAAGTGTGTGTGGTCCTATGTGTGAATACAGGTGTGCACAGGTGCATGTCTACATGTGTGTGCATGAAAGTGGAGTGCAGAGGTTGACGACACACATATATTTATACTTGTGTGTGTATAAATGTGGAGGTCAGAGGTCAGCATCCAGTGACTTCCCTATCATACCCCACTTCTTGCGGTAAGGTAGAATAACTGCTGAGCTGGGACAGTGTGCACTCAGCAGGCCTGGCTATACATTTCCCCAACTACGCCTTGTCTCTTCCTTCTGAGCTGTAGGACTATAGGGGAATCACTCTACCCACTTGACCCTCTTTTTGTGGATTCTAGGATTGTGAACTCTTGCAGTCATTTACCTTTACCTACTGAGCCATCTCTGCAGTCCCAATGTTACTCTTATTTCTAGTGAACACCTGATTTGCCTCAAACCTGTCCTCTACATCATTGTCCAAGTCATCCTGTTTTAGTGACACATGTCTGATCCTGTCTCTGCCATGCATAAAGTTGTCATTGATTCTCCAAGTTCTCTCAGTCATACCTACAGTCTTAGTTTAACATAAAGGACACTTGCAATCTTATTCAGGAACACCGTACTGAATAGCAAGCAGTTACACATCCCTGGAAAAGACAGGAAAAATCAGTGCCAGTGTAACTTTAAATTTTTTCAAAGACTCCTTTTAATGATGGTTCTTAAATGATTTAACCTCCATTTTAACCCACCACCCACCAGAGGTAGTGGAAAAGAAAGGATATGGGGGGAGCGTACCATTTTAGAAATGGTTCTTTGGAGCAATTCCCATCTGTGATGTCTGAAAATCAGCAGTTCAGTTCACAGGAGTCAGTAGTGGCAGCTCGATCCACTCACAAACACTTTAGGAATACACGAGTGGTCCAGTTCAGTAGAGTGGCCCTGTCCGAAATAGTGTGGACTCAGGACCGTTCATGACCGTGTCATGAATAATGGCGAGTTTACTAAATGACAAACTTTTCTTCTGTTACAGAAACAAGGTGGCTAAGTATTAGAAAACAAAGATGACATTTTCTAACAAATAACATTCCTCAGCAATCAAATATCAAGTTAGAATATGTTAGGATTATAATGTGTTAGTTTTCTTTTTTTTTCTTTTTCATTTTTGTATTTTTTTTAATTTTTTTATTTATTGTAAAGGGAAGTAAAGGGAAGTAAAAAACACTTTATGATAGAATTAAAGATTTACATGGAAAATATTTCAGATAAACATTAAAATTGACAATTTTCATGGAAAATTAAGGAGTAAAGTGCTAGACATGTAAAACATTGCTATATTAATTGAAATGTGGGATAGAAACATTTTATGATAGAATCGAAGATTTACATGGAAAATATTTCTGATAAAATTGTAGAAAATGTAGAAAAACATGTTAGAATTGAAGATTATCATGGAAAATTTTATATAGATATAATAATTGTAGGCATAAAAGTATTCCTAAGTTGATTAAAAGTGGAATTATAAACATTTTCTGATAAACTTGAAGATTTACATGGAAACTATTTCTGATAAAATTACAGAAATATATAGAAAAACATGTTAAAATTAAAGATTATCATGGAAATTATATAGATAAAATGATAGGCATAAATATAATTCTAAGTTGATTGAAGGTGGAATTATTTTTTATATATTTTTATTTTTTATATTCTTTGTTTATATTCCAAATGATTTCCCCTTTCCCAGTTCCCCCTCTCCATATGTCCCATAAAACTTCTTCTCTCCACCCATTCTCCAATCACCTCCCTTCTTTTTCTCTGTCCTTATACTCCCCTCCAATGCTAGATCAAGCCTTTCCAGGAGGAGGACACTCTCCTTACTTCTTCAGGGAGTCATTTGTTGTGCTAATTGTGCCTTGGGTATTCAGAACTTGTGGACTAATTAATATACACTTATCAGAGATTGCATTCCATGTGTATTCTTTTGTGATTTGGTTACCTCACTTAGGATGATATTTTCCAGATCCAACCATTTGCCTAAAAATTTCATGAATTCATTGCTTTTAATTGCTGAGTAGTATTCCATTGTGTAAACACACCACATTTTCTGTATCCATTCCTCCATTGAGGGACATCTGGGCTCTTTCCAGCTTCTGGCTATTATAAATAAGGCTGCTATGAACATAGTGGAACATGTGTCCTTATTGCATGCCAGAGAATCCTCTGGGTATATGGCCAGGAGAGGTATAGCAGGGTCCTTCGGAAGTGCCATGTCCAGTTTTCTGAGGAACCGCCAGACTGATTTCCAAAGTGGTTGTACCATCTTACAACCCCACCAGCAGTGGAGGAGTGTTCCTCTTTCTCCACATCCTCGCCAACACCTGCTGTCTCCTGAGTTTTTAACCCTAGCCATTCTGACTGGTGTGAGGTGAAATCTCAGGGTTGTTTTGATTTGCATTTCCCTAATGACTAATGATGTTGAGCATTTCTTAAGGTGCTTCTCAGCCATCTGAATTTCTTCAGGTGAAAATTCGTTGTTTAGATCTGCACCCCATTTTTTAAATAGGGTTATTTGGTTCCCTGGGGAATAACTTCTTGAGTTCTTTGTATATATTGGATATTAACCCTCTATCAGATGTAGGGCTGGTGAAAATCTTTTCCCAATTTGTTGGTTGTCATTTCGTCCTTTTGACGGTGTCCTTTGCCTTACAGAAACTTTGTAATTTTATAAGGTCCCATTTGTCAATTCTTGATCTTAGATCATAAGCTATTGGTGTTCTGTTCAGGAACTTTTCTCCTGTGCCCATGTCCTCAAGGGTTTTTCACCAGTTTCTTTTCTATTAGTTTCATTGTGTCTGGTTTTATGTGGAGGTCCTTGATCCACTTGGAGATGAGTTTAGTACACGGAAATAAGAATGGATCAATTCGCATTCTTCTGCATGCTGACCTCCAGTTGAACCAGCACCATTTGTTGAAAAGGCTATCTTTTTTCCACTGGATGGTTTCAGCTCCTTTGTCGAAGATCAAGTGACCATAAATGTCTGGATTCATTTCTGGGTCTTCAATTCTATTCCATTGGTCCACTTGCCTGTCACTGTGCCAGTACCATGCAGTTTTTAACACTATTGCTCTGTAGTATTGCGTTAGGTCTGGGATACTGATTCCCCCAGAAGTTCTTTTACTGTTGAGAATAGTTTTAGCTATCTTGGGTTTTTTGTTATTCCAGATGAATTTGAGAATTGCTTTTTCTAACTCTGTGAAGAACTGAGTTAGGATTTTGATGGGGATTGCGTTGAATCTGTAGATTGCTTTTGGCAAGATGGCCATTTTAACTATATTAATCCTGCCAATCCACGAGCATGAAAGATTTTCCATTTTCTGAAGTCTTGTTCGACTTCCTTCTTTAGAGACCTGAAGTTCTTGTCGTATAGATCTTTCATTTCTTTGGTTAGAGTCACACCAAGATACTTTATATTGTTTGTGGCTATTGTGAAGGGTGTCATTTCCCTAACTTCTTTCTCAGCTTGCTTATCCTTTGTGTATAGGAAGGCAACTGATTTGCTTGAGTTGATTTTATTATAACCAGCCACTTTGCTGAAGTTGTTTATCAGCTGTAGGAGTTCTCTGGTGGAGGTTTTTGGGTCACTTAAGAAGACTATCATATTATCTGCAAATTATAAACATTTTCAAATAACATTGAAGATTTACATGGAAAATATTTCTGGTAAAATTCAAGAAATAAATAGACAAGCATATTAAAATTGACTATTTCATGGAAAATTTTACATTAAAAATGGTTGATGTAAAAACTCTAAATTAATTGAAGGTTGAATTAGAAACAATTGTGATAAAACCAAAAATTTACATTGGAAACATTTCTGATAAAATGGAGGAAGTATACAGAAAGACATTAAAATTGAAGATTATCATGAAAAATGATGCAGATAAAATGGTAGACATAAAAGAAATTACTAATTAAAAGGAGGATTACAAACATTTTCTGATAAAATTTAAGAAAGACTTACATGAGAAATATTTCGTTAGTCTATGTCTTTTTATTGGGGAGTTGAGCCCATTGTTGTTAAGAGATATTAAGGAATAGCAATTGTTGCTTCCTGTTATTTTTGATGTTAATTTTATGTCTGTGTGGGTATCTTCTTTTGGGTTTCTTGGAAGAAGATTACTTTCCTGCTTTTTCTAGGGTGTAGTTTCCATCCTTGTGTTGGCATTTTCCATCAATTATCCTTTGTAGGGCTGGATTTGTGGACAGATATTGCGCAAATTTGTTTTTATCATGGAATATCTTGGTTTCTCCATCTATGGTGATTGAGAGTTTGCTGTGTATAGTAGCCTGGGCTGGCATTTGTGTTCTCTTAGGATCTGTATGAGGTCTGCCCAGGATCTTCTAGTTTTCATTGTCTCTGGTGAGAAGTCTGGTGTGATTCTGATAGGTCTGCCTTTATAAATTACTTGCCCTTTTTCCCTTACTGCTTTTAATAGTCATTCTTTGTTTAGTGAATTTGATGTTTTGATTATTATGTGCAGGGAGGACTTTCTGTTCTGGTCCAGTCTGTTTGGAGTTCTGAAGGCTTCTTGTATGTTCATGGGCATCTCTTTCTCTAGGTTAGGGAAGTTTTCTTCTATAATTTTGTTGAAGATATTTGCTGGGTCTTTAAGATATAAATCCTCGCTCTAGTCTATACCTATAATCCTTAGGTTTGGTCTTCTCATTGTGTGCTGGAGTTCCTGGATGTTTTGGGTTGCCAGCTTTATGCATTTGCATTTTCTTTGACTGTTGAGTCAATGTTTTCTATGGTATCTTCAACACCTGAGGTTCTTTCTTCTATCTCTTGTATTCTGTTTTTGATGCTTGCATCTATGACTCCTGAATTCTTTCCAAGGTTTTCAATCTCCAGAAATGTCTCACTTTGTTGTCTTTATTGTTTCTACTTCCACTTTTAGATCCTGGATGGTTTTGTTCAGTTCCTTCACTTGGTTGTGTTTTCCTGTAATTCTTTAAGGGATTTTTGTGTTTCTTCTTTAAGGGCTTCTGCCTGTTGACCCATAATCTCCTGTACTTCTTTAAGGGATTTTTGTGGTTCCTCTTTAAGGGCTTTTACCCATTGACCAATGTTCTCCTGTATTTCTTTAAGGGTGTTATTTAAGTCTTTCTTGAAGCCCTCCATCAGCATCATGAGATGCGACTTTAAATCCAACTCTTGCTTTTCCAGTGTGTTGGGGTATCCAGAACTTGCTGTGGTGAGAGAACTGGGTTCTGATGTTGCCTTGTGGCCTTGGCTTCTGTTGCTAAGGTTCTTGTGCTTGCCTTTTGCCATCTGGTTATCTCTGGTGCTAGTTGGTATTGTTGTCTCTGGCTGGAGTTTATTCCTCCTATGGGCCTGAAAGCCTATGTCCTTACTGCTCTGAGCTCAAACGTGAAAGCACTGCTGGGAGATATCTCTCTCTCTCTGGGCAGGCTATGCACAGAAGACTGTGGAGTTTCCCTGGCTCCCAGGTGCAAATGGTGGTGGGCGAGAAGTCGTCAGTCCCAGCTGCTCCACTGATCTTAAGCCCTGTGTGCTCTAGCTGGTCCCCTCCAGAGAGAGCATGTGTTAATTTTATTTTAAAAATTGCTGTTTAAGTTGCTGGCTTCTTGCATTCCATTAAAGAAAGAAGTTAAATAAATTTTGAGCTAGGGCTTAGGACAAAATGGTCAAATATTTCTGAAATTGCCCTAAACATCTGCCAATATGTAGTTATGTATTCATGGGAAACTTCATTTTCAGCACGGTGATTCCAAAAGTAAAATATTCATCAATTCTGTAAATAGCCAAGATGTTCTATTCTCTGCAGGATCAACTGCTAAGCCAGGATTTAATTCTTCATGCAAAAAACACCATCCATCTTTTTAGTATGCACATTTGTTTACATCTTTAATAAGTAATCAAACAACATGTATGCCAAATTATTATTTTAAAATAAAAATTTTAACAACTTAACTATCAGTGAATATTTGGTTTATGCATATATGTGTGTGTGTCTGCGTGTGAGTGTGTGTGTGCATATACTACCTGGGGTCGTGCAAAAGTTTATAAAACAAAATGAGACTGTAAATGGCGAAACTTGATAAGCCCTTCTTTTAATCATGGCCCATGTGATGCCTCACCACTGGTCATCTGTCTGCTCCTCCAAATGTAGAATACAGAAAGAAGATTCTATAAGGAATGTAATTATGGAATCCAGGTCGATTTCTTTGTTTCTCATAAAATGTTTTTATTCTATCAATGACTCTAAAACAAGAAATCTATATATGTGTGCTCTTTCTAAATATGGCCTTTTTAAAGATGCTATTTTTCCTTCTATTTGTAATCAAGATATTCCCTCATATACTACACACACACACACACATACACACACACACAACATACACACACACACACACACACACACACACACACACATATATATATATATGACACTAGAGAAACATCATGAATTTGGATTTATTCACCTTATTATTCAAAACACAAAATTATTGTATTGGTTTCCCAAGTTTTTGGTTAGGTGTTCATTCTCTAAAAACGAATACTCAGAAATGTTTATACTTTTAGAATAATAAGATAAGCTATATTAATAGATTTTGTTACAAAAATACATAAAGCAACTAACTTCATAAAGAAAGTTGTTATTTAATCCAGTCATACAAATCACAGCCCCCCCAAGACTGTGTTAATTCTTTGGCTCTCTCAACAGTACATGTCCTGGCACATTTTACATTCTGACATTTCACAGACTGTCGTGCATGGTGCTGCTGGGTGTGGTGGGCATAAGGGAGAATTTTGGTTCATGTCTTCACCTAATGCAGTGCATGCACCTCAGAGGGCAGGGAAGTGATGTCTGCAGCACCCGTGAATCTATGGGAGTCACAGCTTTCCATCTCACAGTTCATCTGGACAGTGACTAAGCTTTTAATTTATTGTTGCATTTTGAAACGAAAAAATCTGGGGTATGTATATATTCAATATTTCTTTTCCAACTTGGTATTTTCTGCCTTTTTAAGTTATACTAAGTCAATATTTTTGCTAGGCAAAGCTTTATATGTGCTTTGAGAGACATCTTCATTTACCAAACTATTCTCCAAATCCTTCAAATGAATACTCCCATTTCCCAAAACCATTAAAAAGTCTTAGACACAGCATCAACATTCTTCACAACAACTATTAATCAAGCATGCAGAGGATCCCAGTATCGATGGTATTTTATTCACATGTGTAAATCTGAATTCCCGTTCTGCACATCTGGGGCTGCTTTGAACCAACTGACAGTTCCTTCCTTTGCTGCTTCACTTGGTTTCTGTTATTGCACTGAAATGACTTACAGGAAAATAACATCAAAGCTGCTTTACCCAGATGGTCACGTTGTTCCCCAACTGTATCAAAGACACCAAGAATGGTCCTGGGGAGGTGGCTCAGTGGGTAACTGCACCTTGGCACAAGTGAGAACTGGAATCTGAATCCTCAGTACTCAGACAAAAAAGGCGGGCATGGCTATGCACACCCTGTAACTCATGCTCTGGGGAAGGGCAAACACAGGAGAATCTATGGGGCTTGTGGGTTGTCAGCTTAGCTCCAGGTTCAGCAAGAGATCCTGTCTTGGTGGAATAGGATAAGGCATTTTCCTCTGCCTTCACCGTGTACTCAATAGGTGCACACAGCCATGCATACTTGTACACATCGTGTACACACGATGTACACACACACACACACACACACACACACACACACACACACACACCCCACATGAAACACATTTTTTAAAACAAGAAATTAGACGGAAAAGAATAGTCATACAGTTCAGATTCAAGATACCTCTCCTAGTTAGGGTTTCTTTTGCTGTGATGATACATCATGACCAAAAGCAAGCTGGGGAGGAAAGGGGTTATTTGACTTACATGTCCATGTTGTAGTCCATCACTGAAGGAAGTCAGGATAGGAGCTCAAACAGGTAGAAACCTAAAGGTAGGGGCCGGTGCAGAGACCGTGGAAGGGTGCTGCTTACTGGTTTGCTTCCCATGGCTTGCTCAGCCTGCTTTCTTATAGAACCCAGCCCAGAAATGGCCTCACCCACAATGGACTGGACTCTCACACACTGATTACTAATTAGAATGTCTGCAGGCTTGCCAATAGCCCCATCTTATGGAGGCATTTTCTCAGTCAGGAGTCTCGCCTCTCAGATGACCCTAGCCTGACTCAAGTTGATGTAAAATCAGCCAGAGCAGTACATATTTTTGAAATGAAAAACAAAAACTGTAAAATCTCTGTTGTCCACGGAAAACATATGCTGCCAATAAAGTAATTAGATGTAAAACATGCTACAATTTTGAAATATTAAAAAGCAAAACTACTACGTGATGGGAAAAAGCAAAGGAAGGGGCATTGTGTAACACAGAGTGTAGTGATCCCGGGTCTGGTATCAAGGTAGAATTTAAAGCATGGAGAAAAAAATCAAATATTCATTAAACATTATCCTAGACTGTATTCATCAGCTGCCAAGTAACATGAAACCTAGTGAGTAGATGGTAAAGGAGATTGTGCACTCCAGAGATGTAATGCTGTTCTCAAAGACCAAGCTGCTCTATTTCCTGGTCTCCCGCTGGAGAACGTGACTGGTTTGGTTTTGTGTTCAGTCATGCAGAATAAGCAAGGGTAACCGAGGGGGCAGGAGCCCGGGGAAAGATGGGAGACTTTCTCTGAGGCCTTTAAAGTTCATCTTCTTTACCAAAATTGGATCGTGTGTGTGTGTGAGAGAGTGTACCAGTCTTAGTTGTGATGGAACCTGGAAAAGCAATATTAGAAACGAATAGATTAGTAAACAAATAAATGCGATCATATTGTGCATGCATCAGGAAGAAGAGTGGCGTTGGAAGGGAGCTGGTAGCCTGTCCAGAGCCCTCATCATTCAGTCGTTATCACCACTGGAGCTGTTTTCTAGTCTGACTTGGACATTCTCTGTAAGTGTCCCCCACCACTACCTTCCACTGAAAGCAGGGGCTTCTCTTGGGTTGTACTATACATAGTGACTTGGATGCAGCCACGCCCATGAAAGGGAATGCAGTGGGCTGTGTTCCGGGATCTTTATATCACTCTCCACCTTCACCAGCTGCCTTGTTCCTTTCTCCCACACAGACTTTGCGCGCCTCTGTCCCGAGCCGGCCTGGGCTCTGTCTTTGCCGGGCTTTGCTTGTCTCTTCCCCTCTGTCTTTCACCAGTTGTTTTATAAGAGGCTGTTACGTGAAAAGCAAAGGCATCATCACCATTCTAGAATCTGGGAAGCCCAAGATCAAGATGCCAGAGTCTGGTTGGGATCAGATGCTTCGCTTGCAGGGTCCGGGAACAGGACCAGTCTCTCTCCCTCCACTTCCAAAGTCATGGTGTCATAATGGGAGCTTCATCTCCTCATCCCACTGAACCTCAACTTCTTTCCAAAATCCCCCAACACCAAGCACCGTCAGCTACGGAAATAATCAGGAATTAAGTTCCTACTACTCAAAAAAGGAAATCAGGAACTAAGTCTCCACTATGTAAATTTTGAAGGACTCTTTCCATCCATTGCTGTCAAATCCTCTGATCAACTGCCATTTCCTCTTCGGTGTTCAAGGACAACAGATGCTCCTTCCTCTGGGGATGCTTTTCCCAAACTAGAGTTAAATCCTTCCCTTGCAATGAGCCCTGGCTGGACAGCCCACCCTCAGCACTGCATGAGAAGAGCCCCTGCTTTCCAGGGATTTCTTTCTCAGTCTTCCCCCTTAGGCTGATTCTTTGGTATCATTAACCTTAGAAAGAAGCACAAGAACTGACAGGGAACAGAAGCGTGGAGTGTTTGATGCCTGAGTAAACAGGTGAGCTCTGTCACTTGACACTTCAACCAGCACTGCCTGGAGGGCACTCAGGGATCAAAGGCTGCAGAGGTTATAAAGAAAATACATTCTGACCCAGGCGGGACAATGTAACATGCTCCTTTCAGTGTTCAGTACATTAAATAGTGCAAACAGGAGCAGACAGGACACTTGAACAATATGATTAGCAGACCTGACAACATTAGGAAATAGAAAATACCGCAGAACACCTTCTTTTATGTAGACCTGTGACACAGACGAAATTAAACTAAAATTTGTTACAAAGCACACTGGAAAAAAATCAAAGCAGAAATAATATCAAAGGTAGATTCTGATGATAATGTAACAATAACAACGTAGTAAAATATAATTGGAGACAGGGGAGGTGGCTCAGTGGTAAAGAGCACATACTACTGCAGACCCCGAATTTGGCTCCCAGCACTTACACTGCATGACTCAAAGCTGCCTGGAACTTCAGCTGCAGAGGGCAAAGGGCCACATCTCTGCCCTCCATGAAAACCAACACTCGTATGAGTGCACACGCACACACAAACACAATAAAAATTATAAAAAAATAAATATTTAAAATGCATAACTGGAAATACTCTTACTAGGTTTTATTTAAAATATTGGACCACATCTGAGTTACATTTCAGAGAAAGAATAAGGTATGTATCAAAGTTATTTTTCAGTTTGGATATCTAAATGTTGTAGTGTGGATTGCTAAACCGTGCGTTCTTTTCTCTTCTGTGTGCTGTTTCTGCACTGGCTACTCTCAAGTCATCTATATTTACACCAATAGTAGTGTCATGACCTCATCATGCCTCCGAGTTAGCTAAAGTCTTCCAACTTACTTCTGTTTTCAAAGTCATGCTAACTTACACATTCTTAATATGAAAATTTCAGCCAACAAGCCAATTTTACAAGAAGAACGCTTTCTCTGATTTTTCTTAAGATTGCATTGAGTTTGAGGGTAAGTCCAGGAGCAGCCGGCAGTTGAGTAAAGTTGAGTCTTCCGACCTCTAGGCATGCTGCCGCCTTGTTGGTCCTCAGCTTCTCATAACATCTTGGAGTGTTGGGTTTACAGATTCTGAAACCATGTATAGACTTAATCCTATGCACTGAATATATTTGATGCTATTGGAAGATATGCTTAAAATTTCTAAATTTCTACTTGTTCATTGCTAAAATATAGGAATACAGTTAATTTTAAAATGAGTATGTGGTGATTCTTAAGCCTTGATAAGAATATCTTATTACTTCTAATGTGTGTGTGTGTGTATGTTTTCATTCCCTGTGTGTCAATGTGTTGTCAGAGGTTGATGTCCAGTGTCTTTCTCCATCTCTCCTTGCCTCTCAGTGAGTCTGAAGCTCACACTGCCAGTTCAGTTAGGATAGCTGGCCGTGAGCTCAGGAATGATTCTGACGCACAATACTGGGGCTACAAATGTGCTCTGTTTTTATGTGGGTGCTATGATCTAGATCTAGATCCAGATATAGATATAGATATAGATTAGATATAGATATGTGTATATATGTTATAGGTATAGCTTCAATATATATATAGCTATATGTATATATGTATTAGGTATAGGTATAAGTATAAATATATAGATATATATTACAATTTTGAACATAGGATATCTGTTGCAAGATATTTCTTGCCCAATGACATTGAGGCAGTGAAAGGCCTGTGACTGTAGAGGAAAGAGGAAGCAGAGTTAAGAGAGAGAGTGAGAGAGAGAAATACACTAGGGAGAGGGAGAGGCGTGGGAGGTCTGAAGGAGCTATGGCAGCAGATGTTAATTTATCCAAAGGTTAGAAAATTGGGATAAGACTTTTATCATTGTAAATTGACATTTGTAATTGTGAGTTTCATATACATAAACACAATTGGTTAATATTTGATATTAAGAGTCATGCTTTACCGGGTTTATTTGGAAGTTTATTTGGAAGGTGCAGGGTGGGAGTGCAGGACCCAAGCTGGAGAGTTAACTGAGTCACAGCTGTGTGAAATGGCCCTATAGAGGTTAAATGGCCTCACAGGGCCAGAGAGTTTGCAGGCCCAGAGACCTGCAGCTCAAGGAGTTGGCAGCGGCGGCATCCAGACCTTAATTGCTCAAACCGCAGCTGTGGAGAGTTGATGGGGAGGTTCTTTTTTAACAATTCCCACTACAGATATCTTTTTATTTGTTTAGTGGATTTGTGTACATGTATGCACTTTCTTTAGTGGTACAGATAGCATTAATTGAAGAAAGTACTGGTATTTTTAAGAGTGGTGGGAAAACTAGATATCTATACACAAATGAATAAAAGTAGACACCTGTCTTCCACCAGGTACAAAACTCAAGTCCAAACTGATTAAATGCTTAAACACAAGACTTGATACCTTGAAATGCCTAGAAGAAAACATAAGGAAAATGCTGTAAGACATTGTCACTGATAAGGATTCCAGAACGGCTACAAACCCAAAGCATTAGAAACAAAAAGAAGGCAGACAAGTGGGAAGTCATCACACCACAACATCCTCAGGCGAGGATCAATCAGCAGTGAGCAGAGACAATGTACAGAAAAGGACAATATTTCCAAACTATACATTTAAACAGATACTCTATGTAAATGAACTCAGTATATGTCAGGAGCCATCTGGGAAAGGCCAGGGCTAGTAGGTGGCCTTCCTGGAGGTGACACCTGCTTTTACATGGTCTGTGATGGCCGAGCTCTATGAAGCAAGATCCCAAAGAGACTTCATCTCAGGATTACTTCTTGCCTTTTCTGCCATTATTAAATTAAAGTAATGATTCCTAGGGATTAGCTCACCTTATTGAGCAGATTTCCTGCAGATCAACATAAAGATGAACTTTCATGAATTAATGCTGTTTAGATGAATTAATGACTTAACAGAATTACTGACTTGATTAAAACAATTTTAGGAAGATAGTTTTAAGAGATGGTGTTAGTTGTTTTTCTAGAAAGATATATTAGAATCAGGAGTAGAATGTGTCCACTACTCATAACAGTAAATAAAGGCTATATAATAAGAAATATAATTATGTCTCAGATTTATACTAAAAAGAGAAATAGACTTGGGACAAATTTGCATTCAAGGAAAAACATTCAGGTCCAAGGATGAGGCCCCAGGTGTGCACTGTGGTAAGGCAAGGCCATATGAAACCCCTGCTGTGAACTTATAACGAGTACATAGAATGAAATGCTGCTTTGAACTTAAAATCAACATCCTTCTGTAACTCCCCTTTTGTGTGACATTTTATCTAGGAGGTTATTTTCTTTCTAAGAACTTTTGTCTATAAAAACACCAGAGAAAGGAAATAAAGATGATAGTTTGGCTTGGGGAGAGGAACAAACTGTACCACCCACCCACCCACCCATCTATCCATCCATCCAAATGTAGGGATGTAGCCATTTTCTGTTTCATCAGGGGTATGTGTGTCTCTGTGAGTGACATCTTTCCTTTCCTTTTTCTCTCTGGGTCAACCAGCCTGGCCAGTGAAGGGCTCTGGCTGCCTTACCAGAGAAAAGAGGCATCTAGCAATAAATCCTTTTATTTAATTCCCCACTGCTCAACAGCAAGAGTGAGGCACCAGATATTAGCACTTATTGACACACAAGTAAGGAAGAGTTGAGTTTTTATTAATAAAGAATTAATAAAGAGTCGTTTTCAGCACTTAATGAGGTACAGAACAGTAATAGTTATAAAACAAAGATACAACACTTAATAAAGCACAGAGGTCTATGAAGTAAAAAGAAAGCACTGAGAGATAAAGAAAAAAAAAGAAGCCACAGAGAGTTAACCAGAAAAGAAGGCAGTGATTTTTCAGCCACAGAATAAACAGGAGAGTGTTAAGTCTCCAGAGGCCAACAGTTACTAGCATGCAATACAGTTAGAGTGGTTACAAGGCCAGAGATCATCAGTCTTTTGGCCCTCGTCCAACTTTGTGTGTCAGCTTGTTCCCCTAAGGCCGGGCAGGTCCCTGGCAAATATAGAATATATATAAAGTTGATGTAGAATGCAAAATAAACTAAAAAACTCAATCACAAAATCAAGTACCCTGATTAGACAGTGGGCAATAGACAAAGATTTCTTTAGACATACAAATGGCCCACAGGTATATGGGAAAATGACTAACAGTAACTGATTACCAGAGAAATCAAAGAAATCACCTCACTCAGGGATGGAAGGTTACTATTAAACCACCAGAGCTACATGACAGTGAGGATGTGGAGAAAGGGAACTCTCACACGTGCTGGTAAGAATGAATGTTAGCACTGTTACTGTGGAGAAAAATACAGAATGTCATTCATTTTTTGAAATAGAACTATCATATGATCCAGTACATTTCCAAATAAATTACATCAGTATGTTAATTACATATGCACCCTATAATTATTGCAATACTATTCATAATAATCAAGAAATGAAAACAACTTAACCAACCATCAATGAACGGGTGGACAGAGAAAGACAGTGCATCATACACAGTGCATTATTATTCAGTCGTGGAAGAGAATGACATCTTGTCATATGTGACATGTGTGATGATTAATGATAACTGTCTACTGGATAGAATCATTGGGGATGGGAAACTGAGAGCCTGTGGAGAATTTCCTTGATTATATTAACTGGTGTGGGAAGCCCCATCTTAACAGTGTGTAGATCTAGCCCACAGAAAGGGTATCCTGGACTCTGTAAGGCAGAGAAAGATAAGGACTAGCATGCAGACTTTGACTACTGCCTACTCCTTGACTTTGGATGCCCTGTGGCCAGCTCCTAGGAATTCTTGCTGCCTTAACCCCACCGCCATGGTGTGCTGTATCCTTGAACCGTGAGCTAGAATAAACCCTTTCTTCCTTACGTTGATTTGGAAGGATATTTTATTACAGAAATTTAAGATAATCTGAATGCAATTTAATACTAATGTGTTAAATGAAATAAGACAGGCCAAGAAGTTAGCAAACAGCCTCTCTCCCAGGTGGAATAGAAACACTTGACACGTAGAAGTTGAAAGCAGAACAGTGCTCGCCAGAGGCTGGAGACCCTGAGGATGCAAGGATGGAAAGAGGTCAATCAATGGACAGAGTTAGACTTGAGATAATAATGGGCAGTGTATTTCTAAAAGACAGAAGAAAGGAATTAGAATCTCAACACAAAGAAATAATGGATGTTTTTAGCATTATTGAAATACCACATACTGCTACAAAAGTATGTATACTTTTATGCTGTATGAATCAACTACAGTAAATTTTAACTTTAAAAACTGGAAGAAATTTAAACAGATGTTTTAATAAGAATATACAGATAGCAAGAGAGCAGGAAAAAGATACTGGACATCAGGAATCACTAAGCAGATGTGAATTACAGCTACAATACAGTATTAGCATGTCAGAATACCAGAAAGAATTACAAGAGGAAGGACCACACAGGAGGGCAGGCAATGGTATTGAACAGTCAAAATCACATGCTGGGAACTATAGAATATGTTAGGAAAAGTTTGCTTATCCTTTAAAAATAATGTGTCCCGATCAAGCCAGTCCACATCTAGAATTTAGGCATCATCATGGACACCCCATATGGCAAACCTGCACCTGAATATCCACAGTAGATTTTTAGTAATGGCTCAAAACAATGTAAATGACTATCAACAGGTATTTGTAGAAAGCAAACCATAAAGTGTAATACTGTTGGCAATAAAAGTGAGATAATTCTTGATATATGAAACAGCATTTTAATCTGAAAATGATGATTCTAAGGAAAAGAAGAAAACCCACAGAAGAACAATTACAACATAAGCCCAATATTAAAATTAAATGCTTTGCAAAAATCTATAGGAACCCAAAGCCCATTAATCATTGTCTGGGGCTGGGTAGGTGAGGAGGGACATGGGAGAAGGATTATAAAGGTGTATGTTAAAACTTGTGAAGGAAGGGTATGTGTTCATTACTGTGATTGTGGTGGCAGCTTCATATATGTGCAAAAGTTTTCAAGTCTTAGTGCATATGGGAATACATTAGTTATTTTTTTTACAACCCTTACACACATCAAAAATAACATGGGTATTGAGAATACTATTAACACCTTACATAAGATTACAAAGGATTAGAATTCAGGAACTATTCAAGGCTCCAAGAAAGAATGTTGGCTAATGATTCTAGAAAAGTGAGTAAAAATACAATCAGGAATTTTACATAAAGTATGCATAGGTAACTTTCAAACATATTATACACAAAGGCAGAAATTTACCTCTAGCCACAACTGGTTTATTATAAGTTGATGCATTCACTTTTTAGAATAGGTTGTTATTGCCAATGAAAAATGAATATATTCAACTCTACAAACTCTACAACCTTCTATTCAACTATTTGTTATATAACTGACTAAATAATACATGTCATTCAGTGTACATGTTTAGAAGCAAGGATTCTTACAGAAACATAATCCAAATAAGTAATATTCAAGGAGCAATCTGAATACAAATCATACACAACAAGGTATGGCCACATACAGCTTGTAAGCACACACAACATGACTATCTTGGAAATGTAATGGGGTAGAAAATGCAAGGTGTAAATCAATTCTTATCTTTTTAAATAAATTTCAAAAGCAGGCACAACTAAAGAATTATTTTCTAGAGCTGTGTGTCTAAGTAGCAAGTTAAAAAAAATCTCAACAAACAAACCTGCAACAAACAAGGGGAAACAAGAAAATTACTAGGTGGGGAATTATCTCTATGTGAAGACAGAGAACTGGAAGGTTTGCATAAACACACTTGGAGTGTGATAATTTTCTGCTCCTCTTTTGGGCTTTGGTTTGCTGTCACCAACACTGCTGGGTTAGTACATTTATGCTTGTGCAATGCTTTTAGATCATTTGACTTGACAGTTTGAAACTATTTGAGGGGTGGAAGAAAAGGTAGGATATAAGATGATGGCTAGACTAGCTACAAGGCTGACACGGCCACCCCCTCCAGAAGAAAGCTTAACACCTGCAGTTCAGCATCATCCCAGCTCAGATGGTGGCAGGGGACTGGGGACTGCAATTTAGGGATTACATGAGTGACCATGAATGCCTTGTATAGCATGTGGTCCAAAGTAAACTTCAACAATTATAGTTTTCCCAATTACTTTCTGCACTAATTCCCATAACACACACACACACACACACACACACACACACACACACACACACACACAGAGAGAGAGAGAGAGAGAGAGAGAGAGAGAGAGAGAGAGAGAGAGAGAGAGAAGGTATGTACCAAGCTGGGCTCCAGATTACACTGTCTTAAACCATGGATTGTTCTGAGTCTGCCACACAGAGGAGGGCTGCAGTCAGTCTTGAATAATGATTTGATAGTGATGATTGTGATTTTGTATACGAGAAATCAACTGGGTACCGGGCATTTAACTTTCTGTAAGACAGCTCGCAAACCAGAGCTTCCTGGCTGTATATGAGCTTTTGATTATGTTTTTTTGCTCACAGATCCCTCTGGCACTGACTTTCTTCCTGTGAGAAATTTCTGTTGTTTGCAGCTTATGGTTCTCTCTCTGCCATTCTTTCAAGTCAGAGGCTCCATGATCACGTTAATCATATCGCTCACAGCAGCCTCAAAGACAAGGATGCTGTGTGGGGGAACTTACTCTGAAGAACTGTGGGCGACCTTCGGTGCTGCCTTGGAAACAGCTCTGAATCCTATGCTAGATCTGTGCTGTCTGCACTGGCTCCTACCACCCCACATAAGATCAGACTCCACACAGCCTGCTGATTCTTTTGCCCCCACCTCCTTAGACAGGGATTCAGCTCTCTCAGGCCCCTAAACTTGCATAGATGCTCATGACATAATCCCTTATTTAGGACAGCATGTCATTTCTAACAAAACAAATGTGGTTTCAAGTATCATGTAGTCTAAAGTCAACTATCTGCATGCAAATTAATACAAAAGTAATTGTCAATTTCAAAATTTAAATAAAATTCTTGCCCACCGAATCCAAGAACACATCAAAACGATCATCCACCATGATCAAGTAGGCTTTATCCCAGGGATGCAGGGATGGTTCAATATACGGAAATCCATAAATGCTATCCACTACATAAACAAACTCAAAGAAAAAAAGCCACATGATCATTTCATTAGATGCTGAACATGCTAAAAGTCTTGGAAAGGACAGGAATTCAAGGCCCATATCTAAACACAGTAAAAGCAATATACAGCAAACCGGTAGCCAACATCAAACTAAATGGAGAGAAACTTGAAGCAATCCCACTAAAATCAGGGACTAGACAAGGCTGCCCCCTCTCTCCATATCTTTTCAATATAGTTCTTGAAGTCCTAGCTAGAGCAATTAGACAACAGAAGGAAGTCAAAGGAATACAAATTGGAAAGGAAGAAGTCAAATTATCACTATTTGTAGATGATATGATCGTATACTTAAGTGACCCTAAAAACTCTACTAGAGAACTCCTACAGCTGATAAACAGCTTCAGCAAAGTGGCTGGCTACAAAATCAACGCAAGCAAATCAGTACCCTTTATATAGTCAAAGGATAAGCAGACTGAGAAAGAAATTAGGGAAATGACCCCCTTCACAATAGCTACAAACAACATAAAGTATCTTGGGGTGACTCTAACCAAACAAGTGAAAGACCTATATGACAAGAACTTCAGATCTCTGAAGAAGGAAATCGAAGAAGATCTCAGAAAATGGAAAAAGCTTCCATGCTCGTGGATTGGCAGGATTAATATAGTTAAAATGGCCATCTTGCCAAAGGCAATCTACAGATTCAATGCTATTCCCATAAAAATCCCAACCCAGTTCTTCATAGAGCTAGAAAGAGCAATTCTCAAATTCATCTGGAATAACAAAAAACCCAGGATAGCAAAAACTATTCTCAACAGTAAAAGAACTTCAGGGGGATTCAATATCCCAGACTTTAAACTCTACTACAGAGCAATAGTGATAAAAACTGCATGGTATTGGTACAACATCAGGCAAGCGGATCAATGGAATAGGATTGAAGACCCAGAAATGAACTAACACACCTATGGTCACTTGGTCTTCGACAAAGGGGCTGAAAGCATCCAGTGGAAAAAAGATAGTCTTTTCAACAAATGGTGCTGGTTCAATTGGAGGTCAGCATGCAGAAGAATGTGCATCGATCCATTCTTATCTCCTTGTACCAAGCTCAACTCCAAATGGATCAAGGACCTCCACATAAAACCAAAATTTAAAAAGGAAAACTACATTTATTTTTATAATGGTCATGTCATATTCTGATGACTTTATTTAAATAACCATTTGAACTTTCAGGTAAGAAACCAAGGAAGCATATTTAATTTCATTTTCATTAGTTGCAACCTAAAAAATTATCTATTTATCAGGATAATTTAAAACAGAGTTGTAGTGGCTATTCCTGGTTGTCAACTTGAGTAATCTGAATGAACTACAATCTAGGATTGGAAGGCTCACCTATGATCCTAATCTGGAGGCTCTGACCTCCAGATATAAGTTTCTGACCTGGATCTTGGCGTGGAGATCTTGAAGCATAGTGGCTATGAATTCCAGAAGATTAAGACAAGGAGATCTCCGAGTTCAAGATCATCTGGGATTAAAGGCATAGAGGCACATGCCTTTAATCTGGGCCACACCCTCTGCTGGAGACCTACAGCCTTTAATCTGGGCTACACCCTCTGCTGGAGATCTATATAAGGACATTGGAAGAAGGAAGATTTACTCACTCTTCCTTGCCTGCTTGCCTCATGGGACTGAGCAACTGCTAGATCCTTGGACTTCCATCCACAGCTGCTACTGCCCATTTTTGGGGAGTTGGACTATAGACTGTAAGTCATCGACAAATTCCCTAACTATATAGAGACTGCCCATATATTCTGTGACTCTAGGGAACCCAAACTAATACAGAAGTTAAACGTATTTCCAGTCTTTATCCTGTCTGTATTCCTAAATGTAAGAATTTCTGCTGGGCAGTGGTGGTGCACACCTTTAATCCCAGCACTTGGGAGGCAGAGGCAGGCAGATTTCTGAGTTCGAGGCCCACCTGGTCTACAGAGTGAGTTCCAGGACAGCCAGGGCTAAACAGAGAAACTCTGTCTCAAAAAAAACCAAAAAATAAAATAAATAAAAATTAAAAAAAAAGGCTTTCTAGTGTATCCAACAATGCTATGAAGTTCACTGACCACTGGCTTGGGATCCTACATCTAGGCAAGCTAGCAAATCATTTATCCTAACTTTCTGTTGATTCTATTTTACATTTATTAAACATTGGTGCTACCATAGTAAATTATCCTAAGCTATTAAAGCAATATGAAGTTCTTAGTTTGTTGGTCAGAACTGTGAGCCAGATCTCCTTGTTACATCATCGGGTCTTTCCAGCTGGGTGTCTTTTTGAGTGTTTCCAGGGATGAGACACTCCCTTGCTTTTCCCAGCTTCTATGGGCCACACCCATTCTGTGGATCTTACCTTCTTCCATCCTGAAGGCCAGAAGAGGTGCCCACGCCTCCTCCCATCACGCCACTCAGTATGTTCTTCTGCTGCCCTGACCAACTGTGATTAACTTTTGTGATTACCCTGTGCCATCATGCATACTCCAGGATGTAATATCGGTATAATAGTAACAAGATATCGTAATTTGCCTGTCACTGAAGATACAACAATTACTACAGACACATTCTAGGGAGCACATTATCATCCTTTTCATATAGGTGACAGCATATTACTTATATCTGTAACTTAAAAAAAACCACAACACCCTCAAAGAACCCATGACACTAAAGTCAGGCTCATTTGGAGGAGGGAGGAGCACTCCAAGACAGTTACACTATGAGACAGATGCTTCACATAGCAGACTTTGTATTGTTCAGTTTCATTCCAATATTTCAGGCAATCCTGCTCCCCTGCAAATGGGTCTCATAGACTGCCAGCCAGTTCCCATCTTCTGGGTAAATACAGAAGGTTCAGCTAACATAGGCCAATAGACTTTCTTCCTTATAGACTGAATTGTGGTAAAGAAGGAAGACTGAAAAGGGTGGAGATGTGTGGCTGATCTGTTTGTTTGATTCCCTTGGCTGAATCAAGAGGAAACACCAACTCCTGCAGCTCTTTGGAGTTGCCTGGTCTTCGGCATTGGCAGCTACACAGCCTTCCAGTGACCGTCTCTCGAGGGACCACTTCCATGAGTCTTTTCAGGTCTCCTCTGAATTTCTGACTGAATTGCACTGGTACCTTTTGTGACTCCTCCTCCTCTTCTTCCTCCTCCTCCTTCCCTGTTTCATAGCACTTCATTTTTAGTCACCCTTGTTCATTATTTAAAATCAAGATTATCCTGAGTGCTTTTTGTATTTAACTATATAACTTCATCTATACTGACAATGTATATGGAAATCACAGAGAGTAGTAGAACGATATCTTCTTCTGGCAAAGCTTTCAACTCTCCCTACCTTACTATACCAAACCCCATGGATTGTCACTATTAATAATACGAATGCAATTCTAAGTTCATAGAGTGGGCCAGTCTTCATCTTTGACTTTGGTAAAAGGCTCCAAATAGAAAAACTGACAAATGGCAAAAGGTCTTACTTATGTTAAATCTGGTGATTTCACGGAGCCACAAAGGGTTTGCAGATCTAGGTGTTATGTTTGTTCTGGCAATGAATCAAAATATACACAACCCAACACCCATACACCAAAGGGTTATGTATACTGTTTGTAAATACACTAGTAAAATCAGAGCATCTAGATCACATATAAATCTTTTCTGAGCATCCTACATATAGGAAATGACAAATGTATTGTTGCATCTCCCTCTGGTTTTTATTTTTACCAACATTCTAAGTCTGTGTTCCAGTCCGTTCCAGTCCCTCTGCAAGAAGGACAGGTTGTAACTCCATTTAGACTTTAACTATTGTTTCCTTTTTTTTTTTTTTTTTTTTTTTTTTTTTTTTTTTTTTTGGTCTGAGAGTTAATCAATCACAGTCAGATATGTTAACTTCCTTTCTTGTAAAAGATGAATAATAAACTTTGGATAATAAATTAATCTTGAACAATGGTAGTCTAATTCTACCTGACAAAAAAACTTTATAGTGTTCTAGAATTGTTTGAGCAATTTTTATATCTCTAATTTATTATAAAATGACATCTTCATTTGGGAAACATTATTATGCCTTTCACCCGATATTAAATTTGGTTCATAGGCCGGGCAGTGGTGGCGCACGCCTGTAATCCCAGCACTCTGGGAGACAGAGGCAGGCGGATTTCTGAGTTCGAGGCCAGTCTGGTCTACAAAGTGAGTTCCAGGACAGCCAGGGCTATACAGAAAAACCCTGTCTCAAAAATAAATAAATAAATAAATAAATAAATAAATAAATAAATAAATAAATAATTTGGTTCATGACTTAACTATACCACAGCGATAGATTGTGTGAACTAAGTATTCACACTAACTACAATCCTATGATGGTGAAATAAGTCCCTGTTTATATTTATATGAAACGATATAAAATTAAAATAACGTGGCCATACAAAGAACAATTTGTTTATTTGGACTGGTAAAAAAAAATAAAACAAAACAAAACCCAAGCACTTTCATTCCTGTACACTTCAGAAATTCTTGGCCATCAAGTAAGCAATATAAGAATTTGGAATTATAAGAAAAAACTAGAATATAAATGTAAATCTATAAATTTAATTTTTTTCTCACTGCTGAGTTCATGGGAACTGGGGACAGAAATCAACAGAGCCTCACTGTTTATAAGCCTCCGTTTCTCATCTGTAAAATAGAGACAGTAAAATCTACGTTTAATTAAGATTGAGGTCATGGTTGCTTCCTATAACAATGAAGAATAAGCTACTGTTAAGGCTCTGACCACTTGAAAAACTCTGGCCAAGTTTCTTAATCCTTTTTGACATCTATTTATTTGAAAAAAATGGAAGTAATATGTATTGCATTATGTTTGTATTCTATATGTAAGCTCTCCCCTTTGTTAGATATTGTTGTTATGTTCAGATTAAAATGAAAAAAATGTTTTTACAACAACAATGAAAAGCCAATTTCTTGAGCAGTTCACATTGGTTCTCCCTTCTGCAGAGTGCTGAGTGCTCATAGGTTAGTGAAGACATGATACGGAAGGCCTATCTCTCGCTCTCTGTATAACCTGCTTCCCACTGAGACAGCCCGCAGAGAGATGGGGTACAGGCTTACCCCAAGCCTGCTTATGGTGTAGTAAAGTGACAGGTGGTCAAAAGCAGCCAGTGCTCCATGCAACCATTCCAGAACAGCTGAAGATTTTTGCCATTTGTACAATTCAGAAACATCTGGTGCTGAGATAGTCTTTTAGCTAGTACGTGAATTATGACTTCCTATTGAGAATGCTTTTCTAACTATCAAAAGCCACATGTCTATACTTATAGGTGATCATCAGTATTAACTAATCAATAACAACACTGTACTTGTGAAGTGTAATTACTGCGAATACTCCCACTGCCCCTATAGAGCCGGTATATGTGTCTAATGAATGACTAAGCAGGAATGGCAAAAGCAACTGTGCATAATTTGGTGCTGTCTTTTAACATTATTTTCAATCACAGGTCTCTAAAAATAGGGCAGACATCTAACAATCACTAAATGAGCAGTATAAACAAACTATAATAATAAGAAATTCAAAGTTGCTGATCATATTTTCTGTATTGTAAACAAATGATTTACTTTCCTCTTAAAATGGACAGAAAAATAAGAGATGACTTTTTAAAAAAATTTACTTGTCAGGATGTTGTGAGGGTATACATACCTTCCTTTTATGTACATATGTATGCATGTTCACATAACGTGGACACGCCTGCTAGCGTGTGCAGGCTCCACACTGATGTCAGGGGGCTCCTTCCATCATTTTCAACCCTATATGAGGCAGCATGACTTGCTATCCCTCTTAGTTTCCACCCTCTGCCCGACCGAGGCTGGACAGTGAGCCCTCAGGACCCCACCTCTTCCTCCTTCCCTGGCAGCTAGCATCCCCAGGCTTATAAGCAGGCTGTAGAAACATTAACCTGGTCCCCAAGCTTGCCAAGTAAGAGCTTTACCTGATGAGCCATCTCTTAAAATCCCATCTTTCTAAGAAGTGCCAATGCCTCCTTTCCAAGTGAATGATAAATGAAGGCTTCCCCCTTACTAGAGACTCCTGATTGAAAGTAATGTTAAGGGAAGAGAAAAATCATGTGCGCTTTTATCATCGAAGCTAGTCTTCAGGTCTGTATACATATTAAAGGTCACTCTTAGGGAGGCAGCAGGAGTATTCTAGGGCATCTAGGAAGGTTCTTTTCAAAGTTGATGAAATTTGGAGGGTATGTGGTTTGTTACTGGACTTTTAACATATATAAAACTCACATTCACAAAGCTGAAACTGGATAACAGTGTGATATCACTGGGTGCTGACACAAAACCTCACATCCTGTGGTCTTCTTGTTTTCTCTTCTCCCCCGTCACGTCCCCATCTCTCTTTGAGACAGGGTCTGTGTAACGACTGGCCAGCATGCTTCCTTATCATTGTTATTCTATTTGCATTTAATGGAAACTCAGGAAACAATATATTCAGCATTCTCAAGGAGTAAACTAAGTCTATCTTTCCAAATCAGTGAGATTTCATATGGAGGGAACGTAATTCACCACAGCTCAGATGTCTGACTTACAGTATGAACAAAAGTCATACCTTTTCCATTAATTAACTTATTCATTGCTGCCCCCATCCCAGTCTCCCCTCCCTTTGCCCATCCTTCCCCTTCACCTCTCAGAGGGTGGGGACCCCTGGGTATCTCCCAACCTTGGCACATCACATCTCTGTAGGGTCAGGCATATTTTCTCCCACTGAGATCAGACAAGGCATCCCAGTTAGGGGAACAGGATCCACAAACAGGCAACAGCTTTAGGGACAGCCCCCTTTCCTGTTGTTGGGGGACCCACATGAAGATTGAGCTCATACTTTCGAGCCTAGCTGATTCTCAGAGGGACAGAGCACTTCTCTCTATCTGTCTTAGTTAGGGTTTTATTACTGTGAAGAGACACCATGACCAAGGCAACTCTTATAAAGGACAACATTTAATTGTGTGTGTGGAGGCTTACAGGTTTAGAAGTTTAGTCCATTACCATCATGGTGGGAGGCATGGCAGCATGCAGGCAGACAAGGTCATGGAGCTGAGAGTTCTACATCTTGATTCACAGGCAGCAAGGAAGGACTATGACTGACCTCAGCTTGAGCATAGGAAACCTCAAAGCCCACCCCCACAATGCTACACTTCCTCCAACAAGGCTCCACCTCCTGACAGAACCACTCCCTATGGCCAAGGATTCAAACACAGGAGTCTGTGGATGTGATGCCTATTCAGGCCACCACACTATCCCACTTCAGTTTTTGTGTGGGTTCTGTGGTTGGATCTAGGAACCCCAAAAAAATCAGAGCTGACCAGCCAGAGAAACAGGTAAATTATTCATTTTAGAAGCACATGAAGATCTTCACAAATAGTAAAGTCTTTAGAAGTGACTGATATAGTATTTTCATACTTTTTTGGACAAATAACACACTTGGAAAGGACTAAATGGAAACATATATATGTCGATGATAGTATACTAAGTTCCTGGCATGGTCTGAAGAGACATATATGTATGGGTATGTTCCAGAGTTATGTCACAATTTATTCCAGTGAGTGGTATCCAATTACCAAATACTATTAATTCCAATTAATAGTATTTGGTGATTAAGGTTATTTTCTGACCTTGGTATGTAAAGGACATCTTCCCCATATAATATGGCTTGCTGTAATGAAAAAGCACCAATGGTCTATTCTGAAGTTATAATTTTTTCATTTCATTTTAAACTGAAATAATAAATATTCCTTTCTGGCACTTCAAGATGGTATGGCTTTATCTTCTTTATTTCAAATTCATTTAATTAGGTAATTGCTGTGCAACTTTGGACAAGTCCTTTAATGTCTCTGTGCCTCAGCTGGATCTTAAGTAAAACAATGATAGTAGTGCTACATTATCCTAGATGTTGGGGTTCTAAGCCCCACCCGACTCCTACCTGGCAATAGCCAGGTATGCCCCGCCCCAGAGATCTGGCCCACTATAAGAGGGGCTACTTGCTCCTCCTCTCTCTCTTTGCTCTCAGCTCTCCCACATACTCTCACTTCTCTGCCCCTGGGGCTCTCCCCCCACCTTCACGTGGTCATGGCCAGCCTCCATTCTCTCTATTCTCTCTCTCTCTCTCTCTCTCTCTCTCCCCCCCCCTCTCCGTCCCTCCCTCCCTCCCCCCACTAACTCCCATCCCCTGCTCTGAATAAACTCTATTCTATACCATGCCTGTGTGTGTGTGGTCCCTCAGGGAGAAGAGGTGCCTGGACAGGGGCCTGCCTGGGCACCCCCTTTCCCACACCACTGTACCACACTCCCTTAATCCCCAATCCTCTCCCTTTTAAGTCCCCCTTCACTAGGGACTTTATGAGGAAACTAGTTACTATTTGTACAACAATTAAAACACAGTATACTTGGTGTACCTGCTTGGTAATTTAACATAATTGTCGATAATAGAAGTATGAATTTGTTTAGAATCTTCCAGTCGCCACTGCTTCCGCGCCCCCCAGTAACAAAACTTTAAAAATGTTCTGAGAAATCTCCTTAGCTTACTTTCCAGCCAACAACCATCCGTTCATTATAAACCAACTGTGGTTTGTGCTGTGGACACAAAATAAATTTACATGGTCTCTGTCTGCCCTTCCAGAAGTCAATCTTTCTGTTCTAAATTTGGAATGCTTGCTAAGATAGCAAAATCTCAAAAGAATACAGAACAAGAATCACTAGAGGGAATATCTAATAACCTCATGGAAAACTCAAGTACTCTAAGATGCATAGAAGCGCAACATCAATTGGGAATGTGTTTATTTTGAAATCTACACATGAAATTGGTGACTGTGATGATGCACATAATGTACTTGTGTAAAAACAGTAATACGTTCCCATATCTCTCCTTAGAAAGTCTGACAGAATTTGTGAGGGTAATCAGGTGAGACCGTGAAGAGCGAACTCGGGAAGGGATAACCTGTCAAGAAAGTTGGTGATTGACTTGGTGTGTTGGGAGATACCTAGAAGAGCGAAGGGAAGAAGTTCCAATGACAGCTGGGAGCAGAGAAAAGTCATTCCTGGCCAACGCTGACCTGAGGATCAGCGGGGTCCACAGGACGCGGAGGGACGCACGCACGTTCCTGCAGCCACGCATTAAGATCAGTGCGAGCACCCTTTGCGTGCGGAACGCGCGCCACACGGATGCGGGAGCAGGCCGAGCCCTGGCACTATGCCCCCCGCCCGGCTCTAGGGCACCGGATGCCACGCGGAGGAAGGATTTGGGGTGCTTCCAAGCTAACGGTCCCCACGTTCCTCGCTACCTCGAGATTAGCCTCCGAGGCCAAGTCCAGCATCCACCCGGGAGAGCAATAAGTTACTGCTTCAGCCCTGCACCGAGGGGCTCCCGCCCGCCGGGGGGCTTGAGTACGTCACTTCCGGCGCGTCTGCCCGGAAAGAGGCGGAGGTCGCACTCTGGGTGTGCGGCTGCTGTGGACGCGCGGTGTCGGGGACGCGCCTGGAGGGCGGGCTCGGGAAGGGGGAGTGTCCGCGCGCCGCCGCCACCGCCACAGTCCCGGTTTCTGCCGGAGAGCTCGCAGCATCGCTCGTAGATAGCCAGCCACTCGGTGCACCCGGACGCCGCGCTCCAGGGTCTGTGGGAGCCCAGCAAAAGCGGGAGTTGCTGCAGACTGCGGGGCGGCGGGGCGGCCCAGGTCCCCTCCCCTCCGTCATCCCTGCTTGCGGACTCCCGGGTCATGGGGAACACTGCGATCGCCAAGAAAGGCAGCGAAGTGGAGAGCGGTGAGTCGAGTCGAAGGCCCTGGCTGGGTTCCCGCCGGATGGGCCGCGGTGCAGCGCCCTGGGCCGGAGTCCCCCAAGGCCGCGAGCCACGGGCCGGGCCTTGCTGCGGCCGCGGCTAGCAGTTCTAGGGGCCCCGGGGGGCGGCCGCCTCCTTCTCTGACCCCTCCCCCACTATGGCTCGGGGGTGAGGGCCAAGCACCCGGGCTCGCTGGAGAGAGGGCAGCGCGGCCCCTGAGATCCCTTTTCTTACTAGAGCGAGGAGGGCTGCCACGGTCTGGAACGCTTCCCCTAATATGGTCCTTGAAAAGAAGTCCCTTTTGTGATCGCACCCCTAGCTCTTCTCCCTTCCCCAGAGCCCCCAACACCCTGACCCTCTTCTAAGGGAGCTACAGGTAGTTCGTTTGGATTGAGTTGGCTCTTTTTCTCCTTCTCCTGGATGTATATCAATTTTATCACAAGGTGAGTGCCGGTGTGGGTCTCCAAAGGTGCCGCTAACCCTCAGTGTCTAAGGCTCTTTCTTTCACGCAAGAGATTAGAGATGGCAAACATAAACACGAGCCTCAACTTTATCCATTCCAGGATAAAAAAGAAGTGAGACAGCTTCGCTTTTACTCTAGACATCCAGGAATGTTCCAGGATGCCTGTAAAACTTAGAGGTATTTCGCAGTTGAAGTGCTTTCTTCTGAGAGCCTAAAGTACAGACATTCAGTACTTTGTACAAAATTTCAAGACAAAAAGAGTCGTGGAAATTGCATTTCTGTGTAGCAACATGGTTTTATATGTAAGCATACACATATGAACGTGTCGTGTAACAGGTTGTGAAAAAAGTGTGTGCCATTATACGGTTCATATTATAATTTATAATTCAGAATAATTAAAGAATGGTCCTTGACTTTGTGGCATTGCTGTAGATAGATGACACTTAGCTTTTGAAGCAAGGCGGACAATTTGTTCACGTTTCTGTAAATAATATCTTCCATTGTGTCTATGTGTATAACAGAAGAATGGAGCTAACCTTGTAATTAGCTTGAAGCACACAGCTTTTGATCCATCCTCATGAATAAAGCAGAACTGAGTTGACAGAAAGGGTCTAGCTATTGCTTTTGTGGCATGTAAACAACAAGGCCAGATTTAATGGGTTGTTTCATCAATAAGGTTTGCTCCAGGAAAGTTACTGGAAGAGCAGCAAACTGTTGGTGACATGTGACAACCTAAAAGGCCAATGTAGAATTAGAACTTCCATGTTACCTTTATCAGCTGTGAAATGTAGTAACTCAAAGAATGAAGTACGACAAAATTTTCTATCCTCTTAACATTGCTTTTCCCTATTTCTCTGTACAGTGTATGCTAATTGTGTTATGACAATGTGCTTGATAGTTGGATCAGCCCAGTAATTTTCTTAGCAAGTGCTGTCTTGCACAGTGCTTATATTGTTAATGATAGTCCACTCTCTAGTAGTCTATACATTTCTGCTATTATGCTTCTACCAGGTTTCCCCTAGACGATGTGAATTTAAACTGGCAGCCATGACAAAGTCTTAGGTGAGTTTATTTATAGAAACTGAAGATCATTAGAATAATTAGCAAAATATTGTGAAGTGTCCAAAGAAGATAGCAGATGTCCCCTGAGAAATCATAGGAGACATTTATGGATGGGCCTTCATGGCTTCATGTGGAGAGGTGTTAGCTGATGTGTGCTGGTTCCGTAGCAAAGAAGTGGTATTATGTCATAAATCGTAATGACAGAGCATGTCTTACCATTGTGTACCTAACTGTTCTAAATATTTTTTCAAATTAGTTATTCTTGAATATTTGTGGCTCATATTTTAAATGTAATCATTTAAATTTCTCTTGATACACAGAATACACTTTTAGATGTATATGTGATCTTAAGAGTTTAGTCTATGCAATCATCCTAAGTCAAGACCCAACCAAGTATCAGACCCGAAAAAGCAAGGATTGAGATTATGTTATTAATAGGAGAGTAAAGAACAGCTCTGATGCTCTGACTGCATCCCTCATGACTAAGTAATTAATCTGTCCTCTTTTAGAGTACTTATCTCCTGCTTTGGGTTTCCTTGTAGACCTATGGACAAAATCCTAAAGTGTTACTATGTAGTATCAGGTGAAAGGCAGACTGTAAGTTCTGGAGCTGAGAAAAAATTACAATACCATCAGGGAAGTGTTTGATTTGAAGAGCTAATTAAAGATAGGAAAGTAAGGTCTGCACTTTGATGAGGAAGAAGCCTCCCACAGACAGGTAATTCTAGAGCTTAATTCTAAAAATACTTCCAAAGAATAAAGTTGAGTATAAAGATAAATGAGAAGGCTTTGGAGGTTTGTTGGTTTTTTATTTTGTTTTGTTTTGTTTTGTTTTGTTTGGGAGAGGTTGTTTTTTGTTTGGGGGGTTTTTTGCCAGTGTTGTTTTAGTTTGATTTAGTTTGGCTTGACTTTTTTGTTAGCTTTGACCATCCAGTGCTTGCTCCCACACCCACAAAATTCTGATCTCCACAGTTTCTAGAGATAAATTATTTTGAATTCCTCAAAGAACTGGGGTGTTCAAAGAACAACTTTTGCCATTATATAAGTGTCCTATGTGTTTTTAAAATTACTGTTGAAATAAATATCTTCCAAAATTTGAGTATACTTATTTAAATATCATTTAATATATAGAACCTTAAACTTTTAGGAACAGGAGGTTATGAGTCTCAGAGATGTTTTCAATCCTTGTAATTCGAGAATGTTTTATTTTTGAGTTAAGTATGTTACTCACATAGCCTTATTTAATACAAAAGAAAAACAAAAACCCCCCATGCTTTTCTTTTAATCTGGGAAGTGGTTTTTGTTCTTTTGAAAAATATATTACATCTCCAGGCTGTCTGCGGAGCGCTGTATTATAGATGGTAAGCACGCCCAGGTCTGGGGTGCACTGTTGGGTGTTAATTCTCCCATGAGTAGAGGCAGGAAAGCTACCCTGTAGCCCAGGGGTTATACAATTTGGAAATGACCTTGAAGCTTAGACTGCATGAGGTGGCACTCACCTTAAATCCCAACACTGGAGAGGCAAAAGGCTGATCTCTTGAGTTCAAGGCTAGCCTGTTCTATATAAAGTTGAGGGCAGCAATAGTGACATTGTGAGATATTGCCTCAAAAGAAAGAAAAGGAAAAAGAGACCTTGAGAGTAGGGAGAAACAGATCAAAGAAAGTCATTATAGATCCGTTTCATCAAATGCAAACTTCTTAACATTTTGGAGAAGTAGTGTGTGTCTGCTTCTCTGGGCGCTTTGCACACATTGCCAGACATACCTGTTCAAACCTTGTGGAATGGTTCTAATGTTGCCCCATTTTCAAAAATGGATAAAGAGGCGATGTGTAACATGTTAAAGGTTGCATAGTAGTTAACCAAGGCATGACATTTGAGCCTAGGCAGGCTGGTCTCAGAGCCTCTCTGACTGAAGGGACCTGCTGAGCAGTCTCTTTGAGTACCCAGTGGAAAGTCAGGTTCAGACACACGGAATAGCCAGCTCTTTGTTTAGTTTGTTAATGATTACTCACTGTGTTGCTTCCAATGATGACTATTTGGATCTGCTAACTATCTTAAATAAGAAAGATTATCATTCCTGTACCATTTTCTGGATTCATATAATAATCTAAAAATGGGAGGAAGGGCTAAATTACTTTCTTTAGGTATTTCATTTTCAATTCGGTAAAATGCTAAATTAACCATATATAATTAACTTTCTTCTTTTAAAACCTTCATTGTATATGGTTTATTCCTCATTTCTTATCTTCCTGTTAGGTAGCAAGTAAGAGGTCATTTGAACTTACATTGTTATTATTAATGAATTTAGAATTTTGCATCTTACCATGATTTTAAATAGTCCTATGATGATAGATATATGTTGCAGGAAATATTCAAAATGAAGCGCAAGTTTCCGAGCTATCCCCAGCTACTCTGCCTGGCAGTCTCACCGCCTCGTGGCTAGCCCCAGTCGGCAGTCTTCCCTTCTCTGGTTCTCCTGCCACAGAGCAGCCCACACCTTCTCAGCCATCCACCCACTGTAGTTGGCTGTCACAATTCTCCTTAACCTAGTAAATCAAAACTCTTGATGCTTATAATTAATCAGTCGGATTTTTATATCAATAAATTCCCAGTTCTCAAGATGCACAAACAATCATGTCAGAGCCAATTAATAACAATATAAATTGCCCACCTAGATGAGACAAATTGTCCTGTAATTATCTATCCCCTATAAGATAACCGACTAACTACCTGTGGCTGTTTGAAACCATGAGGAATCTGGTTGTCCTGTTCCTCCTCCTCTCTCCTCTCCCCATCTTTGAAGTTCTTCGCTCCACCTCCCTTTTCCCTGTCCAGTCTCAGGCTTCTTGTATTAATATTTAAAGTGACTAGACAGGGAAAGTTCTGCTACACTTCGATGCTCAGTGAAGTGGTTTCTACCTAGATGTAACTATTGAGAACTTGGAATGCATCTGCCACACTGAAAAACTGATAATTTATCTTGCATTTGTCTAGATGATGTTTGGCAGATTGACAGCCTGTTTTTGACAAGAGCTGTCTTTGCATATGATAAAAACGCCAACCCTTATTCTATAATTTTGGTAATTTGGTAATAATCATGAGTGTATTTAGATGAACAAAATTCTAGATATATGTTTTCTCAAGATCATCAGCATTTCTTTTAAATAACAATTTATAAACAAAGTGAAAAAATAAGATGTAGTAGTTTGATATACTCACAAAGTTCCCTTTGTAGGAACTTAGTCATAATATAAGAATGTATATTTGATTGAAAGTTTTTAGGATCAATTGTTAACAAGAAATGAATTTAGTTATCTCTTGCTTCTTATGTCTTTGCACTTTTTAATTATCAGATTGACACATTTCTTAAAGGGGAATTGGAAGTCGAGAGTTGTTAATAGACTGGCAGAGGAACTTGGGAATAGTCTTCTTTGGGTTAAAAGGAAAAAATCAGAATGAATCTGGCTTTGATTGATAAACACATATGATGTCATTTATTTCTTGACATTTATTTTTGTCTGGATCACTGTTTAGAATTATCTTCCATCTGGGAGTCATTTGTCCTTTTCTCCTGCTCGGGCTCCTCCACGGGACATAGGCAGATTCTTGCTTCCCACTTCTAGCAGCAGGATCATTGAGCAGCAAGAAAGCCAGCTTAGGACGGTTGGTCATGGCTGAGAGGTAGAAACAGCCCGGCAGGAGACTCTGGGTAAGCCAGGGTAGCTCAAGATTCTGATGGACAGTTAGAAGTTGACCACAGTTAATTGTGATATTCCACTGAATTAACAAAGCAATAATTGTCAATTCTGAGTTTAAGAATATCGTTACATATTAATAAATATGTTTGTGGCCAAATTTCCTCTGGCAGATATATTATAAATTTCCAGTGAAAAGTTATTTAAGATATAATAATACGGAATTTTTAAAAGATAAAAATGCCATTATTTACAGCATTTGATCTGTCTCGAAAAAGAATACTCCTTCTAGGTCTGGAGAGTCAGTTTAGTGAATAAAGTGTAGGCAGCAGGACCTGAGTTCACATCAGCAGAACTCATGGAAAGCCAGGCACAGTAGTGCACAATTATAATTTCCATGCCTTTATAGTGAAGTAGAGACCAGGCTAGGAGAATCCCTGGAAGCTGGCTTGGTGTACTGTGCCCCAACAACAGAGGCCCTGTGTCAGACAAGGTGGGCGTTGCGGGCTAACAGCTGAAGTGTTTCTTTGGACTCTGTATGTGTATCCACACTCACACACATATAATGCACATATTCTTCATGCTCCTCCAAGAGTATCTTGCAGTGGTGGCACACACCTGTAATACCAGGAGTAGGTGGGCTGGAGTAGGAGGATCATGAGCTACAGGCTCCCTTGGTCATATCATGGGAAACCTGGGCCCAGACATAAAATACTTTATAAAGCTTTTTTTCTTGTTCTTTTGTCCGTTTACTCATTCATTTATTCAGTACACATAAGTAAGCCTGTGTGTTAGAGTATATGTGATGATGTAAAAATAAAGATTGGTTATATCCAATTCTCAAACAACAACAACAACAACAAAATTATGTCATGAAAGGTTAGCAGAGGAGCCAAGAGAAGGAATAGTCTTTTCCACTAGGATGAGGTAGGCAAGGTTCAATAAAGACTTTCAAAGAGAGGGACCCTAGTGGGATACTGAAATGAGAAACATTCACCAAAGAGGCTATAGGAGAAAATCAAAGTGTGGAAACAGCACACTATGTCAAGATTAGGAAGAAAATTGCCTGTTCTAAATGGTAGGCTTTGGAGTTGGTGATAAAGATTGTATAATGAAAGAACTTAAAAGACAGAGACCACATGGGAAGACTCAGAATTTGATCCTAAAGACAACCATTACAGCCTTTTAAGTCAGGGAAAACGATCTGATAACATTTCTGTTATAAAAATAAATTGTTGACCTTGATGTGGATATTTGGCTCCAGTGGCCTTTGGTGTGTTTTAGTGTGTGGGATGCAGGCATGAGTTGCTTTCCTGTAGCTCAGATAATGCAAGGCTTGGATATTCTATTATAAATTAGATTTACTGGTCTATGTCTAAGCAAATGGTTTTGGGTTAAATTTAGGATTCTTTTAAAGACAGAAAAGCACCAATTGAAATACTGCACTAGTTATTCGAAATTACTTCTGCCTTAGAAATCCAGTAGAGACGTGATGTCTTACCAGGTTTGTTGTAGCAAGCATTGAGAGTGTCACATCTCACAGCTGTGCTTAAGATTCACATGTTGACTCTGGTGACTTCTCAAAGTTTGTTCTTCTTCTAAGGCAGTTGTTGAATTTCACTGTAAAAATTTATGGCAGACCTATCTTTTCCATGTGGATTTAATCCTGAAAAAAGGAGCCTTTGAGATTTGACTATTTAATGATCTCACATTATAAAATTAGTTTGTCATTCTTTTTTAGTAGGTGACCATATAATCATTACTAAGCTTCTTTTATGAGGGCTGGCTCTCTTGGTAATCTGTAACTGCCCGCAGTTACATCGAACATGTTACTTGGACGGGAAGCTGGGGATGTATGGGAAGGCGGCAAAAAGAGACGGAGATGAAGATAACACCTGCTATTCAAGGTCTCAAAGTTTAATGAAGAACTCCAAATATATATAGGCAGCGGGAAAAGTCTGGAAGCTTCTCAGCAGAATCAGTTCAGTTGCTCCACAGGTGGCTAGTGTTTCTCAGGAAACTGTAGGTCCTTGATGAACCATAGACTTCACCTTGGTCTGAGCACTCCATCCTAGGTGGAGGGGATTATGGCTGACACAGGAGTTCCCACTCAAAGGCTTGGGGAGGAACTTCACGTTGGTCGATGTCAAGTTCCTGCCATGTGGCATGACACCTCAATAAGGCTCTCTACAATTTAGCTCCTTGAATACCAGTTCAGCTTCCAAGTTGAGCAGTCATGAATATTCATAAGGGAGAATATGTTTCCTCTTCAGCTGTAGTTGTGAGATAAATCATCCTGCAGCTCAGTCTTAGACAGAAAATATCTGTGTATTTGTCATTTAGTCCTCTGATGCTTCTCAATGCAGGACTTCCTGTCTGCTTTGTATTAGGCACTGTGCTACGGATAGATGCAAATAAAAGTGAGACTTGATTCTTGTCCTCAAGCTGGAAGACAGCTACTCAGAACTGTTGTGGCAAAACATAGGACACTGGGCCTGGCCTCAGTGCTGGGCAGAAGTGAGGCATGCGACTATATAGGGAAGAGTGTAGAGTTCCTGAGTGGTCTGCAGTTGTCCGCTGAGTTCCATGTGTCACACCCTGTGTGCAGCACTCCAGTTACTGTTTGTTTTCTCTTCTGGACAATGTGATGTGTAGGGACAGAAACAGTGTCTACCAGCGTGTGTGCTTCCTAATACAAACATATTTTATTTGGAATTAAAACTCTTAACGCAGCTTTTCCTTACACACTGCTTGACTGGATTTCTGAGTAAAAAGAAAGGTAAAACAAAACTTCATTTTGTTTTTGTTTGTATTTGAGGGCAGGTAGGAAGACACTACTTTGGTTTTTCAGAAACTGATGTCTCCTGAGGCCTGTTATAGAAGTGTAAGCAGTATAATGAATCTACCATTCCTGGGTTGTTACAGGTCATATCATGCTACTTGCACCTTCTGAGATCACACACATACCTACCAATGTACCTGAGAAGGTTGCTATAGCATGCCTACATATGAGTCTGTGATGGGCGGTGGATGGAGGAAGAGTAATTTGGAACAAGTTTTATATACAGTTTGATGAAAAGACTAGCATTACCTTTTGAAAATAGGTTGTGGCAGAAAGCTGCTGCCCAGAGTTCTCGTCAAGCTGTTTCACCTCAGCTTGTGAGTGAGTGCACAGCTGTTTGATCCACCTGTGTGTAGAGAAGCCCTGCCAGAAAGTGTTAAAGCACATTAACTACATCTGTTACAGTATCTACAGTGGATTTCCAATAGTAAGCAATGGGCAAAACTTCTAAAACTGCTGACATCTATGGCTACCATGGAAGTAAATGGGAAGAGCCAGTGAGGGAATGGAAATAAGCAATCATTCACATGCAGAGTGCATGCTTCAAGTCTGGATTAAAACTAGTGCCCCAAGAAGCTGCTGTTGTGGAATTTCTGGGAAACTGTCTTTGCATCATAGACCCAAAAAGCCGAAATCCAAATGTCCGAAACCAGTTCTGAGATGCCTTCCTCAGCGGTCCTAGTGCTGTGAGCCTTCAGTAGTTCCTTATGTTGTGCTGACTCCAACCATAAGGTTATTTTGTTGCTACTTTATAACTGTAATTTTGCTTCTGTTATGAATTGTAATGTAAATGTCTGCTAGGCAGGGTATCCGATAAGCGACCCCCAAAGAGTTTCCCCAAAGCTTGAGAATTGCTGCCGTAAACAACAGAAGCCATCAGAGGGAAAAGGAGGAATCACAAACCAGTTTGTGGTATAGCCTCTTAACAATTGAAGGTCAGTAAAAGCCACTAACATACCAGAAGGGCTTTGAGCAGCTTATGTGTACAAAACAGTAAAAGGACTTCATGGCTAGGAAACTTTGTAAATGATAAAATGACTTAGTAGATTGATTTTACATTAAATGTAGTTAAAAACAATTTTTTTAACTAACAAGTACATATTGTGACAACAGAAAATTATGAGGCAGAGAACACACACACAGAGTCAAGCCTTTCTGTGGTTTCAACAGTGTTTCCCACAAGGCCGGAAGATGCCTTTTTTAATGGTTCTTTTCAGTTGGTTGCATGATTGAGTTAGACTAGTCCAAGTTAAAAGTGGACCCCACATGGTTACGGGTATACAAGTTGTGAGGGTTTTAAACCTGTGATGTGACAGGAAAATCTACTTATTGCAAGAAATTCTCACTTATGATTCATAGTGCTGCAAGCACTTGAAAGCCATGTGCCTGCCTCTCATAGACTCTCTCAGCCTGCCCAGTCTCTGTCGGGAGCTACCACATGTTCTAGGCCGGTCACTCTGTAGCTGAGATACATTTATGGAGATGCAGGCAAATTTCTTGTTGAACACCTTCATTAGTTCTTTTGTTTTTTTGTGACCATTAGCAATTCCTTGGTCAGTAGTGAGGGTCTTCCTGCTGTTTCTCTGTTGAGGTCTTACATGGGTCTAATCCTCTGTGCCAGCAGGAAACAGATCATCATCACCCTTCCTTGCATCAGTAAAGAGGCTGAAAGAGGATCTTCTGGATAGTGCATGTACTATAAGATTCCTTTTCCTTGCTTCAAGAGTGGGGCAGCTGAATTTTAAGTGATCTGGGCCTACAAAAGTCACTGAAATGTAAGTGACTCTGTTACCTAGAAAAATGTCTCTCACTTGTTTATTGTTCGTAAGTCATTTATTTATTGTATGGCTATAACTTGTTAAGTCCTCTTCACACGCTGGAGATTCCTACATAGTTAGCTTTCTGTACTCTATGATTTTAAAAAGCTTAGAGGTGTAGACTTCATTAAAATTAGTTCTTGAATCCTATATCCCCGTATGACTAAAATTGCCATCTTCATAATAATGCACTAGAATCTAGCTACCTGGGTTGTAGGATAGTGTGGTTATGATGGTCAGGTTCTACTCTGATGTCCAGTCACCACTGCAGAAGCTTTTAGATTGAAACTTGTGGCTTTCAGTCCATGTCACAGTAGTCTGCAGCCTGTCTTCATTTTGGCATAAATAGTTCAGGATCCATTGGTGTAAATCTTTCCTATGGACTTGTGAAGCACCATCACAAATCCTGGGTCATCAAACCTCTATCTACAACCTCTGGCTCGGGGAGGGGGGGGTGTCACTTGCTTCTTTCTGTAAGTGATAAAACTTAAAAGAGATTTGTTCCATAGATGTAAAACTCGGAAATTTTACCATGCTCTGTCATCGAAGCCTGCTCTGCATTTCCCTGCATCTTCATCATTATTAACCCCTTTTCAGAAGAGATTGTCATTATTAAGTAATAGCCAGTCATTGACTACATCAGACTTTATTAAGCTCCTCTGGGAATGTGCAGGTGATGAATCTAACATCTGTGCCTAAGGTTCCCGAGGGATGGAGTCTGTCATGGTAGGAAAGACATGGTATGCTGCAGGTTCAGGAATATGGCTGGTGACATTTTCATCCATACAGGAAACAGAGCTTGCTTAGTATTTTGACTCTAGAGTGTGCCAGGGTTGATGGATCATGCAGTGGTGGGAACTAAAATCATGGATGGTTTAATGGGTGGAAAAAAAAATCAAACTTGGGAGCTGGAGAGATGGCTCAGTGGTTAAGAGCATTTGCACCCTTGCAGAGGACCTAGGTTCAATTCCCAATGCCCACGTGGTGGCTCACAAACGTCAGTAACTCCTTTTTCAGATGAGGTACCGCTCCCACCTAGCTTCCACGGGCACCAGGCATGCACATGGTACACAGACATTCATGAAGACGAAACATCCATATGTATACATTTTTAAGGAATTGAATTCCATTTGTGAGTGTTATGGGGGAATACTTTATCTTTACTGCATTGACCATTTGGGGGTAATAGCTACTTGACCTGATGAGGTTGCTTTTCTTTAGTAGAGAACAGTTTAATGTATCAAAGTAATATAACTTCTTTTAAAAGGTGGATGTGTGCCTGCGCACTCGTGTGGTGTGGTGTGGTGTGTGTGTGTGTGTGTGTGTGCGCGTGTGCACGCGCACATGTAGGTGACTCTGAAGGTCAGAAGCGTCAGATCTCTTTGAAGCTGGAGTTACAGTCTTGAGCCATCTGAAATGGATGCTAGGAACCTAAGTCATACAAACCCTCAAACACTGAACCATCCCTTTAGCCCCAAAATTAAAGCATTTGAAATGGGAAGAGAAAATTGGTCTTAGGGAAGTAAAATGTTTTCCTTACCCTTTGAAAACACTCATCTGTACTACTGCTGCCTGTTGTTGGTTTTATTTAATCTGTGGCTTGCTTCTCATTTACCAAAAGCATGGACGTCACAATCTCATTTGGTTCTTACGCCAAGCATTCATTTTAGGTGGTTTCATGACTGGGCCTCAGAAACATTCTGTGTTATATCTATAACCTCCTTCCCTGTATTTCATTTGGATACCTCATCTCGTCAAGAACCTTGTCATATTAATGAACTGCTCTCTGATTGCTAGGGTAGCTATCAATTCTCTGAACACAGTGTCTTCCTTCTGGTTGCCTTTAAAATGTTCTTATATGTGCATCCACTCATTCTCACTTCATTTCCTTCTTACCAGTTAGGGTGACATGGAGATCAGAATCTTTGCAAGTCTTCTTATCGTATCTGCTTGATAAACCCAACTCTGAGAGGCTCCGCTTTCTTCATCTCCTCAGTGCTTTCAGCCAAGATTGAACACTTGGAGCAAGCCATGCAGAAGGATGCTCTGAATTCACTGTCATCTTCAAGTGGGCTGTCAGCAAGACAGTCAGACTACATATCTCTGAACAACTCTCGTTCTTTATGATTCCTGGTTCATTCTTCTGTCTGGCTTCTACACTATCTTCCTCTTCTAATAACAGTCAGAAACACCAAGATAGGAAGTTACCTATGTCTCTTATCAGGTTTCATCTTCAGCTTATAGTTTGGAGATATTTCATATTGACCAATCTAGGAATTTTGGTAATTTTATTAATTCTAAGTTGTATATGTGTGAGTGTGTGTCTGTGCTTAGATTATTTTTGTTGTTATTGCTACTGTGACATTATCTGAGAGCATTCAGGGAGGAAAGATTTGTTTTGGCTTATGGTGTCAGTGATTCTCAGATCGTGGTCAACAGGCTTTGCTCCTTTGACCTGTGACAAGGCAGAGCATTGTAAGGGTTGGCATGTATGTAGTATGGCAGAACTTTACATCATGGCAGCCAGGAAGCATAGAATATAGGAAGGCAGACTCTGGATCTCAATGCTCTTTCAACAGTTTGCCTCTAGTGATACCTTTTTCTGATAGAGGAAGATCTTTTCTTTGTCTAGTAAATGCAGATTATGTGTTTGTATACATATATACACATACACACATATGAATATACTGTGTGAGCATATACTACTTATATGTGTATCTCTCATATGTATAAGAGTCTGTACATATAAAATAGAAAATGGGTGTCCTGTTAACTTTAGCTGTCACCTTCACATAGCCCAGAGTCATCTGAGGGAATGGTACCTGGGGAATTGCCCAGATCCAATTGGCCTGCGACTTTATTTGTAAAAGATCATCCTGATAGATGATTAATTGAAGTGTGAGGGTCTAGCCCACTGAAAGTAGCAGCATCCCTAAGTAGGTTGATCTGTGCTATAAGAAAGCTAGCTGAGTGGGAGCCGGAGAGCAAGCCAGTAAGCAGCAGTATTCTACCATGATTCTTGCCTCCAGCATCATGCTTTGAGTTCCTCTTCTTTGTTCCATCAATGAAGGCTTGGGACTTGAAAGTGCAAGCCTATTATCTTTTCTTCCCAAGTTGCTTCTGGTCATGCCATTTGTCACAGCAGCAACAAACAAATCAGAATAATGGGCGGTATGTTAAAAGTTCTTTTTAGACTCTTAGCCACAGTGTGTCTCCAAGCAGTGCAGAAAGCCAGCTATACCCCCAGCACCCAGCAGCCAGCGAGGAAGAGGCAGTCTGCACAGCACAAGAGGCCAGCTATACACCCAGCAGCCAGTGAGAAGGAGGCAGCCTGCACAGGTAAGACCGGCCCTGCAGTCTGCAGGCCTCTGGCAAGAACCTTCTGTTTTCTGCCTCTGGATCAGGAACACCCTGGCCACAGTGCGCCATCTCCAAGCAGTGCAGGAAGGAGCCAGCGAGGAGGAGACAGTCAGCACAGCCTCATCCAGGGCCACAGAGGTACATACCCAAATACAACTATA
This sequence comes from Apodemus sylvaticus, assembly GCF_947179515.1. Lineage (NCBI taxonomy): Eukaryota > Metazoa > Chordata > Mammalia > Rodentia > Muridae > Apodemus > Apodemus sylvaticus. The sequence goes on from NC_067475.1 coordinate 14,005,615, forward strand.
AGAGAGTGGGTCTCAGCTGCCATCTTTGCTTCTGTGACTGTGCAACAGATTGGTAGGCAGGTTTCACCAGAGTAGAGGATCACTTGGGACACACCACACCAGGACTCCACCTGCACCCAGGAACTCAGCAGCACCACAGCAACTTGTGCCAGAGGAAAGCAGCTCACCCAGGGTTGCTGAGATAGGCCTGCAGGCACACAGGAGGGGCAAACTCCAGCCAGTGACAGCAGGATCAACTAACACCAGAGATAACCAGATGGCAAAAGGCAAACGTGGGAACGTTGCTAACAGAAAACAAGGCAATACAGCACCATCCAAATCCAATTCTCCCACAACAGCAAGTCCTGGATACCCCAACACACCAAGAAAGCAAGATTTGGATTTAAAACCACAGGTCATGATGCTGATGGAGGACATCATGGAGGGCTTCAAGAAGGACATAAATAACTCCCTTAAAGAAATACAGGAGAACACAAGTAAATAGGGGGAAACCCTTGAAGAACTAAGGGAAAACACAACAGGTGAAGGAATTAAACAAAGCCATCCAGGATCTAAAGAAGGAGGTAGAAACAATAACGAAATCACAAAAGGAGACAACTCAGGACATAGAAAACCTAGGAAAGAAGTAAGGAGTCATGGATCCAAGCATCAACAACAGAATACAAGAGATAGAAGAGAGAATCTCAGATGCAGAAGATACCATAGAAAGCATTGATACAATAGTCAAAGAAAATGAAAAATGCAAAATGCTCCTGACCCAAAATATCCAGGAAATCCAGGACAAAATGAGAATACCAAACCTAAGGATTATAGGCATAGAAGAGAGTGAAGATTTCCAGCTTAAAGGACCAGTAAATGTCTTCAACAAAATTATAGAAGAAAACTTCCCTAACCTAAAGTAAGAGATGCCCATGAACATACAAGAGGCCTACAGAACTCCAAATAGGTTTGACCAGAAAAGAAATTCATCCTGTCACATAATAATTAAAATACCAAATGTACTAAACAAAGAAAGAATATTAAAAGCAGTAAGGGAAAAAGGTCAAGTAACATATAAAGGTAGACCTATCAGAATTACACTTGATTTCTCTCTAGAGACTATGAAGGCCAGAAGAGCCTGGGCAGATGTCACACAGACCCTAAGGGAACACAAATGCCAACCCAAACTGTTATATCCAGCAAATCTTTCAATTATCATAAATGGAGAAACCAAGGTTTTTTTCATGACAAAAACAAATTTACACAGTATCTTTCCACAAATCCAGCCCTTCAAAGGATAATGGATGGAAAACACCAGCAAATGAAGGGAAACTACAAACAAGATAAAGCGAGAAAGTAATCTTATTTCAACAAACCCAAAAGAAGATAACCACACAAACATAAAAATTACATCAAAAACAGCAGGAAGCAACAATCACTATTCCTTAATATCTCTTAAAATCAATAGACTCAATTCCTCAATAAAAAGACATAGACTAACAGACTGGATTCTTAAACAAGACCCAACATTTTGCTGCATAAGGAAACACATCTCAGTGTCAAAGACAAACACTACCTAAGAGTAAAAGGCTGGAAAACAGTTCTCCAAGCAAATGGTCCCAGGAAACAAGCTGGAGTAGTCATTCTAATATCAGATAAAATAGACTTTCAACAAAAAGTCATCAAAAAAGATACAGAAGGCCACTTTATACTCATCAAAGGAAAAATCTACCAGGAAGAACTCTCAATTTTGAACGTCTATGCCCCAAATACAAGGGCACCTGCATTTGTAAAGGAAACCTTACTAAAGCTTAAAGCACACATTGCACCCTACACAATAATTGTGGGGGACTTAAACACCCCACTCTCTTCAATGGATAGATCAGGGAAACACAAACTAAACAGAGTCACAGTGAAACTAACAGAAGTTTTGGACCAAATGGATTTAATAGATATCTATAGAACATTTCATCCTAAGTCAAAAGAATATACCTTCTTCTCAGCACCTCATGGTACCTTCTCCAAAATTGACCATATAATTGGTCACAAAACAGACCTCAACAGATATAAGACGATTGAACTAATCCCATACCTCCTATCAGATCCCTAATGAATAAGGGTGGTCTTCAATAGCAACAAAAACAACAAAAAGCCCACATACACATGGAAGCTGAACAGTTCTCTACTCAATGATACCTTGGTCAAGGAATAAATAAGGAAAGAAATCAAAGACTTTTTAGAATTTAATGAAAATGAAGGCACAACATACCCAAATTTATGGACACAATGAAAGCAGTGCTAAGAGGAAAACTCATAGCTCTGAGTGACTACAAAAAGAAGCTGGAGAGAGCATACACTAGCAGTTTAACAGAACACCTGAAAGCTTTAGAACAAAAAGAAGTTAATACACCCAAGAGGAGTAGAAGGCAGGAAATCATGAAAATCAGGGATGAAATCAACCAAGTTGAAACAAAAAGAACTATACAAAGAATCAACAAAAGCAGGAGCTGGTTCTTTGAGAAAATCAACAAGATAGATAAACCTTTAGCCAGACTAACCAGAGGGCACAGAGATAATACTCAAATTAACAAAATCAGAAATGAAAAGGGTCAAACAACAGAAACTGAGGAAACCCAAAAAATTATCATATTCTACTACAAAAGCCTATACTCAACAAAAGTGGAAAATCTGAATGAAATGGACAATTTCCTAGACAGATACCAACTACCAAAATTTAATCAGGATCAGATAGACCATCTAAATGGTCCCATAACCCCTAAAGAAAGAGAAGTGGTCATTGACAGTCTCCCCACCAAAAAAAGCACAGGACCGGATGGCTTTAGTGCAGAATTCTATCAGACCTTCAAAGGAGGCCTAACACCAATACTCTTCAAACTATTCCACAAAATAGAAACAGAAGGAACATTACCCAACTCGTTCTATGAAGCCATAATTTCGCTGATACCAAAACCTCACAAAGATCCAACAAAAAAAAGAGAACCTTAGACCAATTTCCCTTATGAATATCGATGCAAATATACTCAATAAAATTCTTGCCAACCAAATCCAAGAACACATCAAAATGATCATTCACCATGATCAAGGAGGCTTCATCCCAAGGATGCAGGGATGGTTCAATATACGGAAATCTATCAGTGTAATCCACCACATAAACAAACTCAAAGAAAAAAAAAACACATGGTCATTTCTTTAGATGCTGAAAAATCATTTGATAAAATTCAGCATCCTTTTGTAATTAAAGGTCTTGGACAGAACAGGAATTCAAGGCCCATACCTAAACATAATAAAAGCAATGTAGAGCAAACCAGTAGCCAACATCAAACTAAATGGAGGGAAACTTGAAGCAATCCCACTAAAATCAGGGACTAGACAAGGCTGCTCTCTCTCTCTCCATATTTATTCAATATAGTACTTGAAGTTCTAGCCAGAGCAATTAGACAACAAAAGGAGGTCAAAGGGATACAAATTGGAAAGGAAGAAGTCAAACTATCACTATTTGCAAATGATAAAATAGTATACTTAAGCAACCCAAAAAACTCCACCAGAAAACTCCTACAGCTGATTAACAACTTCAGCAAAGTGACTGGATATAAAATTAACTCAAGCAAATCAGTAGCCTTCTTATACTCAAAGGATAAACAGGCTGAGAAAGAAATTAGGGAAATGACACCCTTCACAATAGCCACAAACTATATAAAGTATCTTGGTGTGACTCTACCCAAACAAGTGAAAGATCTGTATGACAGAAACTTCAAGTCTTTGAAGAAAGAAATCGAAGACCTCAGAAGATGGAAAAATCTTCCATGCTATTGGATTGGCAGGATTAACATAGTAAAAATGGCCATCTTGCCAAAAGCAATCTACAGATTCAATGCAATCCCCATCAAAATCCCAACTCAATTCTTCATAGACTTAGAGCAATTCTGAAATTCATCTGGAATAACAAAAAATTCAGGATAGCTAAAACTATCCTCAGTAATAGAACTTCTGGGGGAATCAGTATCCCTGACCTCAAGCAGTACTACAGAGCAATTGTGTTAAAAAGTACATGGTATTGGTACAGTGACAGGCAAGTAGGTCAATGGAATAGAATTGAAGACCCGGAAATGAACCCACAGAATTATGGTCACTTGATTTTTGACAAAGGAGCTACAACCATCCAGTGGAAAAAAGATAGATAGCTTTTTCAACAAATGGCACTGATTCAGCTGGAAGTCAGCATGCAGAAGAATGAAAATTGATCCATTCTCATCTCCTTGTACTAAGCTCAAGTCTAAATGGATCAAGAACCTCCACATAAAACCAGACACACTGAAACTAATAGAAAAGAAACTGGGGAAGACCCTTGAGGACATGGGCACAGGGGAGAATTTCCTCAACAGAAGACCAATAGCTTATGCTCTAAGATCAAGAATTGACAAATGGGACCTCATAAAACTACAGTTTCTATAAGGCAAAGGACATTGTCAAAAGGACAAAACGGCAACCAACAAATTGGGAAAAGATCTTTACCAACACTACATCTGACACAGGCTTATATCCAAGATATACAAAGAACTCAAGAAGGTAGACACCAGAGAGCCAAATATCCCTCTTAAAAAATGGGGTACAGAGCTAAACAAAGAATTTTCACCTGAGGAATATCGAATGGCTGAGAAGCGCCTAAAGAAATGTTCAACATCCTTAGCCATCAAGGAAATGCAAATCAAAACAACCCTGAGATTTCACCTCACACCAGTCAGAATGGCTAAGATCAAAAACTCTGGAGAAAACAGGTGCTGGTGAGGATGTGGCGAAAGAGGAACACTCCTCCACTGCTGGTGGGATTGCAAGTTGGTACTGCTGGAAATCAGTCTAGCAGTTCCTCAGAAAACTGGGGATACTTCCGGAGGACCCCGCTATATCTGGGCCTATACCCAGAGAATTCCCCAGCCTGCAATAAGGACACATGCTCCACTATGTTCATAAGCCCTGTTTATAATAGCCAGAAGCTGGAAAGAACCCAGATGTCCTTCAACAGAGGAATGGATATAGAAAATGTGGTTTATATACACAATGGAGTACTATTCAGCCATTAGAAATAATGAATTCATGAAATTCTTAGACAAATGGACAGAACTGGAGAACATCATCCTAAGTGAGGTAACCCAGTCTCAAAAGAACACTCATGGTATGCACTCACTGTTAAACAGATATTAGCCTAGAAGCTTAGAATACCCAGTACACAATTCACATATCAAATGATGCCCAAGAAGAAGGAGGGAGTGGCTCCTGGTCCTGAAAAGGCTCAGTGCAGCAGTGTAGGGGAATACCAGGACAGGGAAGTGGGAAGGGGTGGATGGGGAACAGGGGGAGGGAAGAGGGCTTATGGGACTTTCGAGGAGGGTTGATCCAGGAAAGGGAAAATCACTTGAAATGTAAATAAAGAATATATCGAATAAAAAGAAATTTCTTTTTATGGCTATGAGTTTTGAATGTTAAATCAATATTGACTACCTAGGAAATACTCAGGTGGATTGTGAAATATTATCATTTTGGATCCTTTATGTAGAAGTGGGTTTGTTTCTTTTTTTTATTTATGACTTTTTTGACTAGTGTTTTCTAATGTTTTGTTTTCAAATGTGGGAGCTTTTTGTTTTTAGTTTCGTTGAGATTAGAATATATTTTGAAAACTTTTCAGTCTTAATGGACTCTTTGGCGTTCCTCTTTGGACTTAGAGGGACCTGGGAGGGAGAGATGAGAGGGAGGGAAAAGGGCTGTGGTTCACATATGGAGGAGATGTCAGGAATGTGCAGAGTGTCAGGAATTTAAAAGGAAGTGAGTAGCAGTGGGGGAGGGGGAACTGGAGGTAGCTGCTAAAAAGTCCCAGATGCCAAGGACCCAAGAGGTTCCCAGGACCCAACAGGGAGGTCATTAGCTGAACAAAGGAAAGAGTGAACCTGTAGAGACCATAACCAGTGGATAGGCATGGCTCCCTGTTGAGGGATGGGGCCAACCACCTACAAAAAATATTAATCCAGAATTCCTCCTGTCAAAAAGAAGTGCAGGGACAAAGAGTGGAGCAGAGACTGAAGGAAAGGCCATCCAGAGACTGCCCCACCTTGGGATCCATCCCATCTGCTGACACCAAACCCAGACACTATTGCTGAGGCCAAGAAGAGCTTGTTGACAGAAGCCTTGGTATAGCTTGCCTCCTGAGAGTCTCTGCCAATATAGATGCGGATACTTGCAGCCAACCATTGGATTGAGCACAGGGATCCCAAAGGAGGAGTTAGGGGAAGAACTGAAGGAGCTGAAGGGTTTTGCAACCCCATAGGAAGAACCGCAATATCAACCAACCAGACCCCCCAGAGCTCCCAGAGAGTAAATCACCAACCAAAGAGTACACATGGGGAAACCCATGGCTCTAGCTGGATATGTAGTTGAGGATGGCCTTATCCAGCATCACTGGGAGGGGAGCCTCTGGTCCTGTGGAGGCTTGATGACCCAGGGTAGGGGAATGCTAGGGTGCTGAGACAGGAGTAGGCAGGCAGGTAGAAGAGTACCCTCATAGAGGCAGGGGGAGGAAAGGATTTGTGGAGGGGAAACCGGGAAAGGGATAATATTTGAAATGTCAATAAATAAAATAGCCAATAAAAAATGAAAAATGTGGACTTGGTGATCTATGTATATATGGGATACACGTGTGTCACACAAACCACTATATAGGGGATATAATTGCTTCTGATAGATATCCTGTTGACCTTTGAAGTGTGTGTATGCTCTACTTGTTGCTTACAATGTTTTTCCATTTCTCAAGCATCACACAGTTTTAGATAAAGTTAGTCACGATTTGCATCGATGTTACTTATTTTTGTTAATTATCTTTTAATGTTAATTATAGCTAAATATTTAAAGTCTTACTGGATCTGAGTGCTTTTCAGTCTGCCAAAGTTCATTTTAAATGCTTTTGGACTTGAAGGCAGATGATTTGTGGATCTTTTAAATTTTACTGGTGTCTTTATAATATTTTCCTCTAGTATATGTATGACATACTTTTCTCAGTAGGCTTTTAACTTCTCAATACTTCTCTAGAGAATTGAGATTTTGCTAATCAGCTCTAACAGCCTTTTTTTTTTTGGAAAGTTTCCTTATAGATGTAGGTACTTGGTAATATATTAGGCTTTGTGCTTGTCATACAGCCAGTCTTCATGATGTTTCAGACATTCCTGTTCAATGCTGTGCACTCACTGTTGATTTCAGTTTTGCTCTTGTCTAGTATCAGATTATTACTTTATAAGGTACAATGAATACTAAGAGCCATGCCCTGCTATTCATCATCCACTTTCAGTCTCAGCTGAAAGTCTTTAATTTGAAATATAATTAGAATTCCATAGCTCTTTATTATGGTTATTCTTTGCTATTAATTGGATACTGAGGATACAATTGGGTAATAATTTACAGTGATCCCTAAGATTTCCTGAAACCCAGCTGTCTGTCAAGGTCCCTGAGTGTCAGAAGATACTGACAGTGACTACAGTGGGAGGATCCAGGACTGTGCTGGACACAGGTCTTAGGATCACGATGGTTTATGGGCAGGGGTGTAATGTTGAAGATCTTGAGTGCATTACTTGGACTGGTTTGGAGATATTTTTGAACACCCTTGTCATCACCTTTTTGTTTTCTTTGTCACAACATGATCTATGATTAACTTAGCCCAAAAGTTGCTCAAACCATCCATAGTACTCATTTCTTTGATTGAAAAAAGCAAGATAGGCTTGGTATCCTCATAACTGAGTCGCTCTTAAAAGTAAGCTTAAACAGAGTAGATAATACATATAAAAGTAAGATAATATAAGTTATTCTTGGTTTTGGAGTATTTTGGAATTAGGGCTTTTGTTTGTTTCTTTCTTTGTTTTTCATTTTAAGATGCAGAAACTTAAAATCAAAGGACTAAATTGGAAAGGGAAAAGCCTATGCTGGGAAGCACCTGTGACCCTGTCACTGTGAAGAGCAGAGGTGAGTGGACCACAGGGTCAAAGACAGTTAGGTTACATAGTAAGATCTGGTCTCACAAAAAAAAAAAAGCAAAACCAGAAAGAAAATATTTTTCAAGTAATTTGAGAGCAAAAGTAGTAAGATTGACTTTAGGCATAATAAATGCTGAAATGCTGTAATTATCCTTCTGTCTTTCTTTGTCTCTGCCTCTGTCAACTCTGTCTTAGAATACTAATGTAACCTTTCTGTTCCTCTGAAGGTGGAGTTGAAGTAACTTGAACACTGCTGCCTGCCACAGATGAGCTGCAGACAGCAGAGAAGCAGTCAGAGTAGGGGCTTGGTTTGTGTGTCATAGCTCATCAATAGAGTCCAGGCGGTGTGCTTTAGAGCTTTCCTCTTCTGCTGCCACGGAAAGGAAGATGTGGAGTGAACCCCCTGTGCCTTCAGGCGTGCTCTGTTCGTCATCGTTTATACCGTTCCACTGCTAGTCCCCAGCAAGCACATTGGCTGTATGCTCCATCTCAGATAATGCTGCCATCATTGATAGTCATGAAAACACAGCTTTGAACCAAACAGAGACACCTCAGATACCATCAGGTCTCTGGGTATTTGCTCCAGTCATTTCTTCATGATATGCACCTTGAGTTCCTGCAGTTCCGATGCTGAATATCGTTAACTTCCATAATTATACTTTACATAAAATTATTGAGGGAAGCAGAAAAAAACCTTAATGTTTATATAAACACACAAATCTAGTCTTAGATTTTTTTCAAAACCTACTTTATTTAAAGTTCTTAAACACGTCCTTTTAACTCACCGACCAGAAGTAGGGAAAAAAGAAGGCTAAATGGGAAAGGGGTGTTATAGACGTGTTTAAAATAGTTCCTTAGGGAGACGCCACTCTTCATTGTCAGGGTACCAGCAGTCCAGTTCTATAGCAGACACCAAGCATGGATCAGTAGTGGTATGGTGGCAGAAACAGCAAGCCTCTCCCTAATCACAAGTGGCCAGAATGTCACAAGAAGGTCTTTGGCTAAGTGAAGACCAACAAAGACCAGCTAAGACCAGAGAAGCATTACATACATAGCATAGCAATGCAAGAGCATCCTTTCACTGTCTGTGATGTTCCCAATTATATTCTTTCTAAACATCATGCGCCCTCTCAAATGTCTGTTCTCAGCAAAACATCACATACCCTCTCACAAGACAGCTTCCAGAAAAAGTCACATGATACAACTGAGTTGTTAAAGAAACCTTAAATTTCTACTCACACAAATATACATGCACACATAAAACTTAGGAGGTGCTACTTCTAGATAGTCAGTTTGTTTAACAGTACAGCATATAAGAGTATCATGAAGTTGGTTAGGAGCTGTACCTTTCTGCCATTGCCTGGCATCTCAGTGTATATTGCCAGCCTGGGAAAAGATGAAAATTTAAAACTTAAAATATCAGTTTCTACTGAGTGAGTTACTTTTGCACCCTTATAATTTAAACCTTTGTAAATCAAGGATCATTGGATTGCTGAAGTCATCTATCTGCTTTTGTTGTCAGTATTGAAATTACCAGATGATACACACTATATTATGCGGATCTGCAATGCACTTCACATCCCCATCTTACAGCAGGAAACTGCCTTGCTGATGAATCACCCAAGGATAGAAATCCTTCTCTTGTCTATTATTGCAGTGAAATGAGGCATCAAGAACACCCAGGAGGCACGCTCAGCTTTGTGTTAAGGAATTTATCATGATGGTAGAAGCCATCTCTTTCAAGGTCTTAGCTTTATAAAGCAGAATTTCAGGGCAGCGAGCAGACTTTTTTCCAGTGACTAAAATATGGCACTATATTCCAATGACTCTAACATGCTTAATTTTTTAACATTGGATATTTGATAGTAGACTGTTCTCTAAACTTTATGGTTTCATACTTATAGTCAACTACACAGTTATGACAGACTTATCGTTGTTATATACGCAAATCCTGAAATCAGTAGCCACGGCTTAGAAGAAAATGTAGGAAATGATAAAGCCCTGCAAGAAATAATTCAGCATTGAATATCTATATTATTTTTATATCCTAAAAGAATAAAAAACTGACGTAAAAAATTCAGTAATGACTGAGTCACAGATTGTTTCAGAAGTTGGTATCTGAATATAAATGGGTTTGAGGAATTCTTTAGTATTTTTTAATGTTTTTTAAATTTTATATGTGTTTAAAACAATATAAAGTTAAAATCTAAAGAGTTCTCTTCATAAATAACTATAAATTATAATTAATAAAGCACACCATCATTAGCTGTCCACCTTTTCCCTTGCAGTACACGAAGGAATGATAATTTTTGGGATTTATAATCACAACTAGTGCATAGAGTAGTGAGGTCTGCTGTCAGCTGCAGTTCCCAAATACATTTCTGCAGCGGAAGAAATAGCATCGCTTGCTGGTCCTTGGTAAGCCTCAGTCCTGTGTGAGCTTTAAGGTCTCAGGGCATTGATGGCAGGAGCCAGTCCTGCTGAGCAGCTCGCTGACTCTTTGTTTTTCAGACAGGCTCTCATATAGCTCAGGAGGTAGACTATTCTCCTGCCCCACTGCTCATATTATTTTTCTTATATTGATTATGTAAGTGAGTATTCAGTTTGGAATTTTCCCTACTTAATGCTTTGAAATGATCTGCAAACTTCTGATTTGTTTTTCGGTGTAAGAATATTGGTGGTTTATTGACTCATCTTTAATAATCTGACATTTCATTGTGTTTTTAATTTAACTTTTATTTGAATGTTTTGACATGTAAATTGTATTCATAAACATTCAAATTATGCCTTGGTGATGTCATTCTTTCATCAGCAGTCCCTAAGCATCTTTGTTATGGCCAAAATGACCTCTTTGCATCTCCATTCCCCTCCAGAATGCCTTAGCTCTTTCCCTTGCACCAGAGAAAATGCAGTGTGAAGGAGAGGAAGGGCAGTTAACAGTGACAGTGGTTGTAATCTGTATACTTAAAGTATTGTATCTGAAAACCCTTTAAAACCTAGCTCCTTCTGACACAGTGCTGCACTCTCCCCAGGCATTAGCAGTCCTGAGATTTCACCTGCACCAGTCTGCTCTGCACCATGTTTCTGTGTTCTTCCCAGAGGCAGCCTTCCTCTGGCAACCCTCCTCTTCTATGTACTCCTCATGACACACAACTGCATCTCCCTGTGACTGCCAGGGGAGCTCCCTCCCAGCTCTTTAGGCAAGGGGTGCTTTGTCCTCCATGTAGTGTCCAAGTCTGATCGATTCTGGGAACCCCTGAAAACAAGTCCGTGTGGCTCCAGAAGCCACCACTACTCTGTGGGGCCCTCATGTGGGACTTGATGAAGCACTTGCCTGTACTGCAGACCTCATAGCCTGCCCCCATCAGCTGTCCCTCCTGCACCCTTCCTTCTGGCCGGCTTATGTGAATTGCTACTGTTGGCAGATCTAGTTTTAAAATCAACCATTTTGTCTGTATAGGTTTGTTTCCCTACCTGAGAGCTGTTAGTATCTGCTTTGGTTTCGGTTTTGTTTTATTTCCAGATGAAAAAATAATATGAACTACATGCTTGTGTCTTAGGTATCTGTTTAATGGTTTTCAGTCTCAGTTTTCACTTTGATGTTGTACTCAATTGAGCAAAACTTAGCATTTATGTTTTCTAGGCTCTGTAGTAGAAATCCGGAAAGCAAAGATGAACACATCTGTTGTAAACAGTCAAGTGATATTTGAAGAAAAATATAGTAAGCCTTATTATACCCTCTCAATATAGAAACAACTTTTCTTAGTAGTATGAACTTTTATCAAGGATTTCACCTTGCTGTTACTGATAACAGCTACCAACCTTACCAAATATAAAATACATTAAATTGTGTAAAATTTGTAGTAATTCTCCAAGGAATTATTAGTAGATTCAGATACAATATTGGAGTGATACAAAGGATGGGTAGAACCATATTTTTCTTAGTGTTGTATAAATAGGCTTCTTGGAGCAGGAAGGTGGAGATTAGTCTTCTGAGAGTATGGTCTTTGTGGGAGTTTTATAACCTGATTTGTGTATGTGAAATAATGTTCTTGCGTATTCCTAGCTCATCTTTGTATAAGGGTCTAAATTTGTCTTTTTTGTCTGTTTTCCAAGTCTGCAGAAATAACAAAAGAATTTTGTAGTTTTGAATTTCAATTCTACATGGCCCCATTCTGCCACCTTCTGGTAGACTTCATTTCTCAGATGCTATATGCTGAATGTCATGACATCTAATTATTCATATCATGTTAGCAGATTCTATTTGGGGATAGGGTACTGCAGATATCAGTCACTTAAGCTGTGATCTCATTCTCACCGTGAGCCTCAAAGCCTCAGACTGACATCTGTTTCTTAGTTTTAGATGTGCTAAATGTTACGGGACGAGAATACATGGTGGTATGTGGCTGCTTACCACAGGGTACAGTGGGGCTGTTTATCACACAACATGTGCTCATAAGTACGTTTCTACCATGCTGAGGTTCCTTCACTTGTTACCTGATATCAAAACTCTCAAATTTATTATCTATTTATAACAGTCCAAATACAAACAACTTGGAAAGTAATAAAGAAATTAAAGTTGATAAAGCAGTGCAAAATTCTAATACAGAAACTAATGTTGTATGTGGTAATTTTTTGTTGGCACTTTAAAATGAAATGAAAATAAAATCAGAAAATCTTAATGCTTTTTATCCCTGGTTTTGTGGGACCTTGATATGTTTTCAAATTTCCAAAGTATTTCTAAGTTACTAAAAACATTATGGAAAGAAAAGTTGGGGGCTTAGCTCCATGATTGGAATATATGTCTAGCAAGTAGGTAGACTAGATAGATGGAGGGAAGGAGACAGGGAGATAGGGAGAGAAAGAGAGACTTTTGAAAATACTGTTTGCTTATTTAAAATAGATAAATCGAAAATAGTGGAATGCAGTATCCTAAAGTACTCAGAAATATATTTGCTATACTGAGGACCAATAAATGCCCTATAGGGGCTGTGCAGATAGTTCACTCTATCAAGTTTGAGGCTATGACTTCAATCTCCAGAAAGAATACCTTCAATGATTATCTTGTTCCCCCTTCTAAGTGGCGGAACATACTCTGGCCTTTCTTCTTGTTAAGCTTCATATGGTCTGTGGCTTATATGGTGTGCATTCTGAGCTTTTGGGCTAATATCCACTTATCAGAGAACATGTACCATGTGTGCCCTTTTGGGTCATTCTCACTCAGGATGAAATTTTTACTTCTGTCTATTTGCCTTCAAAATTCTTGAAGTTGTCATTTTTAATAGCATTCCACTATGTAAATATACCACATTTTCTGTATTCATTCCTCTGTTGAAGGACATCTGGGGTTGCGTCCAGCTTCTGGCTATTATAAATAAGGCTGCTATGAACATGTGTCCTTGTTAAATGTTGGAGTTTCGTTTGGGTATATGCCCAGGAGTGGTATAGCTGGGTCTTCAAGTAGGACTATTTCTAATTTTCTGAGAAACCACCAGATTGATTTCCAGAGTGGCTGTAATCCCATCAGCAATGGAGGAAAGTTCCTGTTTCTCCACATCCTTTCCAGCATCTACTGTCACCTGAGTTTTTTATTTTAGTCATTCTGATTGATGTAAGGTGGAATCTCAGGGTTGTTTTGATATGCATTTTTCTGATAACTAAGAATGTTGAATTTTCTTTAGGTGTTTCTTGGCCATTTGAGAGTCTTCAGTTGAGAATTCTCTGTTTAGTATTTTCTAATTGGGTTCTTTGGGGTTTTTGCAGGTTAGCTTCTTGAGTTCTTTATATATTTTGGATATTAACCCTTTATTGGATGTGAGGTTGGTAAAGATTTTTTTCCCAATCTGTAGGTTGCCAATTTGTCCTATTAACAGTATCCTTTGCCTTACAGAAGTTTTTCACTTTCCTGAGGTCCTATTTGTAAATTCTTGATCTTAGAGCCTGAGCCATAGGAGTTCTATTAAGGAATTTTCCACCAGTGCCAATGAATTGGAGGGTTTTGTTTGTTTTTCCACTTTCTCTTCTATTAGATTCAGTGTATCTGGTTTTATGTTTAGGTCCTTGATCCACTTGGACTTGAGCTTAGTGCAAGGTGGCAAATATGACAAAATATCTATTTTCATTTTTCTATATATAGACTACCAGTTAGATCAGCACCATTTATAGAAGAAGCTTTCTATTTTCCATTATATGTTTTTGGCTTTTTTGTCAAAGAGCAAGTGTACATAAGTATGTGGGCCTTCAATTCTCTTCCATTAATCGACCTGTCTGTCTCTGTACCAATACCATGCAGCTGGCTTGTTTCCCTCATCTTGATTTCAAATATCGTTGTTCAATAAAAGGGAAGCATGGGCCTTGGAGCAAGTGCTGAATCTAAGATTTGGGCAGGGAATATGTGAAATGAGCTTGGGGTGCTTGATGACTAGAGAAAGTGAGGATGTGTTTAGTTAGACATGTGCATGCTTGAGCATACATACACAGATGAGGCACATCACAGGGACACAGAGGCAATCAGGAGAACTTCCGGTAGCCACAGTGTGAATAAATTATATGGTGCTGAATTAGAGCACAAGGTATAAATATGTGAGTTGGTGACTGAGTACCTTGATGGGGGCAGAGACCTGTACTATCCATATAGAAGAACTACACTTGGCCCTCAGGATGTGGAGTGTCTGTCACTTCCTGAGTTCTGTGCATAATCATCTCTTTGCACAGAGTGCAGTATGGAAAGCTGGGTGACAGAAGTGTTCGAATGCTCAGTACATGAAGTGTCAGTACATGAAATGGTCAGTGTGTCTGCAATGATGACTCATGTTGAAAACACTGCCAGTTCTAGCTGAGGGACATTTTATAGTGTAAGTAACCGGTGCTTCCTAAACTTGTGAGTGGGGCAAAAGGAGGAAAATCTAGAGATTGTCTCAGCCAGAAGCATAAAGAGACATGGATACTAAATGGAGTGTGGCATCCTAGGGGGAATCCTGGAGCAGAAAGGACATTATGTGAAACCAGTGAACTGGTTAACCTTAATGTGTCAGTATCGATTGACTAATTATAAAAAGCCACCACATAAAAGCAAGCTGTTGTAGGATTTATGCAGCATTGTATATCTCAATGTGTTGTACAATAAAATCTTAGTTTAATGAAAGAAATTCTGATATGTGAAAGTCTGCAGAATGCAAATTATCTGCTTTGTCAAAAGCTCTGCTTGCTGTGGACTTTGAGTGGCAGGAGGGAGAAATGGTAAGAAGCTGGGGAACAGTCATGAAGGTGATGGCTCTCTCAGCGTCTTCACTGGGCCTGGATCTCTTGTATTTGTACATCAAGACAAATGAAGCTAGTGCACTCATCTCTAGATGAATGAAGATGGGTAATTTCTAGTTTGTCAGGTCTATTCATTAAAGCCTAAGGAGAACAACAGAAAAGAAATTGTAGACCTAAATCCAATTTTGCCAACAATTACATTAAATATAACTAGTCTTTACAAGATCCAGAAATGTGCTTTTTTTCTTGTCCATTGAATATTTTGGAGAAGATTTTTTTTTTTAATCAGGAAAACTGGGAGAATATACCGTATAAATACCGTTACACTTAATCCTATCTTGACAAACAAGAATTACCTAGGTAACAAACCTCTTATCATGTTTTTGAGGTAGGTCCTAATTGAGTCTATGCAGTCCCCATCAAAGTTCCAGGTGGCATTCTTTAAAAATTAGAAAAAACAATGTAAAAATGTATATGAAACAAGGCAGGGACTAGACAAAGTGGGCCTTAGGAGAATAAATGCACATTGGAATTTACTTCAGCTCTAAAACAATGAAATACGTAGAAAAATATATGCAGCTGTAAACTTATATCAAGTGATGTGTTTGTTCTTTCTCATAAAGAGCTTAGTTTTTGATGTCTGTGCGTGTTTATAAGTGAGTGTGAGTGTGAGCATAGGCTGCGGAACTAGAGAGAGCAGGAGCTGGGGAGATGTGGAGAGAAGAGAGGAAGAACAATATTGCTTGAGAGCACAGAGGAGATGAGGGAGCACAGGAACAAGATGGGGTCAGGGTGTAGAAGAAGATGGGAGAAACAACAAGAACAAGGTTTGTTTGAAAATGCCATGATGAAACCTAATGTTGGAGATGCTGGTTAATTTTGAAATAAAACAGAGAGCAAATAAGTAAGCCAAATCCAGGCTATAGAAGCTAGTAAACAACAGCATTGCATTAGAGTTCTCTAGAGAAACAGAACCAATATAAAGTGCACATATATACTTTAAAGGGTATATGTTTGGCTGGCTTCTACTTCAAAGTTCAAAGTGTCTTCTGAGATTCATCCAGTCACTTAATTGTAATCCTCAAGGCAAGACAGGAAATCCACTGGGCAGACTCCAAACTCTGCATCTCCATCCAAGTCTGATGGCAAAGTGGTCTTCAGATCTCCAACTCCTTTTTCATCTTTGTTGACTGCAACAAACTTCTTTCTTGTGAGTTGTTTCCACTCCCTGTTTTCCTCAGCAGCTTTCCTCAGCAGATAGCCCGTGGCTCTGGCATCTTGAACATCTTGGGGTCTCCAAGTCAACTTCAACTTCACAGCTTGTTCCAATGTCTAGGATCCACACATGATCTCCTGGGCTCCTTCAAAGGGCTTGGGTCACATCTTTAGCTCTGTCCTCTGTTGCACTCTAGGCTCTGGTTGACTCCACTCCACTGCTGCTGCTGTTCTTGGTGGTCATCCTGTAGTACTGGCATCTCCAATATGCTGGGGTCTTCTGCTGCAACTAAGCTTCACTAATAGCCTCTCATAGACTCTCTTCATGGTGGCAAACCTCACCTTCTTTGCATAACCTCTCCAGGCCTTGTCTGTCAACTACAACTGAGGCTGCACCTCTACCAGTGGCTTCTCACATCTCAACTCTCTTGATGAATGCTATGCTGAAAATCATAGACATTCAGTATGACAGGGAAGGTAAATGGATAGCATAAATCTGTTCAAAATGATGAAATCTACATATAAAATCCTAAGAAATGCACACAAACAAGGGAGGGACTAGTAAATTAGCCTGTTAGCATTCGGTGATGGTCTGTGTATGCTCGGCCAGGGAGTGGTACTGTTAGGAGGTGTGGCTTTGTTGGAGTAGGTGTGTCCTGTGGGTGTGAGCTTTAAGACCCTCATCCTAGCTGCCTGGAAGCCAATTTTTTAGCAGCCTTCAGATGAAGATGTAGAACTCTCAGCTCCTTCTGCACCATGCCTGCCTGGATGCTGCCATCCCTCCTCCCACCCCTATGATAATAATGGACTGACCCTCTGAACCTGTAACCAGTCCCAATTAAATGTTGTCCTTATAAGCGCTGCCTTGGTCATGGTGTTTGTTCACAGCAGTAAAACCGTTAACTAAGACACACACACACACACACACACACACACACAGTGCAGAAAAGTAATGGGATGGGAGTTAGAAGATTTACACTGTAAGATTTTAAGTTGTGGCAGTTGTGCAGTTTCCAAGTCAGCATGGTATGTGAAGGACCTTGACACAGTTGATAAAATAAAAGGCCAGGGCCCAGAAGTAGATACACATATCCAACCACTTGTTTCAGTCAGGGCAAGTGAAGTTTAATTGTAAATGGATATGCACATTGTTGTAAATCTACACAATGGAATACTTACTAAAAATGTGAGCTATTCAAACTATGTAGGTAAGTGCCAGTCACTGTGCTATACTACATGAATTTCACTTGCTATGTCAAGCCATATTTGAGTAACAAGGTCAAGGTTGTATCATTTGTCCTCCACGTGAAGGCAACGTCATTACATACTAAATATGATTCTATGTCTTCCTTAACCTTTAGACTTCTGTACATAATTTTGCTAGGCCCCAGTGTGCTTGCAAGCATAGATATGGACATGAAATTGAAAGGCTTCAAGGAGACTGACCACCTGAAGGAAAGAGTACTATGGCAGAATCTCAGACCCTTGGCAGCAGGTCCAGCAGCCCACCGTGCCCACCACTTTCACCTCCCTCCCCATCCATGAAAAACTGAAACTGATGAACGGTGCTTCTGGAGTGTCAGCTCGCACAGCCCCAGAGCTGTCTCCTCTTCCTGAAGTGGGCGTGATCAGATGAGCATGGTGCCATAGTCGTGCCTTCCAGTGCTCAGGGACTCTGAGACAAGGGGTCTCAGATTCCAGGCCAGCCTTAGCAACGTAACAAACTCCTGTCTCAAAATACAGTGTCTTCGTCAGTACAGTACCTGTTCAGCATGTGTGAGACCCCTGGTTGAATCCCCAAATAGCATTGTGGTGGGTGGTGGGAATCACATAATACTGCTGATATTATTCACTTGAAAAGACTTTATGAGTCTTAATATCACAAATGCAGAACTTATATATGGCAAAGTACTTAGCAAATATATTGCTAATATTTGCTATTAAATATGTATATGTATGTAAGCCTGTATACTGTGTGTGTGTGTGTGTGTGTGTGTGTGTGTGTGTGTGTGTGTGTGTGTGTGTTGCATCTCTTGGCATTCAGAGCAAATTTACCTCCAAAAACTGCGGTTGTTTCTTGTAATTCCAGTTTAGTTGGAGCTGCAGTTGTTTCTTTCAGGCAGTAGATGCCAGCAGAGTTCTTTTAAAATAAAAACCAAGTCCCTTGAGCAGCGCCATAGCAACAGCATCCTAGTCACATTACTACAGACAAATATTTTAAAATGAAATATTCTATGTTCTGCAGGGTCTTTTGAACAAAAGGAACCAGTTTTATTACCACCACCAACAAAAACCTATCAAACATAGCACTTTCAAGATACTCAGTTTGTTAAGTTTACTTTTTTTGCTATAATGATTTTAAATTTTATGAACTTTAGTTAAATGAATCCCAATTGTTTGAATGTGGGGCTTTCTGTATTTAAGCAGCATCAAACATAAGTCTGGCTAGATGTCTGTTAAAAAACATAATAGCTGAACTACTATGTTTAGTAATGTGTGTCAGGGGCCGCCATGGGAATCGGGGAGGCCCGTGCAGCAGATATGAATGCAGGAGCGTTTCTCAGAATTCTACACTTGCACTTAATGAGCAAATAAGAATGAAGACAGACTTTGATTGTAGAAAACTATGAAAAATCCGATAATACCACTTCTGCTATTAACTGTATAAATTACTTAGTACTTACTAGTTTATTTACAATTAGAGTCCTTTTGTTAACAATAATGTTTTCTAGTATTTGGTGATTTTAGTTAGACCTTTGGGGTGCTAAAAGTAATACTTATATGTTGTATTAATCTTATAATAATATGTAATAATATGCATATATGTAATCATGTGCTCATGGATTCAAATAATATGACAGGAGCACAAGCTGGTAAACAGGCAGTATGTGTGACGTGATGAGGGCGTGGCAGCAGAGTGCCTGCTTTGCTGTGTGTCCTGTAGCAGTGCTCTGCTGACCGAGTGACTGCTGAGCATGCCGGTGAGCAGAAGGTTAGCTGAGAGCCAGTCGGGAACTGAGCGCGTCCGTCTGCTTCTTGCCTGCTGGTCACTGTGCTCTAGACACATTTAGACACTGCAGGCTTTCTATTTGACAATTTTAAGAGCTCCACATTTTAAGGGTGAAAGGTTAGTCATGTAGGGCCTACTGTGTACTTGTCTGTCCTGGTTAGATTACTCCAAACAGAGCCCTGCAGGCTTTTATGTGGCAGAGCTTTCTGCTCAAGGCTTCCCCGGCAGGCCTGCCTGGGAGCCCGCAGGTGTGCTGCCTACTTAGACTACGCTACTGCTTATTTTATTTAACATTTTTGTTGTTATTTATTGCATTAAAATAGTTAACAGGAAATATGAACTCAGATATATTTCAGAAAGACTTTTTAAAAGTCTTTCCCTTTCTTTTCCCTCATTTCCTTTATTTGAACTTCCAAAGAACCATACATTTCTGACACACATGATGTAAAGATGCAAATACTCAAAATACTTCTTAAATGCCACCAGTACCTTTATTTTGCAAACTGGACATGACTTTCTTTTAATTATATGTGATGTTTCTAAGAGATCATTAAATTAGAAGACCAAGGAAACAGCAGTCCTCTGTGTTAGGAGCAGCCAAATGTCAGGGATTCTTTTCTTTCAATGAAAATTTCTTGGCTAATAGCCTATTTATAAACTTACAACTTTTAGTTACCATATGATTTTATAATTTAAATCTGATTTTTTTTCTCATTCTTTCCAAATATTAGAATGCTTTAAAATGTACTATTTATAGGCAGGCACATATCTAAAAATAATTTTTAATAGGCGGTACTGGTATGCTGTTTCTATAATTTCTATATTATTAACTTTGAGTGAGTTAGTAACTTTGAATCCTTTGAAATTCTGAAATTAGTTTAGATTTTTTTCTTAGCTTTGACATGCTATCCGTTGATATCTTTTCATACTAATTTTGATGAAAAGTTAACTACATAAAGAATCATAAAGTCTGTATATCAGCTGACTTCTTATAAACTAACTCTAGCGTGTTACTGTTTGGCCTCTGGTTATTTACATGGGCTTGTAATACATGTTTAACTAGTTTTCCACATTTTCAAAAATACTTTTTATCCTTCTCTATAAATGAGTTTTTATAGTTACTGTGTTCATTCTCAGGCATATTAATATCAGAAAACTCGAACCTAGAACCTTTAACAGATATTGCAAGTTTTAAACTATGCATCTCTAGCAGAGATGAGAAAGGCACACTAATGTACTGTTTTATATTAACAGGAAACAGCAGCAGTAGTGGTTTGCAAACCCTGCTGACAGGAAGTTTAATACATGCATAGCTCTTAGCTTCTTGGTAGGAAGTTGAGCTCCTTCTGAAAACATTTGCAGTTACTTCAGAGTGTAAATGCACCCGAATGGCAGCTCACAAAGAACTGTCCTGTGGCCAGCACTCTGGCACGCCCACCGCCCTCCAGAAACTGGAGGGGTTTGCTAGCCGACTGTTTCACAGGCACTCCAGAGGCGCCACACAGGATCAGAGGGCAGCTCTGGAAGATGACGGCCTTCGGGGCTCTGAGCACACTGCTGCGTGGGACAGATCCTGTGAGTGGTTTGCTTTTGTTTTTAAACTGATAGGTTGTAATTAGCAGCTTAAGTACTTGGAGTTTTAGGATCAAATGCCAGTTTTGTCTGTTTTTTGATTTGCATAAGGGCTTTTTTTCAAGATGGTGAGAAAGTTCATAAAAAATAAGTTGAGCTGTTTTGTTCTTTTTTTTTAATTTTAAGAGTACCTAGGTCAAATATCAATTACAAAATATCAGTGTTATTCTTACATAATTTCTATTATATGTCATGTGTTCTAAAGTATAAATAATGATCTGCTTACTTTTAAATTTCTTTTATTTATAACTAACCTTATGTTTCCAAAGTGAAAAGAAACATTTATGTACATTTGTATTAAGTTTGTCATCTTATTTTAATGCATATGTAAGAGTCACTTCAAGACTTAGAGACAAGGCCTTCTGAAAAAAGCACATTATTAATCTATGTAAAATTTTACATATGTTACATGATGAATATCAAAATCTTTCATACTTGTATTTTATATCATGTATAAAATAGATTAAACAAATTCTGTAATGTATTTTTTATCTTTAGGACTTGTTAAAATGTTCAGACTTACTGTTTTGCTAAAATGATTTGGCATCTTTGGCAGGAAGATTAAAGGCTGAGTTTTCACATAAACAGCAGCAGTGGTAGTGGTGGTGCGTCCATTCCCCATCTTAGCTTTGACCCTTCCCAAGGAGCATGCAGTGTGACTGAGAAGCAGCCATTGCCCTTGGCATTATAGCCTTTTCTACTGCGTTTACGTCCTAGTCTCCTTGTATTCATGGATTGTAAAGCAGTTAAGTAAGAGAGCTTATTTTTAAAATAAAATGTTCTTATAGATGGCTCTGGGGAAGCTCAGGCTACTGATTTACTATGTCAGAATTGCTTTTTAACTCCTCAAAGCTACTTTAGGAGATAGAAAAAAGGGCATATTCTTGTACAAAACAGTTTTCATTCAACATACTCTATGTGTGAGTGTCTGTGTGTTTGTATGTGTGCATACGTGTCTATGTATATATATGCATATGTGCACATGTCTGTGTGTGTATATATATGTATATATGTGTGCACATGTGTCTCCGTGAGTCTGTGTCTGCTTCTGTCTGTATCCTTGTGTGTGTGTGTGTGTATGTGTGTGTGTGTCTTTATCTCTGTCTGTGTTTTCACATAAGATCTCACAGTGCAGCTGCTGATTCAAGGAAGTAGACCCTCCTGCCCAGCTTCCTGGGTGCTAGGATTCTAACCCTGCACCATCATGCCCAACTTCTCAAAAAGATCACATTACTTCAAGTTAGCTTCACTACCTAAGAACTTAACACACAAGGAGTCTCATAGTTGTCACAGTGAACCATGAAAAACTGGAATAATGGCTCAGTATTCAACTTGTGTGACAAAGTCTCCATGGCCTGGTCCCTGCTTTGTAAATTGTAGTCTTCTAACCCTTTTGGAGATACCTTTGTGTTCTTTAAAGGTATTTTTAATTTTAAACGAGGACAGAGTTGATTTTCTGCTTTGGAGTGAGTATAATGGAATTTAATCATTGGAGGTTCTGTTTGACCTAGACTAAACAGGTTGTAAGTGTACAAGACCTATATACTTTCTGAAATATTGTTAAGTGCAGTGGCAGAATACAGTTTTGTAACATAATTTCTTCTAAAAAATTAGACTTTAAGAAATACTGTTTTTGTCTTTTCTTTTGAAAAGACATGAGGATCATGGCTTTAAAACCCAATTATGGCCAAACATTAGCATTCTGTGAATAATGAGCTTGAGTAAGAAATGGCTAAGGAACAACCAACGTTCAATGAGTGTTCCTCCACCCTCTTCTCCTTTTCATATCCTCAAAATAGTCTAATAAGCACTGTGATTTCATGTGTGAGGAGGAACACAGGAAGCATATGCTCTGTGTGTCGATGCCCAGGAGGAAACACAGGGAAGAGAAACCGTGATCCTGTCTTTTCTGTTTTCTGCATTTATTTATTTGCGTGATGAAAACAGTTCTGTATTCATTTATGTATGTGCTAAGGATTGGAGTTTTAATGAATACTTGTTTGGAGTAGTGGGTGGAAATGCTTAAGTGTAGGAACCAGAGGACAGCTTGTAGGGGTCGCTTCTCTTCTTCCCGGGTAGGTCCTGGGGATTGAACTCAGGTCACCAGGTTCAGGGACGATCAGAGCCATCTCACTAGTCCAAAGAAGAGCTCTGGACAGTGAGGAGTTTTCAGGCATTGTTGGATTATTGGAAGCTACTAAGTGAAGTTTACATGCATGGGGGTTTTACCAGAAAATGGAAGGCTGTGTCTCCTGACACCCCAAGGGGTGCTGTATCCCAAAGTGCTAAGTGTAAGTCACAATTTAAAAATTAGGTACATGGACTTGAGCAAAGATTGAAGGTTACTTTAAGCAAATGTAGCTTTGGTTTTTGAAAAGGTGTTTTGGTTTCATTTTGTTTTGTACTGTGCTCAGGCTATCTTTGGACTCAATATGTAGCAGCCCGTGCTGGCTCCCACTGGCTGCCATGCTCCTGCTTGAACCTGAGAACCATAGGTGCCCCTTCCTTCCATCAGATGGCAGACTGAAATGTAATAAACTTTAATCAAAGTTCTTTTCTTCTCCAGGGATGTTTTTGTAGGAATAAATATAGAACATTGGCTACAGAGTTGTTTCTAGAGATTATAGCTTTCACTTTCAAATTAATTAATAATTCTTGATTGATAAAATACATCATAGCTATCTATTTCTATGCACGCTTAAGTAACAGCACAGAGGAATTCCTTTTGACATGACTCAGAATAAATGGGTTATTGGCATTCTTTGAATTGTCTTCCTAGAACATTTATTGTATTTTTCTTTTAAATACTTTTTATCATATCACAATTGCAGTTATATAAAACTGAAAGTAATCGAAGGTTTGCATGTTGTGAGCCATTGATTTTCACACACTTTAACAGCATCTAGGCTGCAGCATTTTAAAGAGCAAATGTGTTAATACCTTACAGCACTTTACCTAAACTTCCCCAGAAAGGCTTGTCAATTTCTTTTGTGGATACAAGTTAATTTTAGTGAAGTACACTAAATTACACTAAATGCTGTAATGACTGAGGATATGCCTTTCCTCAGAACTCGGCAGCTCATATGACTGTAATAGACTATCATTTTTATCCTTCTGAAGCTCTTTAAACCCAATTTGTTAGTCTGTTGAATTTCTGTAATTGTAACTTCTGAATTAATTTTTAATCTTTCTAAATTCTGCAACTATTTTATGATCTCATTGATTATAATCAATTTCTACTCATTAGAAAAATATTTTATATTTATTATATCATAGTTTATAAACTGATTATAGAGGCCAGAGAAATGACCCAGAGTTAAGAGCACTTCCTCCTCTTGCAGAGGACCTGCCTTCAGTACCCAGAACCCACATGACAGTCCACACCTCCTGTAATTGCTGTTGCAGGAGATCCAAAGACCTCTTCAGGCCTTAGGCATCAGGCACACATGTGCTACACATACATTTTTGTAGGAAAACATTCATACACATGATGAAAAAAGAAATCACGTTTAAAACTATGATTGTAAAGATTCCAAAGATTATGATTATAAAGATTCTGGGGGGAAAAAAAGATTCTGGGGGGAATTAGAAATCAGAACCAGTAGCATCCAGAAGCAGTGTAACAGTACTCAGAATGTTGGACTGTAATAGCAGAAAGCCTGTGGAGCGTCTTTATCCCTTTCCCTGTCCCCCCCTTTCCCCTATGGCTGTGTGTGTGATGCTGGGAGTATAATTGAACAGGGTGGGTAGGCGCGTGATATTTCCAGCCATATTAACATCATTTTTTTAAAATGGGAAATCATAATATAATGACACCTTAGATAAAAGAGCCAAAAGAATCTGTAGTATGCAGTCAGGATAATTTAATTGCGTAGTCTTACAAAGAAGTGCATATAGCTAGCATGCTTTGTGCTTGTTTGTGTTCGGTCTTTAATTCGGGCTAATGTGATTAAAACTACAGCAAATATGACAGTTTATGATAACCTAATAGTGAAATCCCTACTTGACCATATTTGTTCAGGATACTCTGATGGGAATTTCCTTTTGCAGTTTCTTTCTGTGTTAAGATTTGCTCATAGTAAATATGTCTTTCAGATATTGGCTCTTAACAAGACTGTCAAAGTACCCCGTTCCTCCACGTTTCATTCTCATTGAAGCCCACGTCCTTTCTTCATGTTCTGACCATCCTCTGCTCACTTTAGTGAGACTTAGTTTATGATGGTAGAGCTGTGTTTCTTTTCGTCCTTGGGTTGTGTCTGTCTGTGTGGTTTGATTTTGAACTCTTTAGAGACATAAAGAGTTCATTCTGACACACTGTTCTGAGTAAATGCTTTATTTTATATCCTTTAGACTTATGCTGATGGATTCTTCTAACTTGTTCTTTTATGGTGTTTACAGTTTCTTTGAAAGGTTTACAGATATTTAGTAAAAATACCAAAATACTCACCCACCCCTAACAAATACTGTATCCTCAATGGCCAGGCATTTAAGGGCCAATGCTACATTCCTATTATACGGTCTCTGAATCCAGATGGAGCTGAACTCTCACTCTTCCCTCAAACTCATAAATACTCAGCTACCTCCTCTTTCTGTTAAGTTCTTTTTCTAGATGTTTTACATCACTGGAATTGTACAGTATGTAACCTATTGGTTTTGTGTTGCAGAATATATAAGTAGTTGCTTCCTATTTATTGATAAATAATCCTTTGTTGTGTGGCTAGAATAGATTTGCCTTGTCTGTTCTGTGATTGACTAACAAAAGAATTATTTCTAGACTCTGACTATTTGGATAATGTTATGATAAACATTTAAAAACAAGTCTGAGTGAACAAGGTTTTTAGTAAATATATAGGGGAAGACTGGGAATAAAATGATTGTATCATATTTTTATATTTTGAAAAGACAGCCAAGGCTAGAGAGATCCCTTAGCAGTTCAGATGTTCTTCCAGAGGTCCTGAATTCAATTCCCAGCAACCACATGGTGACTTACAACCATCTATAATGGGATCTGATGCCCTCTTCTGGCGTTTATGAAGACAGTGTACTCATATATGTGTGTGTGTGTGTGTGTGTATGTATGTGTGTGTGTGTATATATATATATATATAACAAATATACGTATACATAAAATAAATGAATGGTTTTTTTTAAAAGAAGAAGAAACAGCCAGCATACTTTCTCAAAGTCGCTGCCCTGCTCTACCCTTTCCCTTGTGCTTGAGAGGAGTGGAGTTCCTTCACATGTTCCTCGGGACTTGGTGTCCTCAGTCTTGTGGGGTAGATCCAGTTTGAACTTATATTTCACAGTAGGTTTCAGTCTCTGTGTCCATAATATCTAGTAGTATTGGTTATTTTTACAGTCGCAGAAGCCATTTGTCTATCTGGTTTGGACACGTGCATATTTAAATATTTTGTCTATTTTTAAAATTAAAGTGTCTTCTTTTTATTAAGCCTTAAGAATCTATTATATATTCTGAATCCAAATTCTTTGAAGAATTGTAACTTGCAAGCATTTGCTCTCAGCTTCTGGCATGTCTCATCCTTCCTTAGAATAATATCTTTGAAGGAGGAAAGGTCACCACTTTAATGAAGTCAGTTTTATCTTCCTCTTCCTTTGTGTATTGTGCCTTTTGTACCAGGCCTTAGTAATCCTTGTCTTACTGAAACCCATTCATATTTTTAATTGTGCTTTCTCCTATGGGCCTATTTTTCAGTTTTATATTTATTGTGAAGTATGAGCTGATACAGATTTTTATATGAGTATTTGGCTTTTTTATTTTTATTTATTTTATTTCATTTTATTTTATTTTATTTTTGGTTTCTCGAGACAGAGTTTCTCTGTGTAGCCCTGGCTATCCTAGAACTCACTTTGTAGACCAGGCTGGCCTCAAACTCAGAAATCTGCCTGCCTCTGCCTCCCAAGTGCTGGGATTAAAGGCATGTGCCACCACTGCCCAGCTGAGTATCTTTTATTAGTTCATTTTTTTATGAAAACTTCCCCCCATTGAACTATCTTAAGTCCTTTGTCGGAACTCACCCATCTCAAGACATACATGTACCTATGAACCCACAGCTCTGTTTCAGTGAACGATGTATATTTGTTCTTACGCCAACCACACTGGTTTGGTCATTACGAGCTTTGAAATCAAGCAGTGTAATTTCACTAATTTTGTTCTTTTACCAAAATTACTTTAGCTATTTTGAGGGCTTTGTCATTCCATATAAATTTCTGAATCAACTTATCATTTTCTAAAGAAAAGCCTATTGAATTTCTCTAGATATGGTATGGGATTCATTGATCAGTTTGTGAGAAAGTATCATCCTAATAACAGCCTGTCCCGCTCCATCTCTTTAGATTTGTTACGTCTGTGATACCTCTGAGTTCATCTCTGAGTACTTTATTTCTACTAATGCTTTTGTGAATGATATCATTTCTTAATTTCACTTTTAAATTCTTTCCTGCTTATTTTTTAAATTATTCTTAGTAGTTTCTTTTTATAAATTTAAAATTCTCTTCAGATTGGATCATGTTGTCTTCACATAAAGCTTGTTATGTATGGGAATGTCTTTAATATTTCTCATTAGTTCCCCTGGCTATGCAAAGTTTACTCAGATGAGTGCTTTGTGCCCCTCTTATTGGAAAAACAGTCCGTCTTTCACTGTCAAGTGCGATATAACTTCCTGGAATTTTCTCTGCACATCATTCTGAGAAAGCCCCTTCTACTCTGAGTTCTTGAGAGGATTTTAAGGCTGCTGGAGCTTTATAGCAGGCTGCACATGCTGGTGGTCCTCTGGTTTGTCCTTTGTGCTACTAAAGTATTTTATTCCTTTGCCTTCAACATGGAGCTGTCTTGTCTTCCTGAGGTAAGCCTGTGCAGCCATGGGGTATAGTGCCTTCAGCAGACTTGCAGGCACTTGGGTAGAGATCTCTGCATCAGTATCTGTGGAGTATGCTGCTTTGTAGCTTTGTTTAGGTCTTTGCCCAGTCTTGTTTTCAGCCCGCAGAAAATGAGTCACAAGTGTTCTTTGCTGTTCTGTGTAATTCTGACTACTCTGTCCTGTATAAAATTGGTTTTGTATTTGATATCTTTATAGTATTCCTTTGTGAACCCATTTGGATTTGAGCTTTTAGTTATGGGAAAACCTTTTATCTATTTTAATAGTTTTTAAATTTCTTTTTCTTTTATGTGTATTAGTGTTTTGCCTGCATATATGCTTATGTGAGGGTGTCAGAAGCCCTGGAACTGGAGTTACAGACAGTTGTGAGCTAACATGTAGGGCCTGGGAATTGAACCTGGGTACTCTGGAAGAGTAGCCAGTGCTCTTAACCACTGAGCTATCTCTCCAGCCCCTATTTTAATATTTTTATGTGCCAATTCAGGATTTCTACTTCTCTATGAGTTAGTTTTGGGTAATTCATAACTTTTAAATAATTTATCCATTTTTTCTGATTGAGTTCTGGTAATTTGTATTTTTTAATAATTTACCTAAATCATCTTATATGCTTAGCATGAAATTGCCAATCATGTTTCTTTGTAATCTTTTGTCGAGCCTTTTGTCATGATACTCTTTTTTTATTCTTTAATTCAGTAATCAGTGTTTTGTCATGAAAATGTTCCTCAGTATTTGTACTTCTCTATTATTGGTAAGATTTGTAATTTTCAATCTCTATCACATTTTCAATTTTATTGGTCATTTCTTCCATTTTCATTAGTTTCAACAAAATGGGAGAAATGACCACCTTGGGACCTGCTAATCACCCACAGTTGTCTGTTTCCACAGTTGTTTCACAGATGGTAGCACAGTTCTTACTGTGAGGTTGTGGAACCTCATGGACATGGGGTCCATTCAGCCAGCATGAAGCCTGGGAGCATACCAGAAACGGTTGTAGGTTGTTTCCTTGCTATACAGAATACTTCCTTATTTTCCTTGGGATTTCTTTGTGATATAGTATCTGAGGATTTGAGGATTTCCCAAATTTCTCCTGTTGTTGATTCTTTAATTATGCTTTAAAAAATTATTGAACATGTGTGTGTGTGTGTGTGTGTGAGAGAGAGAGAGAGAGAGAGAGAGAGAGAGACAGAGAGAGAGAGAGAGAGAGAGAGAGAGAGAGAGAGAGAAGGAGGGAGGGAGAAAAGGAAGGAGGGAAAGAGGGGGAGGGAGGGAGGGAGAGGGAAAGGTATGATATGTGCATGCCATGTCACAGATGTAGAAGTAGAGGACTGACCACCTACAGGAGTTGGTTCTGTCCACCCACGTTGTGGGGCCCGGGGATAGAACTCAGGTCGTCAGGCTTGGTGCCAGATCCTTTCACTCAGCCATCTTGCAAGCCCTTAATTATGCTTGATAAGAGAATGTATTTTAAAAGATTGAACAAGCCTTTTGAATTAATTAATTTATTATTTTGTTTTACATATTAATACAGAGCATTTTCATGTACATTGTAAAAGAATAACATTCTGCTGACTTTTAGCACTATATGTGTATGAGTTTTCAGTGTCATTGTATAAGTTTGATTTATCCATATTCACTTCTGTCTACTTTTCCTATGATTTATTAAGAAAAGAGCCTTGAAGCCAACTCTAACCATGCTTTGCATCACTGAGTGTCAGTGAACAGTGAACCTCCTCTGTGGTAGCAGCTCCACTAGATCATAATGGAGTACAAGCCTTCGTATTGCATAGTGATGCTATAGCTGTGCTAATTCCATAGGTCAGGGCATTGTTCATGCCTTTATAGAAATACTGCCATCCACGAACTTATTACTCTGATAGCTGTATAAAGGTACACCACATAGACCATACATAATGCTTAGTAATGAGAGGAAACAGATTTGTTGCTGGCTTGTGTGTCTTTGGTACCATACTATTTAACATTGTTTTAGAACAGAGCCTTCTGTTTATATATTAGAATGTTTACTGTGAAGCAGTACATCAAGTTCACGCTTAAACTGCATTTGTGCACTGCATCATTTTCTCCAGTGTTTGACTCAGTCTCCTAGTGTGCTTATCATGCACCTTCAGCATGTGGAATGTATGACCAGTCTTCCCAGGAAGCACATGACTGACCTGGGGATGAAGAAGGCACTAAGGTGCATGCATCAGTGAGAGCTGTTGCTTGTTTGCTGGGCATGTTCCATTCTTTTCTAGCTGTGATCTGTAAGGACAAGGGCACAGAGACAGAAACTATGGAAGGGTGTTCTTCTTTGGAAGCAATGAAATGAGCAGAGATTCCAGAAAGACCTCTCTAATTTATGTAAGACAAACTTCTCGTGATGATTTGCACTGAAGACCAGGTGCACAGGTGTATCCCGTCAGCACCATGGGGTTCACAACAATCATATTTGCAAGGTAGAAGCCCGGCAGTAGTGGTATGCGCCTGTAATCCCAGCACTTGGGAGGCAGAGGCAGGCGGATTTCTGACTTCAAGGCCAGCCTGGTCTACAGAGTAAGTTCCAGGACAGCCAGGGCTACACAGAGAAACCCTGTCTAGAAAAAAACAAAACAAACAAACAATAAATAAATATTTGCAGTGTACAAAGGGAAACATGGATTTACAATAATGTTGGATTTTCTACTAGCTCTGGGTGTTTACATGATTAGGAATCATTATTCATTACAAAATTAAAATGGGTGGTCTCTTGAGTCCTGTCTTCATAAACATGAAGCATTAGGGGAAACCCTCAGTGAGCTAATGTGGAGGGAAATTGCTTGCCAGAGCACAGTTGGCCTGCACCTATTATATGCTTATTTATGCCATGGGGTCCACTGTGGAGATGTCTGCACAACAGAACTGCTTACAGACACATCCTGTATACTGTATTCCTGCTTCAGACAACACATGGTTGCACAGTTATTAAATCACCTACTTCTCTTTCAGTTTTGTCAGTGTCTGCTTTCTTACAGTAGGAGCTCTTCCGTTCCAAACAGGTGCTACATTTCCAGCTGTGTTGCTTGTATATTGAATGGTCTTGGCTTCTTGAATATATATCAACAAAGTATAGATAGATACTCCCAGTATCTTCTAGATAGGTGTGGTGATGTGTCTCCCTCCTTTCATTTTTCCTGTTTGTGTTTTTAGGCTTGGCATCTCTTATAGATGACCCATATTTGAACCTTGTTTTTAATCAGGTTGATAATTACTACCTTTTGATTTGTAGTTCTTTTATTACATCTAATGTAATTGTTGATTCAATGGATTTATACCTTGTTTTATTCTTTCCTGTTTTATAAATTTTGTTCTTATTGTCTCTGTTTCCCTATTCTAATGTTTAATTTTTATTGAGCAAACACAAATTATACTATTTGAAAGTCTCTGTTGATTTTTTTAACTGTTAAAATATTTTTCTTAGTAGATGGTTTTTGGTGTTTAACGATTTTATCTGATAATCTATTTTAGGATATGATTGACATAATTCTCTAGTTAAATAGTACTTCTTTGAACCAATAAATGTCTTATCTAAATATGATTATTATCTTCGTCTATATTGCATCTATACATTTTTAAACTCATACCTAGCAGTTTAAGGTTTAATACTCACCACCATATATGCAGCCATGTATGTAAGACTATGTATAACCTTTATATGTGTGTGTGTGTATATGCATACATGTAGGTATATACACATATGATCCTTTTTTTTTTCTCTTTTGGTATTCATTGTGCCTTCCTGTCAGCTTACCCTCTAATAGCATTTCATTGTCATCTGAAAACCCCATTGTGCATTTGTACTTAAAACACATGTCCTCTACTGTAAATTTTTCTGGAGATGCTCTATTTTACATTTGTGGATGATCATTTTCCTGGATATACAGTTATTACTGGGCAGTTTTGTTTCTTGTTTCTTCTAGCATTTCTATATATCATTTCACTGTCTTCTGTTTACTCTTAGTTCTAATAGAGCAGTTAACACTCATTGCATTGTTTTTTTCTTTGTACATTAGTACTGATTTTTCTCTTGCTACATTTAAGATTTCTTCCTTTGTTTTCATTGTTCAGTAACTTGAATTTGAAGTGTCTAGGTGTGGATGTCTTTGTGTTTGTCCTAGTTAGCATTAGCTTAACTGTTAGCTTCACCTTGGTCTTGGATTAGGGGTTCTTCTTTCAATAGGGCATTGTCAGTCACTGTTCTTTTAAACAAGTCTCCTCGCTTTCATCTTGTTTCCTATTAGATGTATGCTGGGCTTCAGATTGAATACCCGTCTAAGACTCGCACTTTCCTTGGTGTTTATTCTTCGTATTTACACATCTATCTTCAGCTAACATTACAGGGTTAGATCCCATTTCTGAAATGGGATGTTAGTATTATAGCGAATTTAAGTTTTTATATTAATTTGTCAGATCTCTACATGTTATTTTTTCATATTTCTCTTTTCTGTACTAAAATTTCCATCTGTATCATTCTCATCAAATCTTTAAACAGTTCTTTATTTCATCTAACATTTTACTAGCCAGTTGCAAATATATTATAAATTGTACATAAATCCCATTTCTGCTTATTCTTCTCATGAATGATGTGTGTTTGGGCAAAAAAACAAGTCCTTAAAATAAGGTATTTGTAATAACTCTGTTTAATCTTTTTCCTCCAAGGATTGGTGTTTTTATTTCATTTCCAGCATCTTTAGTCCAGTTTGTAGATTTAGTGTCCATTATGCTGGTGGGCTGTGTGTAGATTGGGAAGCACACATTTGGTCCATCGCAGCTTTAAATTTTGGATCTCAAATGGGGCTCACAATGCCCTGTGGAGCCATTTTCTGCTGAACCTCTGTCTAGACCACCAGTCTGCTGCCTGCCTCTGCTCAGACATTAGGCTAGGGGAGCTGGGCATTCATTTCCCTACTAATTCCTTCTACTTCACTTTTTTTTTAAACTGATAGTATTACAGTGTAGTTTGGGGCCTTCTCTGACAGTGCAGCTGTTAAGCCTTCCAGACCAAGCTGGAGGGATCTGAGCAGACAAGAACACAGACTTGATCTTCCTCCCCAGAGGCCAGTGGTGCCTCCTGACATGCTTCTTAGCTGTCTGAGATGGCTCTGTACCAGAGCAGTGAAGTCCTTTCTAGCAGGTGTGCCCAGCTCTCTAGCTGTTCCTCAGGGGTTTGCTGACTGCCTGTTCATCAACCCTGCTGAAGCTCTGCCTCACAGACACGGGTCTCTAGTCCCTTCCTGTCACTAGTGCTGCAAATCTCAGGTTACCGCAGCCCACTCTCGGCCCACCCTGCCTCCCCACCTTGCCATCCAGACAGTCCTCAGAGAACTGCGTAATGGAAGGAGTGCCACTCCTGAATAATGATTACGAGTGAATTTGTTGTGTGTGGTCTTTTAAAAATAATACCTGGGTAATTTCAGATACTTAATGCTGAATTTAATGGAAATTTACAAGTGCTAGTCCCTGATTTTCCTTTATAAAAGAAGATTATAAGATAGCATTAATATTATAGTTCTCCCATGATACAGAATGTTTAAATAGTTAACATTTGTGCTGCAGTATAGCTTTTGGCTCATGAAAAATGAAAGCTGTCAGCGATCTGGGCAGCAGAATTCATCGCCAATAGTCACTAGCACCAGCACACAGCACTTGAGTCTCCCTGCAGCAGCAGCAGTAGGAGCTGCTGTAATGAAAGGCGTTTAGGCGCAATCATTCTGCTCTCGTTCCTCGCTGGATTCACCATGGGCTTGTGTGAGTATGTGAAGAAAACAGCATTCTAAAGATATTTTTGAAAGGTGTATGCTAAGCTCAGTGCTTAAACGGAGAGAATGTGGTAATTTAGAGATCATGTTTCCCTAAAATAAAAAGGTATTTTATTTGCTTTAGTTGGTTAAAGCTTCAGGGAAGCTACCTCTTGGTTAGAAGGAAACTGATAATGCTGGTCTAATGTTGCCGTGGTAACAACTCATGCTGATACGATTGAGAATATACATCCTGGTTTGCATTTTCTCTCTGCCATTTTGAGTTATTCTAGAGGTATATGAGGGAAGCTAGGATAGCTAGCTGGGAAAAAACCTAAACCTTGTTACATAAAATCTGGCATTCTTCTCTTATCTAGTAGTACCTCCTACTGGGCACTTAGGCGGTGCTTTAGGGGCTTTTCTTTTTTTAAAACAAAAGAGAGCTCTTGGTTTTCTGTGCCTGCTCCAGCATACGTGTTTACACCATCGCCTCCCTTAGAGAGATTAGCATAACTCCCTTTGCAGTCGGCTGTTGTTCTGAGCAATATGCTCTGGAGACGCTGCCTGTCATCATGAATGGTGAGTTGGTCTCGGAGGCTCTTCAGCTATATGTTTTTTAAAAAATATTTAATTGTACAAGAAAAAATATCTTGTAGATGTGGTTATAAAAGCCAGAGCTGTGGTAATGACATTTGTGTTGATGCTTTTAAAGTAGGCATTATTGTGAAGAGCTTGTAAAAGCCATTAGAACTGTAAACAACAGCAGAGCTGACAGCTCCAGCATCCCAGCTCTGATTGTCTTTATGGTGGATCTCTGTTCACTAGCACTGCCTTGTCTTCTGTATTGTAAAAATAAGCAGAAGACCCATATACTTACCACAAGGAGGTTTTTATTTTAATATTTGGTATTCAAGATAACCATATTTAACGTGCTTTTAATTACTTTTGTCATCCAAATACTATTTTTTTTAGCTTCTTTTGGGCACTGTTTTTAAAATACTAATTCTGAAAATAAGATGCTGCCAAAATTATATTGATTTTTTTTTTGAGGGTTGCTTTTAATTATAAGTGGTTTAAAATAGTGAATTAAGGATGAAATAAATATATATGTTTTGGCTTTGGAGGCTTTGTTAAAATTATTTTGGGAAAATGATTTATGAAACCAAATACGCTAGTGAAAAATTAATCTTTTGCTATGATTATTTATTTTTCTAAGCATGTTTAAAAGTGCTTTTATTTTTTTTTTCAAGAAAATCTGCCAAAGTGTATACTGCAGCTTATCACAAGGGCTGTTCACTTCAAGCAAACCTGTAGCTAAAAATAGACACACTGTTGTCAGAGGGAGTGTTTGCTTAGAGAGTCTCTTATTAGCATCTCTGCTGAGCCGGAAAGGGCTGGTCCAGTTGCCCCTTACAGGGGAGCATTATGTGGCCCTGTGATGATAGGGCTCCTGCCTAGGACATGCAGGGCCGGCTTCTGGATCAGGAAGATTTGGGCTGGTTTTTTGTTTGTTTGTTTGTTTGTTTGTTTGTTTGTTTTTTATGGTATAGTGAAGACATTCAAAGCCAAAGAACCTTTTCTTCATAAGTAGAGATGACTTCATTATGACGAGGGGATGCTCTTTATCCTGCTGCAATCTAAAATTGTCTTCTTCAATGCTGTTCACATTAGAGAGTGGCGATTGATACACAAGGGGTTGTCTTACATGCAAAACGTTAAGAATTGACTGGACAATTATGTTCCTGTTCCAGAGTAGAATTCTGATTTAGTTCTTGAAATTTGGGCTGATACTGTGAAATCAGTGTGTTGACATTTCTTAGAATTCTGCAGATATGAAACCCGGTTATCATGCTATTTATCTATCTATCTATCTATCTATCTATCTATTTGAATAAAGCTATACCTCCTTCAAAAGTTTGCACATAACCTTAAAATCTTTGCTAACTGCTGTGGTGCTGTTGAATCTTTCAATTGCTGTTCCTTCTTGTTTTAAGCTGTGGCTGAAAGACAGTGTTTATGTGGTTGATCGCAGTTACCTTCCCCTACAACCTCTTGTACCACACACGTGTGCTAATAACAAGTAGACACTGGCTTCTCCAAGAATGTTCAGTCTTACATAAATTCACGCCTGCTGTCATTGAGTGTTCTAGCCATTTTAAAATATGGGAAATTATAAGTGCGGCTTCATTAATAAAAATAATCAAATATTAGGCCATTTTATCTGAATCTAGAATTATCATGTGTTTCTGTGTGTGGTGCACACATGCAGCTATGTTTATCATGTGTCTGTGCGTGTGGTGCACACATGCAGCTATGTTTATCATGTGTTTCTGCATGTGGTGCACACATGCAGCTATGTTTATGTGGAAATAGCTGTAAAGCTGTTCGTTTCTCCTTCCTGATAAGTGCGTGTTCATCTCTGAGAATCTGCCTTTGGCCCTCTCAGTGCTGCATTTTCTGAGTGATCTCATCCCTGCCCACACCTCAGTCACCACCTGAGACATCCATTCCAAGAGTCAGCTTCACCTTCTCCCTTAACATCTGCTCCTTTATCTTTCTTTGGTCCTCACTTCTCGTAGTGACCCCACAAACCCACGTGGGAAGTGAAGTCAGAATTGGGGGTTGTTTGTAACTTGTCACCTTGGTTGTATATTTTGTCATTTAGTTCCATTGATTGTACATCAGGAGTTTTCTCCAGACCTAGTAACCCTGGGAAGGCCTTTAGAACTGGGCATCAGTCTCTGTTTTCAGCGCCCTTACACTGGCTGGACTGATGTACTCCTCCTGAGCTACATGCTGCGTGTCTCCTCTGACGTCTTTTCATACTGATTTTTAAATTGAAGTAAGTCCATTTCTTAATACAGTGTGAGACTTGCAATTCTGGAATTGGCACTAAAGTAAAGATTAAACTCCTTAGCAAGCTAGGGGAAATCCACCTGTGCACCGTGTATGAGTTATGATCTTCCATATTTATATTCTTTGTGGAAATCACAAGAACCATAATAGCTTTCAGTACCTCTATTACAGATTCTGAAGGTGATGTTTCTGTACTTTCAAAGCAAGGAAAGCAAATTATATATTTCGCTGTGAGTCTCCGACTCTAGATCTGGACCTCCAGAGTGAAAGCCATCCCGTGAAGACTTTAATTGTGTTCCTCTGTTCTTTCCTCTCTCTCTCTCTCTCTCTCTCTCTCTCTCTCTCTCTCTCTCTCTCTCTCTCTCTCTTTCTCTCTCTCTCTCTCTCTGGCATCTAAAGATTGCTTGTAAATGCAAGAAGAGCCTTGGCCGCCCTGTTGTAGGTTGATTTCATTTGGTGAAGATTTTCTCTTATTAAACAAGTTTTGTGAAGAAATTCTAAAGGAGTTCTCCCAAATTCAGTTGGGTTCAATAAGGCCCTTTGACTAGAAGACATAGAGCATACACAGATGTAGGTGTTGTCAGAATGCAGAAGCTGTTGAGTTCTGAGGCAAAGGAAGAGCTAAGCTATGACAAGGATCAGCACTGGGACTGGTAAAGGAGCCTGGAACACCTTTCTCGACTTCTCTTTCTGAGTCCACATGATTTCTTTATTTTCTCTGTGTCTGGTGTTCTATCATCACAGCGTGTAGCAGGTTACGGTGCTGTTTGTGTAAAATGGAGCTGAGTCATCTGACACATTGAGTTACTGTGCACTCCTAGTTCACATACCAAATCCTATGTGAAAAACAGGAGCCAGGAAGCTGTGGAGAAGAAATATTAGTCAACAGGTCCTTTGTTACACCCAGATAAGGGAGCAAGAGGGGGTGTTGTGTTCACAGTGGGGTGCCTGAGGGTGTCAATGTAAGAAGATTCTTGGGATCTCACTGCAAAAATAGGCATGAGGAGACAGATATGCTCACTCTGATTCGCACATCATACAGCGTGTCCACATATGGAAACATATGACACACTGCATATATATACAAATTCTGAGCTCCTGGGGAGCTTGCTTCTTGGTTCCACTCAATTGAGGGTCAAAAACACAAGAACAAACCAGTGAAAGCCACGCTTTAGCCCCTCCCAGGTGAGGACAGCCCTCTCCCCAGGAGTGGACCAGGCCAGATGAGGACTACTCTAGAGTCAGGTTTTGCTCTGGGTTACTTGCCTTCAAGTAAGAGAAGCCACCATTTCATGCTCACTAACTTCCCAGGATGAGGCTTGTGAGGAAATGAGTCCAGGATAGCACTGCCTGTGGCTTCTGTGCTCCTCCCAGCCCTGTTGGGACAGCCAGGAATTCATTAGGTCATTGCAAATTGAAAGGATGCCCTTTGTTTTCTGGGTATGACAGGGCTCTCCCTTGATGTGCTGGCATCAATACCAGCAAGTTCCTTGTGGTCCTGGACACTTACTCATTTCTTCGTTGTTGTTAGTAAGTGTGAGTGTCTTGCCTGCTTTGTGTGTGTGTGTGTGTGTGTGTGTGTGTGTGTGTGTGTGTGTGTGTGTGACTACGGCGACCAGACACCAGCTCTCCATCGGCTTCCAGGGACTGGAGCTTCAGATGCTTGTGAGAATCCGTCCATGTGGGTGCTGAGAACTGAACCTGGGTCCTCTGCTCTTGACTGCTAAGCCATCTCCCCAGGCCTACAACCACATTTCTGAAAGTTGCTGGATTATTTAATAATGTATGTGCATACAGAGAAAACTATTCAAGAACTTAATTCTAATAGCATCTATATAAAAAATGAGAGATTCAAAGAAAAACTCACTCTTTTAGATCATGTGTAAAGATTTTAAAACCTTTCTATTGTTTGTGGATAAATAGGCAAAAAAAAAAAAAAAAAAGGAAAGTGGAGCCTATAGAAAGGGTTATACATGATTAAAGGATAAAACCGCAGCCCTTGATAGGAAAAGAATGAACTTATATTCAGAAATATTTGTTTAAAAAAACTACAGATAGCATCTGAATTAATTAGCATCTGAATTAATTCTTCAGTGTTTTCGGTGAACACAAAACCTATGAAATAGGACAGAAGAAATAATCCTGGAGAGGCTGGAGACATGGCGCAGCAGTTCTGAGCCCGTTGTGCTTAGTTGTAAGGACCTGAGGGAGGTTAAGTCCCAGCACCCTGTGAGGCAGCATCCAACGCCCAGCAGTGCATGGCACCAGCACACTTATGTGTATGTATGTGCACACATACACACGGGCATGTGCATACACATTCATAGATAAGATCACTCTCTTAATAAGAACAAGGCTGGGATGAGAAGAGTGCTGAAAATAGAATAGTCAAGAAACATAAGATTACAATAGGGGAAATGATGAAAAAATCAGCTGATGTTTGCAGAGAACAAGCAGCTGTATTAGGTCAGGAGAGTGTACACTGCTCAGTGCAGGAAAGTAATTTAATGAGGTAGAGAGCCTCATTACCTCATGGAGGTAATGGGCAAGATGAAACTTAATGTGTATAGGCTGGGGGCGGCTTTGTGGGAGAGAACTTGTGCAAGCATGAGGGCCTGAGCTAGGATTCCAAGGCCCACAGAAAAGCTCAGCATGGCTTCATGAGCCTGTTACCACAGCATCAAGGGCAGAACAAGGGGCCAGCCATTAGAGCCAAAACAAGTTCTTTGTGGTTCAGAGAATGATTCAGCCTCAAAGCCATAAGATGGTGGCATGGATAGGGGTGGAGGAGTAGAATAACACCTAGCCTCCATATGCATCTGTGTATAAGCAGGCACGCACACACCACACACATATGCACCCACAGATAAATATAAATGAGAGAAATTATGAGATTGAGAGCTAGATGTGGCAGTATAACCCCAAATCTAATCTTCAGCCAGATCCTGCCTCAAAATATATAAAATGGCAACTGGTAGAGCAAAGCCCTGTCTCAGAAAACAAATGGGAAAGCCTACAAAGTGAACAGTATGTTATATAAAAAGCAGATCAGACTATAGATTAACTGAGCAGTGTTCACATGAGACAGTAGTAACAGAAGAGAAAGTAGTTGTTGTTTGTTTTGTTTTAGAATTAACAAAAACAAGCTTTTGTTTTGGTGCCAGGGACCTCCAGCACACACCAGCATACACTACCACACACCTAACATGTAGGAAAATTTAGAGCAAAACTTAAAAGCCTGAATCTGCCGATCAGAAGTCATCGTGCTTTGACAAAATTAACAAGATATCAGCACCAAGCACTTCCTGGTGGCAGTATTGAATTTTAAGGTAATAAATCTGTGATCAAACATCTAGGTCTCTTTACATCCTAAAATCTCATGTGAAGCTTTCCAGTGAGAGGGGAGGAAAATGTAGAATGGAGACCACACACCTTAGAGCTCCTTCTAAGGGGAAACATAGTAAAGATCCAATGCCTTAGAATGCTGAAGACTGTGACAGGGACATCTTAAGAGAATTCTAAATACACCAGAATTAAATTCCAGGGTGCAGAAAAGAAAGTGGGAACTGGAACAGAGTCATAAACGAGCTGACCACTGCCCTGAAGAGACTTCACATCTACCTGACCAAAGGCCTTTCCTCCTTTTTGGTGGGGTTCAGACAGGGTCTCACTATATAGCTCTGGCTGTTGTAGAACTCACTGTAGACCAAACTGGCCTCAAGCTCACAGAGGTCTGTCTCCTGAGCACTGGGACTAAAGTCTGTGCCATCATGCCCAACTAAGGACTCTCCTATAAATGTCCTCAACAAAACCAGAAGATAAGCCCTTCAATCTATCCATCATGAGATTTCTTCCAGCGCTGTGGGAAGTCAGGATCCTGAGAAGATGATCATCTCAGTGAATGTGTTGCTTAGAAAACTCAACCTCTGCTGGCAAGATACACTGGAAGTTTACATGTCTTAGTTTACATGTCTTGGCTTGAGTCCCCGGGGACAGGGGTAGGATGTGTGTTTGTTCATGTAGGATGCCTCTTCAAAGAAATGACAATCAGCAAATTCCTCTCAAGAACATTTCGGATTATATGGACTGACAGTAAAACATACTGTTGGGATAGATCCAGGCTGGTAACACACTGATACCAGCAGAAACAAATACAAAACCTCTGCTAGGACAGTCCCTTCAAGTCTCCTAGAGATAAAGCTATGTTCAAATTCACGCTTGTAAGGGTGTGGACCTTTATAAGATTATCAAAGTATTATTTCATAGAAAGATCTCAGAGATTCAAGTCATTTAACATCAATGACAAAAAGAAATGAAAACCATGTATGCCTCCAAGTCTCAAAATGCACAAAACACAACTGGCCTATTTAGGAGAAATTATAAAATACAAAATTTGCAGATTATATATATAGAGATGTCTCAAAAATGCATAAAACAAAACTGGCCCATATGGAGAAATCATAAAATATAAAATTTATAAATTATATATAGATAGCTGTCTCAAAATATATAAAACAAAACTGGCCTATATGGGAGAAATTATAAGATCTAAAATTTATAGATTATATATAGATTTCTTACATAGTCATTATAAAAAGAAATATTAAGACTGCTTATTATATAATTAAGCATATTCAACAAATTCCAAAGAGTGGAGATGTATTTACTTACTTAAAATATTTGGCATAGAGTAATTGAGTTTATTCAATAAAGGCTCATTAATAAACAAAAATAGGTTTGCTTATTGTTTTAGTTAAGGTTTTATTGGTGTGAACAAACACCATGACCAAGGGAAGTCTTATAAAGGACAACATTTAGTTGGGGCTGGCTTACAGATTTAGTCCCCGGTATCATCAAGGTAGGAACTTGTTAGCTTCCAGGCAGGCATGGTGCAGGAGGAGCTGAGAGTTCTACATCTGCATCTAAAGGCTGCTAGCAGAATACTGGCTTCCAGGCAGCTAGGGTAAAGGCCTACACCCACAGTGCCAGTCCTCCTCCAACAAGCCACACCTCCTCCAAAAGGGTCACACCTTCTAATAGTGCCCACTCCCTGGGCATAGCATATACAAATCTTCACACTTAATGGACTTTCAAAATACCAGTAACTCATGAGCCAAGAAGTAACTTTTATAAGTTAAAACTCAACTATATAATGAAATTTATAGAGTATGGCTAAAGTGGATTTTGAGCTACATTTTTAAGATCGCGTGTGAAGTGTTCAGGAAAAGAACTGTGTAAGCAAATCAGTTGGTAAAAATCCAGCACAGATAAATGGGAACTCAGGAGGAGTGAATGAGAAACATGAGTGAAAGTTAGTAAACAGAAAATATAGACAAGAGCTAAATCTTTTCATGGGAACCATGTTTAAAGAACAGATTACAGCAATGCCCACCCCAGTTGTGGTTTCTAAGATCACAGTGGTAGAGTGAGTCTCTTGAATTGCCTGAGTAGCAGTCGCCTCTGAATAATGGCAGGTCTGCCTCTTGCCTTTTTCTTGTCTCACTCTTAGTCTTTTTTATTTTTGATTATTTTATTTGTTTACATTTCAAGTATCCCCCTTCCCAGTCTACCACCCCATTCCCTTCCCCTTTGCCTCTAATGGGGTGCTAACCCACCCACTCCCACCTCACCCCTCCATCATCCCCCTCCTGTGGGGCACAGAGCCTTCACAGAACCAAGCGCCCCCTCCCCTAGTCTTGACTGGCATCGCAGTAGTGAAGAGCAATGGGAGTGAGCATCTGTCCCCCAATGTAGCTGCAGAGAAGATGCTCCCAGGTTCATTCTTCGTGCTTTTCTAAGATGTGAATTTCACACCTTTTGTACAAGATCACCTCAACCTGCAATGTCCTCTCTTACAACCTTGCCAGTCAGAGCAACTCTTTAGACTTCAAAATTCAGCACAGACGTGTCCTCCAAGATGTTTCAGCTTACTGTCCAAGTGATACACATTCGCATCTTTTGTCCCCTACTGTAACATTCTTGGCTTCATGGTGTTAGATTTACTATTTGTAAGGGATTACATAAAACAGCATAAAATTAAACATCATTTCCATTATCACAAAAAAGTTTTACTTTTTAAGTATTAAGCTGAAATACTTAAAATATAATAAAAATATGCAAATAACTGAATAGAAAGTTTAATAGTAAATGCTTGTTTTATTAAAAAGGAGTTGGCTACCAGATATGTCTGAAGAGGGAGAAGCATGTATACAAAAATTAAACAGTGATTAAATTACACTTACAAAGTAATATGTTAGGACAAAGTCATTTATATATATTTGTTCTAAAATATTGGTAGAAATAAAATGTTGATATAAAAACTCATTTATTTAGCTGCATATATTTAAATAATACACTTTAAGGGATAAAAAATAGAACTAACAACTGTTTGATAGCAAAATTTGTTTCATTTTAATTTTCCTTAAAATTTCAAATGGTATCTAGAGTTTGCAAGAGGTACTTGGTTGAAGAGCAGCTTTTGAAAAGGTACAATTTGAGTGAAACAATATTGCTGTAGGCAGTTTATATTCTGAGGTTTTGTTTTCTAATGTTCTTTGGCTGAATGTTGTCCTTCTATTATACAAGATGTGATGAGGAAGATGAGGTGCATCTTCTTAGAGACTCCAGAAATCTGCAGCAGTGTCTCGTCTCCAGTAATAAATGTACACATTCTGCACATGAGGTGGTCATGATGCTATCTAGCAGTTCTCTTATGATATCTTTGCAGTGTGACTCGTGGCTTGGCATGACAGATTAGCAGCTATCCAGTGTGTCTAGTGCAGAGCCTTGTGAGTTTGTTCAGCATCGCTACTGAAGCATTCTTGTTCACTGGTGAATTATCTGAATCGCATCGGTAAAATTATACCATACTTGAAGTGTTAGTTAAATCACCTATTTAAAATGAAGTCTAATCTGACTGTAAGTTGTGACTTCCTTCCAACTAATGTACAAGGCCATGGCAAATCCATGTGGATTGTCTGTTGTTTAAAGATCATTGAAAGATGAACAATCACAACTATCTTACTGAGAGCTGATTATATTTGTCTTTGCATCTAAGTAGTGTAGTAATAGTAGAGATTCCATGTTTGTACATACTGCATGTGACCAAAGCATGTTTCAGGAATAGCCTCCTTCATGGTATTATTTAATAACACTATAACTAATATATCCTCAATACTAAAAGAAAATGCCTTTATATGTTTAAATGTTACTGAGCCTTATTGTTTACCAGTGCATATTATGCATCTTAGTAATATTTTCACATAAAACTTTCTGGCTGTTTGCTTGCCCAGTGTGACTCGTCAGTAAACGTAGAATACTCATTTACCGTTCTGCGGCCTGTCACCCTGCTCTCTTCTCCATAGAGCCACGGAGGGAAATGTCAGGAGTCTCCTGAACAGAAGAGATAGTAAAGGGATCCTGTGTAATCCAATTTTATTCTCATTTTTCATATAAAAATAAAAAATATCAGTTTTAAATGTTTACAATTATTTGTTTCTAAAACATCAATTTTTCTTTAAAAACCCGATGCCCTTGTTAGTGAATTTGTGGGAGGAGTGTGTAAACAGGACATACTCTAAAATGACTCATCTTTGGTTAACAAATTTAACAATATGAACCACAGCTTTACAAATACAGCTATTATTAACCATTATGTAAACATCTGCCTTTGTTTGACTTTATTATAATGTAAATTTTAATTCAGACATTCAGTTTAATTTTTGTTATAAGTTCAGAGCTAGTTTTTAAAATAGTTTGTATTGTAATTAGTGTTTTGTTCCTTTTGGGTTTTATGGGTTTGTAGGTCTTGTCTGTACCTGTTAGTCTGTGGTTTCTCCTCTCTTCTCTGCTGGTGGAGAGA
The DNA here is from genome assembly GCF_947179515.1 of Apodemus sylvaticus. Taxonomy (NCBI): domain Eukaryota; kingdom Metazoa; phylum Chordata; class Mammalia; order Rodentia; family Muridae; genus Apodemus; species Apodemus sylvaticus. The sequence goes on from NC_067475.1 coordinate 14,050,125, forward strand.
CCACAGATCTAATGCACACAGCCTGTACCTGGAACTGCCCTTTACCACAGTGAGCTGTTCTCAAAATACACAGACCAGGTCATGTGAATATCCTCAGCTCGCATCTCAGACTCCATTGACCCCACTCCCGGCTTATTCAGTCGCTGGTTTGTCATCAGTTGATACCTTTTACATGACTTCAGGTATGTTTTCTGGAGTGTTGTTGTTATCGGGTTTGATGGTCTCAGAGAGGTCTGTATATGGAGCAGTAGTCGAGGCCTTTAGAAGTTGGAGACCAGTAGCTCCCTGGGCTATCACACTGGCGGATACACATGTCCTTACAACAGTTGCTCACACAAGGATATTTGTATTTCATATAGCCACATGTGATGTGTCTTCTTTATGTAACATAAACATTCTTACTGGACACTGTCTATTTTCTTTTATCCAGTGAAAGAATTCCTAGCCAAAGCCAAAGAAGACTTTCTGAGGAAGTGGGAGAACCCTCCCCCGGTAAGGAAGCTCTGCGTTTTTCTGCAATTGGTTCATGATTTTTGTTTAACTTATTGCTACTTCCCAAATTTTTGTTTTTAAATGTTAATAGTAAACATATAATATGGTGGGAATCCTACCATAATGGTGTGATATAATTCATTAATTGATAATTTTATGGATACCTACACTGGAGAAGCAACCATCTTCTTATAGAATCCCTAAATGGAGGAGTTTTGATGTTTCGTTTCTTGGCATAGAATGGGAGTTAGAACACACGGCCTCATGAATGCTAGACAAGTTTTCTACCATCAGGCTGTACACTAAGACTGTTATAAGTGTTGATACTAATTCCAGATTGCTGTAATATAAGCTAAACCATTTATCACATGAAACATTAAAAAGGGGGCAAGGAGGGCGTTCTTTTCTGATATGGAGAAAAGCAGTGATCAGGCATACAGAGATGGCTTGTCGTACACTTGTTTGTTCCCACTACATGAATGTGACTCTATTAGCCATTGCAATCCACCTGTGCCAGTAAAACCAACAATTAGATGTAAAACCACAAAGTTAATTCAATTAGAATTATAAGGACTTTCATTTTTGATAATAATTTTCCTAAATGTGAAATGAACACACAGTACAAACACATAAGTGAAATATAATTTTGTTTTCCTTCCATAATGATTCGACAAGATGTCTCTCCAAAGCCACATTTGTTTGGCTGTGGAGATTAAGTCACTGCAGTGCACTCCTGCAGCGTCCTGATATGCGCATGTGGAAGAGCCGCGTCATGGCAGGCTTTGCTCAAGCCAGTGCTGCAGGCTGGGCCTTGGAAACATTTTCTGAGATTTTCAGGCATGTTTTCATAACGCAGCCTATTGAACAGATGGGTCAGCAATTACTACTTGTTGCTAGCACGTAATTTGTTCCTAGCGATTTTGTTTTGTTGTAGCAGCAGCAAATTGAATAGATTGATGCCTCTAATTTTTTGCTTCTGTGCACTAGTCAAAGCCAAACAAAGATGTTTGCTTAACAAAGCATCTATTCAACTAGGAGAAGAATCTGATTATTGTTCTGAGACTCTGGCTTTGGGTCTTTGTGGAATGAAGACATTTCTTCCCTTCCTGTTTTAGGTAATGCTTGGTTAAGACAGTCAAGGAGAAAGTCCGAGACGATTACCTAGTTCCATGACTCTTACCAAGTTCTAAGACTGTTAACTAGTTTCTGTTTGTCACCTGGTTCTCTGACTGTTGCTTAGTTCTGCAACTGATGTCTGGTTGCTTGGCTTTCGTGTAGTACTACGGTGTTGTCTAGTTCTCTAACTACATGCAAAGACACAGCACCACTTTCCTCGGAGGCATGAAAGAACTGACCTTTCAGTTTTCATTTGTACAATTATTTACTGATAGTCTCTGACCACATATATTATTTGACTATGGGTTTATAATTCTCAAAATGTACAAGTAGTTCATTAGCTGTGTTAGGAGCTCACATTGAAATTGAAATGTGACCATTAATATTTTAACCAAGGCTCTTATTTCCTTCATTTTTATACTCCATTTTACAAAATATTCTTTATTATTGGACTTTTGTTAATCAAAGGAGAACATAGAATTAATAACCTGAAATTTAAAGAGCATATATGCATTGTTTTTACATGGAAAGCTACAAATTAAATTGTCCACCCTGATTATATAACACTGAAGTGATAATAATTGTAGTCTTGTGGGAATTTCTAATTTAAAACCTTGCTGTACTTTTTAATACTTGTGTAGAGCAATGCTGGGCTTGAGGACTTTGAAAGGAAGAAAACGCTTGGGACGGGCTCCTTCGGAAGAGTCATGCTGGTGAAGCACAAGGCCACTGAGCAGTACTACGCCATGAAGATCCTGGACAAGCAGAAGGTCGGCGGCCTCGGGGCCTACCCTACCCCTGCACTCTAGAACATCGTCAGTGAGGCAGCCTGCACTGACACCTTCAGACAGCACCTGATGTCGCTGTTTGCAGTGTTATTATTTATTATGACTTCACTATGAAGGTGGTTATATGGGATTTAGTATCTGAGAACATGTCATTGTATAATTCTCAATAGATAACACATATTTCTGCGCACTAACAGTCTGGAATTCAGTATGTGCAGAACAAGTACCCTCATGCTGCACCTGCAGACCAGTGAACGAAACTTCCTGACTTCAGTTCATGTTCCATTGCAGTTTATAGTAGTCACTGCCTTGCTTGACATGGTCAATTTAAAATATCAGTTAAATTGTGGAGAAATTATAAAACCTATATTCTATATAAAAGAACTTTTCGTTGTTTCTGAGCCAGTATCATAAATCAGGTTGTCTGAGGCACTTAGCATTTACTACCTTAAATATTAAGCATTTTCTGTTTTTCTTGCAACCATTTAACAATTTAGGCAAGACCAGAGTAATATTGGCACATGTTACTTAGTGCTCACCTATAGACACTAGCTTCCTGGCCTCCTGGGATCCTACTAGGGAACTGTTGGCAGAATCATGGGGAAGGAGCCAAGGAACAGACATGCAGTGGAGCTGGCCTGTGGGAATGCGTGCCGGGAGCAGATGTTCAGTGACTTTGTCCTCTAGGAATATAAATAAAGAAGCCCTGCTTCTGACTCTACACTACCTGATAACCACATTTTAAGAAATAAGAAATAGATTTTAAAGGCTGGTTTGTTTAATGGCCCAGTTTTTAATGTTTAACAAATATAGAATTATTGTGGTTCATACTAAGATTTCAAAATCTGTTGTGAATTTTACATTTTGATTAGCCATATTTTATGTTAAGTAACTGCACATGTTGGGCACCAAAGCATCAGACTGTCCCAACCTTCATTTAAATTGAAACTAGATCAATCTGTTACATGTGTGACAGTTAGTCACACATTTTCTAACCGTTCTTCTTCAACAGTGGTTAATCTAACTCACTTCCTGTCCATTCTAACCCCACACTTGAGATGTTCCTAATCCATCCCCTACTGTCTTCCTGTGTGTCTCTGCCAAGGGTTACCAGGCCAGTAACCAAATGCCAACTCCAGTGCCCTCTGCACATCTCACGTGACTGTTCTTAGAGCATGTGATGATGGTGGTCACTCTTCCCGACATGGTCCGGCCCCAACCTCTGGAAATGTGCCTCTCCTGATGCTGCCCCTGCTTCTGGGGTCCTTGTATTTCTTTTCCTGTCTTCATCTGGTTTCTCCCATGTTCTTTGAGGATTACATCTCTCTAAGCTCTAGGCTGACACTCTCTCTCTGTCTCCCTGCCCCCCTCCGTGTGTGTCTGTGTCTGTATGTCTGTCTTTCCCTTTGCTCATTTAACTCTTTATCCCTATATGTTCTTATCCAGCAACCTCGACGCTTTCTCAGGCTTCTGATTCCTAAGCTGAGCAGTCTGAGAATGTGGCTTTTTCCAAGCCATTTCCTTCCTGCCTTTATTGTCACTGAGGTTGTGGATCTCACAGGGGGTTACCAGCAACTCACCTGCTCAGACTGGTAACGCAAAGACAAGAGACTTAGGCTTCAGCTTTTATTTATAAACTTGTCATTACAATGTGTATTAATTGCTGTCAGGATAGTTCCTCATAATCATCTTTCTTGAGGAATTTATAAAATGCTTTACCTCAAAGATATTGAGAAGGTAATGATATTTACCTTCTCAGCTTTAAAATATTTGGAAAGATATATCTAGCTTCTTTTCATACTGTAGAACCTGTGAAGTAATTTACTAAGATGGCTACCTCTTGGATAAACCATGGTAGTGGGTATTTTGCAGAAAAGTATCTGCACTTTGATGTCATTTCTGTTACTGTAGAACACTGTCTTGGCATAAATTACTATGAAAATCTTAATATTTGGATTTTTTGTTTATTGAATGTGCTTGAGATAAGTATTAAAATAACATCTATAAGAACCCACTTTGTGAGTAGGATCATAAAGATCATCCAGTTAGGTAAGCTTAGTTTCTCTGGCCTTAAAGTCCATGGAGTGAAAGAATTAGAGTCAGTACAGCAAGCAAGGCGGTCACATCACTTCTCTCTACAGCACGTCAAGTATGGCTACATATATATACACATGAGCACAGGCAAACATGTATACACATGTGCAAATATTCACACATGTCTGCATACATACACACTTGTAACAAGCATGCACCTGTTGTGTCAGTGAGTCTTCACGGTCGTATGTGGTATTGTTCTCCCTTTTTAAGCGGACCACTGCTCTACATTATTTCCCAGTGTCTGACAGCAGTAAGGTAGACCAGGATGTTGATCTGATTTCATGCCTTTTTCCTCATTATTGTTTCTTTTAAGCATACTTTTATCTCCAAGATTCTTCCTTGTTTGATGCCCAGTCAACATCAGCTAGTTTATCATAACACCATGATTCCCAAAGCTCCAGACTTCTTCCTTGTATTTCCTTCCTCTCTGGCACAGATAGAACATGATTCCTTTTTCTCTACCATTGATAGCATTTCTTTGACTCATCTGAAAGCCTATAACATTTATCACGTTTACTAAGACAGAGTTGGAGCTCTCTCTCCCTACTTCATAGACTGTCATAATTGTCTCCCCACTGCACTGGAGTCTCCCACCTCATGCTATCATACATGGTCTCTGGTCTACTTCTCTGACTTGAAAGGATACATGATTTTCTGAGGGGAAGGGGATGCTGTGTGGCCTGGATATGAACGCTATCCCAAGAGATATTTGTAAGGTTTTCTCTGACATGTTCTTTACCACATTTTCAGAGGCACTGTCCTTAAGCATAGCTAAATGAAGGCCCCGTTCTCGCTTGTCTCTGCGTAGTTTCCGATGGGGACTGGTTCCAGGGGCTAACCTGGGCCCAGCTTGCTTCCAACTCTCCTGAGCCTTTCCTTTCTATCTGTCTTTTAAAATCAGCTCAGCTCTTACTGTTTTTAAATAAGTTGTAGTAACAGCTGACTCTTTATGAGCTGTTATTGTGTGTCAGGCAGTAAATTAACCACGTGACTTGTGTCGTATTCCCATGACATTTTAAAGCATCAGAACTTTAGAGATGAGGATTCTGTCCTCAGCCTCAAGTGAGCAGCTTCTCTCCCGACAGCTAGAAATCATGGCTGTCATTCGCCAGTCGCTCACGTAGGTCGCTCATGTAATTCTATTTACATTTTCTTGTGTCCTTCAAGTGAATCCTGTGCAGTGTGAAAGCAGCTCTTCTTAGCCTGTCCTCGGTGTCACTGCTTATGGTGTGGGAGGAGATAAACACAACTGAAAGCAAATACAGTTCATGTAGTTAAGTTTTTAAACTTTTGCATTAAAAATTGACTAAGCATATATGCCTTACCAGTTTATATATCTTGAATTAATGTCAACCTCATGTGAATATAGTTGACTTTCTTGATCTTTAATTTTCTGCTACTTACTGAGATAGTGATTTGATCGTGTTGTTTGCAGCCAGTATTTTCACATAGTAACTTTTAAAGCAATGGCTCTGCTTTTTGTTCCCATTTAACCCTTGTTTTTAACTTGAGTTATAGTTGGCTTTTTTTTTTTTTGACAGTATAGGCTAGCCTAGGCTCTGACTCTGCCCACCATGTGTTGGGATAGCTGCACAGCTGAAACATGCTTGACCAGAAGACAGGCTGGACTCTGCTGGGCTGCAAGCATTCAACTCTTCCACCCTGATTGTTACTATTTTCCTTATTGAAGTCCAGAAATTCTGTCCATCCATTGTGATTATTACATGGAAGACATTTTTCTTTGAAATGATAATAGTGTTTAATCTGTTTAAGTACACTGAAGTCTGTCTGTCCCTTGAAGGTTGTTAAACTGAAGCAAATAGAGCACACTTTGAATGAGAAGAGAATCCTGCAGGCAGTGGAGTTCCCATTCCTCGTTCGGCTGGAGTATTCTTTTAAGGTCAGTTGCCCTGCTGTCTAATGAAGATATTTCATATTTCAGATATGCTTTTGGCATATGAAACAGTGGGAGAATTCCAGTGATAAAACTGGAGAATGGACATGCACAAACCAGTAAAGCCCCTGGGTTTTCTGTGATTAGTCACTGTGCTGTGAGCTTGGGTGGCACTGGGGAGCTCCGCTCCCCCCTGGAGCAGGGGTGCACAGACGGACATCTTACTAGTCAGTCTCTGTTCATCAAGTGAAGAGGCAATACACTTTCTATGGCGCTTAAACCCTTCCTCTTATGGCCTGGAGATTTTCCTTCCTGTACTAATTTGTATTCTGGCTTTTGTGGTTTTATTGTTGCTGTTATTTTGCTATCCAGGGAGAACAACCTCTGTGCCACTGTTGCTAACTCAGATAAAATGGAGGGTTGTCCTTTAAATCGGCGCCACCCTGGTTCTGTGCAGTGATACTTGTCTTCTCAGGGCTGCTGAGTCATAGGAGGCCTCTTGCTTCTGCTGACTCATCTAATAAAGCCCTATATACTTAAAATAGTACAACCATCCATCTTGCAAACAGAAAATATAAATATTCATATTAGCTTTTCCAAATTGTTTTTTAATGTTACTATTTCTTTATATGTGCTGTGTTAGTATGCCATTGCAGCAATATTTCATTATTCTGAATTCAGTGTCCCCTCCACGAAGTGGAACAGTGAAAGTCTCAGGTTCCTCTGTGACTGGAATGCTGAGGGGGTAGAGATGAGCGTGGACAAATTAGAGCACTTTACTTCCTGTCTCTCCCACTCATTTCTGTTAATCTATTAAATAGATTTTGACTTTGCCCTTTCTAATTGAGCATGCTGTCATCTTAAAATGTTTTTTTTATAATCATTACTTGTTATTTGTTCATAGGATAATTCTAATTTATACATGGTTATGGAATATGTTCCTGGGGGAGAAATGTTTTCACATCTAAGAAGAATTGGAAGGTTCAGGTAACTAGTGCTCGTGTCTTCCTTCTTTGCGTCTTCCCATGCTTGCATTTATTTTAAGCCAGAAATACATCTGATTTAATTAACTGCTATTTTATCCATAGAAAGTATTAGCTGAACATAGTAAGAGGAAGCTGTAACATAGATGAGCTTTAAATATCAAATGAGAACACTATGAAACTAATTTAAATATTCTTCCACTGGTAAGTATTGTGACTTGATTTGAAGAATTTCTAAAAATAAAAATTTTAAATTTAAAAAACCAACATGGTTTTGAAAAAAACCATGAGAAATCTAACAACACATGCTATGTGATTTGTACTATTACTTAATGGGCATTTATAACAGAAAATTGAATGAGTGAATATGAGGAAAGAGACATAAAAATAATAATAGTGATATGGTGATGATTGAGATAGTGTTAAAGTCTTTTTAGACTTTAATTAAAGCTTTTCTCATGTTGAGTTCCTTAAATATATATTCATATTGCATACACAATTATATATATATAATTAATAACGTGTCAAGTTATTGCTAACACTCTTCAGTTTTTATCTATGTACAAGGCTTATTTCTACAACTGTTAATTAATAATCATTTATAAAATGTATGTAAGATTAAGACCAGAATAAGTTTCACTCAGTATTCAGAATTCAGTTAAACCTAAGTGTGAGTTTCCATGGGACTGACTCATAATAGGGGGTCGTAGAGTTGGGTCATCACAAGAGAATAACACAAAGGCAACCATTAGTTATGGGAGCTGCCTGAGCCTAAGTCAAGATTCATTTATTGACCTTTAGTGCAAGTGGAACCTAATATGTATGGAGACTATGTAATTAAATGTGTCTACTCTTTGATGTTGATGCTCTTCCTTTGTGTCCTGTCTTCACCTCTTTCCCCTCAGCCTGTCTAAGAGGTTCTGCTTGGTCCTTTGTTCTGTGACTCTAAGGAAGCCCTGTATACTTATTGCAACCATGCTCTTGTTCCTGTAGTTCTCCCGTGCTTTCACTGAAATGCCACACCCAAGCCTGCCCTCCAAACGCACTGCTCCTTTCTCAAGCACTGTCTCTGCTCTGAGGCTACCCATATCTGTGTTTCTCATGCCCCACCTGGAGCTGTAAGGAAAGCAAGCTGACTGAAATAATTCCTGAACTCACATTTGCTGTATATGAACCCTAAGCACTGCACATCTTACCAGGGGACTTGAGTAATGGCTCAGGGTGGCTTTTACCTGGCTTGTTCGGTCATTTGAGTCTTGACTTAGACTGGTTCTGCACATAAGCTGCTTTAATGCATTGCATTTAGAATATTCTCTTACATTTCAACATTTTGATGGCTGGATTGATACACTATTTCTTCATACAAGTATTAGGTTGTATAAGCAAATATATGCAACACCAAGTAGACGTCATATTTACAGATGAGGAGAGAAGATATAAAGGGGCCTTCCAGATCAAATTCTCAGAGCTTCTGAGGTTGCATGCCCCAAACCACGGAGGAGTCCCCTCAGTCTTTATTGCCTTGTTGGGACTTGACTGAGACTAGAGAGGCATTATAAAATACCATTGCTCATTCCTGAAGTTAGCCAGTTTTTCTTGAGCACCTGAAGTGAATGTGGGAAGGAAGGACCTGTGGAGTGTGCTGATGGGCACAAATCACAGCTTGTATCCAAGTCCTCTTAGGGATCTCTGACTCTGCTGCTGTCTCTTAAAATTGTATCCATAATTGAGGTTGTTCATTAAAGACACAAATTTCTAAAGATTAGAAAACACTCAATGAATATATTTGAAAATTAACTACAAATTCCAGTTAGAAATTTGATATGCCATTTTCAAATAATTCTAAGGTTATAGCATGAAAATTACACTGTCAAAATTTCTAGATATATAACCTAGGTACAAGAACCTCACTTGGTTTTTACAAACACACAGATTGTGTCTATGTGACTATAAACATGCCCAGTTGGAGATTTGGAAATGTGCGTGACAAGATTGCCTATGTAGTTCTAGATGGGATTGTGTGTGTTCTCACCAGGATGTTATATGATGCTGAGTGTGTGCCAGTCAGTAGTAGAAAGCACTTCAGAGAGGAGAAACAGTGCTGATCTTCAGATGAATGCAATTAAGCAATAAGCCCTTGAAATGTGTGAGAAAAGTAAGTGGAGCCTGTAACCTGGTAACTGTAGTGACTGTAGTGGTGGCTCTTCTAGACCACAGAGTGGCCACCTGCTTTTCCATCCTCTCAAGCGCAGCTGTATTCACAGTGACATCACCATCTCCCAGTTTGGGCAATGATAACTTACAATAAGATGTGTTATTTGAAGGCAATAGATATTTGGAAAATGACAAATTCTTCACCAGTATTTAAATAAGGAAACCCTCTCCCCAACTACATTACTCCATTTGCATTTGCATAATCCCCTATTTTTACAGGAAGCTGTTTTCTCTTTTCCAGTGAACCCCACGCCCGTTTCTATGCAGCCCAGATTGTGCTAACGTTTGAGTACCTCCATTCCCTCGACCTCATCTACAGAGATCTCAAGCCGGAAAACCTCTTAATTGACCACCAGGGTTACATCCAGGTAGGAGTGGATCACATGGCATGGACGCATTTGGCAAACACTGAAATAGCTTCACACATTTTGCCTTAAATGTCAGTGTTTGATGGTTCAGTTGGTTGGTTGAGTACATCACACAGGAAGAAGGAGCCTGTTTGTATCTCCTAGAGTCAGCGGCTGTGAACTAAGCTTGGTCTCCTGCCAAAAGAAACAGTATGGCTAACTGAGTGCTCTGGGTGTCAGGAGTCTTGTGTGTGCAGGTTGAGCACATCTCAGTCTGAGAATCCCAATCAAAACCATTCCAGTCTGAAACTTGTTTGTCTATTGACATGCCACCCTAATGGAGAAATGCTCAGGTGACTTCATGTTAGGCGCCCTGAGGATAGCATTTTCGATGATTCCTCCAGGCTGTGACTGTGCAGTGTTTATTAAACATGAATTCTGGGTCTAGTCCTTCACCAGGGTCTCGATGCTCATTTGGAATTTTTTTTTTTTTTTTTTTTTTTTTTTTTTTTTTTTTTTGGTTTTTCAAGACAGGGTTTCTCTGTAGCCCTGGCTGTCCTGGAACTCAGTCTGTAGACCAGGCTGGCCTTGAACTCAGAAATCCACCTGCCTCTGCCTCTCTGCCTCTCTGCCTCTCTGCCTCTCTGCCTCTCTGCCTCTCTGCCTCTCTGCCTCTCTGCCTCTCTGCCTCTGTCTCCCAAGTGCTGGGATTAAAGGTATGCTCCACCACTGCCCAGCTTTTTCCTTTTTTTTTTTCTTTTTCTTTTTTTTTTTTTCATTTGGAATTATTGAAAAAACTGGAAAAATCTAAACCCTGAAACACTCTTGGTGCCAAATATTTTGGATAAGCAGTAGTCAATCTGTGTTGCCTCTTTTAATACTAATAATAACTCTGTGAATTATAAATACTCTTATTATCATGATCTTAAAGTTAATGAGTCTTAGTCATGGAATACAAGTACCTAGTCAGGAATACAAGAATTAGAATTTTAACCCAGAAAGTCTAGCAACATTTACCACTCAAGTATGTGGCTGGCTGAGACCTAACTGCACACACAGTGATTAGTGGCTGTTTTTTCTCTAGTTCCTTTAGTAGCTTGAGGCCACGGCTTTCTACAGCTTACCTGTCAGAGGAATATCCACAGAGGGTGACCCTCGGCGTGGGCGGAGCCGTGCAGGCCTGGGGTGTTTGCCCAGCTCGGCCCTCCCCTTCCACACCTCGTCCTCACATGGAAGGCTTAGGCCCTGCCAGGCTAGGCTTGCTTTTTGTTTTGAAAAGAGATGGAGTTTAAATAACCACCTTCATGGATTACTATTAATCATGTTGACTTTTTGTTCATATATATTATTTAATCCTGAATTCCTAACTTTGGATTTAAGAACAGGACCTCTGTTCTCTGAGTGAGTTTTCACATTTCTGCTTCCCTTCATAGGTCACAGATTTCGGATTCGCCAAAAGAGTCAAGGGCAGGACTTGGACACTGTGTGGCACTCCAGAGTACCTGGCCCCGGAGATCATCCTCAGCAAGGTACTGTGTGCTGTCGGCACACACAGGCAGGTGCCTGCCGGCCTTCAAGTTACAGATTCCAACCTCCCAGGGCACGATCCCTAAGTGGCAGTCTGCCTGGAGCTGCTCACACATCTCTAAGTTGTGTTAGTTTTGACCTGAGTCCTGATGAAGCAGAGTGACGACCTTCAGCGCAGGAGGCAGTCCTGGTTCTTCCCAACAGCAAGGATCCCAGTGCAGAAGGCTTGTTCCCCGCCCCTCCCAGATGCTGAGCTAGGGACACTTGTCAGTTCTTCCTCTTTCAAACTCACCTAAGTGAAGGGAAGATGTTTGAGACATCTTAGCAGAAAGGCTGAGCATTGTTTTTCCCTCATAATCTTCAGCCGCACAGACCATGGCTGCTTAGCAGCTGCTGTATAATGTTCTATAGATTGAGGATATGTTGATCTGAACCTCGTCACCAGGTGTCCTCTTACAGACTCAGCATGTGCATTTAGTAAGCTTGATGTGACAGAAGGCAAAGGAAACAGACCAGACCTTTGAATCATCTTTCCTCACAATGTGCTCTTTAAGCACGCCTTTCCCTGGCTACACTGCCACACAACTGTGCATGGTTTCCCTCTGCTGCCTTCAGGAGATGAGAAGTAGACACGCCAAGTAGCAAAAGTCACATGCACTTGAACACTACTTCTGATTAGAGGCCACATTCAATTTTAACTTTTCAAAAGATACTGAAAGAGACATGATTGTGTCAAGTGTTCTCACCCTCCCTCCAGATCCCAGAGTGTAGGCTGTTCAGAAGTCACCCCATCATTTGCTCATCCAGTAATCCTATTTTTGTTTTGGAATTTCTGACCTTGCTAGCTATACTTTTGCATATTGCACACCTAATGTACAGGGTTGTGACCTAGGATGGGCCTCCAGTAATAGTTTGCTCTACTTCCCTTTCTATTGTCAGTGTTGTCCTCAGTGATTTTTTAGAACTCAGATTTAATAGTCCTTCCCTATAACACATTCCAATATCTGGAAATTCTTTGCTTCATTTAAACTTGCCCTAATAGGTTTTTATTCATTTATCATATTCTATTCTACACAACTGCGAAAAACTGCTACAATCATGTTCATACATTTCCATTTCATTTTGAAATTACTGGTGACTCACTGTTCACTGATGTTGCTCTATCCCAGGGTTACAATAAGGCGGTGGACTGGTGGGCACTGGGCGTGCTGATCTACGAGATGGCTGCAGGCTATCCCCCATTCTTTGCTGACCAGCCAATTCAGATTTATGAGAAGATTGTTTCTGGAAAGGTGAGTCTAACTATTCCTTCCTCCGTGCTGTCTGTGCATGAGGCTAAAGCACCAGGCTGGACCCCTGTCATGCTGTCAGGTTAGCGCCTAAGCTGCTGGGAAGCAGAGACTCTGCACTGCTGCTCTAGACCAGGGAGCTGCTGGACACAGGCAGCGGGGCTAGGATGAGAAGCCAGCCAGCTGTGGTTGTAATTATTCTCAGTATCCCCGTAAACCAGAACTGTGATCTCATGTGAATTTGCAGTTGGAGTTTTAGGGGCTGTTTTTATGTAACTGTTCTAAAAACAGATGTCTTATTTGAATTACATCAAAATTAAAAGTCAAAATAATTTGGATGGGCCTTTTCTAAGAAGAATTCACAGAACTGAGTTCAACAGAATTGCTTATGTTTAATGTGATTATAATTGGGGCTGATTTCTAGCAAGTAGGAAATAACAATTATCCTTGACCATGAGTGGACTCAGCTTGTAACGCTGTCCAAAATTACTCCATACACTCTTGCTTTCCTTTTTCATTTTTAGTCCATAATTTTTCTTCCGAAAGTACTTGTTTAGAGTCGTTCATTCTCACGTTAGCTGTTGCTTGAGACCACTCTGAAATGACTGCTGCCATTTTCAGTAGACAGGGAAGAAAGCACAGCACTGGAAGCTTCAGGAGTGGGAGAGAGAGCTCTGCAGGAAAAGGCAGCTCTCTAGGCCCAGGGACCTGGGTTCAGAGAGAGAGAGAGAGAGAGAGAGAGAGAGAGAGTCAGGTCTTCTGGATTGCCCTCTGGGTGGCACTCATGTGCCCTTCCCCCACAGAAAGGAGCCTGTAACCAACCCAAGCACTCACAGGAAGGGGCCTTCTGCTTAGCATGTACCCCATGGCCCTTACTCATCCTTTTGTTTTTAATACCTCGGATGGGACCTGTGGCTCAAACTAATATTGTTGAGATGAATGCACTTACTATTTTGATTATTGTTATATTTTATGACCGTCTTAGGCAAAGATAAGTCTGATCAGCCTAGCAGTGTAGTCTCCATTTCTTTCTAACCAACCAGATCCACACTCGGCAATTTTTAGCATCAATGAATTTAAATTTCACAATGTTAAATATTTACAAGGTACCATGAATATCCAATAACATAGTAATTTATCCTTTATGCTAGGATCCATATTTAAGTTCATTGTGGCCCCAATGAGGCTGCTGGGGATGACTCAGTAGACTGTATCCAACCATTGCTGCCTCCACTTCCCAGTGTTGTTTCCACATCTCGGTGTGTGTGTGCTCTCTATGAGAAGTAGGAGGATTTTGTCCTGGTATTTTATTACATTTTCTAACCATCGACATTAACCTTAACTTTGTCATGGGTAAAATGCAAAGCCTTTTTGCAAATAAATAAGCTGAGACTAGTATTGAAAGAGTTGCAATCTGACGATACAGGTGATACAGGAGGTGCTTTGCGGCCTTCCTGCTGAGGGCTGAGGGCAGAAGCCCTGCTGCTCTTGTGCTTGAGCCTCTGCCTCAGGGCTCTCAGCCATCACAGAGTATGAAATCACAGTAAGAACCTTTAATGTGCACAAAGGGAAACATGGGTGAAAGTTAGGAGACAAGGGAGTGACTTTGTCGGAAGAATGTGGGAAGAGAGAGACTTGCAGAGATCCAGGGTTTGGTTCCTAGAATCCACATGGCAGCTAAGGTCCTGAGTTCTGTGGAATCTGATGCTCTCCTGACCTCCATGGGCTTCTGCACACATGTGATACACAGAAAGTCATGCAGGTACACACATGTATGCATAAAAAGAATAAATAAATAAATACATCTTTAAAAAGAAAGAATGTGAGAAGTAAATACTATTCAGAAGAGAATAAGAGCCCAAGATCATGAAGATGGCTAAGAAAACTGAGATATATTGAAACTGTAAGAGGAGGATAGTTTGTTAATGCAGAGTAGAAATATGGCCAGAATGGAAATTTGGAAATTATAAGAATGTTTTAAATATTTTAATGGAGGTAATTATAAACTTCCTGAACCTTTACTATACAACTTTTATTCTTCTTCATAAAATAAATCAAATTATGACAAAGATGCTATGTAATCTGCATTTATGTTTACTTAGAACAGTTGCTCCAGTTAAAATACATGCATGTGTTGAGGTCAACCTCAGTTTGGGTAATGTTTTCAGCTGTTTGTGAATTTTTTCATTTCATGTCTAATTTTAATATTTTGTATTTGATAAGTGAATATGTTCTAAATAGATAACCATGTAAAATATAATCACACTTTTAAAATAACATAAATATATGACATCATGGTATGATGCTGTTCATCATTTATTTGGAAGCACAACAGTGTTCGATGCTGTCGTACTTGGCTGAGGGTCTGATCCTGTCTCCTTGTTAGAGAGTCTCTACCATGTCCCTGCCTGAGGTCACATACCATGTCACCACCTCATCATCTTAGAATCTGTACAGTGCGACATACAAGTCATAATCCCCAGTTCTCCCATAATACTGTTTGAGCTTCAGGTCCAAGCCGAAGGATGTGTCCATGCTGCAAGGCTGTTACTGCCTCCCTTAGTACATACAGGCCGGGCTGGATGTTAACTAGCTTTTAAGTTTAACAGCTCATGGCATTAAAATCCAATTTCAGTCTTATATTTGGGTATTCTATATTTGTAGTTTTAGTTCCGATTTGCTTTTTCATGTTAGGAGGTGGTATGTGCCTGTGCTCTTAACACTGGGAGAAGAGGTGAGATGTTAAGGAGTTTCAGACCAATCTGGGCTACTACATGGAACAACAACAAAAAAGAACAACAAAAAAGAACAAAAAGGAATAGCTCTGTCTGATCTTTTCAAAAGCAAATTACTTAATACAATAATATTGCATTCTGTTCTGAAACCCTGTTATAAAATAGGTACAATGTTAAAAATAAAACAAAAGTTATTAAGTGATTACTTCACTTGTATACATACATTTGAATATTAAATTATTAAGCAATTTCTTTTATTTTAACGCAGATGGTATTTTTAAGTGAACAGAATATTAGATGGTCAGTCAGCTTTTATACTCTCTCCTACACATATTTTGCCTTTGAAAAACAGAGGAGGTGGCATTTAAATGTCAGATTATTCATGACTATTAAGGTTCAGAGATGCAACTTGGAAATGCAGCTGACAGACAAGATTTCCAATCCTGCAGTTACTGTGCCCATCCTAGCAATGCATGCACTGTGTTTCTGAATATAGTCTTTACATTTCATGCCTGAGTGCCAGAAGTGTATAATGAGAGTCAGGTATGGTTTCCATAGCAACCCTATCTGGCTATGTTACCAATGGGAATATAAAAATCAATATTGTGTTCAAAAATGGTATGTGAGAACAGAATAATCAAGTAACAGCTGTTACAGAAAACCGAATTTGAGTCTTTGACTTATGTAACTTGAAAATGTCTTAGGTTTACTATATATAATATAAATATTATTCTGTTCTTCACGAGCAGCAAGACACTGCAGGAAATGTAGGAGCATATGCATCAATGTATACTGACCAGTGAGTTCATTAATTTTTGTTGAAGGGACATTAGTATTCACATGATGGATAACTGGTTAGTAGCCCAAAGGACATTCCCTCTGGGAATGGATCCCAAAGTCTCTCTCCAGGTTCCGTGACTCACAAGGCCCAGCACATACTGGTAATTGGATTTAGATTTGTGGCAGTCATAAGGTAGATAGCCACATGAACACAGAGAAGAGGCAGGCCAAGCAAGTCCACATGAGACTGGGCACAGACTGGTAGGCCTGCAGGAGCTACCTGTGGCCCACGGGGATGCATTTAACTGCCATCTACTCACCAAAGCACACACGTGTGAGGTGTTACAGATCAGTGACAGCCACAGGAAGCCCAGTGTTCTTACTGGTGGCTTGTCGCCCATGCACCCTCTCCTTACCACACAGTGCCATCCTGGACTCACATTCAGACAAACCATGTGTCTGTAGATCCTGTAGATCTGTGCACCGTGAGCCACACAGCCTTCAGGGAAGTTTCATACAGTGTAAGGAACTGACACCACTCAAGGTCCCAGCTCTCTGACAAACACAGAAATTGGAAGCAGGATTAAACCCAGCTCTTCATGCTTTCTAGACAAGTGCTCTTCTAGCTGAGCTATGCCACGGCCCTAAATGTGCTTGTGAAATAGAAAGCAGTTGTGTTGTCTTCATAAAACCTAGGCCATCTGTTAACATTTTGTTCTGGTGATTTACTAATCTATCAGTACCTGCTTCCAGATAGTCTTTTACTGGGCTCGTGAGCAGACAGTTGTAACAATGACTGCTTTGGGGGAGGAAAAGGATGAGAAGTGAACAGTAGCCCTCTGCACCCGCCTGTAGGTTTCCCTCAGAGACCCCACAGACAGGCACTGTATTTACAGAGAGGCTTTCCTGCCCCAGTCCTCTCTCCACTTGTGGACTGCAGGCTGATGCACTTTCCCTGAGGACCTCGCTCGGGCCCTGTGAGTATTAGCACATTGCTAGAATGCCTAGGGTGCAAATGAGAATTTAATTAATATAGCACTTTTTCTCTACTAAATAGAACTAGAAATGGTTCCTTACAACATAATCCAATATGCTGTGACCAGAGGTTGACAGAGTGCTGCTTGGTGCAGTGTGTGAGCTCTTCGATGAGTTGCTTTAACCCGAGCAAGTTTATTCAGAGCACAGAACGTTTACTAGTTATATAATCTTTGCCCCAATCCAATACCTGTAGAATACTAACAGGATGCTCCTTCCATCAGCCAGAAATCAATTCTATAACTTCTGATATTAAATTTGACTTAGTATTATTTTATTGCTAAATGGGAGGGGGGTCAGTAAGACTAGTTAGTGAATATAAGTGATAGATACCATGACAGCATGCAATGACTTGCTTTTTGATGTTACTTCACCTTTGATAAATATATTTATAAATTTAAATTTGTAGAAAATAATAGTTATTCCAAAATTGAAATGCATGAGCCTGTAATTGGTACTGAGAGCATAAGAGTCTGTCAGGTGTGCTCATCCTGAGCTGAGTGGTACATGGGACGGAAGTGATTTGAACAAGTCACTTAGGATACCAGCTGCTCGCACAGTGCTGATCCTTTAACACATGGCTAGGGTCATCCATTTTCTACCATTCTATCAAAATTTCAACATGACTGTATTTTGGTATTTTGGAAACATTAAATTATGATTTTCTATTTTCCAGGCTTCTTCTTTGATTAAAGTGGTATCTAATAGAAATGCTTAAAAATATGGGAAGTATATTACTATTGGGCATAATAAAAGTTGCTTTCGTAAATGTAAAATGATTTTTTCATACTGTCAAATGAAATATATTTCCTTATAACTGGACAAATTGAGACTGAAAAGGGTAAATGCATTTTTTTAGGTCATAGACTATGTATAGAATTCAAGCTGAGACTGGAAGTCAGGGTGTTTCTTCTGAGGAGATGACCTGACCGGGAGTGCTGGCGTCTGTCATCCTTGGTGCTTAGGAGACTGAGGATGGCAGGATGATCGCTGACTCCAGGACTGAGTCCAGGCTGGGCAGCATTACGAGAGCCTACCTTTGCAGTCAGGAATTGCAAACATAAAATAAATAGCTTGATAGCTATTGTAACTTGTGATTCCATGTCCCCCACACAGGGGAAACGGTTTGGCTGTGCTTTTAGATATACTTTTGATCTGTCACCTAAGCCACTAAAGCAGTTGGTTTTGTAAAAACAAGTCCCATCCTACCACTTGTATAAGGCCCTGTGATGGAAGGCTGCAGCTACAGTCCAAGGTTATCTTCCAGCTCCACATGCTCCAGGCCCTGGGTTCAGTTCCCAGAGCCAAAACCAAAGTGATAACAGAAAACCCTTTTCCTTGATTCCCGTGTTCTCCAGAGTAGAAGTCTGTGAGGAGTGATGTTCACACTTCTAGATCATCTTGGTGCTGCCCTTATTTATTCATGCACCTTTCTCAGTAGGACTTTCTCTCGATCCCAAGCACATGAGTAGGTTTAAATTAGTGGTTTTAAATCCCTGTATTTATTATATATTTATTAACATCAGAGCGGGTCTACCTGTTGGGTACAGCTAGTTAGTTGTGGTCATAGCCCACCCCGTGTGGTTCCCATCTTTGGTACCCAACCCTGGAGGCACAAACTTGGGTTTTCTGTGCATTTCAACACTGCAGACAGTTCTGATGCTTGTCGTCTGCTACGAGCTTGCTCTACACGTCTGTAGGTCACTTGAGAGACAGGTCTACCTGAGCAGTGCATGACTAGCAAACTCAGAGTTAACATGGTCTCAGAAGATGGGAGAAGGTCACAGGAGACATTAAGGGAAATCAAAGCAAATACTCAAGAAGAGGTGTGTGCCACACTGCAGACACCTTTTCCACACCAGCCGTGCCCAGTTCCAACAGCCTCATCCCTCAACCCATGGACTGGTGGGTTAGACTTCCTCATTCTGCCCTCGGCTTTTTACAACTACTTCAGCTTTTATCTGCCCTGTCTCATACTGGCAGCTCAGAAATATGCAAGAGGACTGAGTTGTTTCCCCAGCAATCCCAGTGACCAGGCTGTGGGACCCTGGAGCTCAGGGTTCCAATCCTAACAAAGGCTCTCACCAGCTCCAGGATTCCTCACTTGTGATCTCACATTCTGAAATCATCATAGGCAGTAATAATGGCAAAAGTAATTTCCTCCGGGGACATGTTTGAAGAAAGGCCAAGTCACTCTCCTGTCTTAGGAATTAGTGTTTGGTCCAGGTTGTTGTGCCACTGTTAACACAGACAAAGTGATGGTCCTCACAAAGACAGTGTGGGGATATCTTGTTCTTGAACCATATTTGCACCCCATGTCTTTGTTTTCCTCCTAATCTCCTTAACCTCAGGCTCATTTCTGTCATCATACACACACACACACACACACACACACACACACACGCCTACATAAATATCTAGGATCCACTGAGAGAAAACATTTTC
Organism: Apodemus sylvaticus; assembly: GCF_947179515.1. Lineage (NCBI taxonomy): Eukaryota > Metazoa > Chordata > Mammalia > Rodentia > Muridae > Apodemus > Apodemus sylvaticus. The sequence continues at coordinate 14,069,867 of NC_067475.1, forward strand.
GAGTGAGGCTCATAGGTCACAGTTTCCTTAGGCATTCACCAGTGATTGACTCCCAGGTGACTGTGATGGTGACGGGCAGATGGGAGTAAGCAAGGACCCCTGGGGATATCTGGACTTGGCTCCTTTGCCAGACCCCAGGGTGATGGTCCTGAGGAGCCTCCTTACTGGTGCCATGGTGATGGTGTAGATGGTGTCCCTTCCAGCCCGAGGTGGGGAAGGTCCGCTGCCTGTCCTTCAGCAGCACCGCCACTTGTCCTCAGGACTCCCTTTGTGTTTATCTTTCGAGAACTTCTGGTTCATTTCATAAGCTCCTGATACAGTAGACAGGAAATACTCCTCATCTTGTAGTAATTACTTCTAGTAGGAAAGATGAACATTACAGAACATTTTTAAAACTAAACTTTCACCATCTTGACAACTCTAGATACCATTTTAGTCTGTTAGTCATGACGGTGGTGCAGGGCAGTGAGAGAGGGTCTGTGCCGATGTCAGCATGTCTGTTTGAAACTGCAGCTCTGCCTCTTAGGTCTGCAGTCTTTTTTTTTTTTTTTTTTTAAAGATTTATTTATTTATTTTATGTATGTGAGTACACTGTAGCTGTCTTCAGACACACCCGAAAAGGGCATCAGATCCCATTACAGATGGTTGTGAGTCACCATGTGGTTGCTGGGAATTGAACTCAGGACCTCTGGAAGAGCAGTCAGTGCTCTTGACTGCTGAGCCATCTCTCCAGCCCCAGGTCTGCAGTCTTAAGCAAGCAATTTTATCCTCGTACATATCAGTTGCCTTACCCGTGCCTGTAGCATATCTAAGGGCCCCTCCCGCCCCCAACAAAACCTGCAATTTTAATATTGTGTCTCCTGGGTATTCCTAGCATTGCTGTTATTTCCCAGTAGCAGAATTCTGCTTAAAGTTTTCGTTCTATCTCTAATAAATGTAATGGAGTCCTATGCTGGGAAAGGTGGTGTGGGTGTTTAAAGCCCTTTTCGGATTCCTCCTTGGTAGATCTCTTTTCAAAACACATTTACTTATGTTTTTCATATGCTACATGTTCCACTTAGATTACAAATTTAAATGGTACATCTCTGAAAGTTTTCATAATGAGGCCCAAGGGGATCTCTCTTGAAGATGGGCGAGCCTTCTGATAGTGTTGGGTGACTACATGTGTGCTTTACCTTTCTAGAGACCACTTTGTGTTCCTAACACAACTGAAGTAAGGCTTTCAGGGAAGTTTTAGCTCTCTGCCTAAATCACATTCATCCTTTAAGATGACTGCAGAGACTGGCATGTCATGAAAAGTGTTTAGAGATCACTACTACCTTTTTCTGTTTTCATGGAATCAGACAGGAGAGTCCAGCAGCTGGGACTGCTTCACCTCCGCTGTGTTCTTGCAGGTCCGGTTCCCCTCCCACTTCAGCGCTGACCTCAAGGACCTTCTGCGGAACCTGCTGCAGGTGGATCTGACGAAGCGCTTCGGGAACCTGAAGAACGGCGTGAGCGACATAAAGACCCACAAGTGGTTTGCCACGACGGACTGGATCGCTATTTACCAGAGAAAGGTGTGGCTCTGCCCCTGGTTCAGTGCCCTGAGAAGGTGTAACTTACCACACAGCAGAAATGCTCTCAACTTTAGCACATTTATCATTATTTTAAACTAATTTTAAACTAATTTTCTGCAGGATTTCAGAGTAACTTCTCTTAGATAAAAGAGAACACATATATGGCTTCCCTTGTAAATTTTTACTGTCTATACTACTCTTGACAATACTGTGGAAATAGGATTTTAGACAGTATTCTACAGGCTTGCATTTCAAAACTAATAAAAGCCACATTTGAAAGATATAAGTGAATATAATCCAAAATCAGCACATGCATAGCCACACAGAAATCAACTTAAGTTCTGGAAATGTTTTCTTATTTTAGCCTTGCTGTGGACATTTACCAAAGTTGCAGCTTTTTTCACAGATGAGGGCTCCTGAATGTCTGCTTTTCCACTCCCAGAGATATTCCCCAGTTGCTGGCCCTCCACATTCCACTGAGGTCTTAAGAACATGATTATTACTTCACTGACATTTTCTCTGAAGCATGTCCTTCCTTGCTATTCTGTATGCTCTCTCATTTTAAAATATTTCATGAGGACAGAAGCTTTACCTCCGTTGTTTTATCCTTCTCCCAGGCCAGAGCCCCAGTGCACGTGCCTGCACGTGGCTCAGTCCCTCACTGAGCCCATCTTTCTGCGCATTCAACTGTCGCACTGTCTTTACACACATGCAACCGCCCCCTACTGTCTTAACATACATGCAGCTGTCCTTCAGGCGTGTCCTCCAGTCTTTATTGATTTGCTTAGCATTCTTCCAAATAGTAGCTTAGACCCTGTGCTGGTTCTAGGTACTCTTCAAAGTGCTAAGTGATTAGTGAAGTCTTGACTCACTCCCAGTTTAGACCTCAGAGTTCAAGGGATGGAAGGCGAATCAGCCTGCTGTGCTAATAAATTTTGAAGGAATCTAGTGCGTGCTTTGTACCTGAGCGGCTAGATGTCCTTATCTGCTTCATTGCTTGCTTCCTTCCTTCCCAGAAGACTCTGAAGTGTTAGAGGGTCAAGCAGTGTGAACAACAGGTGTAAATGCATCTCTCACACTAGGGGAGCACATGATTAAATAGAGCACAGCTGGAGCGGCCAGCAGTGTTTTGAAGGGGGGCGGGGCGAGGAAAGGGAGAGGAGAGAGAGAAAAGAGGAGGGGTTGGGGGAGAGAAATGAAGAGAGAGACCAACCAAGACCCTGAGTCAGATCAATTGTGCAAATCTATTTCCCAAGTTCTCAGTGTTAACAGCCTCAATAACACCAGTGTGTTACTTAATAGTAATTACTTTACCATGGTAATAAATTGGGAAATTTAAGAAAAGGTTTTGCTCCATTAACTTTATCTCTCCTTTCACTCTTGCATGCTAAGTTAAAAATAACTTGGATGAAGTGTATATATTTAACTTTCTCCCTCCCCACCCCCAGAAAAACCACAGCTTCTGATGTTTCAGAGTCTTGCCACATTTCATGAACAACTTCAGAGCACATTTCCTGAGGAAAAATAATTTAACACTCCATTTTATATTGAAAGCAGTTTTTCTAATTAATTAAAATATAAAAGATTATTAAAATCAAAGCTATACAGGAATTTTAAAATTCAGCTAATAACATAGCAAGGCCAAACAGTACAGTCATCATGCCCCACCAACTCCCAAAGCTCAGAACCAAGCCCAGGGATTGTGCTTTGGGCATCATTAGCTCAACACTGTTAAGTAGTCACAAATAAGGACCCTGGTGATTAAAACAGTCTTTCCAGCTCACAAAACATGCTGTGTGCCTCTTCTAGATTTGCTCGAGTGAAGACAGGTCTTCATGGTCAGTAAAGGGGTGCTCATCAGTCTTTGAGGTTTTCCTGTTAAAAGAAGAATGCATGTTTTGTTTAATTATGTTTTCATTTTACTAATTATAATCATGACCCTCAAATAGGATGACTGCTTTAAATATCAGTGCTGCCACATAGCTTCTCAGTTTGATACCAGCCTTACCAGGTTCAAATCTCGGCACATTACTATTTGAAAATCTGCCCCCCCCCCTTTTTTTCTGGGTTTTTGTGGGGGTCATTTGCTTGAGACAGATTCTCACTCTGTAACTCAAGTTGGTTCAGAACTACATAGGTCTATCCTTAACACCCCTGCTGGGGGGGAGGGGGGTCCTCTGACCTTGGCTTCCCAGGTGCTGGCATTCTAGGAAAAGTACAGAGCATTAAATACATTCAGATTGTATAGGGAACCTGTTCAACTTGTAGCTTTGAACAATTGGGAAAGGGGGAGGCTATTTCAACAGGAAGGAGAAAGAAGAGGGAGGGAGGAAGAGAGAAAGAGGCAGGGTGGGGGCAGGGGGCAAGGAAAGGGAGAGGAGAGAGAGAAAAGAGGAGGGGATGAGGAAGAGAAATGAAGAGAGAGCTCAACCAAGACCCTGAACTCTGGACGTAGGTAGCTGTGAGCCTGAGTCAGATCAATTGTGCATTACAGTGTGATTTTGAGCACATTGTTAAACTATGTAAATATAAGCATCATTACTGTAAAGTGTGGGATAAGGTAGAGAATTCAACAGGAGCAAGGAATGTCGAGGCAGACTAGATCATAGGTCCTGGTTCCATTCCGGGTATAGGTGTGGGCTCCACCCATGCAGACATGACCTGTGTTGACCCTGAGTGTCTCCCAGCTCCTTCCTCACTCCTCATCCCTGTGGTCCCACGGTGACCTCAGTGCCACGCGCGTCAGTCTGCCTCACACTTGTTGCTGCACACATCCCGTGAGGTGCTGACTGCACATGACAGAACCATTGGAAGGCCTCTGCTTGATACCTGATTGCTTCCGGGCTTAGAGATCACATTTATTGTTGTACAATAGCTAACCATCTGGTCGTTACATTATTGAGAAATCTTGATATAGCCCCTTGCAAGTACTAAACTATAATATCGTACATTTGTCCCCATGTTTTTTAAACATACTATGTCTCTGTATTTATTCAAATATTTTCTGGCACTACTTGGCAATTTTAAAATTCCCCATATAGTTGCAAGTTTCCTTATACAGAATTATTTGTATTTGTCCCTTATAAATTTTAGTTAAAAAAAACCCAAAAACTTGGTTTTCTCCAGCCAGTTTTAAAAACTGACATTTTTCTGTAAAATTGTCCCTACTGCTAATCATTATTGTTTTTATCATCTTTATATTTATTGTTAGTCAGTACTGTACTTAAGTATCTATTTCTATAACATGTATTGTGATTTGTTAGTTTGGTTGGGGGGTCGTTTGTTTCTCTGCATAGCCTTGGCTGTCCTGGAACTTACTCTGTAAACAGGCTGGTCTTGAACTCACTGAGATTGTCCCGTCTCCGCCCCTGAGTGCTGGGGTTAAAGGTGTGTGCAACCACAGCCTGGTTTCTTAGCACTTAATAGTTCTGATGTATAAACCTTGGTGTGAGGAAGACAGACTGATCTGAGTTTAAGGCCAGCCTGGTCTATAGAGTGAGTTGCAGAACAACCAAGGCTACACAGAGAAACCCTGTCTGAAGAAACAGAGTTCTGATTTTGAATCTTTTCATCCTAATATTTTTAAATAAAATTTTCTGATGGTATTCAGCAAATATATTCTATCACACAGCAAATTATTAATAATCTTTCTAAAATTGTAATAGAACTGACTTACTCCTGCTCATGTAGATTTCCTTTATCTCAGGAAGGGCTTGACCCATTCCAAATAGCACACTGACTGCCTGGAAGTAGCTTGTGCTAACAGGCCAGGTCATCCTGGGAGGCTGCTGCTGGACACATCAATCTGTTATAGTGAAGTGGGCGTGAGAAGCAGCAGAAGGCACAAAGAGTAAAAACTACCTTACTGTAGATACTGGTTTCCGTATCTCTTCACTTGTCCACACTGCAGTGCAGAAATGAGACAGTATGTTTAAATAGCCCACACACAGCCTTTATTTCCTGGCAATGAGCAATGAAACAGCCAAATGTACCTAGCAGAAAGATAGAAAGCAAGCCCAAAATAAAGAGGTGGCCTGGACAGCTCAGGCAGCACAATCATTCTCTAGAGACAGTCTGATTCTAAACCACCATCTGGCTAGAAAGGAACCAATGTGTGCTTGGCCCAGTCTGTAGGATACAGTGGCGGTCCCAGGCCATAGTGCAAGGCGGCCGGCCATCTGGGAAACAGAGCATTAGAATCTCTGCTCACACTTATTTGTCACCTTCTTCTTTTCATGTGTCTGTCTTATCTATAACCTAGGATATACTGATAGTCATGGCATAAATAAATAAATAAATAAATAAATAAATAAATAAATAAATAAATAAATATCCATGTAGTGATATACTAGAAAATACTTAATGAGATCACTGCTGTACGTAGAAGAAAAAGCCCTTGAGAGTTTGAAACTTGCCTTAGTCATTTATTAGTGATATAAATTCAGTCAGCTCTCTTTTGTAATCTTTAAAACAGGGATGAAAATGGCGGCCTTGCCTTTCCTATGGCGTGGGGAAGAGGGCATGGTGGCAGAGCGAACAGCTGTGATTGTAAACCCAGTGCTGCCAAGTAACGCTGCAGTCATCACAGCTCTGAAAGCTTCTCCTCACACATAGTAGGCACGCCATAAGAGTTTATGGAAAGACATCATTTCCAGAGTCAACAGAAAGAAAATGTTTAGAATTTGAGTTCTGTGATTCTGTGAGATGTCTCCCTAACTTAGACTTTTCATAGTCAGGGGTCTTACGTAAGCTTAGGAATTAGAAAAGACATTGAAAGTATAAAATGTATTAACCACAGAAGAAAGAAGTTGAAGAAAATAATGAAAGCCTTGGAAATAAATTGATAAAAATAAAATAAAATGGAAAGTTTTCTAGAGCTTAGAGCCAGCCATTTGATGCTTTTCACTGAATGGTCTGGAAACTGTTCTGGTATTTGGTTGTGGTTCTCCAGTGAAAATGTGAGGTTCTGGCTAACTTGTAGTGCTCACACTTCAAGCACTTCCTGTGATTAAAGATGCCAGTGTGATGCATGCTAGGAAGTCATTGTTCTTGGTGTCTGGAAGTGTCTGAGGAGTTGTTCTCTTACTTTCCTCCTGATGTCAATTGCAGGTTGAGGCTCCATTCATACCAAAGTTCAGAGGCTCTGGCGATACCAGCAACTTCGATGACTATGAAGAAGAAGAAATCCGTGTGTCTATAACAGAAAAATGTGGAAAGGAATTTTGTGAATTTTAGAGAGGAAAAAGATCACCCCAAGCTCACACTCAGTCCTTGCACGCTGTGGAGGTGGAAGGTGGAGCCGAGACCTGCTTGTTGGAGCGGGTTCCAATCCCTTCATTCCAGCAACTGCGTGAGGTCTTTCCTGCGTCATCAGTGTGCGCTCTGCAACCACCTGTGTACCCAGGCACCGCCCTGCAGCATTGTCTGCCGTGACACGGTGTACACCACGTCCTCCTCGTTTGGTTTTCTCCACCCTCCTACATCCTTCTCATTCACCTCTCTGACCAGTCTCCCTTTATTTTCCTGGTGTTTCAGATGGGCAGTGTTATGGCTGTGTGAGATTTAGAAGGAGAGCTACACGTTGCTTTTGTAGTTTTGAGTGATATTTTTGCTGACCAGTGGCTTGAAGATAAACTCTGATGATTATTTTTATTTTGAGTAGCTTGGACTCGGTTTTGCCAAAACTCTTAGTAATTTTGAAGATGGGATGTCTTATCAGCACGGGGATTTGCATACATGAAGATGACGTTTCAGGACTCACTGACATAGCAGTGAGTCGAGCACCCAGATGAGCAGTGAGGGTTCCTGGGAGAGGCTTCGTCCCTGGCCTCCTGAGAGGCTTCTCTCCACAGCAGTTGTCAGGAGCAGTGAGGGCGTGGCTCCTCGCCCCAGCTGTCTTCCTTGGTACCAGCTTCTCTGTGTATTAGGAGAGAGGCCTAAGGTGTCTAAGATGTCACTCTTCTTTGGGGCCTTTAGCCAGTATTTCAGGAAAGCGTGACTGATAAATGACACTTTGTGAGGTTTCTCAGTCCCCCTCCGTGGGCTCTCAAGGGAAGAAAGCAAACATGGACTTGGAAAAATGCTAAGTCAGCAGAAGCCTTGATCCCTGCTTGCAGCTTAGAGGCCCTCTCCTTTAAGGGAACTCTTCTGTTTGCTTTGGTTCGTAACAGGTAGGAGAAAAAGCAAAGCAGTTGCTGTTGCTTCCTCTTTGGAGGGAAGAAGACAGCACTGTCGCAGCTTTGACATGTGTCCCGCCTGGCCAGTGACAGGAGAAGGCAAAGCTTACGAAACTGCCACATTTGTATTTCATTTTGAGGTGTGGTATCTTTAAGTACGTCAGAATTGCTAACCTCTTCTTTCTCCTTTATAGACAGAGTGTATGATCATGCAGATACAGTTTTCATATTTGCTTTTCCTTAATTTTTCTATACTTTTTGCCAATTGACTTAACAATGTTGCCATTATGAGGAAATTTCAAGCACTCTTGCACATTTAGTTCAGTGTTCCTTTGTGAATAAATGGCTTAACTTTTTTTTTACTATATTTTCATTACTTTTAATTTTCTCACTCATTTTATCTCTGTATCAGTGACCTACCTTAAATAATCCACTCACCCAAATAGTTTAAAATATTTCATTTCATGATCAATCTCCAAGATTGTTTGTAAGTCAGACCACCCCTGATGTATATAGTACCTCTATCTGCCTCCTTACTGGTGCAGGTAGGTCATTGACAGCACTCCTCGTCATATCCACACCTTCACCCAACCCTTGAAGACATTGAAAATCCTCTCTGAGACCTCTCCGCCTATCTGCATGTGTTTTGGTTGTTAAGTGTTTCTGCATGGCAGTGTCCCACAATAACAAATAATGATTTCAGTTGGTCCACCTGTATTTAAAATGTGCAAGAAAAATTGAAATATTCTGCTGTAGCAAGTTTTATGTAACAAAGATATATCATTGTGTTAATAAATTAAAAGCATCATTTGTATAAAATACTTTATTTACTTTTTTGTATTTCATTTAAACCCAAGTACATGCTAATCATGTGTTCTATGTATGCTACAAATTCTCTGGTAGTGTTGTATATTATTGTAAAATTATTTCAGTAAATAGTGGGGATGGCAATTTGATTATTATAATTTAGTTTTCAAAAATTGAACAGATTTCTATGAATCCTAAAAATATTTTTTCTATAAATTATTAGTACCCGTTTAGAATCTACCCAGGTAGATGACCCCTAGGCATATATTGGTTTCTGGGGCTTTAGAGCCATTCCATTTTACTGTCTCTGAAGTACATGAATAAACCATCAGCTGTGTCAAGGGGTCTATTTCTGACTAACCTAGTACACTAAATTGAAATATTTTTAACATGCCTAAAATTTCCATTTTTAGCCACAGCTGAAAAGATTTTCTTTAAAAACTTGAAATATTAAGTTGGTGGCAAAAACCAGTATTTTATTCTAATTAAATTACATAAGATAGAAGAAATGTTGTTTTGCCCAATAAATCAAGAGATGGTATTGTATAGGACAGAGCCCTATACTGACGGGGAAGCTGGCTGGAGTGGCGTTGTGCAGACAGAGGGCAAAAACAGGCACTTTGTGGGATCCTCTGATTCCCTGAGTTAGGTCAGGGTTCCCTCTTAGCTGATATTCTCAAGGGTATCATGCTTTGGCCTAAGTTTCTGTACAGTGACACATTTCTGTGCGTCCTTCCTCTTACCTCTGACAGTGTGCTGAAAATCTTTTGACTATCATAAAGGCCTTGTCTGTCCCATTCCTTGCTCCCTCTGATGCTAAATATACACTTGATATCAAAATGTCAGCCTACCAAAAAGATGCCGTGGCTTATGGGTATTGCTGTCTTGTTCTTGGTATGTACCTGTATTGATTGCCCCTTGGTCTGAAAAAAAAAAAAAAAAGCTCATTGTAAGCCTAAAAATAGATTATCTTTTCCCACTGACTGTTTTTTTTCCTTCTGCTTGTTGTAAGAATCAAATGAAATAATGTATGTAAAGGCACCTTGTAAACTGTAAGCTTTCAATGTAAGACGTAAGGTGTGTTATTTCATTAATTAGTTCTTCGTTTAGAGTGCAATTTCCTATGCGCTACTATAGCTAGGAAATGCTGAAAATGTGTTTTTTAATTCATCAATAACCGCAAAATTAAAGTATCTTCAAAGGATAAAAGCTGTTGAGTCTTCTGTCTGATGTCCATCCTTCTGGACTTCTTTTCTGCTGCTATGAGAAATGGTTGTGGATTCTGCAGATATTTGGGGTGCTACTTGGGGCTGAGATCTGAGCAAAAAAAGTGAACAACCAACAGTCTATTCAAATTATACCTTCATTGTATACGCACTGCTACGCACAACCTGGTGTCGCTAAGAAGTGTTCCTACTTCATTTGGCTTCAGATTACTCCTGACAGTGGAAATACTCAGGTGTATGGATTTGGTGCTGCAGGGGTCCTCACTCTTACTGGCAGTAAGAGCTTTATTCTTCAGGGCCTCTTGGGAGCTCACCTCTACCCTTACAGTTAAACCTTATGGTTCAACAAGTATGGCTACGGCAGCAGTTTGCCTTGAGAAGTTACCAGTTTTAGGTCACCGTTTGAATAGCTTGCAATGCTGTTTGATGGTCTTTGCAAACACTCAGTGCATTTTCTCACATGATTCTGTTTCCAGTACTAAGTATTGTAGTTATTATCAGGGCTTAATACAAATTCCCATTCTCTCTTTTTTATTAACAAAACTCTGGGCACGTCTTGATCCTATAACTATTATTATTTGAGAGCTAATTAACAATGAAATTTCTTTTATGCACCAATGTTGAATGTAAAGGTAAACATTTGTTTTCATTTTAGACTTTAAGAATATATGCTTAGCAGTCTTTGTGCTCAGAGGGGCTCTGTTTGAACATTGTTATAAACAAAGCTGACCTGGTACCCAAGCATGACGATGCACACATGATGAGGACTGTGCTGACACCAGCTGATGAGCGTGGCATCTCCACAGAAGTCACTTATGCCAGATCTTGATCTTGGACTCCCTGACTCCAGGACTACAAGAAGTGAACAGCAGCAGTCCACAGTGCTCTGTTGTGATGTGCTAGCAAATTAAAGCGCCCACAGAGCCAACTGCTCATGCCCATGCGCTGAAAGGTGCTTGGCACTTGGCCAGAACTGCATTGGTGTTTTTAAAAGGTGGAGAGAGAGGTATATTCATGAAGCTCAAGGTATCTTCCCTTCTGTTTCTAGGAGGGCTACTGGGACACTGAGAGTTGGAGAGAACAAGGTTCACTCAAATCCCTGTTAACTCCCAGATAGATTGTCTCTGAGTATTAAGCTAATCTCTTAGAGCAGTTCAACTTGAACATAAAAAGTCACAGCACATTAATTCTGTCAAACTTATCCATTAACTGATGTTGCCTATAACTCTAGCTGGATCTTCCTCCCCTGTTTATATCGCAGGAGAAGGGGTCATGACCTTAAAGTATTTGTTTTCTGTTGCTGCTCTAACAAATCTTTGTAATTGAGTCACTTAAGCTAATCGGTGTATTACTTTGCAGCTGCCTGTTATCCACTGCAAGGCTCACTGGCTAAAGCGATGGAGCTAATGGTACAGCTCAGGGGTTTTGCTTTTACCTGTGAGTATAAAGCCTGGGGGTTTGGTCCCCAACTCCAAGAGAGAACACTGCCTTGTGATCATCTGAGGCCTATCTAGCTAACCCAGAATCATGTCCCATTTTTTTGAGACCAGTCTATGAGCATCCTTAAGTCTGTCCGCCATGGTGATTCTCTTTAAGAGGGTAAGTTTTAATTTGAATTGTGTCTGTGTTCCTGTGAAGGGCATACTCATCATGTAAGTACAGATGCCTATGTAGATATGAAACTGGAGTTACAGGTGGTTGAGAGCTGCCATGTGAGTGCTTGAAGTCAAGTCTGGGTCCTTTGCAAAAGCAGAGAATGCTCTTAACTAGAGTCATCTCTCCAGCCCCCTGGGAGGAATATTAAAAATGGAAAATATGAGCAAGCATGTTGATTTCACTATAGGACATAGTTATCTAATTGTTCTAAAGGAGGGTGTAGAGATGTAAACAATGAACGTACAGAAGAAACCCTCTCTAGATAAAGGCTCAACTCTGGATTGTTGGCCCATAACTTGCCAGACAAAACAAAAGCAGTATTTCTGCAACAAAGTCCTAATTGGATTATACACAAAAGAATGATTTATTAGCCCCAGACGACAGAAGGTAGAGAGCCAATGTTGTGAATAATGCTTTTTTTTTTTTTTTTTTTTTTACTAAAAGTTCTTAACCTCTGCAACTACTGTTTGGTTAGCAAGTGTGGAGAGACTAGTGCCCTGCTGACTAGCCCCTGTGGTCCAGGGAGGCCTGACTCGTAGAATGATTCTGAAAGACTAAAAGATAGAAGGAAGGTAAATGCAGGCCCACCCTCTGCTTCTGTGCCATCTCGTGGATCTTCTCCAGGGCCCAGCTCATTGCAACCACCGTGACTGCAGCTCCTCATCGCTGCAGCCTCTGCCTCTTTGTTTTTCCTAGGACTGACAGAATGCACCACTGGTGCTCATCTTGGGGTCACTTCTTTATCCACTATGTCTGTTTTTAGTAGGCTTTCTAACCTCCTGGGTAATGTATACTCATTCTTTTGTCCTGTAAAGTACAGATGTATAGTCCATTTCTTCCATCCATAACTCTATTCTATGAGAGACAAACCCCCAAATATGTTTATATGTTCATTAGGAATGGGACATGAGATAAACAGAACTACTTTCCAGACCTAGCTGAGAATGCTTGGTGGGCAGATCTGTGAAGGCACCCACATCCTTGTTTCCCTCCACTGTCTCTCCCAAAGCACATGGCAAGGACAGAGCATGTTCTCAACATCTTTAAGTACAGAAGTCACAATAAAAACAAGATAAAAACTCCCCAGATCAGACCTTCACAATAGAAAACAGTGTTTTTTTTTTTAAGGCAAAGAATGGGTTTACTAACACAGAGAAAGCATTCTTGACTACAGTGAGGTCCTTACAGAAAACAGGAAAAGATAAGAGATGACAGAAACAGCAAATGATACAGAAAATGGAGATCAATCTACTGTTGACATTCCTCAATTGAAAAGTTACTGAATAGATCTAGAAATGGTATCAAATTTAGAAGCATTGCTCTAAAATAAAGTAAAAACAGATTACATATTGATATTTCAACACTAAGTCATATCTTGGAAGATTTTTAATTGTGACAATTAAAATTTTGTGCATAATAGTCAATTCAACCTAGCTGGCAATGACCCTAGATTTGATCCCTAACACTGAATAAAAACCTGCATAGTGCCACACAACTGTATTCCCAGCACTGGAGGGGTAGGAAGAGAAGAATCAGATTCTCAAGGTTATCCACAGTTATATAAGTAAGTCCTTAGCTGGCCTGGAATGTATAAAACTGTCTCAATATGAATGAACAAACAAACCAACAAGCAGTCAAGCTAGTCTAAGACAAGAGCAGGAAAGAGATTGTGTCTTCTGATGCCTCTTTACTAACACTCAAACTGTACAGTGGCTGCAGTGGCGCAGGACAGAAATGTATGAGATAAGGGTATTATACCCAGCTAAGATAGCACTGCACTTAAAAGTCACAAGACAGGTTCCTTTAAGTAAACAGAAGAGTGAAAAATCCTTCAGCCCTTCCTTCATAACCAGGTGGGTGAGGGTAAAAAGAACTGGATGACTAGCAGTGATGGGAACCAGGTGACCATGACTCAGTGTAAACAAAGCAGCTGTGGTAACTGTAATCATAGAGCAAACAGGCTTTAAAAAAAAAAAAATACAACCTTAAAGGAAAAAAAAGGGAAAGAAAGAAAGAGAGAGAGAGAGAGAGAGAGAAAGGAAAGAAAAAACAAAGGCCACAAAAGAAGGAAATGAGAAATGACTGGAAACATCCAGTTTCTTCCCTTGCTGTAGATGGCAGGCAACTAACCATCTAAATTTAGACCTGTGGTTGAAAGATGACTCTAATCACACAAGGGTTTGCTATGATTTTGTGAATCTTTTGTAGGGAAGGGAATGTTACCAGTTTTCGATTTCATTTCCACTTCAGCTTTTTACTGTGTTAGACCCAGTGACAGTGCTACAAGAAGGCTCAGGGAATACAGGCACTTGCTTGATCACCTGAGTCTGATCCTCAAGCCCCACATGGTGGAGAGAGAGAATCAACCCCTGAAAGTTGTTCTCCACAGTTACACACATGTGCCACACTACCCCCCTTCATCATACACACACAAAAATACATAAACAATGTAGCTTCACATTTTCCTTTCAATTTTCATTTCAGTTTCTCTGGCAGACTCTTCTTGTAGCATTAGTGAAGTTGAATTCTTTCTAATATGCTTCCTTGGTATGAACAGTTCCGTAAGATTACTGTTCTGTGGTTATTCCTCAAGCTCTCTCCTCAGTTCTAGCTCTCTGTATTCACAGGAAGGTTACTGTTGATCTGGAGTCTGAGGCTATTTGATAGTTTTTCCTTCGAACTTTGCTGGATTATTTGTATTCCTTATGATTTTTAGTAAAGAGGGGGAGTCGTGGGTCTCATTTAGACATTCAGAGAACTGTTGAGACCTCTCACTGGCCAGCCATAGATGGGCCAATCAGTGCTAAGCAGATTTAGTAAGGACAGGGAAGCCAGGACACACCAGTAACAAATCAACTTGCTGCCTTCTCTCTAAGTGAGCACTAGAAGATCCAAGGATGCCATCAGAACTGTGCCCCTGCCCGCCTCTGAGCCATTTCCTCAGAACTGATTGATCTTAATCTTTGGTAAACACTCTTCATAGGCAGAAGATTAAAGCAGCAGCCACACTCTAGGATAGCATTTCCAAAGAGGGAGGGAAGGAGGCCTCTTGAGCACTGGAGCAAGCCCAACACAGATTCTGTCTTCGAGCTTTCAAGCCTCCTGGGCTGTAAAAAGAAATGACATGAATAAGAGTCTGGGAGAGCTGTGTGGATGGAAAAGCAGGAGCAGGACAAGAACTGATGCTCACTAGCCAACAGTCTCCCTCTTTAGAAAGAACCTCCAGTAATCACTGCAGCCAGGCATGCGTGTAATCCTAGCACTGGTGAGAATGAAGAATTACAGTTTCCAAGCCAACCTGGCCTTTATAATCATCCCCGGGGTAGCCTAGGCTTCAAGGCAGACCCTATCTCAAAATATTAATCATCATTCTGTACTAAACTAACTACGTTTTAGGGAAAGATTATGGTTTTATCTAATATAAAACTTAGGAGGTGTCATATCATTAATCTATTCTAAACAATTTTATGGACAAAAGGAACAGAGAAATGTTCACTTCTCCTAAATCCTTCTTTGGGACTTTATGGTTTTTATTCCTTTCCTCTTTCACCTTTCTCAGTTCTGGGAAATCATCATTCCCTGAGGAGAAAGCGTCATGAGAGCAAATAATATGTAAAAATTCAGAAAATGCAAATACAAATAAATGACAAAATTTATCTTATATCAGTCATGGTTCTCTAAAGAAAGAGAACTGATAGAGAGAGAGAGAGAGACAGTGTGTGTGTGTGTGTGTGTGCATGAGTGCCAATGCATACACTCACACATGAACACACATGCATGTGTATTATATAAATCAAAAATATGTTAATTATACATAATATATTTATCTATATATACTAAATCACACATATAATTTATTAGAATATTATTTTATTATAGAGTAATATTATTATTACAGGCTGTGGTTTTGGTAATCCAACAATAGATGTCTCCTGACAGAAAGGCCAAGTCAGGCCTTTGTTCAATCCAAACTGGTGCTGGAGTCCTGGAGGATTCCTATAGAGCTACTGGTCTTCAGTCTTTGTTGGTGTCTAGAAGAATATGGTTCTAATACCAGTGAAGGAATGCCTTAGCGATAGTAGAAATGAACTTTCCAGGGAGACTGAAGGCAAGCAGGCAAAGCAAGTGTCCTTCATCCGTGTCCTTTTATGTGGCCTGTCATCAGGAAGCAAAGCCTCCATTTAAGGTGAAACTTCCACCTGAAATGATCCAGTTAAAAAAGTGCCTCACGGGTGTGCCCAGCTGCTTGAGTTTTAGTTGATTCCAGATATGGTCAAGATGACAACCAAGACTGGCCAAACCACATACCCAACTCAGGTCAGAGAAAAAACAGTCTATTTTTTAATTAATCGTTCATCCACCTCCAAATACTCCCAACTATTTGATCAAAGGAAGAAATAATTTGCTCATATGCTATTTTTAAACACAATCCAGTCTGATGAGCTGAGCTGCTTCAGAAAACAGTTGCTCACAGATCACCCATACGGCTGAGGTAATGTATGGATCTTCAGATAAAAAAGAGGGGAAGGGCTTGCCGTTAAGTCCTTATTGCATCAAGGAAAGTCTTGGGGGAGTAACTGAAGAGCAACTCTTTGGCATGAGGCCCTGTGCCAGGGATCATGTTAGGGTACACACTCATGAGACACCCCAATCTTCCCCAGCCTAGCCTCCAATGTACCTTCTCCTTACACTAGCTTTGTCTACACTAGGCTCCTGTTCATCCTATGCAGTGATTCTCAGGCATAATAACTCTGAACACATGGGTGTACCATCATCTGTTGTAATGTAGCAGCTGGTATTTAGTTGAAAATATCTCAGACACCCAAGATCATGATGGATGTATTTTGATTTAACATCACAACAGATTCTAATGGTGCCTTTATTAACAGTCCCCCCATTCACTTGCATTCTAACACGCTGAGGTAAATGGGCAAAGGGCGATGCCTCTGAACTCACAGACACCTGGGGGTGTGCATGGCACATCAGATCACACCATCATGTGAATCATGCCAGGGTAAGGAATTGCTGGGTCGGTCACCTGAGACAGCTCTAGGATGTCCTGTGGCTCCTGTAGAGTTGGTCACCTGTGACACCTCTTGGGTTGTCCTGTGTCCTGTAGGTCTCCTTGGTGGCTTCTTCTTATTACACAGGCTGTGGTCCTGGCAGGTAGGCGCTGATCTTGGGCCTCTCTATCAACCTGGATGTACCTTCCCTAATGTGTTGATTGATTCCTCAGTTGTTGGGCCGAGAATACTCCGGACACATTGGCACAATGAGGTATCATCAGAAGTAAAGGATGAGCCGAGAGATGTTGTTGATTATGACACAGAAGCACAAAAGTTATAATTCCATGGCAGTTTCCTGCATCAGAAGCAGAAACTATAATGAACATAGACTTCGAGGTAGTACCTACCCAGAGTCAAGTACTGACCACACCTTCAGCTGCTTCTGTCAAATCCGCCAAGATTTTTGCTCCCTGCCTCCTCAAATGCAAAAAATACAATTCATACTTCAGTATGTTTCTTTTCAAAGGCATCCAAAGTACATTATGGTTTAAGGTCAGAGGTTCATTCTTTCCCTTCCCCCAGAAAGATGTGAAGATAATATAATATCCCTATGAAAATGAAAGGAAAGCTCAGACATTTTAAAAATATGGCATCTGATAACTGGGCAGGTACATTGTTCTTTAATTTGCTCGTGGTGTGTGCCTGCTCTCTGGTTGGGACAACAGGGAATAAGTCCAACTCTCTTTTGTGGGCTCAGCTCCCTGTCGACAGCATCCGTTTGTGTCTTTGCCTCCTAGCTTTGGAAAGATGACCAAAGATGACCAAAGATGACCAAAGATGACCAAAGATGACCAAAGATGACCAAAGATGACCAAAGATGCTCTGGGACTAAGAGCAATGCATTGTGATTTTCATTTCATGTCTAGACCTGGAATAATATTGCAGAAGTCTGCAACTCTGACCCAGTGCCGACACTTCCTGGCACTATATAATTAAAACTCTGACCTCGTGGCCTTTGCCTATACAATCCGAACAAGAGAGCAGACTTGGGACACCTTTGGAAAACCAAAGGAATGAGCAAATTTCAAGTCTGTTCTTGTTAACTCCTTTCTGTCCTGGGGGAAAAAAAATCCCCTTACCTAGGACTGATGTTTTCCCTGGGTCAGAGGAAAAATCACATTACTCTAGAAAAGAGATGAAGTAGCATTTCTTGGCAGCCAATTTTGAATCCCACATTTGAAATCATTCAAAGAGCTCTGCAGCTGGCGGAAGGCAGCAACCGATTTGGAAAGAGGGACAAGAAACACGTCAAAAAATGACACCTCCTCGGGAGTAATTTTGATCGTAAATAGGACAGATACCATCTGCCTAGATGAGTCCTTGTTCATTCATTTGTTCCCTCAGAGATATTACTCTGTGTGTGTGTGTGTGTGTGTGTGTGTGTGTGTGTGTGTGTCAAATAGAAGTGAGAGGTCAAGCTTTTCCAGTATTTTCCCTCAAGAGCTGTTTGTTTACCTTGATTTTTTGAGATAAGATTTCTCACTGAACTTGGAATTGATGATTAGGCTACAATGGATGACAAGTAAGTCTTAGGGATCCGTTTGTCTCTCGTTCCCCAGCACTGAGAATACAATCGAGTGCCACTAAACCCAGCTGCTTTACATGGGTTCTGGGTACCAAATTCATGTCCTTGTGTG
The DNA here is from genome assembly GCF_947179515.1 of Apodemus sylvaticus. Lineage (NCBI taxonomy): Eukaryota > Metazoa > Chordata > Mammalia > Rodentia > Muridae > Apodemus > Apodemus sylvaticus. The sequence goes on from NC_067475.1 coordinate 14,087,994, forward strand.
TCCATCTGTAGCAAGCACTATATGACAGAAGCCAACACCACCTGCTCAGTCCCTTGATGCCATCAGTAGTCAGTGACTTTTCATGCCCAGTTGTGAAAGTAAGTTGTAATCATATCAATGATCCAACCAAGGGCACATGCTTAAGACTATGAGTCCCCAAGGTTCACATGAAGCTACTGTACAAGATGCTGATATCAGCCAGGTTTGGCCACTGATGAAGAAAATGACCTGGTGTTTTTTTGAGTTACACGCACACCTCATACCTATTACCTTAATGTTTACTTTTAAGGCCATGTGAAGCTGTTTCCCAGAGAAAAACCCTTGTGGTTTTTCTATTAAGCCATACATTCTATTAAAACTATTTATTTATATCATTTTTGCCTCTATGTAGATAATAAACTCTTTGTGGGATGGAAGTGCTTGCTAAATATTTGATGGTTAGATAAATTAAATGAACATTGTTTATTCTGTAATGTTTCCTAATGCTAACAGAATGAGCAGATTCACTTAAGCCTATGTAAACTAAATAACTTGGATTTTTTTAATACACAATCATTTGTCATATGGCTGGAGCCCTATTTAGATGTCTGGAATCTTCTGTGGCTTCTCAGAGCATCAGAACAGCCAGGATAAATGTACAAAGGGATTCCTGAATCAGTGTGACAAACTCCCTTTTACTTCCTCTCCTGAAACTTCCTTCAGTAGGAGTCCAGTACCCCAGATCAAATGAAATACATCTCTGTCTTAACTGTGACTCCTGCAGAGCATATCCCCCCTTTCTGAGCTATCCTCAGAGCCTGGACTGACAGGGAAAGGCTGCGGTAGCAATTGTAATTCTCAAAGTCACAATTTGATATCTTCTAGGCTCTGGACATATGGTGTTTGATGGAGGATTGATGTGTTTTGGCACTCGAGGAAAATCACTGAGGCCCAGGAGAGAGAAGGTAGTGCCATCAAAGTCTGAAGCAAGAGAAAATACAAACAAACAAACAAACAACTTCAATTATTTGTTGACACATGCCTGGAATCCCATGATGAACTATGGATGCACAGAGGATCCTGGAACTAAGACCTGGGAAGCCGGGAAGTGTCCTGCTGCCCAAACTGAAGGGAGCCAGTCCGCCTTGGAGGAAGTAGGCAGAGCATGCCACATGTTCTCATGCCAGTTAGGTCCCAGCTGGAACGGCGTCAGAAGAGCTGCTACAGAGGCCATGCTGCAATGGGTAAATATCATGCCTTAGGAAAGCTCAGACAAGACAGAAAAGGAGGTCATGAAGCTAGAAACAACCAGCATAATGAAGGAAGGTTGTCTTTTTTTTTTTATGTTGTTATTTGCCTGCTTCTATTTCCAGGATTAAAGAGAACTGAGCAATTACCTTATCCAAGCAAGGAAGAGACCTGAAACACAGAAAACAGAAAATAAATGGAGCAAAGACAGGGACGCTCGAGGCAATGTGACCGAGGCCAAGCCCAGGTGGGATCAATCAATGAAGAGTCCCAATCACTTACCCTGTGCCAGGGACTCTTCTTAGCTCTGGCAAAACACCACACAGGCATCATCCTCTCCTGGGGACATATAAAGTCCAGATGCCAGTGTGAATTTAATCTGCCTTAGTTGTGAATAACAGAAAACCCAGCCAGCCAAACAAAGTGAAAAAGAGAACTGGTCAACCCATGCATCTGAAAACCTCCAGGCATGGCTGCATCTCGGAGAAACAGTCAAGATTCTCCCTCTCTCTACCTGCCTTTCTCTCTCCTTTCCTTCTATCATCTAGTCCTCTCTTCTTTTCCTTCTCCCTCTTCATACTCCTTCTTTCTTCTTCCTTTCCCTCTCTGTTGGCTTTGTAATCAGGCAGTTCTATGCACGCAGACTTTCAGGAGTCTCAGAGAAGGTGCTGAAGAGGAACAAGAAAGGGGGTCTCTTTGCCAGAGGGTTTAGGGGACACCACCTATTCTCATCTCAAGTAGCCCCTCACCATAGACAGGAAACCCACTGGTATTGTAAGAAAGCCTGGTTTGTCACTTGTGAGTGGTGAAAAAATGCAGGCTGAACTTCTGGCAAACGTTCTGTAGCCTGATTGATTCTTTGTGGCTGACTCCATGTGTACTCCAGCTCATAAAGAACTGTCCTGTGGGGTTCTTACTGCATACGGAGGGGCATGTTAAGCCTGACATCCCACTTACTGCTTCCATTACAGTCATACATGGGTATCTTGACTCCTATGTTACAAAGAAGGATGAGGGTTCTCACAATGTTGATTAATATGCTCAGAGTGTCCATAAGGTGAGGGGCTGGTGTATTAAGACTTTGCTCTAAGACTCCATTTTATGTCATGAAATCACCTGGTACAGTTGTAGGATGAATATCATTACTTCAGTTAAGACCTAAAGATTTCTAGAGGTCCTCAAATATGCCACCAAGGACTGCAAGAATGCCTTTCTACTTTGAACATCCTATACTCATGCTTCAAATACTCAGGCCTGAGTGCCTCTCAGGTGGCTAGCTCCCAGCCCAGAGGTAGGAGCTTTGAGAATGAACTCCGAGCTGCCTGTGGATCACAAAGGATAGTCATTCTGACTCATTTTGGCATTGTCTCTTCCAGGAACACCCTGAGGACCCAGAAGGAGGAACTCAAGCAACCAGAGGTGGTCAAGGTTCACACAGGAGGAAAAATGCCATTAACCTTCAAAGGGCAAGACCCAGGGCCCGGAGTCTCATTATGACACTGGAGAGGTTCAAACTCATATTCACTGTAAATGTCGCCCACTCCCATCCTCACCCTTCTAACTGGGGATTTGGGGAAAATGAGGTCTCCGTAGTGTTCTGCAAAACATTCAGGCCAGTTTTGATTTTAAAAGACCATCTTAGTTACTCCTGTCATAAGCCCTTCCATGGTGATGCTATTTCTCCGATTTTATAGGGAAGAAACTGAGTTCACAACAATCACGAGACATGGCGATATCGCTGGAGCAGCAGAAATCAACTGCAGATCCTTCCAGGGAGGGTGCTTTTACTGTGCCACGTGAAGCCCATTTCTAGGCAGAGCTGGAGACCAGTGGAAATGTCTTTGCTGTCCTGAGGTAGCTGAGAGTTTCATATCTGCTGTCTTCTGTTAAGAATAAGCCCACAGGGTCTTATAAAGGAACATTGCTGAATGCCATAGAGTAACACAAAGGGTTCGGCATCTTTCAGCTGATGGGAAATTTTCTCCAGTCCTTTGCTACCAGAGGAGTCCTCCCTTACAGGAAGCCAAATATGTCATTTGCTTTCTGAATAAATATTCACTAGGCGTATGCATTTGGCTTTTCAATTAAAGGGTGGGAGATGTGACTTGGAAAGTGGCTGGATGTATCAGGGTGAAGGGCACTGTAAAAATTCCCATTATTAGTTCTTTCTCTTTGCACTCTTGTTTTCTGTCTTTAGGGTTGGGGTAGCAACTGGGTGCCCTTGACACAGAGCCACCTGGACATGGTGAATAGGCCTTCCATGCTGTTTTCTCCTACAGTATTTTTTAAATGTTAGATTTCTGATAATTAACATCCTGGGAAGAATTTAAAAGTAGAACTTTTAAAATCACCAAATGAAAATGAAATGGATTTCTGAACCAACTCAGCGACAAAAGACCCAATTAAGAAACAAGAACTTAGGTTGTGGCGCCATGCTTTATAATCCTCTATTGAAAAAGACCAGAACATACTAAAGTATAACCTCTACAAAACCATCACTTAATACCAGCTTAAAATCCTGAGTAAAGTAATGTGTATGTAGAATATTTATACTTGACAACAATAAGAATCCAATAAATTGTTAAAATTTTATGTTTCCTTGAAAAATAGCAAAGGACTATAGTACAATCAGTCCTATAGCCTTGGTCTTGAACTGTCTCTATCAGAATGCCCTATTTTCTAAGCAAAGTGCCTCCACCTTTATAGGTGTGCTTTGCTGGGCCTCTCGGTCGGAAGGACTTCCACTTACCCTCCATCTTGTCTCATTTCATGCCTCATAACCAGAAGAGTCACAAATTCTTTCAGGTAGCGCTAAGGATTCCCTGAAACATCGGGCAGTTCTGGTAGGGGCAGTGAGGTTCTGGATGCATTTAGTAGATGGATTACAGACTCGGTAGAGTGGGGCAGTTACTAAGGCTGGTTTTTGAAAGAAGAACTCAGATCAAAGAATAGGAGACAAAGCAGAAAGGCAACATGGAAGGTGCTGATCCGCCAAATACAGCTCTCAACTGGACGAACCAACAAATGGACAAATTGAGGGAGAAGATGAGAGCCAAACTAGAGGGCATAGAGCCCCATCCATATGGATCTCAACTCACACAGAGCCAGCATGAGTATTCCTGCCACCCACAGGTATGGAGAGCACTCTCTAAGACTAGCTGAGCCCCTGCGTAGAGACAAAGTAACAAGCATTACGCCGTCTGTCCCAAAACACACGAAATTTCAGTCCTCTGAGAACCTTTCAGAGAATGCTTCACTCACTAATATCATCGAATGAATTTTAAGCAGCCAAAGTAAAATCTAGACAACTTTAGCAAATAGAAAATTGTCCTCAAGATTGCTAAATCAGCATTGTGTAATGACTAAGAAGTGCTGGCCTTTGAAAGCCTGGAAGAATGGTTCTCTTGATTATGGCAGATGGATAAGCTTCAAAGAAGACTGAATTTGCCCGCAGACTTCCCTCTGGCCCTAGCTGGTTCATCATGGAGAATAGTAGTTGAACCTGTGCAGACTGTACCCTGGGATTCCATAAATCTCCATGAATTTAGAAGCTAGGATTACAACTGTGGACCTTTACAATCTCATCACATCAGCAGATCTGAGCCTGCAAGACAAGTTATGCAATGTGCTGCAAATGACATCCCTGGAGAGGTGGGGCTACCCAATAGCCTTGGAGCCCAGGAGTCCTAGACATTGGACACCGAGCTAGTTACACCATTGGATTTTGCTTTTACTTTGATCTAATTGTAAGCAGCATTCCTCCCAAGTCTCTTCTTCAGTTTTTGCTTCTAGGTTCCTGACTTGAGTTAATTTTCTGACTTCCCGCAGTTACTGGTTGTGATCCGGGAGTTGTGAGCCAAAATAAACACTTTCTTTCCCTGTTGCTTTTTTTCCCCTCAACATAATGTTTTTTGATAATTATTGGAGAATTTCATGCAATGCCTTGATTATATCCAATTATATTTGGTTTCCATTCCTTTCAGATCTTTGTTCCCATACTTGCATCCACAACCACCACCACCACCCCAAAAACCCCACCAAGTCTAATTTGTGTTGTCCATATACTCATTGGAGCATGGTCAAACCCCCAAAGGACAGCCCCTTAAGAAAAACTCAGTCCCTTCCCATCTCCCTGCCAAAGCTGTCAACTACGAAGAGCTATGCTTCAGCATCTTTATCACATTTTTAAGAACTCTCTTCAATAGCTTCATTCTGACTGTTTATTTTGGGACGGGGCTAGGGTGTGGATGGCATACAAGCTTCCAACGTTTCTCATTCTCAGTTACGAGTCTGCAGTCACCGATACCACTGCCGAAGAAACTTGCCTGCCCATAATGACCAGCGGTAGCATGGGTCATAGACATCACTGTGGTCTCCAGTGGCAACAGGGACCACAGAATACAAACTGGCCTCTGGCACAGTACAGATCAAAGACACCAATGTGGCCTTTGGCCACAGTGGGGACTGAGGACACCTTTTGAGGAGACTTAACTCAGAAAAAAAAGATTTAACCCACTCTTTCTTTAGATGTCCTTTTGTTACTCAGAGTCAGAGTGGTCTTCTAGCTGGGCAGCATGTGTTGGGGTCATGATCTGTGAGAGCTCCAGATAGTTGTACACTGTGTCACCCTTGATGACCACACTGCTGGTTACTGGTATCTGGTACTTGGTACCCACACACAGCCCATGGGCAGCTGCCGGTGCTCCCCTCCCACCAGCAGGGTGAGCAGCAGAAGGGGACACAACAGCAGCAATGATTCCATGCCCCAGGCATGCAGGGCAACCCTGGGGGTGAAGAGGCTGTGTGCTGGCCTGAGCCACCCAGCAGTCCAAGGACCATTTGTACTGGCCAATGAATGACATGTTTCCTTGTCTGCTTGGCCACACTCCCATACCTGTCGCCCCCAAGTTGCTTTTTGTCATGGTGTTGATCACAACAAGAGAAGAAAATAGAACCATGAGGTTGTGTGTGTTCACATTAGTACTAACAAGAAGCCAGTAGTTACCTAAGCACCTTACTGATTACAGTCGATGGGAAGTCTCGTGAGTGTCTTTCATTTAATTTACATTTCATCTAGGTAGGGGAAAAATGATCAATAAAAGGACCTATGTGTTAAAATTAGTTGAGAAAGAAAACTTAGTTGCAGACTTTGGATTAAATCAACTTTAACTAAGGCCCCAAACAAAAGCTAGTAATTATGTTACGATTCATGGTTTAAATGGCAAGGAGCATTCTATGCCCCAAGTTGAATGATGCCCAGCCTTCCCCATTGTTGTGTTAGCCTGGATAATGCATGGCAAATGCAACCTACTTTCCCTACCAAGTTGCATGGCAAGTGGATAATCAAAGTGACCTTAATCCTATTAATAGTATTTTGAGTAAGGGCTTTGGGAATTGATTGAGTCATGAAGACAGCAGCTCTTAAATTTAATCGATTAATGAATTCATGGGTCATTGCTCTTGGGGTGTCAAGGTGGCTCAGTGGGTTGAAGCACTTATTCCCAAAACTCTTGAACTACTTTTGGTTCCTGGGACTCATGTGGTAGAAGAGAGCAGCTTCCTCAAGTTGTCTTGTGACTCTACATGCTTGGGAACACCCGTGTGCATTCATTCGTGCACACGTGCTGAATTAATTTCTGAACATATTTCTCAACTCCAAGTGAGTTGACTTGGAATGCCTGTAGAAAGAAGCCTTTGTGAAAGGGCAGAGATTAAAAAGGGTGGGGCTGGTATGAAGGAAAAAAAGCAAATAATGTGTTGGGAAGGTTTTACTGGGGAAGGGACTGGGAGATAAGGAAAGGCAGAGGTTGAGAAAAGGGGAAGGAACACAAAAGGTGCCTGGAAAATCCCTATGGAACCTACTTTTTCATAGGCTTCCTAAGAAACATGTTTGAATGGAATTACCTTATATTTGAGAGGGGTTAGGATTGTCTGAGCACCAGATATGCAATATCCCCATCTGCACTACTGAGCAAAGGGATACACAAAATCTTAAAAACCATACAGGAATTTGCCATCGCCTTGGTTGCCCACCAGAACATGACAATAAGACCCCATTGCTAAAGATGCCATGCATTTTTGTCACAGGACACAGAAGCGTTCGCCCCACTGTCTAGGTTTCACAGAGCCAGAGGGTACCATGCAAGGTCCTGGGAGAGAATCCATCAACAATCTTACCTAGGTGTGAACCAAGCACACTACAGCTGTGACCAGCCTGGCAAGACACACCCACTGATGCAGCCGTGGCATGGATAATGTGGGAGGAACCAACTGCTTTCTGACTGGATTTAAGGTCTGCTCTACTGATATAACTCATGCCTAGTACTGTAAGCCATAGCTGAGAAACCATGACTGGGAATCTCACGGTCCCAAGAGAGAAGCTGTTACTATTATTTTGATGAGTTATACTTCCTTCCCAGTGCTTACTTCTGCTCCCAAAGATTAGTGCATTGTCCAGCCCTCATCATGGAGAAGCTGCTTTTGGTTAACCCCGGGACTCATAAATGGTCAAAGGTCTGAGAATAAGGGACCGTGGAATGCCCAGCGCTAAATGGGACTTATATATCACACACGAGAGAGACAGACACAGAGACGGAGACAGAGACGTGGAGAAGCTCAGGGATGCTGAAAGAAATGAAAGCAGAAAGGTTTTAGGTGCTGAGGTTGGTTAGGACCACTGCAAAAAAAAAAAAAAAAATGTCTTTTGGATGTGACACAGCCAGTTCACTTAGACCTCAGAGCAGCTGCAAGTACCTACACCAGATCAAGCCGGTTGGCATCCCAGCATGGCTAGGGTTAGGAGAGTCCTCAGCAACAGGAAATTCTACAGCAGAGCCCGACCCTGGCAGATCCAATACCCCCACACCTGAGGTTTAAGGGACATTGAGAGAGAGGGGCCCTACAAACTGTGAAAGCCGTTTGATGTGAGACCCGGTCTCCTAGTAACAACAGAAGCTGTACTCATAAAGTCTTACCAATACCGCATCCCAAACAGGAACTGAACAAAAGGATACCGAGGGACATGCCAAGCTGGACAGAGATGCCTACAAGGCTCCGCCCCTACACAAAGGACTGTAGGCAACCAGATAAAGCTGGGAGCAGAAGAAATGTGATCCCCAGGGCAGAGCACACACATCGGTTGTCCAGGACCAAATGATCAGCTCTGAAAACACATGCTAGAGTAACATTATATGAACTCAACAGGTTATATTTAGCAACATGTATACGGATATACAAAGATATAAATGCATTCAATAGCATGTACATCTGAAGATGAGCAGAGAAGGGTTGTGTGGGAGGGTGGAGGGAAGAAGGTGTTGTGTTACGAAGCGGCTCTTTTCCGGACAGATCAGCTGCGGCCAACACAGCCCCATGAGAAGAGGTTTGTTTGGGTGAAGCGAGGAAGAGAAGAAAGAGGAAAAGGTGAAGGGTTGGGGTCTCTATCGTTTATTCGAGCCGTGACATAGATGCCAGGTAATCACGAGCACCACTGCGCACAGGTGAGGAACCACAGGTGAAGCCTACATAGAGATTGTGTGGCAGTTGTCATGGCAACAGATGTAAGAGGGTCCTTGCCGCCTAGGAGTGACATCATTGCTGGATATGGAGGCTAGCCTTATAGCTGTTTCTAATGCCAACAGAAGGGGAAGAGAGAAACGTTGTAAATATCTCACAATCTCAAAAATAAGTTGAAAAAAATTTCAAAAGCATTTCCAACCAACATATAAGCTGACAGATATGTAAGTTCAGCCATAATCTACTGGTGTTGGCTCCCTGCAGTAGGGCACCAACATCCCCAGTTCACAGACTTGAGATTTAAACAAATTATTATCAATGTTTTAAAAAAGAATTTCCTCATCGAATGTAGCCTTTTAACGTTATGCCTTCCAAACTCCAGAAACCCGAGTAAAACGTTTGGATTTTTTTTTTTTTTTTGCAAGGCACCCTTGTGGTATTCAATCATAGTAAGAGGGAAATAAGACTCGGACTGAGACAGGGGCTGCGTATAACTGTTTGGACAAGTAAGATTCATGGCGATGTCCAGAGGTTCTGAGGACGGCGAGGAAGAGGAGGAGGAGGAAGGAGGAAGATGAAGGAGGAAGGAGGAGGAGAAAGAGGAAGAGAAAGGAGGGAGGAGAAGGAGGAAGGAGGAGGAGGGAGGAAGAGAAGAAGGGAGGAGGAGAAAAAGGAAGAAGAAGGAGGAGGGAAAAGAGGAAGAGGGAGGAGGAGGGAAAAGAGGAAGAGGGAGGAGGAGGGAAAAGAGGAAGGGGGAGGAGGAGGGAAAAGACGAAGAGGGAGGAGGGAAGGGGGAGAGAGGAGGAAAAGGAGGGAGGATCAGAAAGAGGAGGAGGGAGGAAGAGGAAGAATGAAGAGGGGGGAGGAGGGAGGAGGAAGGAAAAAGAGGTTAGCTGGCAAAACCACACAGGGTGGGAAGTGCTGCGGCTGTGACAGAAAGCCACGCTGAGAGCTGTCTTTGCAAGCTAGGGCACCCAGCACCTGGCTCTGCCCGGCCTGTCACTCACATCTTCCTTCCCTAGCTTTGAGCAGCTCTGTTGCTTGGAAACTCACATGAGGCCTGAAGGAGAAGCACTGAACGCCACCCAGTCCTCACCCGCCATGGCTGCTTTGACTGCCTTTGCAGCATTTCAAGGTGAAAGTCTATATTTATCTGCATCTTTTTGCTTCTTCCTCTGAAGCGATTCAGACAACCTCAGTGAGGCTGTGAAGTTCCTCTTGACTCTGCAGGACCTGTGTTCTCACATTCTGACCTTTCTGGAGATGCTCTTTGGGTGGTCCTGCCAGCCTGGGGCGGTAGACAACTCTGATCATCGTAGTCCACTGCACAGCCCTGGATAGGAGAACCATGTAAAAATTTGAGTTTCACATAAATAACCAGCTTTCCCAGCTAACGCACTGTCATTATGAGCTCCTTCCCTGGGAAAAAGGCTCGCCTGCCTCCGGCAGCTTCCATCCACCTACTCCTTTTTCTCTTTGCTTAAGGGAAAAAAAAGTCACCGTGGGAAAACTCACTTTGCAAGAATCCTACGCCTGAAGGGCCGTCTGGCTACTGTAGGATGCTTCCTTTGACAGGAAAATGAACAATTTCATAGTCTTAAAGAAAATAAAAACAGTTCCTCACATTTTTTTTTCAGAAACCAGAAGAACAGGAGGAGAATTCTAAGGGTGGGGGTGTATTTAAGCGTTCCCTGTGTGTGTGTGTGTGTGTGTGTGTGTGTGTGTGTGTGTGTAGCAGGCAAAGGCCATTTGATTCCTCCCCGAAGGTAAGGATTCAGGAATGTGCTCTAATTTCATATATTTCCCTCTCTCACACACATATGAGTTTATAAAACACAGATTCACCATGGAAGTGTCTCTGCTGCTCTAAGATGCTACCGCAGGTGGCTGTCCGGTAAGAACATGGATGGAACTGAGAACTGTGATCCTCAATTACAGAATAACTGTGAGTACAAGTTCTTGGCACTCTCCCTCGTGACACAGGACTGAAGAAGAAGCTATGTGCCTTCCCCATTGCTTCATCTATAGAGGCATGATGACATCATCACCTTCTGGTTGGGTTTGAACAGGATCCGAAGCACTCAGTGCTTGACACAAAGGGGACAGACTGCTCTGCAGCGGGCTTCTTAGACAACCTTCTTTATGACTCCTGCGTGCCCAAGATACAGCCATGCCATCGTCAGCATTTAAAACAGGTACACCCACCAACCACTTACTGACGCTAAATAAAAAGGCACCAATGTTTATTTGAAAACAGTTCTTTGGTAGACATATAATTTTGCCATTTATTAAATCAAAACCAAATTTACATTCTAATGAAGAGACAGATCTGCCTACTTATTTCCATGCTAAGGCTTGACTCGTGACTGAATATTTGACTCTGAAAGACGGGAAGTGTCTTTAAAAATGTTCAGCATTAATTGATATTTTGATTTTGTAATTGTGAATGCCGAGGATTCCTGCTTCACATAAATAGATAGTACAAGATGACAAACATATGTTTAGGGGCATTTGAGAAGTTGTTGGAAAGGCCTTCTTATTACAAAGCCAAAACTCGTTTCATAGTTATTTATGCAACTCAACTCAGCAACTCAAACAATTTTTAGAAATCATTCTAACTCAATACAATCCAAAACCAGATTAATTTGATACAAGCTAAAGAATGACAGTAGAGAATATTAAAAAGTTGTTCTCCAAAATTAAATCACTGTTTCCATAAGAACAGAGAACTTGGCATGTACAGTAAAAACACTGTAGTTCTTTTCACACATAATCTCCAGTCTGAGCTGGGATGTTCCAGATGTGCTATTCACTAGTGTTGCATGGTCTGGCGTGTATGGAATGTCCACTTGTGGTTTATTACCAAGGCTGTTGGGAAACTACATTATACGACACAGGTGCACACTGCCAGAAACATCCCTGGTTCATTACACGTTTCTTTTGAACTAACGTTTGGTTATTGAATATTCACAAACTTTTCCATGTTTCTAAACCTTTCCATGACTCTTGTCACGATTTACATGATCTCCTCTGGGCTTAGGGCTTGCACTATAAGAAGCCATGGTCATCACGAGGTATGTAGTCAACAGTAGCTACAGGGATGGTGGTAACAACCAAAGTATCTAGAAAATATCATTCAGTATAGACTGGAACATAAAACCAACAACACAAAGTAGAGTTCTCCTCTATGAGAGCACACAGATCTTTTGAACAGATCCCTCAATGTCCTTTCTAAACTTAGTATAGACTCCCTTTATTAGTAATTTGAACCTTCAAGTTCTAGAAATACAGCATACTAGAATCAGACGTCTAAATCCTTATTCACCCACAGGCCAACTCTGTGTGTTCCCTTAATGTTCTCCATCCCTCTCCAAGCAGCTCTCTGAGGTCTCTCCTCTCCTCCCTTCACCACCATACCATCCACTGAATTGTCTTGACACTACTGACTTGAACTGAGGCCCACTTCCTGCCTACTGAATTACTCCAGTCTTCTTATTCATTCCCATGACTAAGCCTCAGAAATCCACCCTGTCTATAAAGAGATTATGTCTAGATTCCTTGGGTAAGAATAGCTGTCACTTGCTCTGGCCCTCCCCTCCCAAGCTGGCTTTATCCTTGCCTATCTCCCATGTTCAACAGACATGACAGCAACAAGTACCTGCTTATAAGATGCACAGTGATCACCAGTGCTCACCCCTTTGTGTGGTCGCTTCAGATAGACTTGCAACCAATACCATGGCAGAAATGAGAGTATACCATTTCTGAGGTTAGGTTGTAATTGCCTTGTTTCCTTGAAGGGATCTCTCTTTCTCCCTCCATCCTTGCTATGGAATCTATGGAGATGTCTTTGTAACAAGAGATGGATATCACAGCTCACAGCAGCATAAGCAAACACAGCCCCCTCTCAGATCTTGACTACTGCCTCACAAAGCCCGTAATATCCAGTCATGCTGTTAAGGCTATCATGGATTCATGACTCTCAGACACTGGGAGATCCCAAACACACATTGTTAGAACATTTTAACCAGAGTATTGATGACACCCTGATATGTAACTAATTCAAATTTCATCTTTATTTCTGTCTTCTGTCCCTACCACATCCATAATACATCCCTACCAGCCACTGGCACCCATGCAAGCCTTAGCTAAAAATTAACTCTATAAATCTCTTCTACTCCCCTCTGCCAGATCACCTGCCACTCACCTCGTGTCGCATTAGTCACACAGGCCTGTGTGGCAGGCTGAGTAAAGGTTATGTAACACATGCACGTCTTAATCCCCAGGTCTTCAAACAATGCCTTATATGGTAAAAGGGACTTTGTGGTATGATTAGGTTAAGGATCTTGAAATGAAAAGATTGCTCTGGGTGACCTGGTGAGTTCAATGTCTTCACAATGATCCTCAGAAAGAGGCAGAAGAAAAGGCTCAAGAAGCAGAGTGCTGTGGTGGAGAAAGGGTCTATAAACCAAGAATGTAAGTGGCTGTTGAAATTAAAGCAAGAAAATGTACAGTCCCGTAGAGCCAGGAGATGGGACAGAGCTTCCTGGTACCTGAATTTAGTCTAATAGATCCATTTTGGATTTCTGATTTCCGAAACTGTTAAAGATCACATCACAACTCTGAAAACCACACAGGTCTTTTTATAAGCCAGTAAATTGGGGATAATTTGTGATACTAAGAAGAAAAATTCCAAACACCCTCTTCTCATTTGTTCCCAAAACAAAACCCACAGACGCCACCATCAGCCCTTGGAACAACACCTTTGAAATCTGTATTTCACATATGACAGTACTCAGAAAAAATGATCAGTTGGATAAATCAAACCATTTAAATCATTAAAGCTATGCCATAAAATAGTCATACTTATAGGATTGCAGAGTACTTTGATGTGCTGTGAGGTGACATAATTGTGTGGGCTCCTCATAATGGGTACCAGCCAGATCTAAGTGTGTATACCATTAGGTGTTATGATCTCATGGGGCTGCCATCATGATCTATCACTTACAGAAACATTTTCAAGTTGTGAAAAACTTTAATTCATTTTATAATTGAATGTAATTGCTTCCTTAAGGACATTTTGTTCCCTGGTGCAATATCAGTCATTGTTTGATCAGACAGATCCAGAATTCCTGAATAAGATTTAAAAAATAAAAGTCTTGAAAGTCACCTTGTGGAAAAAGAAAGAATGTTTGCAGCCATCCTGGCTGTGGCTGGGTGGACTTTTCTAAAGATCTTTCTTCCCTTAAATATAAAAGCTTAAAAATAGGTGCCTGCTGTGGTTTGTATATGCTTGGCCCAGGGAGTGGCACTATTAGAAGGTGTGTGCCTGTCAGAGTAGGTGTGGCCTTGTTGAAGTAGGTGTGTCACTGTGGGTGTGGGCTTTAAGACCCTCATCCTAACTGCCTGGAAGTGAGTCTTCTGCTATCAGCCTTCAGATGAAGATGCAGAACTCTCAACTCCTCCTGCACCATGCCTGCCTGGATGCTGCCATGCTCCCACCTTGCTGATAATGCACTGAACCACTGAACCTGTAAGCCAGCCCCAGTTAAATGTTGTCTTTTATAAGACTTGCATAGGTCATGGTGTCCGCTCACAGCAGTAAATCCCTTAGTGCGCAAATGCAGCCATAGTCTGGTGAGGACCTATACGTAAGAGTAAAGTGCTGGGAACTGAGCGGTGGCCTTGATCTGTGGTCACTGGCATCTGATCTTACTGAAGACATAACCACTCTGTCCCCAGTTCACTGTGAGATCTTGGAAAAGCTACATCTTCTGATCTGCTGAACATCTTTATATATAGAGACAAGTATTTGATTGAGAGTCATTCAGAATTGTATTCAACAAATATTTACTGCACACCTGGCACATTACAGATAATGATGTAGGCACTGAGATTTAAAGCTATAAACAGAACGCCCTGCTCTTATGGATTTTAGAGTGAGAATTAATCAACCAACAAAGCAAACTACAGAAGCACAGAGCAAACATGCTGGCGAATGCTACAGACGAAAGTGAAACACAGAGGTTAGGGCTGAGAAGGCTGCTCAGTGGGTAAGAGCATTTGCTCTCCTGACATGGGGGCCTGCATTTGAATCCACCTAAAAGGCTTAGCATGACCATGTGTGTACCCCAGCATTGGGGGTAGGAACTGGTGGATCTTAAGAAGTGGAGAAGGCTAAAGGAGACACCTGATACCCTGCTCTGGTCTCTGCATGTGCACCATACATGAATGCACTATATGTGTGTGTGTGTGTGCGCGCACACACACACACACACACACACACACACCATATAGGCGAGGTAGTCTATGAATGTGTAAACGGATGCGGATAAGGAAGGTAGTTTTCCATAAGATGCCCAGAAAGTCATTTGTGAAGGGGTGAAGTTGGACTGGAGTCCAGAGAAGGCAACGAAACATCCAGATCACTAGATGGAAGGTTTCCCATGGGCAGAAGCAGCAATTGTAAATGCCCTGCGTCAAGAACACATTTGGTGGGCACACATGCTTGGGGAATAGCAAAGGACCAGCATTACTGAGATGAAGCGAGCAAGACCAAGAGTGGAGCAGACAGGACCAGAAGCTATGGACCATCTCTGTCTGACAGCAGTGCAGAACACCTAACCGAGAAGCACGTGCTCCATTTGATTCATGGGGCTGGAGAGATGACTCCATGCTTTCGTGCATTACATTTGCGTGGGACTCAAGTTCCGATCCCAGTATCTATGTCAGAAGCTCATTATAGCCTCCACCTCCACTTCCACCTCCAGGGGATCTGCTATCATCCTCTGGCCTCCGTGGGCATTGGTACATAGTTACATGTGCACACGGTTACAGAGACACATATACAAACACACACACAAATAATTTTTAAAAATAAGATTAATATTTTTTAAAAAAAACTTTAAATTCACACTCTTCTAGGCCACACCAAAGATACAGAAAGCCATGTATTAGTTAAAGTACTGACTATTGAATATAGAGGGATAGGGCTGTGCTCTGGGAAGAAGGCTGTTGGAAAGTCAGATGGAAGAGATGACAGAGCTGGGATGGGTGTGAGACCCAGAGATGTCCAGGTGGTGACTGTCATAGTGTTGGTCAATATAAATTTATGACTAAACCAATGGTGCTCACTAACTGTAACCACAGACGTTATTCTGTCCTTCAGCAGACTGGGAGACCAAGGGTATTCCCTTCCCACTCAGGATGCTGAAACAAGAGAATCCAGAAGAAGGAGAGGAGAACAGGGAAGCAAAATAACCCTGAGTTGTAGCAGATCCGTGTATATCTCACGGACAGAGGGAAAGAACCTAATTACAACCCTTTTTAAGCAGAAAAGAGAGATAAAAGTTGAGCTTTTCCTGATGTTCTGATGACTGCTAGGGTCAAGACCTTGATTGCTAGAATCCACCTCAAGGAACGCCCAGTTCTCACCACGCAGGGCTTCATCCTGAGAGTCTGTGCGGCTCTCTGCCAGGGGACTCCTTCCTGTGTGGGATTTTTAGTACAAACTCAGTTTGTCTCATTATGCCCTGAAGGTTGCATGCCGTGCTAGGTTGCAGAACTGCTCTGATTTGCTCTGGTCTGCATGAAGGTCTGGCTGGAGGTTGCCTCTTTATGTGCCTCTGAGCCTAATTTTATAACCATGCTATGATTTCCACTCCCTTGACGAGGAATTCCCCATTGTAAAATCGTCAATAGGAATAGAACGTGGAAGTCCCCAAACCTCGGAAGAACATTCCACCCTAGATCTATGCTAGGAATAAAAATAACTGACTTGTGTAAAAGTGTGGGAGCGGCTTGGACACACCAGTCAATAGCACATCTGGCCAGGGCCATTTGTTTACATGACAGGAAAAGCAGCCCACACCTACCCAGCCACTGCTCTTTAAAATGGTAGAAGATTTCCCTAGAAGGTTTACAAGTTTGCCTTTCCCAACCTAACTGATCATAAAACCAGAGAAGTTGCCTCCCTTTTAGATAAGACTTCATTTTCCAGTTTTCGGTTTACAGTAAAACTGAACAGAAGATGCCGGCTTCTTATAAACTCCTGGTCCTATGTGCACACCCTTGTTCCCACAGTTCCTACCACTGTGGTAATGACAACTGATAAATCAACATTGATATATTATCATCCCCCAAGTTTATTGATGAGATGGTTCTGTTCTTGGTGCCGTTCAGTGTTTTAGTTTGGAAACTTTACAATGATAAGGAGACACACAGAAGTTTCACCAACCCTAAAAAGTCCTCTGTGTTCCACTTGTCTTTCCTTTCTCCTCATCTCTGTTAACCAACCATCTATTTTTTCTTTAGTTTTGCCTTTTCCAGAATAGTGGGTCCTACACAGTTGGAGTTCTACACAACGTCCTCCAGGGTACCGCCCTGCAGACCAGCTTCTCTCACTTAGCAGTGTGCACTGCGCAGTTTCCCTGCCCCAGGGCTTATGACCCATTCCTCTTCAGTGCGGAGTACCAGCTTCTGTTCTCTGGATGGGCCACGGATCACCCACTTGTCCTTTCCAAGGCAGAACAACTTTTTAAATAAAATTTCTAAAAGCAGCCACCACATCTGTGTTTTTATCTGGACATGACCTTCTAATAATTCCTTTGGGTAAACAGCCTGGAAGAAGCCATCTCAAGATGGGCGTTTATTTGTCTCCCAGAGTGGCATGTTTCCGGTCTCTGTATGGATGAGGGATAGCTCCTGGGGCTGAACGTACTTCCTGCCTTCGACGTGAGTGTTGCTGTTTTATTTACATTTCCTAGATGATGTATTATGCAAGGTACCTTTTCGTGTGTTTATTTTCATTCTGGATGCCTTGAAAGGCAAGGTATCCATGAGGGTCTTTGGCTTAGTTTAATTGTGATGTTTGCTTGTTCCAAAGAATCATTTATGTGAGACTTATACCCACTAATGGACTGAAGTGGGGGACCCCTGTGATTGAATTAGGGAAAGGCTGGAGGAAGCTGAGGAGGGCATCCCCACAGGAAGACAAGCAGTCTCAACTAAGTCGGACCCCTCAGCTCTCTCAGACACTGAGCCACCAACCAGGCAGCATACACCAGCTAGTAGAGTCCCCGGCACATATACAGCAGAGGACTGCCTGGTTTGACCCCAGTGAGAGAAGATGCACCTAAGGAGAGACTTGAGGCCCCAGGGAGTGGGGAGGCCTGGCAGGGGGTGGAGAGTGGGGGAGTGGGGAGGTAGGGGAGCCATCCTCTTGAAGAGTCGGGGAGGGAGGAGGAATAGGATGAGGAACTGTGTGGGAGGGCAGACCGGAAGGTGGGTAACAACTGGACTGTAAAAAAAAATAAAAGTAATAAAAAATTCTTTATGTATTTTAGAGTCAATCCATCCTCAGAAGAGCCTTCAATAAATAATTTATCTCAGTGTTTTTTGTTTATTTTTTCATTCTCCTGAAGTTATCTTCTGCCAGACAAGTTTTCACATTTTTAATTTTAAATTTAATCATGTATTTCTTGTGACCTTGTATGTCAACATTTTTTCCACAGATGGTGGTACAATATTAATCTTAAAGTCACCATAGATGCCTGTCATTATCTAGGTGTTTCCTACATTGCTTCCTAGCATATTCATAGTTTTATGTTTAGCTTGATGATTGATCTGCCTTGAGCCAATCTTTGAGAAAGAGGTAAAGTCTCTGTCTAGATTCATCATTTTGCAACTGGATGCCTCATTTTTGCAAGGAGATTATGTTCATTTTGCTGCTTTTGACTAAATATCAGTTGATTATGTGTGCAGATTTATTTCTAGGCTCTGTCTGCTGTTCCTCTGGCGCTTCCTTCTCCAGTCTTGTTCTTCTGCCTCTCTCCATGTGCCAAATGTTCAAAACTCTTGCTTTTGCATTTGAACTTTACAGTAAAGTTGCTGAGATTCCAAAACAGATTCTAGGGTTCTCTGTGGGGATTGCCTTGAGTCTATAGATCAGGAGGAGAAGAGAAGAAGAGTTTTCTGTGGTCTCCCTCCAAATGCCACAGCCAATAGAACAACCCACATGAGGTAAGGGAGAAATCCAGGTCAGCAAGACTTAGTTACCTGGTGTTAGTTCAAACTCAGAATTTGAGACTGGACAGTTTATTTTAGACATATTTACCTACAGTACAATTTTGGGGGAAAAAGTTTTGATAACAATGATCTCAATTCCATGTACACCATAAAGTTTAAGGCGTGACCACAACAATGAAACTCTTTTGCAAAAACAGAACCGATAAAGACGGGTTCTTTAGCAGAAGGGCCTAGGATTTGGCGTGGTCTCAGTCCTATAGAGAGCAGAGGTCATTAGGCTGTAAAGTGTATGTGACATCTCCCCTAAAGATAGGTTCTGTTGACTGATAATCATGCTAAAGATAAAGGTCTAAGGAGAAAAAAATCCTGGATAAGCATTCAGGGGGAATGCAGGGAGGCCTGGCCTCACAGATAGCAGAAATCATCACATTATTAATTACATCCACTAACAGCCTTATGGGGAAAAAAAAAAAAAACGGGCAGGTATACGTCTTTTCCATTGAAGAAACAAGTATTCGTGTATAACATTCCTGGTTTCTCTAGTGCTTTTCTGTGAGCATGAAGACTTTGTGCCCTTCACAGTTTTCCTCTGTTTATTCAGACCCTCTTTGATTGGTTGGTTTGATTAGGTTGGTGTTGGGTCTTCCTGTATATAGATCATATATTGCTGAGTTTATGCCTACCTCACTCTTCAGTGCTAATACAAAAGTACTGTCTATTAATCTCAAACTCCGCTTGTCCATCAGTGGCCAACAGGAAGACAGGTGGCTTCTGCATACAGCCCTTGAATTCTACAACTGTACCATCATTGTTTATAAAAGAGAAACTTGGGGACAGACTCTTCAGCGCTACAATCTATGCAAGCACGTATGTCCTGTGCAAACAAGTGTAATTTGATTACCTGCTTCTCAACCCTTTCTCTTCGTGTCTTATTACATATCCATGAACGTTGGCTTTACTACTGTTGCAAAGAAATGGCAAACAGGAAAATCTTGCCTCCTTCCTAATCTGGTGGGAAAGCTTCAGACTTCTCTTCATTAGCTGTGACAATAGCTATAAGTTCTTACATATATCTTCTGTGTTGTTAAGGAAGTACCCCTGTAATTCTCGATTAAGTTTTTTTTTTTAATCATAACTGAGGATTGGAATTTTTTCAAGTGCTTTTTCTGCATTCATTGGTGGTAAGAGTAATGTTTCTTTATTATCTTGTTGATGTGATAGCTTATATTAGTTCATTGCCTGAGACATGATCTCATATAGTTCCAGCTGGTCTCCAACTCCCCATGTAGCTGGGGATGATGTCCGACTACTGATCTCTCGGTCACTCTCTCCCCGCTGCTGGGATTACAGGTGTGGGCCACCGCAAGCAGACTATGTGTTAGATACTAGATACTAGGTACTAGAGATTGAACCTGGGGTTTTATATATGTTAGAAAAGTATTTTGTCAATTGAGCTACATCTGCAGCTCAGTCTTAATTAATTTTTATTATCCTTGCATATCTGAAATGAATATTTCTTTGTGCATAATTCTTTTTATACACTTTTGCACTCATTTCACCCATATTGTTTTGAGGAATTCATTGATATATTTACAACAGCTGTTGGTCTGCAGCTTCTCGGTTCTGTGACCCTCCGCCTGGCCTTGGGAAGTATTGCCTCCTTCTATTTTCTAAGACAAATGTTTAGATAATTGTATGATGTCTCCCATAACTGCCGCAAACTCACCCTGGTGCTTTCTGCTTCAGCGGTTATTAGTGCTTTACTCGACTTCTTGAACGGAGACTTGGTTTCGCCTCTAGGTTATCAGCTTTGTAGCCATGACCTTCCTTGCCTTTACATGTTGCTTTAATTATGATAAGAGTTACAGGGATGTCTTTCCTTTGTCAGTCGGACTTGGACCTCTCTCACTTTTTCATAGTTAACGTGGCCATCGCATTATTGATTTTTTTATTGATCATTGCTTTTGGGTTGCTTGATTTCTACTGCTTCTCAGTTTTCACTTTCACTGATTTCTGTCTTGCTTTACTGACTGACTTTTTATTTACTTCCTTACTTAGTCTGTCAGCTTCCTACAGATTGGCTTTACTCTTTTTTTCCTGAGTAGATGCTTAGATTGGCTGCGTATCCATCTCTTTGTAATATGAATTCCATGTTATACATTCCCACTAATTCCTATTTCAGCTGTACTCCAGTCTGATATATTTTTATTCTCGTTAAAATATAGCTTTTTTTCTCTTAAGATTCCATGTTTTTGCCCTGTGTGCCATTCACAGACTTTTTTCTAGCTGCCATTCTAAGTTCTAACTTAATTTTTATTGTGGTTTAATTGATCATTTTAATTTAATTATAATAATTAATTTTAAATTACTTTTATTGTTTATGTCTTATGGCCCAGTATGTGGTCAGTCTTGGTGAAAGTTTCAAGTGAGCTTGAAATGGGTGGTTCTTGGATGAAATACTCTATATCTTTCCATTGTGTCCAACTAATGACACTGAGTTCAAGTCCATACTGGCCCATTTTCAACCAGCTAACTCCATCCATTTACCATAAAAGGAAATAGAGACTCCAACTGCAGCACACATAGCAACTGTTCTAGCTTGCAACTCTGTTGGGCTTTGCCTTATGTGCTGGGCTTAAGGCTGTTACAGCTCCAGTATGTAATGTTTCTTTTATCTTGTATTTTCTTTTGCCAAGAATATGATCCATTTAAAATTAATACAGCTAATTCCACTGTATGTGGATTAGTATTAATATGGCATATCTTTCTCTATCCATTTAATTATTATATTTCTATCTATTTATATATCTATATATGTCTTTATATTTAGTAGGTTCCTTGTATATATATATATATACAATATATATATAGAATATATAGAATATATATATTCTACAAGGACTATAGCATACATATATATTAACTAATTATTAACCACATATATATTAACTAATAGTATATAGTATTATTACTATTAGTTAATAGTATATATTCTATATACAATTAATTAATCGTATATAGTATACTAATAGTATATGGTAAAATACATATATATTAACTAATAGTATATAGTATACACACTATGTGTATACATACACACACACACACACACACACATACACACAAACACACATCTTGTTTTGGTCAACGCTGATAACACCTGTCTTTAAATGGTACATTTAGATTGTTGATGTTCAGCATAATTGTTAATATAGTCATATTCATAATTGTTAGAATATTTTTCAATAATCTGGAGTCTGTCAGTCAAATTAAAAATATAAAGAATAAGTTATATTTGACTTTCATATATTCCTTTCCAATTTATGCTGTTTTTCTTTTTGCTAAAGAACTTTAAAAAATACTTCTTGGAAGCCATTTATAGTGGCAATAATTTTCCTCAATTTCTGGATTGAGAAAGCTTTGTTTCTGTTCTGGATTTGAAGAACTATGTGATACAGTACAGAATTGTAGTTGGATTATTTGCCTATAAGCATTCAAGTGTTTTGTCATCCTGGATTTCTGACTGTAAAGTTTCTATAAAGAAGATTAACATCAACCTTACCAGGCGTCTACACAGGTGAGTTTATTCCTCAGCCTCCTGCCGGGTGTTTTCCTCCAACTTAACTTCCTGTCATCAAGTGGCCTGTCTGCCATAGTTCTTGTTTGAGGGGGTGTGTGTGTATGTGTGTGTGTGTGTGTGTGTACGTGTGTGTGTGTGTGTGTGTGTGTGTGTGTATGTGTGTGTGTACACGTGTGTGTGTGTATGTGTGTGTACATGTGTGTGTTTCTGAGTTAGTTAATAGGTGGGGCTTTTTGTTATTTGTTTTGCTTTCACTTTTACCTTTTTTTTAAATTTTTTTTATTCGATATAATTTATTTACATTTCAAATGATTTCCCCTTTTCTAGCACCCCCACTCCCCGAAAGTCCCGTAAGCCCCCTTCTCTTCCCCTGTCCTCTCTCCCACCCCTTCCCACTTCCCCGTTCTGGTTTTGCCGAATACTGTTTCACTGAGTCATTCCAGAACCAGGGGCCACTCCTCCTTTCTTCTTGTATCTCATTTGATGTGTGGATTATGTTTTGGGTATTCCAGTTTTCTAGGTTAATAACCACTTATTAGTGAGTGCATACCATGATTCACCTTTTGAGTCTGGGTTACCTCACTTAGTATGATGTTCTCTAGCTCCATCCATTTGCCTAAGAATTTCATGAATTCATTGTTTCTAATGGCTGAATAGTACTCCATTGTGTAGATATACCACATTTTTTGCATCCACTCTTCTGTTGAGGGATACCTGGGTTCTTTCCAGCATCTGGCAATTATAAATAGGGCTGCTATGAACATAGTAGAGCATGTATCCTTATTACATGATGGGGAATCCTCTGGGTATATGCCCAGGAGTAGTATAGCAGGATCTTCTGGAAGTGAGGTGCCCAGTTTTCGGAAGAACCGCCAGACTGATTTCCAGAGTGGTTGTACCAATTTGCAACCCCACCAGCAGTGGAGGAGTGTTCCTCTTTCTCCACACCCTCTCCAACACCTGCTGTCTCCTGAATTTTTAATCTTAGCCATTCTGACTGGTGTAAGATGAAATCTTAGGGTTGTTTTGATTTGCATTTCCCTAATCACTAATGAAGTTGAGCATTTTTTAAGATGCTTCTCCGCCATCCAAAGTTCTTCAGGTGAGAATTCTTTATTTAACTCTGTACCCCATTTTTTAATAGGGTTGTTCGGTTTTCTGGAGTCTAACTTCTTGAGTTCTTTATATATATTGGATATTAGCCCTCTATCTGATGTAGGATTGGTGAAGATCTTTTCCCAATTTGTTGGTTGCCGATCTGTCCTCTTGATGGTGTCCTTTGCCTTACAGAAACTCTGTAACCTTATGAGGTCCCATTTGTCAATTCTTGCTCTTAGAGCATACGCTATTGGTGTTCTGTTCAGAAACTTTCTCCCTGTACCGATGTCCTCAAGGGTCTTCCCCAGTTTCTTTTCTATTAGCTTCAGAGTGTCTGGCTTTATGTGGAGGTCCTTGATCCATTTGGATTTGAGCTTAGTACAAGGAGACAAGGATGGATCAATTCGCATTCTTCTGCATGTTGACCTCCAGTTGAACCAGCACCATTTGTTGAAAAGGCTATCTTTTTTCCATTGGATGTTTTCAGCCTCTTTGTCGAGGATCAAGTGGCCATAGGTGTGTGGGTTCATTTCTGGATCTTCAATCCTGTTCCATTGATCCTCCTGCCTGTCACTGTACCAATACCATGCAGTTTTTAACACTATTGCTCTGTAGTATTGCTTGAGGTCAGGGATACTGATTCCCCCAGATTTTCTTTTGTTGCTGAGAATAGTTTTAGCTATCCTGGGTTTTTTGTTGTTCCAGATGAATTTGATAATTGCTCTTTCTAACTCTGTGAAGAATTGAGTTGGGATTTTGATGGGTATTGCATTGAATCTGTATAGTGCTTTAGGCAAAATGGCCATTTTAACTATATTGATTCTACCGATCCATGAGCATGGGAGGTTTTCCCATTTTTTGAGGTCTTCTTCCATTTCCTTCTTCAGAGTCTTGAAGTTCTTGTCATACAGATCTTTCACATGTTTGGTAAGAGTCACCCCAAGATACTTTATACTGTTTGTGGCTATTGTGAAGGGGGTCATTTCCCTAATTTCTTTCTCAGCCTGCTTATCCTTTGAGTATAGGAAGGCCACTGATTTGCTTGAGTTGATTTTATAACCTGCCACTTTGCTGAAGTTGTTTATCAGCTGTAGGAGCTCTCTAGTGGAGTTTTTTGGGTCACTTAGGTAGACTATCATGTCGTCTTACTTTTACCTTTTTGATTCTCTCAGATCCCCAAGGCCAGTTACAGGCCAAAGGAGAAGCGTTCCTAGATGTGGTTAAGTGGACTTCAAGACGTGGCCAAGACCCTTCTGTAAGGTACACTTGCGGTCTGAGCCTACAGGACCTGCGTTAGATCAGGGACCTTTGGAATCCAGACTTCTGCTTTCTGAACCTGAATGATTCTGGCTGTGCAGCAGGGACAAGCTGAGGACAGTGAGCCACCAAACCTAGTGATCAGTTCAAGGCTAAAGAGAAGGCACCTGCACCTGCAGGGTTGACACTTTGTGCCCCTATTTTGTGGAATGAGCTTGCTCTGCTCTAGGCAATAAGGAAGCCAAGCACATCCACAGTGGCTAGAGAGGAAGGAGAGAGAGATCACTGGGTCTGTGGGCCCACTCTTTCCCAAGATCACTCTTTTTTTTAAGATTTATTTATTTTTATATGTAAGTATACTGTAGCTGTCTTCAGACATGCCAGAAGAGGGCGTCAGATCTCATTATGGATGGCTGTGAGCCACCATGTGGTTGCTGGGATTTGAACTCAGGACCTTCAGAAGAGCAGTCGGTGCTCCTCCATCTCTCCAGCACTCCCAAGATCACTCTTATGAACCAGTAAGTTCCATTTTTGCCTTAAGAATTATGGTAATGATTGTTGTAACTTGCAGCCAGAATGTTCTAACTAAGAAAAACAATCCATAATTATTCAGAAGAGTGACTTGGGGGGCCTGGAGAGACGGCTCAGCAGTTAAGAGCATTAGCTGTTCTTCCAGAGGTTCTGAGTTCAATTCAAAGCACTCGCACTCGCATGGTAGCTTACAACCATTTGTAATGGGATCTGATGCCCTTTTCTGGTGTGCATGAAGATACCATACAGTGGTGGAGGGCAGAGATGGCAACAGAAAGCAGAGAGGATCAGCCCACAATGGTCTTCTTTCACCAAGAGCACACTTCTGAAAGTTCCAGCATCTGACAAAAAAAAAAAAAAAAAAAAAAAGGAATCACCATAATCACCATATCCAAACAGTGGCAGATATGTCTAGAATTTAACCAGACAGTGAAAAAAAAAAAAAAAAAACCAAACATTACTGGTTTGGGAATGGGCTGGGTGAGAATTCTATTCCAATATCTGCAGAGGTATTAAAAGACTGAGTAAAACCAGTTAGCCAGAGTGCAGGGTGAGCCTTGACAGACACGCAGAGTTTTAGATACTATTTCCAGTTAAGCTATGGAAAAGCTCTGTTAAAAAGTCACTTAAAAAGAAGCCATTCTTGAGTTCAGCCCTTGTCAGAGAACTTTCCTCTTGAAGTAGGTGGGAATTAACACAGAGACCCACAACTAGATAATGCACAGTGAGAGATTTCAGAGCGCTGAGTCCTAAATAAGATCTTTATCATACCCCTCTTCTTCAGGGCTTAGGGATTTGTAGGGAATAGAGGTCACAGAGGTCGGGGGTGGGGGGGGAGCTATAGGGGGGTAGAAAGTTGATAAGAGGCAGAGGTGGTGGATGATGCTGTGGGAACAGGGACTGGGAAGTGTGGGAAAGTGAAGATGGAGGCCACAATGTTGGGAACCAGAGAGCTTGGCTCAACACCCCCAGCAGAGCTGTTTGCACAGGTTTCTTGAGAGCAAAACATCCCGTGGCTTAGCTTGATTCCTGCCTTCCTGCCTGGTGTGGTACGGACTTCCCAGGTGCCTGACCTATGACTATAATTGCTTTTTCCTGTTCCCTTCCCTGGCCTCTAGTATATATATTGCTGGTCTCTCAGTAAGGAGGGGGGCATTCTCCTTGCAGAATGACTCGTGTCCAGGTGGTTGTTTTAATCCCCCTGGGAATAAACTGCTTGAAGAAGATCTTCCTGCGTTGCGTCATTCCTTGCTGGCAAGGGTGGTCGCGACACCACGATGCCCGGGATTCAGACTCCAGAGACCAGCATCAGAGTGCAGATCTAACTTTATTGTTTATTATACAAGCTTATATATAGCTTTTTAGTGCATGTTTATGTACTCAAGGACAAATTGGGTGCAACCTGTGTTGTTCAGCCAAATCTGACTTGCCTGTTCAGGAGTGAACAGGGGAGTGGGTCCAATACCTCAGAGAGATTGTCTCACCAGTGTGCCAGGAGCCATGTCAGATCATACACTGCGTACAGTGGACCAGGGCTCTTCATGGAGTCGCAGGAGTTGATGGTACCCCACGCTCCGTGCATCTTTTCCTCTACCCGGTTTATCTCCACAGTCCCCACGTGACCCAAGGAAACTGCAGCTTCCAGTCACAACAGTAGCTGTGCCATAGGACCTCACAGACACAAAGGTGGCTTACACTGGTTCAGAAAAGGCGATCTCCCAGCACCGGTAGAGCAAATGGGCACACAGCCCCATCCCTAACCAAGAAGCTGCAGTAATGCTCACTGGGAAAGGGAAACCGGTTTTCTCCAGTGGACTGACTTTATCAGCCACACTCCAGGGCAGGCACTGGAGTAGCTGACCAAGAAAAAAGGACTCTGTTTTTGGACACTTTTTTATTTTATTTTAATCTTCCTTTCTCCTGCCTTCCTTTCTTCTTTCCTCCTTCCTTCTTTCCTTCCTTCCTTCCTTCCCTTCTTCCTTCCTTCCCTTCCTCCTTTCTTCTTTCCTTCCTTTCTTCCCTCCCTCCTTCCTCCCTCTTCCTTTCCCCTTTCTCTCCTTTCTGTTTTTTTTTTTTTTTTTGCTAGTTTGTTCTGGCTTTTCCTGTGAGAGAGAAAGAATACATGGAACTTGACAGGTAGAGAGGTGGGAAGGATCTGGGAGGAGCTGGGGAGGGGAAGAAATATGATCAAATATTTATGAAATATCAAATATAGTTTATGAAAAATGTTTAATTAAAATAGAGAAGTTATTCATGCAGAGGGGTTCCCAGCAAGAAAGTCGAGGGTGAGCACCGATCACGGCAGGTTAAAGGTTAGCTCACAAGCGTGACCTCACTCCCCTCTGAGGGAGGATAGTCTTTAAGGAGGTGGATTAGTGACATAGAAGTCTGAGTAAAACAGGCCTCATACCTTTCTAGATCAGAGATGCAACAGAAGAATGAGTATTCACATACCAGCTTCTGGAATTGATAAGAAAAGGTAAATGTCTTAGAAAAACGTGCAAATTTCAAAAATTTGCAAAAAAAAAAGAAAAAAGAAAAAGAAAAAGTGTATTTCAATGTGTGTAGCCAGCAGCCAGAGACAAACCGATTCTTTAGCACTGATAGGCCAGGCCATGAAGAAAGTGAACTAGAGATGGACTGAGTCAGAGGCAGGATGAGGTTCTATTTTCAGAAACCGGCAGCTTTCAACACAAACCCAAAGGCAAGCAGCATGCAGGCATGTGTGCAGAGACCAAGGCCCACATCAGTCCCTCTGGTCACAGCTGCTCACAGAGATAACAAAGCGGCATCTTCCCACGAGAGGAACTGAGATGCATATCGCGTGACAAGGCAGCCTTTCCACAAAGCACGCTTATGCTGACGGTCGCACTGCCTCTGTGTTAGGAATCTTTCCACTCCATCAGCTGATCTGGAACCTCCACTGCGGGCTTCATCCTACACTCCAGAAGTCCCCTCGCCACACTAATACTTCTGGATGTGGTTTTCTTTCTAGGAATTCTCCTGTGGTAGCAGCTAATTCAAGCAAGAGGAGGATCTCCAGCCCAAATAAATAACCTGAATTCAAAATCTGGCTTTTCCCCAGCCACTTAAACTAAGGTTTCTTTTAGCCCAGGTTATCCATTTATCCACGTACAGCCAGTCAGGTGAGTGACAGGCAGAGTCTGTGCAAACAGAGCCATATGGGATAGTACAGATCTCTCCAAGCCACAAGTTGTACTGGGAATTAGAAGTAATGTGTGTAATTGCCCGCAATTGCTCAACAAATAACATTTATTGCTTTAATTAATGACTAGAGGGGGAAACACGCCAGAACACTGAAGGTTACAGAGCTCTGTGGCAATGCTGTGGTGTAAGAAAGCGCAGGAGTTACAGGAGGGGGCTTTCCTGCTCAGAGTCAAGGGTGGAGCAAATTAAGTTCCAGGGTGTTGAAGCTGAGTACGGCAACATAGGTGTGAGGGTTGCGCAAACACAAACCCAACCGACCAGAACAAACAAACGCAAAAGCTTGCAACAATGAAAGGCTTCTGAGTGCATAATGATCAAACATTAATTCAAAATAAAATTTGGAATGAAATGAGATGGCTTCGCTGCAGCCCCGGGTCTGAGCACACCGTAGGGCACGCGAAGCCCTCTTCCAAGGCTCAGTGAACACGGAAGGAGCCAGAAGGCCGTAAGAACAGGGAAATGAAGTGGAGAGCTGTGAAGAGCCTGCCCCCTGGACCTAGCATCACTGTTACACACTGAAAGATCAAGAGCTAAGCATTCTGCTGACAAGTAAGGAACGGAATGCTAAAGAGAAAAAGAATCTTTGCCAGGGATGACTACACCAATTGGCTATCCAGTACTAAGTTAAGTGGTCAGCCCTGAAAATATGAACATGCAACCAACCACTATTATATGGATTGGGTGAGTGGATGCATTTATGAATTTAAGGAAATGTATACGCACAGTTGCACACATACACACACAGTAGTGACAGCAAGTTATGAAAAAATAGACCGTGTATTTGAAAGAGAACAAGGAGGTCTACACTGAAGAATGTGGCAAGAAGAAAGAAAGAAAAAGATTCTTTTATAATCTCAAAAATAACTAACAAAATTAATTTAAAATTCCAACCAGGAGGTGGGAGGGGCTCCTGATGGACCGCCCCTAGGTGAACAGAGCAGGTGACTGCTGCTTTGAAGAACAAAGATCAAGAATCATTTTTATTCAGGGGATGGGCAGTGACCATTTTTAGGTAGTGCATGCTCACTGTATGACCCCACTCAGCGTGAGTCCAGAACTAGCTGGACTTAACGTGTTTAGGAGATGCGTTAGAAGGAGTAGGGCAGGGAGGATGTATGAAGCTGAGACACACACACACACACACACACACACACACAGAGGGAGAGAGAGAGAGAGAGAGAGAGAGAGAGAGAGAGAGAGAGAGAGAGAGGAGATCCACCGTTCAAGCTACCCCATCATGTCGAACGTTCCACATTTTAAGTTAAAACTTTAGTATAAACCCCACAGTACAACTGAGCAGCTGAGATTTGACATGGGCTCTAAGCCGGATGGACTTTGTGAGGAGAAGCCAGGGAGCTCCTGTCCGTGCGGTCTTGAGGAAGGTATGTTTCCATGTGTGTCTGTAAGACTTCGTGCTGAAAACCCAGTCTGGGCCGAGAGGTCACTCACTCCAGCTGATTACTGTGGGAATGGGACTAGGCGAGAAAAGCTGTCCTCTGCCGCGCTCCAGATGAACATCTTCACCGTCCTCGTGGCTTTCAATCCAATGAGCAAGATCCAAAATCAGATGAGCCGCACAGGCTTATGGGAACTCTTCACACGATCATGCAAAAATTACATTCTTAATGCTTACTTGAGTGCTTCCGCTGATTATAATGCCTTATAGGGCCCAGCTAATTATTTTAAGCGCCGTAAAACTAAGTCATGTTCTGATCTGATCACATCTAGTTTTCTTTAAGTTTGTATTTATTTCTTAAAATTGAAACTAGTAGATACCTCCCAGGCTGCGATAGCTACACACACACACACACACACACACACACACACACACACACACACACACGACCGTCATAGAAGGTTCCTGAGCTCTGCTCACTAAACTGCATGTCCTCCATTAGTTTTTAATCACTCTTTTGCTTTTATTTACATGCTATATGTCAGATCTCTTTACGCAGCATGTTTGGCCTTTAGTCTTTCAGACTTCCAATAAATAATATTTTGTTTGTCACTGGCTAAACAGTCAGGGTCGTCCTGCTTATGCAGGCATTTGGAGTCGATCGATTTCTCTGCCATGCATGGGGTGTGGGGCAGCATAGTGTCAGCACTCAGACACTGGGGCAAGAAGACCTTGAGGGTTCAAAGGACAGCATAGGCTTTTAACTCTATGTGTGTCAGTGTTTTGCCTTCATGTATGTTTGTGTTTCATGTATGTTTGTGCTTACCTGGTGCCCACCAAGGCCTGGGGAGGATATTAGATTCCCTGCAACTGGAGTTACTGAGAGTTGTGAGCTACCACGTGGGTGCTCAAAACTGGACTCTGGAAGAGCAGAGGTGCTCCAAACTGCTGAACCGCCTCTCCATCTCCTCTTTAGCTAATTTTAATGTATTGTTCTCGTCTCTGGCATTTTGAAGATCTTCAGTGTGCTTGTGTCTGTGTCTTTTAGTTTCTCACTGAAGATTACTGGGAGTTTGGGGCTCTTTGGTTTCTTTCACCACCCTTTAAATGCCCCATTTACTGTCTCCCTGATCATTTCTGTTCTGGGTCCTACCTGCAGGCATGTGTCTAACTGTACCCTCTGCAGCTGCCAAGCTCACGGCTGGAGGCTCCATCATCACCTGATGCCCAGTGCAGCGTTCTGTGTCAGGCGCCCTCTCTACCTGGTACCCCTTCCCCACTGCCGCTTCAGGAGTGGCCTAACTGCTGGTAAGTCTTCCACGGTTTTAATGTTTATGCTTCTGAAAATGTTTAATTTTTAGTTTTAACTGATATATACCATTTGTACTTATTTATGAGGTACAGTGCGACCAAATTTGACACGTGTAAACATGTATGACAACCCAAATCACAGCAATTAACATCTCCGCACCTCAAAGGGTTGGCATTACGTGGGGTTATTTATTTATTTATTGAAAGGGGAAGTAAAAACACGTTATGATAAAATTAAAGGTACATGGAAAATATTTCATATAAACACGTTAAAATTGACAATTTTTGTGGAAAACTAAAGAGTAAAATGGTAGACATGTAAAATATTGCTAAATTAATTGAAATATGGGATAGAAACATTTTATGTTAGAATTGGAGATTTAGGTGGAAAATATTTCTGATAAAATTAGAGAAAAATATAGGAAAACATGTTAGAATTGAAGATTATCATGGAAATTTTTATATAGATATAATAATGGTAGGCATAAAAGTACTCCTAAGTTGATTGAAAGTGGAATTATAAACATTTTCTGATAAACTTGAAGATTTACATGAAAAATATTTCTGGTAAAATTCAAGAAATATATAGAAAAACATGTTAAAATTAAAGATTATCATGGAAATTATATAGATAAAATGATAGGCATAAAGATAATTCTAAGTTAATTGAAGGTGGAATTATAAATATTTTCAATTAACATTGAAGATTTACATGGAAAAGATTTCTGGTAAAATTCAAGAAATATATAGACAAACATTAAAATTGACTTTTTCATGAAAAATTTCACATATAAAATGGTAGATATAAAAACTCTTTCTAAATTAATTAAAGATGGAGTTAGAAACATTTGTGATAAAATCAAAGATTTACATTGAAAACATTTCTGATAAAATAGAGGAAGTATATAGAAAGACATATTAAAATTGAAGATTGTCATGAAAAATGATGCAGATAAAATAGTAGACATAAAAAATTACTAAATTAATTTAAAGGGGAATTACAAACATTTTCTGATAAAATTGAAGATGTACATGAGAAATATTTTGTTAGTCTGTCTTTTTATTGGGGAGTAGAGTCCATTGTTGTTAAGAGATATTAAGGAATAGTGATTGTTGCTTCCTGTTATTTTTGATGTTATTTTTATGTTTTTGTGTGTATCTTCTTTTGGGTTTGTTGGAAGATTACTTTCCTGCTTTTTCTAGGGTGTAGTTTCCCTCCTTGTGTTGGCATTTTCCATCAATTATCCTTTGTCGGGCTAGATTTGTGGACAAATATTGTGTAAATTTGGTTTTATCATGGAATATCTTGGTTTCTCCATCTATGATGATTGAGAGTTTTGCTGGGTATAGTAGCCTGGGCTGTCATTTGTGTTCTCTTAGGGTCTGTATGAGGTCTGCCCAGGATCTTCTAGCTTTCATCATCTCTGGTGAGAAGTCTGATGTGATTCTGATAGGTCTGCCTTTATAAGTTACTTGCCCTTTTCCCCTTACTGCTTTTAATATTCTTTCTTTGTTTAGTGAATTTGGTGTTTTGATTATTATGTGATGGGAGGAGTTTCTGTTCTGGTCCAGTCTGTTTGGAGTTCTGAAGGCTTCTTATATGTTCATGCGCATCTCTTTCTCTAGGTTAGGGAAGTTTTCTTCTACAATCTTTTGTTGAAGATATTTACTGGGCCTTTAAGATGTAAATCCTTGTTCTCCTCTATACCTGTAATCCTTAGGTTTGGTCTTCTCATTGTGCCCTGGATTTCCTGGATGTTTTGGGTTATCAGCTTTATGCATTTTGCATTTTCTTTGACTGTTGAGTCAATGTTTTCTATGGTATCTTCAGCACCTGAGGTTCTTTCTTCTATCTCTTGCATTCTGTTGTTGATGCTTGCATCTATGACTCCTGAATTCTTTCCAAGGTTTTCTATCTCCAGAGATGTCTCACTTTGTGATTTCTTTATTGTTTCTACTTACACTTGTAGATCCTGGATGGTTTTGTTCAGTTCCTTCACTTGATTATTTGTGTTTTCCTTTAATTCTTTAAGGGATTTTTGTGTTCCTTCTTTAAAGGCTTTTGTCTGTTAACTGATGTTCTCCTGTATTTCTTTAAGGGAGTTATTTAAGTCTTTCTTGAAGCCCTCTATCAGTTTCATGAGATACGATTTTAAATCCAACTCTTGCTTTTCCAGTGTGTTTGGGGTATCCGGGACTTGCTGTGGTGGAAGAACTGGGTTTTGATGTTGCCATGTGGCCTTGGTTTCTGTTGGCAGGATTCTTGTGCTTGCCTTTCACTATCTGGTGCTAGTTGGTATTGTTGTCTCTGGCTAGAGTTTATTCCTCCTGTGGGCCTGTAAACCTGTGTCCTTACTCTTCTGAGCTCAAAAGTGAAAGCACTGCTGGGAGATCTCTCTCTCTCTTGGAAGGCTATGCACAGAAGGTTGTGGAGACTCCTGACTCCCTGGTGCAAAATCACATTATGTGTTTTGTAAACATTCTAGACTAAATCACCTCTGCAGTACTCATCCGTCTCATGCGACAAACACATCTCACACTGGATTTGTTTTAAAATATATATCTGACTTTCTCTGCATGTGGTGTGATGACCAGAATTCTAAGTGAGAACCTCGGGTATTTCAGTGCCCACAGGGACATCAACTCTACCAGTACTGGCAAGTTCTTTTTCACTGGAAACAAACACATGGATCCATTTTCTATTAAGTGCCCCAAACCCAATTTTGCCATATGAAACTCTCTGTTGTACAATACATAACATATCTTGGAAGAACTACCATATAAGAAAGATGGTGGACAAACTATAACCATCTGCATGACAAAGCCTGCTGTCTTAGGTAAGGTTGCTATTGCTGTGAAGGAGCACGGAGAGGAGCAGAGGAGCATTTACTTGGCTTAAGCTTCCACTGTACTGCTCATTGTTGAAGGAAGTCAGGACAGGAACTTAAACTGGGTAGGACCCAGAATTGGCTTGACCCTGGCTTGAGCCAGGATTCAATACAGAGGCCACAAAGGGATGCTGCTTACTGGCTTGCTTGGGATGCTTTCTTAAAGAACCCAGGACTGATACCATTCACAAGGGGCTGGACCCTCCCCCATTGATAACTAATTAAGAAAATGGCCTACAGCATTGCCTACAGCAAGAGCCCATGGAGGCATTTTCTTGGCTGGGGCTCCTCCCTCCCTGATGACTCTAGCTTGCGTCAAACTGACACACACTGACTAGTGCAACTGATGTGTTGAAAGTCTCACAATCCGAGTATGTTAACACAACACTCTATTACTCACCATCTGAAACCAGGCACTGACAAAGCTGTGCTCCCGCTAACTTTTCTAGCAATGGGTCGGTCTATCCTTGCCTCTAACAGGTTCTGGTTGCTGCTGCCATCCCTTGGCTTGTATTAGCCTAACATCAACCTCTCCCCACGCCTGGATCTCTCTGCCCTCATATACTCTGCCTTCCTCTCTCTTTCCTTTTGCTCCTTAACAAGGACACCAACACCACTGGGTTAGCTGGACCACTAATAATTTTTCTCTTAACTAATTACACCTACAATGCCGATTTCTGAAGGAGGACATATTCTGTGGTCATATGAGAGATTTTAATTTTCCAAATAGGTTTGAATCATATTGTCTCAAAAACAGGCATGCACTTTCTCTGGACCATGTTTGGCTCTCCTGTTTTCTGCTTTCATTAAGTATTACTATAAATAGAAGTGTAATGGGTACCACTGTTCTGTGTACTAATGCTGTGATTAAAAACTTCACTCCATTTGGTTATTTTTTTTCCTAGAACCAAGTGTTTTAAAAAACTTTTCTCTGAATAACTTGTAGGTTTTATTTTAGAGTCGAAGAAAATCACATGTCTAATTACATGTTTCTTATTTTTGTCAGGAAGCTTAAGAATTTACTGACTCGTTAATTTTAATAACTTCGCACAGTGCCGTAACCACATATGTGTGTATTTTTACTCTTCTTCTGGTGTTAATGTTTTATTTTCATTCTGGGGTTGAACAGCTTTTAAAATTGGTTTTTATTACAAGTCACTCCTAATTCTCTGTGAGGGAAAAGCTGGTATTAAGTAACTAGAAGAGTGACGTCTGAGGCTCCCTAATTCATGGCCAATTTTTTGTTCTCCCAGCACTCCCATCAATCATGACAAACCACCGAATAGGAGGCATCGGCATCAGCATCAGCATTGGAGGCAGAACACGTGGAGAACCCCATGACAGATAGGGTAATGAGGTTCATTCACTTTATTCTTGAGAAAATCAGGTAGATCTGATTCCTTAAAGATGTGAGCAAAGAGAAACAACACAGAATCTATATAATAGTGAAAAATGAAAGACACCTGGAAAAGCAGAAAAAATAAGAGGGTCACTGAAAATCGTATTAAAAGCACCAAGGAACAGGAGTAAAAACTGCAGCAAGCTGGGTGGGAAAGAAACTATTTAAAAACAAACAACAGGGCCTGACGATAGGGCTCAGTGCATGAAGGTCTTGCTGTAAAAGCCTGGTAACCTAAGTTCGATCCCCAAGACCCATTTCATGGGAGGTAAGAACTGACTCCAGCAGGCTGCTCCATCACCTGTGTGTACACACTCTCACAAATACTCCCTCTTCTGTCTCCTTCCTCTCTCTCTAAAAGTAAGAAAACAAATAAACTTGCATCCATCTTGAATGGGAAACAGTGACGTGCAATTAGACAGAACAGAGAGAGGATGGAAGGGCCGCATCACCCAGTGAGAAGGACCCAGAATGCTTGCTGTTGTTAAAGACGTGGAAGAACAAACAGAAATGAAAAGAAATACGGGAGCATTATGACGTGCAGATGGTCTTCAGTTCTCATTCTGAAAAAGGCTGAGATCATATTCCGAAAAATTCTGATGGGAACTCTAAGGCGGTGAGGATTTTTAAAAGTCTCTTTGGGTTGTCTGAGAGAGGATGAAACTTCTTCATAAGCAAAGAAACGAAATGCATTTTAAGCAATTAATGAACAGCGAAAGAGGAGAAAATGCCTTGTATGATATAATTATCTCTCCTATACAATGACAATGGGATTGGCATTCACATAAGCAAGCTCTCAACCATCACTACATCTGTGAACTTCTAAAGGCTCTACCGGGAAAGCCAAGACAGTGGACAGATAAGTAAAAACAAGGAATTCAGAAAATCATGAAGTACAAAATCCTGCGCTGGGAACAACTCTGAGTCTGTTTAATACATAAAACTCCAATTAAATAGGTGGCATTTAATTCATAAAAGTGTATGAATTCATTTACACTTCATAAATCAAGTGTAATTTGTAATACTGAAGAGAAAACTTGCATAATATAAAGAAAACTATTTTGATGCTGATGGACTGGAAGAAGGCCATCTTTTATTTTCTCTACTGATTGACTGGGGTGAAGTCATCTTATAGCATCTCTTTATTAATGTAAGGATATTATTTGGATCAGATATGACACTTGATTGCCAAAAAATTGTGTGATAAAAAGACTAAAAACCTCCCAATAGTGCTCCCCTCCTGGTATACATGCCTTCTCTCTAGATCACACTAAACAATCTTGCCTCTAACCAAGAGCCTGTAAAGTCCATTTCTGGAACTGGCCTAAGAAAGATTATAATTCCAGTCTTGTTTTACTCCAGCTTTTCTCGGGTGCTTGCTCTGATAAGCCAGGTGCCATGTTGCCGGCTCCCTCTTCTTTGAAGCCCACGCAGCAAGAAACTGAAGGCCACAGAGGATGCAACCCTGCTACCAACCAGAGAGATGGGTGGAAGATGCATGCTCCCCAAGTTGAGCCTTCTGCTGAGACTAGTGTCCAGTTCAACAGCCCTGTGAGGGATCCTAAAACAACTTGCACGGAGTAGGCGATAATATTATCTGAAGCTACTCCATTTCGAGGTAGTTTGTTACACAACAATAGCTAATGACAATTTTCTCCTTTACCAAACTCTGGCCAAACTCATCTGTGCCCTATCTCTACAAGGTCTCAGACTTGGCTCATAAATCTTCAACAAACACAAAGTTTCTAACAACCCAAGACCACATCTCTAGTTTGTCCCAGCCACCTTAAAATATATACCAAAATGCTGAAGGTTGACCAATGAATTTTCTATGACCACCTTTTAGCTAAAGAGAGTTTTCAGTTGTGAGTCTTATCTTGGTTTCCCCACATACACCTGTATTCCCTAAATGTCAGTAGTGCTGTTCTCCAGGTCTAAAAAGCATTCCACTGAAAGACCATCAGAAAGATGGGGCTTTGGTGGGGTTCTAGGTGACACGGTAAGTGGAAGGCGCAGTGAGCGGAAAGGATGCATTCTGATTAAGTCTGCCTCACTCCTGACAGAGGTCCTGAGTGAACAAGATTCCTGAAGATTGCCACCCCAGGCTCTCAGCATTATTATATGGGCCAAGAATCTACTTGGTTCTTAGCCTCGATTCTTCCTTTCCATCTACAGAACCCAAACCCACATCCTCATTCCCCACACGCTCAAACCCAAAGCCACGGCATTTCCAATCCCTCTAGGAAGACTTCATTATCTCCAATTATCCAAACATGCCAATATTCATAACAAGTCCAAGATTTGGGGGCTGTCTCTTTCCTCCAAAGCCCTCACATCCTTTGTCTACATTTTTCTTCCATCCTGAATTTTTTCAGTGCTCAGAAATTCTTGCGGTTTTATTTCATATCGAATCTATCATTTCAGATTTCTTTTGTGTATATAGGTGTTTTGCCTGTGTATGTCTGTATATCATATGTATGCTTAGGGACCCTGGAGGCCAGAAGAAGGCATCAGAAACTGGACTTACAGATGGTTGTGGATCACCATACACATTCTCTAGAAAGGCAGCAAGTGTTCCTAACGGCTGAGATATCTCTCCAGCACCAATATTTATTTTTAAAAAATTATGTATGTGTGCCATGTATCAGGGTACATATGTGTGTCATCTTTGGTAGACAGAGGCAGCAGAGTCCCCGGAGCTGAATTATAATTGGTTGCAAGCCAATTGTGGTGGTGGTGTGGGTACCAGGAACCAAACTTAGAATCTCTGCAACGGCAGTGTTCACTCTTATTAGTCTATCCCCACTTTGTTCCCTGTGATGTATCCTTGACAGAGTAGCCAAAACCATCCTTTAAAAATATGCTCTGCTGTGTTATTCATCTGCTCAAATCTCTCCAACAGGCTACTCACCTCAGGGTCAAAGCAAAGTCCTTGTGTTGCCTACGAACCCCACAGCTCTGTCTCCACCTCCACGGTCATCCACAGCCTTCCTCTGATTAGTGCTCTAGTCCCTAATCCAGCCATGCTGGTGACCGGGCTACTTCTTCCTTCAGAAATCCACAGGGCAGCACTTCAGCAGTGCTTAAAACCATGTGACAAACACTTTATATTAAAGTGTAAGCTGGGATGATTCGATGTGGGTTTTCACCTATATGAACTGTGGGGCTGAGTAACAATGGAGGAAACACAGGGCGCAAGACAATTCAGGAGTCCCAAGCAATGGAAGATGTTCAACATTCTCAGTGCCAGCAGCAAGGAAAAACTCATGCCATCATCTTCCAAAACAAGCCCCCCTCCCACTCACCCACACCCGGGCCTGTTATACATTCAATGGTCTCTTCTGTGTGGCTAGCTTCCCCTCTGTGGGGCTGGCTTCCCCTCTGTGTGACTGTGCTGCTGGCCGGTCCCCGCCCCCTCCCCTTCCCCCGTTGCTCCTTCCTTCCTTGACTTTGCCCCTGCAGCCCTTGGCTGCCACTTGATCAGTCCCTCCCTGCCTGCCACCCTCACAGGCCACCTCAGCTCCTCCTGCCCACTCCTCTTGTCTCTGCACAGGCTTTTCAACCTCCTCTCCCCCATGAACGCTCTTAAAGCTCTGTATCACTGTGTAATCTTCAAAGTAGCATTCCCAACTGTTACACGGCCATTCACACCCAGAAAAGCTCCTGTTTGGTTTCAAGCCAGACTGGCTATCTTCCTCCAAAATGTTGTATCCTGATGGCTGTGTCTGTGCCCGAGGCAACCCCAAGCATATCCTAAATCCAGAACATGCTAACCGCTTTGGAGTCCCTCCTCTTCCTCCCCCACACGAAGATGATTTGCCCTGCCCTGCCTATTCTCTCTGAAGACTCTCCTAGCCGCTTCCTGTCTGCCACTGCAGTTTAAGATGCTGCTGTAGCTTAGAACACAGTCTCAGCCTCCCAACGCGGCTTTCACGCCAATTCATTTCTTGATACTTCCACAAAAGGAATTTCT
This sequence comes from Apodemus sylvaticus, assembly GCF_947179515.1. Lineage (NCBI taxonomy): Eukaryota > Metazoa > Chordata > Mammalia > Rodentia > Muridae > Apodemus > Apodemus sylvaticus. The sequence goes on from NC_067475.1 coordinate 14,127,420, forward strand.
GTAGATAATAATAGTAAGTAACATTAGCTCGGTGCCCAGAATAGGCCACGCACTAAGTGTCTCCTGCCTATTTTAATCTGAACTGCCACTCAGAGCTATTGTTACACAACTGGTATTTCTTACACTTGAATGCTGAGGTCAAAGAGATCTGGAGAGGTTAAATAACTTTTTGTTCCTAGACCTAACTCAGGAGTGACAACACTGGAATTCTAGGTCTCGGTGGCTTCCAATCTCCCGGCTGTCACTGGCCTCCTTTGACCCTATGATATCACATTTCATCTTACAGTTGTCTGTTGAATTTCTTTCCTGCTTTCATTCCTTCCTGTTTTGCACTTCTAATACGTCGGGTGGTTACCTATGTATCTTACAATTCATTTATTTTAGTAATATAAAATAAATATGTATTTATCATTAAAAAAAGATTTTTTTTTCTTAAAATATACTTGGTTCCAACTCCTTCCAGATTCTCCCCACCTCCTCACACACCCAAATCCAGGCCCTTTCTTTTTCTCTTTCATCAGAAAACAAACAGGCATCTAAAAAATAATAATAAAACAAAATATGATTAAATAAAAACAAAGCAGAGTAAGACAAAACAAATATGGAAGCCAACAACAGCAAAAGAGTCAAAGAAACATACAGATGCAGAGACGCACACATTCACACGCTGAGAAAGCCCACGAGGACACAGGACTGGCAGCCATAATGTATCAGAAAGTGTGGCTTGTATATCCTTTGCAAGAGGTTATCTAGATAGCTTCTGAGCTGGGGTTGGAGGCTTGTGTGCCCTGGCACCCCATCTGGCTTAGATCTGGAGCAACCGTTTGCTGCTCTATTTACCAACTGTTACAGATGGGGAAGTGGTGTGTGGTGTGTGTTCCTTTGTGCAAGTGTCTTTGCACAGCTGTGTGAGTGAGTCTAGAGACCAAGAGCAAACTCAAGTGCTGCTCTAAAGGTACAGTCTCCGTTCGTTCGTTTGTTTGTTTGTTTGTTACCTAGTCTTTCTTTGGTCTGGAACTAGCTAAGAATCCCAAGCTAGCTGGCCGGCAAGCCTTAGGGGCCCTCTCCCTTCCCAGATCTGAAATCACCATACCTGGCTTTTGCTCCCTTGCTGCTAAGTGACATCTGCTGTCACTTTTGTGGCTCATTTTTTCATAAAATAAGCCTAATCCCTAGAACACTTTCTGAGATTTTTTTTACATTTAACAGGCAAGCATGTTTACTGCCCCAGCTATCTCTGCAGACCTCACTAGCTATTTCAAGAAAATGTTCCACAAAAGTTCCTCTTTTTTTGCTCTTTGTCTACAGCTGTTTCCAGGCCTCCCTCCCTCCCTCCCTCTCCTAACAACTAGGAGAAGGGTGGGAGGAGGAAGTGACAGTACAGGTGACTCCAAGCTCCTCAGGTGCAGACATGCAAAGCTGCATCTTGAGCTTTTCTTTGCTTAAATCCCAGTGTTGCTTTATGGATGGAAGAGAATGGAGCAAATAAATAAACAGCGCTTTGTAAAGAGTGCTATAGAGTGGTCTGTAAATGAAGAGTCCAATTACCCTATGATGGAGCGATGCAGTTTCTCCAACAAGAAAACAGGAGCTTCCATGCCACACACTGTGTTCCCAGTGAATAGGAAACTGAGCCCTACAAAATAGGAACTTGGCCTGGGAAATGTCTTGTAATTATTATTGCTAAAGTTCCACTTACAACTTCAGAGGGCTTATCCGCAGAAAATGCTGGTAACCCGAAAACCTCCGCTGTGCTAATTTTCCCGGGAGGAGCCCCTCCCTTCAGTTCCCTGGAAGTTTTGAGGCATTGGCAAAGTTTATCCTAGGAATCCCAGCAGATTCAGCCTCTGCCTCTCCACGCTCCCTCCGCCCCCGCTTCCGAGACCCCCCCCACCATGCCACGGTGGACTACAACTCCCGGCGTGCCCCGCGCCCCGCACTGCTCTTGGCACCGCGCGAAGCGGCCACCCCGGGCGGCTGGGCGGGAGGTAAGTGATGGGCTTAGAGGCAGTCCTGGGAACACGCCCGCCCTCCCTCCTCTCCAGGATAAAAGGAACCAGAGAACACCAGGATAAAAACAAAAACAAAACAAAAAGCCAAATTACCACAAACGCCCGCCCCGGGCTCCCCTTGAGTTCGGTGCCCCGCGGGCGTGCACTTTGTCGCCTGGAGTGGAGCGGGGCAGAGCTGGCAGGACAGGACAGGTCCTAGGAGCTAGGATTTGCAGCACACACCTAGTAGCTCCCTCCCAAGGCTGACCGCCCTGTTCTCCCTCAGAATCTCAGCAGAAACTTTTCCCTCTGTTCCCCGCGCCACCGCGAGGTGATTAGCCGATCGCTGGTGGGGAGGACGCCGGTCCTTTGCCCAGGAGACGCCCTTCGAGACCCTTGAAGCCCTGCCCTCGGGGACTTCGGTCCAGCATGGGATCAGGTGGAAGGTTCCTACAGAACAGCCTGGCTTTCCTGGGCCGTCGGTGCTTCCTGGAGGTGGGTGCGGATCAACATAGATGCCACTCAATGTGTCCACTCTCCGCTCTTCCTGATTGGCCTCCCCTCCCCCATCGAGGGCGCTTTCAAGTGGTCCCAAAAGTTCTCTTTTCTAGAATCCAGAGGCCAGGGTATCCACAGTCACCTCAGTACAGATGTACTGCCTTAGGAAGTCTTGTTTGGGTGCCCCTACACACACACAAACACACACACACACTTTCTATAATCACAAAGCACATCCATACAGCACACAACAGTCTCATGCCTCACCCAACACAAATACAATGTTAACATAGTTAATATACACGTCCCTTATATCAGAACAAATGGCTAATGTGCTTGTGGAGTGTACAAGGATGAGCGGCTGAACCCACACAGACATTCACAAATGTCCATTTATTTCCAAGGTTAGGAACTAGCTGGTAAGTGAAACCTGTTGGCATCATTTAGGACACCTGTAACACTCCCAGAAACACATTTATGTAACAGGCAAACTTTTGAACACAGCAGGCAGGAAGGGAGAGGGTGGCCTTTTCTATGTGAAGGGGAAGGTGCTTGGACAAACTTCAGAGTCCTTCCTCTGTGAGTGTGCTTGAGGAACTCAGGCATGCCTGCATCTCTTTGAGCCTTTCTCTTGGAGGATGTGATCAGAGCTTCTTTTGAGAACTGTTTTGTGCTGTGCTGTCCCCTGGCTCCCTTACCCACCAGACTTAGAGTGCAAACAAAGCCTTGCCTTTTATCTGTCATTGGGAAATGAGTCAGGAGATCCAGTGAAGTCCCAGAGTATGGATCTGCTAACGAGTCAGTGATCCACAGCCCTATTTTGGTCATTCGTGATAATGCACCCACATGCGGGCCTCTGCTCCAAACAGTACACAGAAATACTGAACACTTAGAATTCACCCCTAAAAGTGTACAGCTGCTTTTGCAATGAAGCAGTGGTAGCAAAGCCCAGAAAAGGCAGCCTTTGAAATAAATATTTCTCAGCTGTGGTCCTTCAGGAAGCTGAAATGTTCTAATGCCATTCCTAAAATCAGGTGTGTGGGTGATCTGGGCATTCAGGATCCAGATTTAGACTTGTTGACCCTTGATCTCTGAATGCACTTAAGGGTTAGTAGAGAAAAGGGAAGCCAATTTATCTTAGGTTCTGCCTAAAATGCACACATCATACTTGCTGGGAACTGAGAGTCCTCAGGGTCCTTGTATGGGTCTTGAATGTTGTTTTGAGTGGGTTTTATTAGTTTTGTCACTGTTTTGGCTTGGGTTTTTTTTTTTTTAGCGCCAGGATTGGGGAGGGGGGGGGTGGATGTCTTGAATTCAAGGCATCGGAATGTTGATATCTGTTTCCCAGATATCACATACAGAATGTTAAAGTTTATGAGACAGGAATATCACACACACACACACACACACACACACATACAAAGACACACAAATACTACCCCGCCACACACATACCTGCAAACCAAGTAGCAGTTTCCAGCCAATCCAGGAACTGTAAGATTGACCAGGTAACAATGGAAAACGCACCCCCAGTCTCTTCGGTCTACTCCCAGTTATTGGAACTTAAGATGGCCGGAGGTTGGCATGCCTTGATTATATGTGACCTAAGCAGGACCAAATGTTCATAGTTAGAAGTATTAACTGAATTTTTCTTGGGGGCTAGGGGGAGGGTTAAGCTTTTTATGCAACTGAAACAACCCTTAAATTTGAAGTTTTTCTTTTGTAGAGAAAGGTTTTGCCTGTTTCTGTTTGGTTCTAGTGTCTTCCTGGGGTGGAGCATGAATGTTTGCAGGAGCTCTGGTCTTCAATTTCATATTCTCTCTGAGAGATGCTGCCTTCTATGAGGAGTGAGGAATTTGCTAGCTGACCAGAGCCTTCCTTACCCTCACAAAGAGATTACTTAAAAGCCAGCTCTGGGAACTTTGTCCCAGCCTCTGTTAGGGAAAAAAAAAAAAAAAGACCAATGCAGGACTCAGCTTCAAGTGTTTTTTGTGTATAGTCTGTAAGCCGTGGATTTTCTCTTATTTTTCCCACAGGAAGAAAACCAAATAGTTGAAACATGGCATGGCTATACAGCAGAGCAGTAAAGACCAGTGTAGCAACAGGGAAGGGTAGGGGAAATAAGCAGCTATGGAAACAGCTTCTTGTTTGTACAAGACATGTGCAAGGAGGATTCTGCCTCTTTGGAAGCGGGGGTCATCCCCTCCCACTAATTGTGCTGCAGGGAGACCGCCCAAGTGAGCAGACACACTGTCGCTTTAAAAAGTCAGCCATGAACCAACCAGAAGGCAGTTGCGGCTTGTGTGTGAGTCCTAACGTCACGTTGGCTGCAAGCCAGCCTGGTTTTATTTCACTGTGTCAAATTGTACCTCCTGATTGAATTCCCTGGCCCGACTACTTTGTGAAAGAAAACATTGGGGTTTCTTTGGCTGTTCTTGATAACCCTATAAAATGATATGTTTTAGTTGCTTCTAGGTAGGTTGGCTTTTTACTTTTTCATGAGAGAAAAGGGAAATAGTAGTAAGGATAATGAGACAGTGTGGTGCGCTGTTGCAGAGTGTTGCTGTGAGTTGTTTTGTTTCTGAGATGCACAGAAAATGGTGACTGAGTAATAGTTTCCAACTAAAGTGCTATTCTTCTTGTGGCCGGAGCAGCACACTCTCTGTCTACTCTGTGACTGTGTGCATGGGTGCTCATGTTTATATTACATTAAATATCGGCTTTCTTTAGCGAAGATCTTAGAGACTTGGCAGCTGGAAGTTTGTGTGTGTGTGTGTGTGTGTGTGTGTGTGCACCCACAGCCATACACGAGCACTCTGATCTCACACTTGCAATGTTGTTTGCTAATCATCTACTTCTGGGAGAGTAACGGCATCTCCTGCATTTACTGAACGATGCACTTGCTGTGTAAGTAATCCCTGGAGAAGGACTGTCTAAAGCGATCTGAGAGGAACTATATTTAAATTATGGCTTCCGCTGAATTCAAGGAAACAGATTTCCAGACCAGACTTTTTGGTTTGACTTTCTTGTGTTTAAAGCAGTTTCCCCTCCCCCTTTTGCTAATTGTATATGAGTTTATTTTTTTATACATTCCTCATCTGATAAACAAAAACACAGTGATGTTACTGTATCTCAAATGTTTGTGTGGCTTTATATAAATCTGATGAGCTGCCTACTCCCCCCTGGCCCCCCCACAGATCCTAACATCCCAACACTCCATCATGGCCACCACCACCCTTTCTGTGATACGATAGATATCTGGGTTTTTGTTGTTATTTTAGTTGGCTGGTTGGTTGGTTTTAGTTGTTTGTTTGTTCATGTTGGTTGGTTTGTTTTTGTTTTTGTTTTTGTTTGTTTTTAGCTTTCTGCTTTACTTTGGCATGGCTACCTCCCAGATTGAGTTTTGCTCATAATATGTGACGTATATTGTCCGGAAGCAAAGGAGCAAAGGGGAATACTTTCTGACAGAGGCCTTTGTTAAGCCCCTTCTGCATCTCGTTGAAAGATAGAAGCAGGGGGAGGGGACCAAAAAAAATGAAAAAAAAAATCACAGAAGGGGCCAGAAATGGAGGCTTGTTTTTCTCTACTTCTGAGTATGGGTTGCAATGTCTTCAGGGAGCTAGGGTTAGGGTCAGGTCACAGTCCCTCATTTGGAAGGAGGTGTCAGTTTCATTTGCACATTCCTGCTGTCAAGGTAGTATAAAAGAAAGCACCCCAGTCTATCCTCTGGTCTCTGAGCTGCGATCCTGTCTCTCCAGTGGAGAGGACCAGAGACTTGAACAGCCAGGTGTGAGCTGTGTGAAGCTGTGAAGGACCTTTAGGTTTCCAGTTGGGAATACGTATCCTCTCACTTCCGAAGAATTAAAGCCAAGCTTTTCTCCCTTATTGATTAGTTCCGGAAGCAAAGGAGCTCTGCGAGCTGCCCCATGCTCTCTGTTGACATGGACAACAAGGGAAATGGCTGTGTCGGTGTCAAAAAGTAAGTGGAGCCAGCTTCTGAGTTCTGCTTCTGCCAACCATTCAGGGATGTGGTTTCTGTTTCCATTCTCCTTGGCTGCTGTGGTACAGAGTTTGGGGGTCTGGTCTTCTACATTGGCCACCAGCTCCCTGTCTCCTTCCGTCTTAACTCCAGCTGCCTATTCTGTAGTCCAGCTCTGTGACAACAGTGACATCAGGCATGTGTATGGAAGGACGATGGTTTCAGGCTGTGGATCAGAGAGTCTTGAGAAATTCAGCCCCACTTTCTCAGATGAGGCAAAAACTGTGAAGGCAGATTCCACAGTCCATAGGCTGCTAGATGGGGGCTGAAACACTTTTGAGTTTTTGTGTTTGTTTTAATAATGCCACATCTACTTTCAAAATTGAGAGTGATCGTAATGAGGAAAGACGTTCACAGTCGTTAGATGCTGAGACGAACAATGTCTCTGCCTGGCTTTTGAACCTTTGCTTGAAGGTGACGTAGTTCAACACATATGGAAGGGGTTTCTGAATATTTCCTCTCACTCTGACACTCCCAGTTACATTTGCTGTCTGAGGGTTATGTCTTGGATTCTTTTTAATAGGAAAATACAAGGAGACTGCGTATCTATTTTCCTATACAGTAGACTATAGGAAAATAGTAACTTGCAGGATATCTTTGCGTCCATCAAGAGGAACTGTACTGAAACTGTAACCCTCTTGGTTACAAGGAAGAAGAAAGGTCCAGGTGGTTGTCCTTTCTTTCCTTTGGTTTAGCATCTTGTCCCTAGAAGCCATGACTGGGGAGCAGGGAGCCATGTGCCGTGTGCTTCCGAGTAGAATGTGTGCAGTCCCAGCAACGACTGCATTGCTGCAGCGCGGCCGACTTTGCCATTTCTGCTGAGGCAGACTGGACTGGGCCGGACAGGACGTGTTCTTTACGGGTGGGACAAGTGAAAGATACGCTACAGAGCAAGCAGTGACAGGGACAGTCTCTACTGTCGTGTCCAGCCTGGTAGCCGTGAGCTCCGCACGTCTGCTAACTGCACAGGAATGCGATTAGTGTACCTGATGAGCTTAACTCTTCATTCTTTTCAATCTGAAGATGAACAGTTTTAGTCAAACCTAGTAAGAAAGGCCTGTGAACGGAGCTACTTGGGAGGCTGAGGCAGGCTGAAGGCCTGACATGGGTTCTAGAGTGAGTTCAAGGCTGGATTGAGCAGCTTATGTGTGGCCCTGTCTCAAAAACTTCAGAGGAAGGAGGAATTGGGAGGTAGCCCGGTGGTAGAGCAGTCGCCCAGGAAGTGCAGGGCCCTAGTTGGCATCCTCAGCAGTAACAAAAACATGGTGAAATATGATGCTTGTATATAACAAACCAGGTATATTTAAAAGTTAAATTTTGGTAAGTTTTAATGTTTTTATATCCATAAAACCACTGTTACCATTGAGATAATGAACCCCCACTCCTCTCCACTGTCTTCATAACCCTCAGTCTCTCACCTTCCTATCTTTTTCCTGGGTCCATGTCCCCAGGCAACCATGGTTATGGATGTGTCTTAAACTACTTTGACCTTTCCAGAATTTTGCATAATTGAGTAGACAGTATACATATATAACATGCATATAAAACACCTACTTTTATGGGCTGGTATCTCAACACAGTCTGTAATTTCATGCATACTACGATATTACTGGTTCATTGCTTTTCATTTGTGTGGGTTTTTTGTTTTGTCTTGCTTTTTGTTGTTTTGAGTCAAGGTCTTAGTTTGTAGCCTTTGCTTGCCTGGGACTTGTTCTTGCACACCAGGCTGGTTTCAAACCTACAAGATCTGCCTGCCCTGCCCTCCAGGCTAGGATTAAAGGCATGCACTACCATAGATAGGCAGCTTGGTTCACTGTACCACAGTGATATTTCGTTAGGACTCAGAACTAACTACTTATCCAGCTACGTGATGGCAGAGGGTGGAGTTGCTTCCGTTTTTTGTAGTATTATCCAAATAAAGTTGCTTCGATTGTTCATGTTCATGTCTCTATGTCAATGTGTGCTTTATTTCATTTTGGAAGTTCTTAGGAGGGAATTAAAGTGCTTGGCTATATCATAGGTGTATGTTAAATTTTTTGAAAAGGTTTTCCCATCTACATTACTGTCAATAGTGTGTATTCAGCTGTCCTATTTATTTCCTCATGAAAGTCTTTCTCCTATTAGCAATAGTTGTCGAAGCTTTAGTGCTCATTTCCCTGATGCCTCCTGATTTTAACTGCCTTCGCTGATGCTGATAGATCTTCCTTCGTGCCCTGTCATTTAAAATTTTCACCTCAGTTTTTATCGGATTTTATTCATATTTGTTGTGTAGAATTTTCACGCACTGTCGATATGTATTTTATTGGGTTAGGGTTTTTTTTTTTTTTCATATTTGTGCTATAGAATTTCTGTGTATTCTGAATACACATTTCATGGCCTGTTTTGTCGTTCTCTCTTCAGCATCTTCAGTTTTTAATTTTGCTGTCACCCCATTTATTTTTTTCTCTTGCGGAGAGTGCTTTGGGTGCCATGTTTAGGAATTCATGGACCAAAGTCTTGATAACTTTCTTCTAAAAGCTTGGTAACTTTAGGTTTAGGGATGCAGAACTGCGATGTTTAAGTACGTTGGGTTTTTTTTTTTTTTTTTAAGATTTATTTTACTTTTATGTATGTGTTTTGTATCTCTGTGCGGGGAATGTGAACATGAGTGGAGAGGCCAGAAGAAGATGTAGGATGTTCTAGAGCTGGAGTTGCAGGCTGTGGAAAGATGGCCCGTGTGGGCGCTGGACCCAAACCCAGGTCCTCCGTGAGAGTAATAAGCACCCTTAGCCACTAGCCATCTCTACAGCCCCTCAGAATGGTTTTTTTTATGTTTTATGTGGCGTGTGGTATTAAAGTAGTTTTTTGATGTTTGTGATGGTGTGTTTGTTTATTTTGCCCTGTGAATAGCCAATTTTTTGCACCATTTATTCAAGTGCTTCTGCAACTTTTTTTTTTGACAAATTAATTCTGTGTGTGAGTCTATTAATAGATTATTCTCTTCCATTGATTTTGCATATATGTGTAGCAATGTAACACTGTATTGATGATCAGAGCTTTAGTAACTATGGATTCAAGTGAGGTAGTGTTACCTAACTTGGCTCTTAGTTGCCATGGTAGTTTTGTTTTGTTTTTTTATATATTTCCTTACAGTTTTAGAATCGGCTATTTCCACTACCACCACCACCACCCCAAAAAGAAAATCTGGTGGCATTTACATTGGCACAGCCTGCTGGTGTTTTAATTGTTATTTGCACAAGTTGTTTTGGGAAGAACTGGCACAGTGTCTGGTAATTTTTGATTGCAGGGTGGGCAGCGTGGATTTTGCTCTGTTGGGTGCTGGATTTTTCTGAAAGTCCTGTAATTGCATGATATAGGTTTTTGGGGTCTGTTTTCTTAGAAGCGGTTTCAAGTATCTCCTTAAGTTTTATTATCCCTAGGCCAGAGCTGCATTTGCTCTAGGGCTGCCTGGCCTTTCACTGAGACAAGACCCTCCTTTGCACTGCTCCGGTGCTCCTGAGTTATGAGATTTTCTTCTCTGTCAGGTGAGAAAAGGTATTACCTTTGTCCATGCAGGAACTCCAGTGATTTTCCCCCCTCTCTTTAGTACTTCTGGGTAATTTTTTGGCCTCAGCCAGGTAAGTTCTACAGAGATACTCATGAGAGTTCTGCTGAGCACTTCAGGGAAGCCCAGGGCAGCCCTCCTTGTATCTTTCTTTCCTCCTGTCTGTCTAGAGAGCACACTGAAAATTTTTTCCAGGCCCCAAATCAATGGTCTTACATTTCTTCTTCCCCTTCTTGCAGGGTCATGCATGGCTTTAAGTTGCTATGACCAATGTTTTGAGTGCCATATTATTTTATATAGTCTGTCTCCCTGTCCAGTTCTCTTCTAAGGGTAGAAGAGTAAACATGGCCTCCATGACGCCATCTTGACTGGAAGTAGGCATCCCATTTAATCCACATGGCCACAGGTGGCTCTCTGAAACAAGGGAGAGGGAACAGTTGGCATCTAATGTAGTCTCTCTAAAATTATGAAACATGAAGTATTAAGGAAGTGGCTGTGCATTGAAGATATTTGGCAGCATCCACAGCCTCTGCTGTTGGGTCTCCATGATCTCTAATCTCTGTCATGGCAATCAAGCATGCCTCCCAATGCTACCAAAAATCTCCCAAGGCACAAAACCATCCCTCATTGGGAACTGCCAGCCATCCTGAGCACAGCTGTGCCTGAGGAGCACATGACACTAACTTCTGCACATCATGACTCATTGACATTCTTGTACCGGTCCTTTCTGACTGCGACTGTAATAAAAGGACCATACATTTTAAAAAATATTTCAGTCTAGAGTATTCCTTTGCCTTCTCTTTTGTGCTTCTTGCTTTATATATTATAGAAGAGAGAAAGAGACATAATAAATCAAATGTAAAATATTAACAAACTGGGGAATCTGAGCAAAAGGTATGTGAGATATTTGTACTGTTCTTTAGTTTTCTCTAAATCCAAAATTACTTTTTAAAATACATTTTGTGCCAATGAAGAAAATAAGAAGAGGTAATATATCTCCCTTTAGGTAGATAGCAACCCTCTCAACCCCATTAGGAAGCCAGAGATCAGCAAGCCTGGCATCGAAGGTTTGTGCTTGAGACTTTGAATCAAGTCATATCTTCAGAACACTGGCATTCATCTTGATCTTGCTTCTCAAGTATCAGAAGAGCAACATTCACTTTATTTATCCATGCGTTGATTCTCTTGACAATAAAGAAGAGACTGAGGGTTGTAAGGATCGAAAGAAAATATGTGTGTAATGAATTATATAGTGACTTGCAGTGACAGTGATTATGTTCCAAGTCAGCATCACAGAACCTACTGTGAGTCATGCCTACCTACTATGAGTCATGCCTTGTGCTGTCTTCACAAATAGGATTTCATTTGATTAATGCACTCTTTGATATTTAAATATATTACAGTATTTAAAATGAATAACCAGAGGCCAGGAAGTCACCATGTAAAATAGATTTTCATTTGAAAAATCACATGGGAAAATGGCAAATCTGAGATCTGAACTTAGCTGCTTGGAATCCAAGATGGCTCGTATTGGTCCCAGACGGATTCTGAGCCACCGACCCTTTCCTCAGCCCCATAAGCTGGAGTGAGTGTGGTTGTAGGCATTTTGGAGTAGACTTGTCTCAAAGTTGAACCGGGTTTTATGTTGTGGCTACAAGAGAATCAAAGGAAAGATGGAATTTTTAACTTTAGGTCTTTGCTTTTTCAAGCTTATTGCCCTAATAGGGAAAGGATATATCCTGAAACACAAACTTGACCGTATAAGACATTTTTGTCATGCACATTCACTACTTGGTATGTGTGGGACTGTTTCACATGAAGACATTTGGGTATGATAATTGTACAATTATCCTTGATAATTGTAAACACTACAGGGGAGTACTCTTCCTGCTTGCTTCTTTCATTCAGTCACACTAGAGTCCCCAAGACATGAGCCACAAACCTGGGGTTTCTAATACAGATCCTTGTTAAAAAATTTTTTGGTTCTTTTTCATCTGCATCAGTAAGATGTTGGCAAGCAATGACCAAAGCTTCCATTCCACTGAACAATTTCTGAAGGGCAAGAGATTCCACAGGAGGTGATATTTAAATGTCCAGTTAGCATGTGAGGAGACACTCAGTGTCTTAGTTAGGGTCTTAGTTCACTGCTGTGAACAGGCACCATGACCAAGGCAACTCTTATAAAGGACAACATTTAATTGGGGCTGGCTTACAGGTTCAGAGGTTCAGTCCATTATCATCAAGATGAGGGCATGGCAGCTTCCAGGCAGGCATGGTGCAGGAGGAGCTGAGAGTTCTACATCTTCATCTGAAGGCTGCTAGTGGAAGACTAGCTTCCAGGCAACTAGGATGAGGGTCTTAAAGCCCACACCCACAACTCCAATGAGGCCACATGTTCTAAAAGTGCCACTCCCTAGGCCAAGCATATACACACCATCACACTCAGTACTGAAAGTGACAAAGAAAATGCAAATCAAGTCACGGTCACAAACTCTTTCACTTGGTAAATGTTTAATATGAAAATACCAGTCATTTTAAAGGGATATATGTCCCTTATATGAATTATATATGATATATATATTCCTTATATAAATATATATATGAATATATATATATATTCATATTCTGTGGCAATAAGTCTTGTAGCCACTTAGGTAATTTAAATGTTTGTAGAGGTCATTTGTGAAACAATAAAACAAATTTCAGTAGTGTCTGTATTTAACTATCAAAAAATGTTACCAATATGTTATCAACATAACATTACTGGGGTATTTCACATTTTTGCCATGTTTTATTAATCTGCTGTGTTGTTTCCATTTCTGTGTATCTCCAGTTGAACACAGATTTTCTTCTTAGATCTGCATTTGTATTTTGTATAAATCACAATTGGAAAAGGCATGAGCACACACACAGCCAACTCCAAAAATACTGCCTTGCTAGTGTGCTTTCCATGAAGCCGTGGGTTCCAGGGTTTATCAAGTGTCTGTCCCATTATAGACCCATTAAAATTTTATTAATTAATAATTGGAGTGAAACATTTACTGGCATTTTTCAGAAGGGGACATTTAAACTGCTACTTAAAAACAAGAGAGTAGTACCTTAGTGTCTAGAAGTAAAACAGAGAGGAAGATTTAAGTGGTATAAGCAAAATTATGAGCAAGCTAGATTTGAGGCTGTTGTCCATTTGATTCAGTTCTGACCAAAGCTGTACTGAAATCAACTCTCAGAATGCTTAGCTGCAGACCTCAGAGCACACAGAAAGCTATTTGCTTCCCAGAAATCTCATCCCTTGGGTTTGCTGCAGCTAAATGCATTCAACCCCGATTTATCTGAATATTTTTAAATGAAAAAAAAAAAAAAAAGTCCTGTCAAGAACCTTTGAACTGTTCCTTCCCTTTCCTGGGCCAGCCTTTAGCCAGAATCTCTGCTTGTTGCTATGATGGGAGAGGGGGGCAGGGAAGGGAGAGAAAGTGAAATACCATTTAGTTGCTGAGTTCTTAGAGTTTTTTTTTTCCACAAAGAGTTCAACCAAAGCCTATTTTAAAACATGGACAAGGGGTAGCGTAATTTGATTTAAAAATAAGTCATAAAAATAAAGGCAGTACAAAGTTAGTACATTTCTGAGTGTAAAAATAAGTAACGTTTAGAAAGAGTCTTATGGAGGGAGCAGTATGACAGATGTATTGCCACCATCATTAGCCGGGATCTGAAAGTCCTTTCTCTCTTAAACTGAAGGAGAGATGTAATGGTTTAAAAAAAAAGAGTTGTGAAATTTATACAGATTATATTTATCCAAAGTGTCCTTGTCCATTCTCTTATTTGTGTGTCAAATACCTGAGAAACATAAACTTAAAAGGAAGAAGAGTTTATTTGGCCTCACGTATCTCAGAGGTTTTAGTCATAGTCAAAGGTCTCCATGAAGTTAGACACAACATCATGGGGTTGCGGGCAATGGTTCTCAACAGCGGTCAACTCATGGTGGCCGAGTGGAGATAGAACTCAGGTTGAGATTTAACTTTCTGTGACACCTCCCTCTGTGACCTACTTCCTCCCACTGTGCCCTATCCCTTAACAAATCACCTGCCAATCTCGTCATCAAATTATGGGTCCATCAGTGGATTAGCTCGGTGCTGTGCTCCATGTCAATCCTGAGCACGCAACCTCTGCTTCCCATAACCCAAGATGCACCTAGTCAAATGCCAAGAAGACCCTTTAATGCACAGTTACCCAGGGGTCATTGAGAGAGAGAGAGAGAGAGAGAGAGAGAGAGAGAGAGAGAGAGAGAGAGAGAGAGAGAGAGAATATTTGCAGAGTAGAGATGAATAAAGCCAAAGATCAAAACCCAACAGGACAAGTATGAGGTCTGCAGCTTATTCAGGGTAGAAGGAGGTAGGATCCAAAGAGTTGGGGGGAGTGCAGCCCCACCCTGTGGTCTTGCTAGTTCAGGCCATATGGCCCCTTCACTCACTTGTTCCACTCCCTGCCTGCAGATCTTCCCAGCAGACATTCATGTTCACTGGAGATATTCGGAAACCTCCTGGGGTCTCCCTTGCATCTTCAGATGCACTATTATAGTTTCATGCATTGCCCCCAGGGAGTCCAGTGCAGCTGCACACTTCCTGTTCTCCAGAAGGCTCTGGTATCCTAGAATATTACATTCCATAAGCCTGCCAAACCAGAGTTGGCCTCAAGCTCAAGAAGCAGCCAGGTCTCTTGGGCTGTGACTTTTGAATGACTGGATCTTGGGAAACTGTTCATTGCATAGACTGTACACATAGGATATCCTAGAGATATCTCTTCTCCAGGGAAAGTCTGTTGGATGCATTTACATTTCTGCACCCTACAATGAATGTGACCATAAAATGGGTTAGAGTCTTGCTTTTCCATGAATCATCCTCAAGGCTTTGGTCTTATGCCCAGGACAAAGTACTTGGCTTCTTTTTCGTGGCCAGTCTCTAACAAACTACAATTCTTTGGTCTCAACATTGAACATACCCTTTCTGGGCTGACTACGAGTATTTCCTATCAATCCACTTTGCTTCTGCTCCCAATCTGCACTGAGGCTCTTCTAGTAAATCATAGCCTCACAACAGTCTTGAGTGTTGATGCTAAGCAGCTATAAGATACCCTCTCATGGATTAACTACTGCACTCTCTTTAATCTCAGCCTCCCAGAGTCTCAAGGCACAGACAAGATGCAGACAAACTCACTGCCAGAATAAAACCTGCAGACCGCTAATCCTATTCCGTTATAGTTCTCACCCCATGACCTTATGGCCAGACATTCACTGTCTGAAGTTTTCTCAGCTCTCTGGTTTTCTGGTTTTCTCCAGAAAACTCTGCTTAGAGCATTCTAGAGCCCACCTCTAGAGAGCTCTTAGCTCCACATGCTTTCTAGTTCTTCCCACAAACTAATTCCTAGTTTTTCTAATCCAAATGGGAAGGTAAAATTGTAGCAACAACCCAGACTCCTGGTACCAGTTTTCTTTATCAAATACTAGACATGAGGACATCACATTCCCCTGACTTTGCATCGTTCATTCAGTTGTTGCAGGATAGATGTGTAACACAATAAGGGGATATCAAAATGAACAGTAGCGCATTGGCATTCACTAGAGGAGCTCTCTCTCTCTCTGTGTGTGTGTATGTGTGTACATGTATGCATGTGTATTCATATGTGTATGTGTTTGTGTGTGTGTTTTCTCCAGGATCAGCCTCACCAACATTCCCAGAGGTGTTCAAATTGACAGTGACACTCATTTGGCCATCATAATCTTTCTTCTCTGACCAGCCCCCAGAGTCCATACATCATAATCACCATAAAATATATCTGAGCTAGATCCTGAGAAAGTTTCTGCTATTTTTGCCAGCCTCATAGAAAGAGAAATAGAGACTTGTTATGCTAGCACCTAGAAGTATGATGTATTGTCCACTTTGTGTGTGGGCAGCATGTTGGTCTCATAAAATCATGATTGTGCAGATATGAAAATGCTCACAAGAACATCTTAGTAAAGTTGCATATATATGCCATGTTTTTATTTATTGACTATCACAATGATTGCATCTTTATCTCTTCTTAAAATTGAGTTATATCATTAAAGGAGAAGGATTCTCTAGTGTGCATTATTCAGTCATGATGTAATTTGCACAAGCACATGGTTTCTAGCCCATGAGCTACAAGGGTAAGTAGGCACACTGACTTAAGAAAGTAAGAAAACTGAAGAGAACTCTGCCCCTTATGTTCTTGATATTTTGAATGAAGCATAATATTCATACATTTTTTTCAGATATCATGCATATAAATTACTCACAAATGTAACAAGTTTATATACATTTTCAAAGAAATCTCCGCTCTGATAGTAAATAGGAAGTGTCAAACAGACCACGGCGTACTTCTGTCTCGTTTCGTCAATGCAAAACTCCAGCCACAATGGAGCCAAGCTCTCAGAAGTGTCTTGAACCATGCAATTTACATTCCTGCTGAAACCTCATGTGTACCTGTGATAACATGTGAAGACAACAGTCCATTTATAGTGGAGAAAACTGAGTATTTCAGTTTGGCAACAAAAAAAGTCTTTGAAGCAGACACAGTACTTCCCCAGCAAACAAATGACCGTGTAAACCCATCCTCCAAACTTACCCAACTTCAGATAGTATTTGGTCTTAAATCCTGCTTCTCCACATGTCCTTAAGGTGACCTTGAATGATATAGTGCTGTCCTCAAAACTGTTGCTGAAGTCCCTGGTGGGGTCAGGAAGTCAGGAAACTCATCCCTCTTTGAAGGCCTAGCTTAGAAGCTGAGCGTTTGGAGTAACAGATATCTGTTTAAATGACGGGTCTTTGGCAGTTCAAGTGGGACAACTAACCCGCCTTCTGTTACATACATCCTAATTAGTCCTTCATAGCCCCTCAGTTCTAGCATTACTTGGCTGTTTCTGATTTCCCTCACGTGATTGGCACCTCTCCAGGGGCAAGAATTGTGCATTCTCTGTTCTTTATCCTGCACCAGTGCAATACTAAGAAAAGCACGGCTGCCAATCAGTAGTTGTCTAATGGTGAATTCAGGGGAAGAGCACCGGTTTACAGCAAAAAGTCTCTGAAGTCTAGTCCTGGAGTGATCTAGCCTATAGTACTACTTGGGTGAGTGAGTTCCCCGTTCTGAGCTTCGATTTCCTAAAGGTGGGTTTGAAAAAGTGGGTTTCCAGTTCAGACGGAGGTGGAAGACTGACGCTTTGTGACCCATGAGAAGCATGTCGTACTCTATAGTTCATCTCATATAACTCATCTTTGTGTGCCCACACAACCCTGCAATAAATGCTGGTAAACAGCAACCATGAAGGTAGACAGGTCTTTCCTCTCAGGATATGAGTAGTCTCACATTGTTAAATTTTTCTAAATTACCTCAGTCTTCTCAGCTATCTAACTTAAACCAGACAGACCATGAATGTATACGGATTAATTACTAACCCCATTCACCCTGGGTGGATTCCCTCACCCTGCCCGTGAGAAAGTGGCAGTTCCTCATCGCCCCAGTACTCACCCACACCACCAGCACTTTTGCCAACCTTTTTTTCTACAGCATTTCGAATTGTCAAAGGCATCTCAGAATCATGGATATGATGGTGTTACAGAAATCTGAAAGGAATCCAGAGAGCCTCCATCTTGAAATCATACCGCAACGCACAGTTATCACAGTCAAATACCATGTTTTATGAAGACAGATGGCTAACTGAAGTCAACCACAGGGAATGTGAATTCAAGTATTTCCCAGGCACTTCAAAGTCTGCTCTGTGGGACTCTGTTTGCTGCTAGAAGTGAGACTATTAGAAAGCCTAAGAGGTTTGTTAGAATAGCAAACTCCTGCAGCAGCATTCTTCACATCCATGGTGACCGACGGAGGGAAGGAGAGTGGAGCCTTGAAGACGTTCCTCAGGGTCAGCTCATACTTGTTTATTTTACTAAGATAATGAAAAATCTCAGTACATGGATCTCCCTACCCCCCAAAATCACATTGGTATAAAAATGTATAATTAGTGCTTGATTATTGTTGTTGTTGTTGTTATCATCATCATTATTATTATTAAAATGAGTGCCTCCCCGCAGTAATATCATTAGTAATTTAAGTAGTAGAAAGTCTTGTATTCAAAACTACAAGGTTATTATGGTCTGTTTTAGTTAGGGTTTCTACTGCTATGACCAAACACCATGACCACAAAGCAAGTTGGGGAGAAAGGGTTTATTTGGCTTACACTTCCACATTGCTGTCCATTATTGAAGAAAGTCAGGACAGGAACTCAAACAGGGCTGGAACCTGGAGGCAGGAGCTGACGCATGGGCCATGGAGGAGTGCTGCTTCCTGGCTTGCCTCTTATGGCTTGCTTAGTTTGCTTTCTATAGAACCCAGGACTATCAGCCCAGGGATGGCACCATGCCCCATAGGCTAGGCCCTCCTTGTCAATCAGTGTTGCGGGAAGTATTAAAAACTGAGTCCATGCAATTGCTGGCAAGGCTCTAACAGGCTGGCCAGCCAGGCACTGGCAGGCAATGGCTGGCCTGGTTTCATCTTGTGGAGTCTCTGACTCAGAGCTCCGAAATCTCTCTACCTAACTCGCTAAGTTCCCTCTGCTGGGTTGCTACCATGCCAGCCCCATGCTTCAAAATTCCCACAGCCTTTTAGGGTGCATTTCTTGCAAACACACACTTTGCTGCCATACCTTTCTCTCTTGAACCCAGTTGAGCTGCCATATGAAGGAAAACACACAAACTTATTTCAGAAACAACAGTAACTCAATTGCTTTGCGCATCAACTAGAATCCTAATCTTGTAAGCCATATTAAATCTAAATTCTCTGGAGGCAAATCCTGGCAAATCCACCATTGAAACCCAGTGACACTAGTAGCTACATCTTGACCTATTGATATCCTTGTCCAAAAACCCCTATCTCTCTCCTGCCTCCACTCTTCCTCTGTCCAACCCAGAAGTCCTGTCTACTTGCCCAGTGATTGGCTCCTTTATTAATTAGGGGAAGGTTCAAAAGTACTCACCTGAGTACTTGACTCAATCCTCATTCCAGGCAGCCACTCCTGGGAAAGTGAAATTAATTTCAAAATTGCACCAGAGCTATCCACAACAAATCAGTGATTGAGAAAGTGTCTTACACCTGGGAAATGGTGGGGCACGCCTGTAATCCCAGCACTTGGGAGGCAGAGGCAGGCAGATTTCTGAATTTGAGGCCAGCCTGGTCTATAGAGTGAGTTCCAGGACAGCCAGGGCTATACAGAGAAACACTGTCTCAGAAAACAAAAACAAAAAGACAGACAGAGAGAGAGGGAGAGAGAGAGGGAGAGAGAGAGAGGAGAGAGAGAGAGAGAGAGAGAGAGAGAGAGAGAGAGAGAGAGAGAGTGTCTTACAGCCAGATCTCATGGAGGCTTTTCCTGGATGAGGCTCCTACCTCTCTACTGACTCTAGCTGGTGTCACTGTTGATACAACAACTTTTGATGTTGTTGTTTTGTTTGTCAACTTGACACAAGCTGGTGTTATCTGAGACAAGAGAACAACAATTGACCTTAGCCAGTGTTCCTACTGTAAGTCCATGGGCGTTTTCTTGACTAATGATTGATGTGGGGTGGGAGGCATTACATGTACTACCACTATGCAGGGGATCTCAGGGTCTAAAGAACAAGACAAAACATAAACAAGCACCAAGGATCACGCCAGCAATCAGCACCAGGTCTCTGGGTCCTCCCCTGACCTCCTTTTAGAAGTATAAACCAAATGAACCCTTTCTTCCCTGTGTTGCTTTTTGGTCATGGTGGTTTTTCACAGGAATAGAAACTTGAGGCCTAGGCAGACACTACCCATGATTCAGGCTAAACGTAGAAAGGAAACTCATCTAACTAGCAAGCATTGGCTCTAAATGTTTGTAAGTTAAGTACCACTGAGAAATAAGCAATGACGTGTCCACTGGGGAGCCATGCACTCTCTTTTCTCTACGAATGGAATTTGGTTGGCTTGATTGGTTGGTTGGAGTTTTGTAGTACTGATTATTGTCACTGAGTGTTTAGGTTCTTGCTACGAGTGAAACATTATGTCTAGATTATGGCCATTCAGATGTGTCATGACCTACTGGGATCCCTGAAAAAACTAGATATTTTGTCCTAATAGTAGCAAAGATCTTTTTGACTTGCACTGAATACTGACCAGCCTAATTCTAAAATAACAG
Source organism: Apodemus sylvaticus (assembly GCF_947179515.1). Taxonomy (NCBI): domain Eukaryota; kingdom Metazoa; phylum Chordata; class Mammalia; order Rodentia; family Muridae; genus Apodemus; species Apodemus sylvaticus. Next base: position 14,147,714 of record NC_067475.1, read on the forward strand.
TCTTCTCATCACACTGGGTAAGGGGGTAGGTGGGTGGGGGTGTCCTATTGCCATCAAGCCTCTGCCTCCCAGATGTCCTCCCACTCCCCCTACCTCTACTTTGAGTTCAGACCAATTAAACCCTGACATGACAAAAACCTAGGGGTGTGGTGCCAGTGAAGGCACCACCATCTATTCAGTTTTGTGGCATGTCTATCCCTGTGTTCTCTGTCTCATCCACCACCGGGTCTTGCTGATTTTATCATTGAGTATTTTAAGTTATACAACTCAGTTTCCTTAGCCACTACTCCTATCTGAGATCCTGACCTGCAGAGGTGACTGCAGTACATTTCTCATCCACACCCTGTCTCCTCTTCTCAAGATCACCCATTTCCCATAACGCCAGTCACCAAATTCCCGCTTCTCTTAGGAGAAGTCTGGAATCCTCAGTGTGGCCTCCAAGACTGTCATGGCTCCTTGGCTGGCTGTATCCCTACCACAGATCTTAGAATAATCTTCACCTGATGTCTATTATAGTTAACCCCTGATGCTTCCAGTGAAGCCTTCTAGATCTGGCCTGTCACAGCGCAGCTTCATGTCCTTCCTAGCTGCCTGAGTAACTTGCAGCTGTACATGTACAGTATGTTGGTGATCAGTGTCCTCTCAGAACCCTGGAAGGAACATAGATAGGGGTTGCTCTGTCTTTTGCTCCCAGATGCATTCCTAGTTGGAAAGGTGGAGGTCTTTGTCCAGGACTTCCGTTAAACTTGTGGGAACTTGCCACAGGAACAGGAAGCCTTTGAAGGAGTTAATCAGAGAAACGATGTGATCAGACGGACCTTCTGGGAACTCCCTTGGATGAGGTACAGACAGATCCACCTGAACTGAGACCATCCCCGACTCTGCTTTTCTTTCCCACTGTCATTTTTCCCACCTCTCTGAACCACTGAGGAGGGTTACCTGGGCGTCTCAAACAGATGGCTGATTTCCATCGACCTACATCACTGTAACTCATTTTGAACAATGTTGACTGACTTCCTCAAGCTTATCCTTGCCACTCAGAATCATACAGCGAGAACCAGCCAGGCTCACATGTGTGTCTCTGGTCCACGTCTCTCACTTGATTCCTTAAAACTGTTTAGGACAGATACTACGGTGGTCATTTGAATGGAGTATTGGGTCTCAGAGCAGATTATAATTAAGTACTTTGCTTGTGGTGCCGGGAAGTACCTTAGCGCTGAGGCCGACCCTCATCAGGTAGAGAGAATGTCGTAAGGGGAGCGCCTGAATGGAGCAGAGAGGCCGTCTAGAGGAATGGCTTTCTGAGTCACATTGTACAATGAATATTCATACTGAAATTACAGTAGACATATTAAGCTATAGCCCATCAAAAATGAGTAGAGAAGATGTATTTGTGGGAATCATTTTCTTTTTTTAAAGATTTATTTATTTATTTATTTATTTATTTATTTATTTATTTAATGTATATGAGTACACTGTTGCTCTCTTAGACAAGTCAAAAAAGGGCATCAGACCCCATAACAGATGGTTGTGAGCCACCATGTGGTTGCTGGGAATTGAACTCAGGACCTCTGGAAGAGCAATCAGTGCTCTTACCTTGCTGAGCTATCTCTACAGCCCAGGAATCATTTTCATTAAAGATCAAATACTTCAAGAAAGCGTTGGCTGTGCCAGTAGAAGTAGTGATCACAAGAGACCGAGACACAGAAAATATGAGTCCTTCTGTGGGTAGACTGGGATAGACTTCGAGGGAACTTCACCAGGCTCCTAGAGAGCCAGCTCAGACCAGCCCTGGGAGGCAAGGTAGTGAGCCTGTGCATATCTGCATACATGCCACACTCTGACTAGATTTGTATTTTGCAGTTCCATGGAAAATGGGAGGCCTCCCGACCCTGCAGACTGGGCTGTGATGGACGTCGTCAATTATTTCAGAACAGCAGGATTTGAGGAGCAAGCCGGTGCATTTCAGGAACAGGTAACTCAACCTGGAGAGGTGCGGTTCCCAGCCACCTCACACTGAGAGGGGAGTGAAGAGGGAGACCAGAGAGCAGTGAGGGGGCAGAGAGGCACCTAGACAGCAAGCACAGCAGCAGGAGACTGGCCGCTGGTGGTCACTCTCTGCAATAGGAAAACCCTGAGACTGGAGCAGAGCTACAGAGAGGCTGGCTAAGATCATTTCCATGGGAGGCCTCTGAAGAACTGATCATCCTCATGGGAGGAAAGAACCAGTCCTGTCTTCACTGCAGGAGGAAGTAGACAGCAGGAAAGAGAGAGGGAGACAGAGTCATTGGTGAGACACACAGTACTCACTACCACCACCAGCTCCAGGGAGACAGAGTCATTGGTGAGACACACAGTACTCACTACCAGCTCCAGCTCCAGGTCCCAAGGGATTGCTCAGCCCCAGTGATTGGCTTCGCTCATCAAGGGAGAGCCTAGGGTGCAGAGTCAGGGTCAGGATCGTGTGCGCCTGCCTGCACGTTTGTCTGTCTGTCTAGGGGCGGGGGAGTTACAGGAGTTCTATGAGTCTGTGCTTCACATCTTTAGCATGAGATTGTTTATACCTGATTGACAGGGATATTGTTCTGACAATTTAAAGGAAGAATATACAAATTCCCCCCCAAGGGTCGTGGCACAGTGTTGACGTTCAAAAACATTAATTTCCTTCTCTGGAGCCCAGGAGTTGACATTAGAGACAGGGAAGAGCAGGTGTCTCTCTGGGCAATCTGTGACTCTGTGGAGTAGGGTGAGCCAGCTCTCTGGGAAGGACCCTCCTTGAGGCAGATAGGTGCAGAGCGTATGGTCCTCCCTCCCTTCAGAACTCCTACTCCTCCTGCAGCAGCCTGAGCTGCTTAGGCATTACTGTCATTGTCTCATAATCTAGGTGAGGGAATTAGAAACTGGAGAATGTGTCTGGCTCTCCACTTCACATCCCTTCACCAGAGCTTATTAGCAGGGCCCAAATGCAGATGAGTGACCTTTAAATGCCACATAGGCCAGGCTCCTCAGGCATTATTTCCTTCAAGCTTGATCCTTATGCATATGTATGTATGTTTGTATATATATATATATACATATATATATATATATATATATGTATATATATATATATACAGGCTCTTCCCAATTCCTGTTCACTGTCTCTGCTGTGTACGTGTGGTTCAAAAATGTGAGCTAGTTTGGAAAATTTTGGCAAATTTTCCAAACTAGCAATACATACATATATATATATATATATATATATATATATATATATATATATATATATATATATATATAGTGACTCTACACCCACTAGAAGAATTAAAATTAGAAAGAGAATTAATGCCAAATGAGTGTGTGTAGCAAAACAGGATGCTCCCACATTGCTGGTGAGAGTGTAAAAGAAACACTCACACCTACCAAGATCAGCAGGTTCACTCCTGGGCATTCACCAAAGGAAAAATGCAGCATGTCTATAGGGAGATCTGCCTGAAATTGTCGTCAGCTGCTTTTCCCATAGTCAGCAAAACTCGGAAGCCTGGGTTGACAGTTGGATACAAAAGGAGTGTACAAATTGAAATACAAAAGGAGTGTACAAGTGAGTATACACAATGGAATAGCACTCATTAATGAAAACAAAGGAATTCCTGACATTTACAGCAGTTTAGATGAGTATCAGTAACATTATCCTGGATGGGAGAAGCATTATGCGCCAGAATTCATGCCAAATGAGTACAATAAATTTTCTGACTGATAAAAACAGATCAATAACCAAATTAAAAAAATGAAAGTGTCTGGATGTGAATAGGCAGAGATGGGGAATGATTTCTGAAGAGATATGAGGGAAACTTCCGGTGATGCCAACATTCTGTATGTTGACAGAGGCTAAAATTACAGGTAGTGGTGGTGGTGGTGGTGGTGGTGGTGGTGGTGGTGGTGGTGTGTGTGTGTGTGTGTGTGAGAGAGAGAGAGAGAGAGAGAGAGAGAGAGAGAGAGAGAGAGAGAGAGAGATCTTATGATCTTACTGAGGTTTAGTGTATACATTGCTTTTCTGTACTGATAAAACACAATGACCAAGACAACATATAGAAGAAAGAATCTATTTGGTCTGAGGGTCCCAAAGGATCCATCGAGGGTGACTGAGCTTGGCAGCATGAGGCAGGCATGGCGGTAGGAGCAGGAAGCTGCTAGCTCACATTTTGAACCACACATACACAGCAGAGACAGTGAACAGGAATTGGGAAGAGCCTAAAAGATTGCAAAGCCTACCCACGGTGTTATACTTTCAGCAAGACCACATCTCTTAACCCTCCGAAATAGAACCACAAATCAGAGATCAAGTGTTTAAATCTAAGCCTATGGAAGACATTCTCATTCAGACCACTACAGTTGGGACAAGAAGGCTACATACCACTGTCTCCTGATCAGGCTGTGGACTGTAGGGGTCTACATATGTAGCCATTGCATGGATGTGGGCTTGTTCAAATTGCTCATATCTTTATGTTACATGGCCTATAAATTTTATATCAGAAGGAAAAGAACTACAAGAATACCCAACAATGACATAAAAATTGAAGTATTTGGAGGGGAATTATTATATTATTAAACATTATATTATATTAATTTATTATATTATATAATTATATATAATTAATATAATTATATTATATTAATATTATATTATATTATTAAATTATTATAAAATAACTCTTGTTTTCAATACTGAATGCTATTATATTACATATATATATATAATAAAATAAGTTTAGAAAATTTTAATTGTAGAATTTAAGAGGAAGGATATAAATATTCACAAAATATTATTTTCCTCATGTCTGAAAATTTTTATAATAAAATTCTAGTGGGAACTAATAGCTCAGGTTGGAAAGTAGAAACTATTTATGTCTAGAGCATATTTTATTTTGGTTTTTAATGGTACAGTGTCCATTTGTGTCATTGAAATTGAGTAGCTCTCTTCTGAAATTAAATTTAAGTAATACTGAAAGGTTTAAAAAAAGAGAGCTTAAATAAAAGGTTTTCTGGCCAGGTTCCTGATGCCCAGAGCTTTCCCAGGTTGCAGCTATGCTCAGACTACTGCCAGACAGACACCCCAGGTGAGGGAGCAGCATTCTCTCTGGGCCTTAACAGATTCTGTCACAACCCTGCAAATGCGATTGGCCAGCACAGAGCTTGGCCCAGCGGTGGCTTTTCTTCCCAGGGATGACCTCACTCTGGCACTGGGACACTGGGATGTAAATTGGAACATGTCATTGAGAAGTTCCTCACAGCATCGCCATATCTACTCTGCCAACTCTGGAGCTTCATAAACGAATTCCCGGAAGATGGTGCCTGTCCTGAAATTCAGTTCCCTCATTCATTGGAGTGTCGCTTGGTGGGCAAAGAGTGGGCCTTGAATTAATCTCCAGATTCAGTGATTCAGCTTTCTCCTGCTCTGATATTTTCATTCCCATTGAAGGGATTACAGATAGGGGGCTTGTCACGTGATGGTACGTCATGTCATGCTCTGATTCATGGGGACTGAGGCTTGTCCTCTAACATATTCTGTCTCTTCTACCCACATCTTGCCTCCAACATCTCTTTGGCAATTGTCTTCACGTCGACACTCACTGGGTATATCCTGATATGAACACTGAAGATCATCTTCAGCCCAAAGCCATGTCCCTTTCAGACACACTGTTAGGTCGTAGCAACCAAAGAACCCACAGTAAAACATCTTTAAAATCTCCTCAGTGCTAGATTTGCCTTGCCATTTGGGAGGAGCAGTGCAGAGACAGAGAGCCACCATTAAACCACCCTTGAAAAGCACAGGTCCCCGGTGGGCAGCACAGTTGGCAGTGATTTGGGGGAGTGCATTGCTTCAGGGCCGATCCCTACAGCCTGAATGTTTGAGTTCCCCCATAAGACCCATAGTGAAGACCTAACACCAAATTGGAAGATCCTAAGAGTAAAGGCTCTTGGATGAGATCCTAAGGGTGGGGCCCCATGACAGGGTTAGTGCCCTTCCAGAAGAATTGAAGTAGCTTGCTGTACTGCTCTGTCTGTTCTGCCCCCACATAAGGTTTTAGCACAAAGGTGGCTGGGCACCTGAAGCTGACCAACCTCCTTTTCTCATTGTGTGCACCCCACTTCCACTTATCACTTAGAACCATTAAGGTTCCCTGCGGCACAAAGACTTGCATCAGGTTTTCTGACAAGCCTGGCTTAAGTCAAGCTTAAGCCGGAAGCACACCAGCAGCACCACCAAGAAGGAAGTCTAGGCGTCAGAACCACATGTGGGTCAGGCCACATTGCTGTTCTGAGGAGTCCTCTTTGAGGCTAGGGATGTGGTCCCCCCTGGGCTCAGCTGGTAGCTTCTGGCGTTAAACCGCTGCTCTTCAACCTCTATGCTACTGTATTCATTAGCATGGTTGATGGCCAAAGGCTAGCACCACCCTCCCACAAACTCTATAAGAAAGTGACCAGTTTTCCTTAGTAATGCCATGAGTAGAGTCATTACCCTGGGCTCATTGTCTCCTAATTTCTTCACACTCACTTGGTAGTCCTGGGATGTTTGCTTTGATAGGACTCAGATGTCTACACAGTTAATGTTGAGCTAAACAATGGAACATTGCCTAAGCTCCCACTTTTGAGTCCAAGATACCATCTTCCTTCTGAAGTAGGCTTCCCATGGCATAGACCGAGACATGAAAGTGACTTGAGGCTTAGTGATTTTTTTTTTAATTGCCTACCTATGGACATGGGTTGCCTGATTGCAGCAAAAATAGCTCCTCCTACCGGGGAACATTATGATGGGATTCACTGTAATAGACTCTGAAGGCTAGTAAGCAGCATGTTCTGGTTTAAGCAGTGTCATCTCTCGACAATGCATTCTCCACAGCCCTTCACTACTCAAGCTGGATCTGATCCCAGGCCACAAAGGTAGTCCTCCCAAGGGTTGTGCTCTGATACCACCCAAGTCACTGAGGTAGTGCTCCCAAGGGTTGTGCTCTGATCCCAGGTCACAGAGGTAGTGCTCCCAAGGGATGTGTTGTGCTCCCAGGCCACAGAGGTAGTCCTCCCAAGGGTTGTGTTGTGCTCCCAGATCACAGAGGGAGTCCTCTCATGGGTTGTGCAGTTATTTCACTTTTCTGTCTCCATCCTTCTGACTCACGTATACTCAGTATGGAGGAAGACACAGGCAGAGAGTTGACATTCAGTCACTGTCATATGGTTCCAACCATGATCCCGTTCCTGAGAGTGAGTGACATCAGTCATTTTATTTCTAGAACACTGTCTGTCTCGGACAGTGCCCCCACACAGTATCATGACAAAATAACATGCAACTCAAAGTGGCAAATTAATTTTGCTGTTACCTTTCCCTTAGCCATAGGAACAAACAATCTCTCATTTGAAATACCCATCTGAGTAAGACATGATTTGAAACCTGAAGACTAGACTTTTACCGGCTCATTGCTGCTAACGTTGAACAAATTCTGAAGGCACCATCTTGATAAGGACAAACAGAGCTTTGTATGGCTGCATTTTGCCAAATACACTTCTGAAAAGTGGGTAGCTAGGTAGGAAGCCTATCAGAACTACAGTGAGCTCCGCACCCACACTCAGGCAGCTACAGTGACTGGAGATTCATGATCTCATTAGACCAGGGACAAGCCTGGCTTTTGTGGTGCTTCGGGTCCCTGCAACCCTAGGGCCCTGCTTTGAAATATGTAACAAAATTATGACAAACTTATGTACAAAACTGTTCAAGTGGAGCATGAGTTTCTCTAGCTTCATGACAAATTCAGCTTTAAATTGGGCCAATTAAAACCTCATGCCTTAGTGGGGAAAGCTTATTTACCTAGTCAGCATTTTATACTATCAGTACTGAAAATATTCAAGATACTCTGACAGTTGGGGGAACTCTGAATTGCTTAAAATATTCTATAGTATAATGAACATATAGGGGATATGCCAACTCCCTTCAGTTCATAAAGATTAAGAAAAAAAGTTAAAATGCAGGCAAATAAGCAATGCTAAATTGAAGGCAAAACTGGTAATGAAAAATACTTAAAATATTTTGTTTATATTAGAGTTTATTTTATTTGCATAGACTAAGCTAAGCAGCTAAATCAGTTGTTTGAGACAAAAACAACTGTGAACCAGAAAGAGCCATATGCGGATCATTTACTTATTCGTTTAGTGGTTTCCATAGTTGTGACAATCCCCATTAACTATTAAAAGCAATAGTAACAACAAACATTACTAATAAAGCTGCCAAAACCATCACTGTTAGGAGAACCCCCTGAAGAAAGCCCAGAATATTCCATGCAGTGGAAAGACCAAACAGAAGCATGGGGCTGTGAAACACTTGTTGTCTTGGCAACTCCAAGACGCTTGTATTGAGAGCATTGAGCAGATTGATGAGCACTGGGGCTGAAAAACAGGCAGGGCACAGGAGGAACCTGGCTTACCTAGCAGAAGAAAGGCCCTGGGATCCACCGAGGACTTCAGATCCAACAGTGAGTGCAATGGCTGGGACTCAGTCACACACGCACACACACACACACACACACACACACACACACACACACACACATACACACACTCACACATACCCTCAGACACTCACATACCCATACGCACACACTCACACACACACTCACTCACACACACACATACACTCACTCACACTTGAAAACTCAAAGACACCCTTAGAAACAGGGAAACACTAATGGTGAGAAGTTTTCTAGAAATCTCTGAAAGGGAGTGTTTTATGGAGAATGAACTAATCAACAAGCTCAAAATACCTCATGAAGGCCGAGTCCATAGGGTCTGGGAATGGCCAGTGGAAAGTCAGTGGTGCTGGTGGGGAGGAAGGTGGAGAAGCCCCGCCTTCAGGACAGGAGTAAATAGAAGGTAAGGAAGTGCAGGGAGAGACAGATACCGGAAGGGCATGGAAGATGCAGGCTCTCTTCTAAGACAGGAAGTCTAGGCTTATTGATATGCAGGAAGTAGCCAAAAGAATTTTAGATTAAAATGCCAGGAAGCAGAACTCCCCCATGGAAGGGAGCTCAATCCTGCTTGTGTGGAGGAGCCCGAATGTGGGGAAACTGGAGCTTTGTTATCAATATAAAGATATCAGCTATCAATATAAAAGATATCAATATAAAATGGTGTAGCACTCTGGAAAATTGCTCAGTGGCTCTGCAGAAAATCAAACATAAATTACCAGGACTCAGCAGAAAGTCAAGCATAAATTATCATGACTCAGCAGAAAGTCAGGTGTAAATTAGCATGACTCTGCAGAAAGTCAAATTATCATGACTCAAATCATGACTCAACAGAAAATCAGGCATAAAGTACCATGACTCAGCAGAAAGTCAGGCATAAATTACCAAGACTCAGCAGTTCTTCCAAAATAAAGGGAAAAAAACTCAGCTGCCTTCACTTGTGCAAGGACCATGGAGGCATCCTTCACAATAACCAGGCAGAAACAACCCTAATGCTATGACCAAGTGAATAGATCAACAAGATGTGGTGTGTGTGCATAAAATGGACAATTATCCATCCATAAAAAGGAGGAGTACAACAGGGATGGACTTTGAGAACATGCTGAGGATTTGTTATATAATCCTTCTATATGAAATATCTGAAGTAGACACTCATAGACACAGAAGCAGATTAGTGGTCACCAGGAGTTGAGTCACCTGTAATGAATATAAAGTTTATTAAAATGACAGAAAAATTAAAAGTAAATAGTAGTCATCACTGAATAACATGGTAAGAATAATTCCATTATTGAATACTTAGAAATGATATAAAAGTTAATTTTTAAATTAAACAATTACATTATTTAATTACTCTTTATAATTATTAATTACATGTGCATTTGGTATAGTGGAACACTATATCTCAGAGCATATATGTGGAGGCCAAAGGACAGCATTAAGGAGTCAAGTCTCTCCATCACATTTACATGGATTTTATGGGTGATACTAAAGTCACCATGGTTTGGAGGGGTCTCAATAGATACAAAATATGATACAATTATATTTACAATATACAATATAATAAAAATATGATACAATTTTTATTATAATAAAAATTTCTAATGTAATCTTAACCATAATGGTTCAGTTAGTTGATAAAACTTTTAAATATTTTATTTTTAAAATATGAAGGAAGGATCAAGGCAAGTGATTAAAGCAGCACTGGAGACATAGGTAATGATCAAGTTTATGTGTGAACTTGACCAACTATGGGATACCCAGATAGCCAGTGCAGGATTAAGGTCTGGGTATATCTACAGGGTGTTTATGGGAGAGATTTAACATTTGAATCAGTACACAGGGTGAGGCAACATCCAAGCCAAAGGTGTCTCCAGTAGATAGCAAATGTAGAGTGTCCTAGTTAACACAACTGTCAGCTTTACTTAGCCTGGGGTCAGCTGGAACAAAAAAGTCTCAATTGAGTAACTGTCTTTATCAGGTTGGGCTGTCAAGTCTAAGTGGGGCTGTCAACTTTGATCATTGTGTTAGGAGGGCCCCACCCATGTGGGCAGTATCTTTGCACCAGTAGTCCTGGAGTACCCCAGGAAGTACCTGAAGCTGAGCCGGTAAGCAAGTCTGCAAGCAGCCTTCCTCCAGGCTTCCTGCTCCAAGTTACACTACTTGGAATCTAGCCTTGACTTCCCTCAGAGATGGACCTTGACCCAGAAGTGTAAACCACATAAATCCTTTCCTGATCTCAGTCACTTTCTGTCAGAACATTTTATCATAGCAACAGGAAGGAAAATAGAATGAATCTCCCCTGTGTAACCTGAGGTGTCTGCCTTCTGCCATCAAACATGGCAGCTCTCAGTTCTCAGGCCTTCCGATGCTGACCACAATTCAACCATCCTCTGCCTCAACATTTTCTAGTTCCCAGACTTTTGAATCAGCACCACAGTTTTCTTGGAGTTCAAGTTTCCAGTTTAGTTAGACCTAACTGATGAACCACCATTTGGATTATTTCCTTAGAGGAATAATCCCAATGCGCTCTGTTTTGGGAAGACATGTAGGAAATTCTCCCCAGTTTCTCTTTTTGTTTTCTGGTTTTGTTTGCTTGTTTTTTCCACTTAGATTTGGGGGAGGCAGAGGTTTAGTTAGAAACAAGAGACTAGTAGTAAGAGTTAAAAATGACTGTCAAGGAGAATAGATAGTCAAAAATAAATTCTGCCTTGATATTGGACCTACCCCACTACAGTTGAGAGAGTGGGGTGTGTCATCTTCGGGGTTTTGTTCCATTATTGTCAGCAGAAGTGAATTAGGAGAAAAAGAAATAGAATCACAGGTTCCTCCTGGCTTGGGTGCACAGTCACCAGAAGACTGTTAGTCTGCCGGCTGTGTTAGGATTAGTGGAAGAATGGCTCTTCTGTTAACTATGGGCTTCACATAGAAGGATGTAAAGGGTCTTGGAACACTGCAGAACATAGCCTTGAGATGAAAGGTGGATTTATAAGAGGGAGAGAAGACAGGGAAGGGCTAGTTGGGTTTTGGTGCTACAGAGGTCTGGCTTGTCGAGCAGATGGCATGTCAGGAATAGGTTCTAAATATAAGTAGACCACTGTCACAAAGAGGTGAGACCATGGCAGATAGCATAGTGTATTTCTTCCTCAGACCAACAGTCTGAGAGAATGAGAGAAATGGTTTGCTTCACTGTATTTCAAAAGTCCAGGGGATGGAGCCTATGTCATTCCTGGTGGCAGTTCTAAAGATCCTCTGGTCACTGACACCAGTTGAAGAAGGAAGATCAGGAAGGCCCCAAGCAGGTGGCTTCATAGTCTGCCTGCCTGGAAGAGGTATACTTCCACCCTTCTCCTCTCACCTCTGCCCTCCCCCACCTCCACCCTCCCCTCTCATCTCCACCCTCCCCTCTCCCCTCCACCCTCCCCTCTCACCTCCACCCCTCCCCTCTCACCTCCACCCCTCCCCTCTCACCTTCACCCCTCCCTTCTCACCTCCACCCTCCCCTCTAACCTCCACCCCTCCCCTCTCACCTCCACCCCTCCCCTCTCACCTCCACCCCTCCCTTCTCACCTCCACCCTCCCCTCTAACCTCCCACCCCTCCCCTCTCACCTCCACCCCTCCCTTCTCACCTCCACCCTCCCCTCTAACCTCCCACCCCTCCCCTCTCACCTCCACCCCTCCCTTCTCACCTCCACCCTCCCCTCTAACCTCCCACCCCTCCCCTCTCACCTCCGCCCCTCCTCTCTCACCTCCACCCTCCCCTCTCACCTCCACCCCTCACTTCTCACCTCCACCCTCCCCTCTAACCTCCCACCCTTCCCCTCTCACCTCCGCCCCTCCTCTCACCTCCGCCCCTCCTCTCTCACCTCCACCCTCCCCTCTCACCTCCACCCCTCACTTCTCACCTCCACCCTCCCCTCTAACCTCCCACCCTTCCCCTCTCACCTCCGCCCCTCCTCTCACCTCCACCCCTCCCCTCTCACCTCCACCCCTCCCTTCTCACCTCCACCTTCCCCTCTAACCTCCCACCCCTCCCCTCTCACCTCTGCCCCTCCTCTCTCACCTCCACCCTCCCCTCTCACCTCCACCCCTCACTTCTCACCTCTACCCCTCCCCTCTCACCTCCACCCTCCCCTCTCACCTCCACCCCTCCCCTCTCACCTCCACCCCTCCCCTCTCACCTCTACCCCTCCCCTATTACCTCCAACCCTCCCCTCCCCTCCACCCCCCCTCTCACCTCCACCCCCTCCCCTCTCACCTCCACCCCCCTCCCTTCTTCCCTCTCCCTCCCCTCTCATCTCTACCCTCCCCTCTCACCTCCACCCCTCCCCTCACCTCCACCCCTCCCCTCTCACCTCCACCCCTCCCCTCACCTCCACCCCTCCCCTCACCTCTACTCCTCCCCTCTCACCTCCACCCCTCTCCCATAAGTCAGTGAAAGCTATACCAAACTGTGCAGTCTGGAGAATGTGAAGTTGTGTCCTCTGGAATGGGCAGTGAGATGCTTAGTGCTCCAGAATGCCCTAGGAGACAAGCCTGGTGTTTGCCTGCCTCCTGTAGCCTCTGCAGACACTGCATGCAAATGGTAAACAGCACTGCACACAAGTAGTGCACAGACATGCATGCAGGCACTTTGCTACAGCAACAAGAAAGAAGTCAGGGCAGGCAGTGAATGCCCCGCCTTGCTAGGCCCAGTGCCACTGACTTTTTAGAAGTATTTGTGGCTTTGAAATTGCTACTTAGTTTAGTTTAAATTCTGAGATAAAGTTCCAAAAGGTTCACATTGATAGATAGATCAGTACGTACTGAATGAGGAGTCAACTTCAGATTTGGTTCCCTTGATGTCTCCATTGACAATGTGTCCATTGGCAATGTGTCCATTGACAATGTGTCCATTGACAATGTGTCCATTGGCAATGTGTCCATTGACAATGTGTCCATTGGCAATGTGTCCATTGACAATGTGTCCATTGACAATGTGTCCATTGACAATGTGTCCATTGACAATGTGTCCATTGACAATGTGTCCATTGACAATGTGTCCATTGGCAATGTGTCCATTGACAATGTGTCCATTGACAATGTGTCCATTGACAATGTGTCCATTGACAATGTGTCCATTGGCAATGTGTCCATTGACAATGTGTCCATTGACAATGTGTCCATTGGCAATGTGTCCATTGACAATGTGTCCATTGGCAATGTCTCCATTAACAATGTGTCCATTGACAATGTGTCCATTGGCAATGTGTCCATTGACAATGTGTCCATTGGCAGCCCTACCTAGATCCACCTCTGATCCAGTTTCCCTGCTTGATGAACAAATTTTATTTTTTCTCTCATCAGAAACATACATGATTTAAAAAATTATGACAACCCCCAACCCATCACCCCCATGGTAACAGTGGCAATAGTAAGTGACAAAGGACAGGGCTGAAGAGCTGGCTCAGCAATAAAGACCACAGGATGCTCTTCCAGAGGACCCATGTTCAAAGCTCCACGCCCACATGGTGGCTCACAACTGTGTGTACCAGGGGACCCGGATAGCCTCTTGTAGCCACTGCAGAGACTGCATGCAAATGGAACCCAGTACTGCACACAAGCAGTGCACAGACATACGTGCAGGCAAAACACAGATACACATAAAATAGTAAAATAAAAAAAAATTTTTTTTGAGACAGGATTTCTCTGTGTAGTCCTGGCTGTCCTAGAACTCACTCTGTAGACCAGGCTGGCCTTGAACTCAGAAATCCACCTGACTCTGCCTCCCAAAGTGCTGGGATTAAAGGCATGTGCCACCACTTCCCAGTCATAAAATCATTTTAAATACCATAAAGGCAAGTTCCAGTGATGACCAAGTCTACTCAGTCAACAGGTTCTCCAGTGTGGGAGTGAGTATTTAAAAGAAAAAGACAATTAGACAAAAGTGCAGCATGACCCCAGCCAGTTCTGAGGCTGAGGCAGGTTTTTTTTTTTCCAATCTGTTTTTATACCATTTAATTACATGCAGGTATAAAGGGCAAGCAGCACAATAAGCACAAACAGTCAAGGAACAAGAAACACAATAAATACAAAGTCCCATGATCACTTTGGTGATCACTGTTTCTAAGGATGATCAAGATATCTAAGCCTACTTCCCTGTCCCAGCCTAAAGTCATAGTCATGACTGAAGCCTGCTTCTTTGTTCACCCTAAAATCAGATTCTTGCCTGATCTTACTTCCTTGTCCTTGGCTAATGTCAGATCCTGCCTGTACTTACTTCTTTGTCATGCCTTAATGTCAGATTCCTGCCAAGCGGCACCCAAAAGGCTGTCCACATCTCCCCTTTATCTATTTCATAAACAAGACTGAGCCTGTCTTAGGTCGTTCTGACAACAATGCCTTCCTTACCCATCTTCAAGACATGTGCAGCTTTTTTGTGTCATATGAACAACACGGCCTTTTAGTGTCTGTTATAAATAAACATGGCCTATTGGTGCATGCCTCTGTCTTTGGTTGGTAAGGCTCCTTGGCTTGCCAGCCTGTTAAATTAATAACTCTGTCTGGGTGTTCGTATTTATTTCCAAGTCATGTATTTGGCCGCCAACAGATTGATGCTGTTAAAGGCAAGCTTTAACAAGATGGGCAGGAATAAGAGTATTCCCAGAATACTATATATGATCAAGCCATATATGCCATTCTTGAATCTTGACGAAGATGGAAATACTGACCTCAGGCCATGGATAATGGTTATCAGCAATATCTGCAGCATTAAAGCTCAGCAGGGCAACATCCTTTAAATTCATAATCTTGGTGTGCAAAGTTAAAACATCTAGAGAGGTGTTAGAATTACGTCAAACACACTGCAAGTGTCTTTGAACTTTTCCCCGATTATAGTGACTATCATTGTAAACTTTAGCAGTAACACAAATCATTTGGTATTTGGCATGGCACTCAAGATGGATCCTTACCTTTAGACTCTGAGCCTCCTCTCCAATAACTTCAGTAGTATAAAAAACATCAATCCATTGTTCCAAACCACCTATGTAAACCCTCTTGGGTACTCAGAACATTAGTAACATTTTTGTCTAAAATGATTAATAAAAGTAGCTGTTTAAACTTCTATGTCAGAAAAATTGCAGCAGTAGTGCTAGCTATTAATGTAATTAAAGCTGCTATACCAGGAATAATCAAGCTCACTACCCTCTTTCTTCTGCTTAAAGCCTGACTCACTTTCTCCAGTATCTGCAAGCTTCTTTTAGAATACACACAGGCAAAAAAACAGTCCAGTCCAGTAATACACACAGGCAAAAAAACAGTCCTGTAATACACACAGGCAAAAAAAAAACAAAACAAAACAAAACAAAAACAAAAACAAAACAAAAGCTGGTTGATAGAACACCATAACAGACATGCCAGTTTTCAACATACTGACACAATTAGAAAGTGTACAATCAACACAACTTATATTGAATACTGTAGAAGAAACAAAAGTAATTTTAACATAATCAATTAATAAACGATTAGGAGCTTAAACTCATGTACTAACAATTGAACTCCAAATCCTGTCCAATTTTATCCACTGCAAATGTAACTTCATAAAGAACTACAACTAACTTCCAAATATGTCTCTGAAAAAGTCCAGAACCAGTCTTCCAAATGAAGACTGTCATTTCCAATATTGAATTAATTTGTATACCAGTCCATGATTGAGTCAGAATGACTTGTCACATTAACGGAAATAGAAGAGTCATTACAATAACTTCTCTATTTGATTAATTTTTCTAAGTCAGTTTCCACAGTCTCCATGTTCTCTATCCCACAAGGTTTAAAAGCTTGTCCAATCTGGGATATAGGCAAACAAAGGTGGGTCAGGAATATATGTCCCAGACAGCTCTCCTGTCACCATTGTCAGAGCACTCAGATAGCTCACAGGTCAGCATCATTCTCTGTCCCAGCATCAGCATGTCTCAATCACTCTGGCAGCTAGTATGCTCCTTCAGCATCCTACAGAAAAACCACAAACTTGCTTTCTTCCCCATATTAAGTACCTGATTAGGATCATGCCATATGGCAGGATGTGGAGCCTTCCATTTCACCTAGGCATAAGTATACCTAGTTGTAGGGTGCCATAGATACTTAACAGAAAGTTCCTTGGCATTCAAATTTTAAAAAATTTAAAATAAAAAGAACATGATTTAAATAAATTTGTGGACTACAAAGATATAACTCCCTGTTTATTATTTTATGAAGATATTGTTTTAAAGTTCCATGATTCTCAGTACTTTGTCCTTGAAGATTATAAGGAATCCCAGGATTATGGGTAATATTAAATTGGTGACAGAAAGTCTCAAATGCTCCACTGCAATAGCCAGTTCCACTATCTGTTTTAATATGGTTTGCAACAACCAGCATAGAAAACAATGTAGGCAATGACTAATTACATTTTTAGTTGCTCCTCCTGTTAAAGCAGCTACAACTAGAAAGTCTGAAAATGTGTCAAGTCACATGTACATATTTTATTTTTGTTTTTTGTTTTTTGTTGTTGTTGTTGGTTGTTTTTCGAGACAGGGTTTCTTTGTGTAGCCCTGGCTGTCTTCGCACTCACTTGGTAGACCAGGCTGGCCTCAAACTCAGAAATCTGCCTGCCTCTGCCTCCCAAGTGCTGGGATTAAGGGCGGCTGCCACCACTGCCCAGCACATGTACATACCTTAATTTTCCAAAATCAAAAATATGAATTACATGCATTTGTCATAATTGATTAGGTACGAGTCCTGGAGGATCAACACCATTATGTGGTATAGGTAGAAATTGAGGACATTTAGGACAAGTCTTTACAATTTGACTTACACATTCTCTAGAAATACCAAATTATTGTCTCAAGCTATTACTATTTTAATGATATAAAGAATGAGATTGTTTAGCTAATTGTTCCTGTGTAAGGTCTATAATCTGCCTGTAGTACAAATCCTGCTGTGGCACTGCCCTCACTAAAGGATCCAAGCAATCCAGTATGAGCTCTTAAATGACCTATAAAGTAAGGAACTGTATTCTCTCAAATTAAGTTTAAGTTGTATTTGCATAAATAATCACAAAATTTGAGAATTAGTATTATCTAAAAAGGGAACAATTTCAAGCAATTGTAAACCATGAGCTATATACTGCATATATCAGTATACAAATTAAAAGCTTCATTTTTCAGCATTTCAAAAACAGCAGATACAGCACGTAGTTCAATTCTGTAATGAAGAAGGGGTAAATTCATAAGAATGAATCCAATCACATATGCTGCCTTCCCATTAGATGAGCCACCTTTAAATATAGTAAGAGCATTTTCTAAGGGTTGCATGCTTAAGTATACAGGGAATACAAAAGCACACATAGAGGCAAAATGTAACAACTTGTATTTTGGATAATGATTGTCAATTTTGCCTAAAATATTTGCACATGCAATAGGCCAAATATCACTATTTTGCAATAATAAATTTAATTGCTGTTTGAAACAAAGAACACATATTTCATCACATATAAAAGGAACACATATTCCTTTTAAAATACTTTCAAAATATTTTTGAATATTCTCCATCTTTCTTTGGAGATGAAGAAAGATGAATCCTCATTAATGGTCCCTTTTGCTAAAGGACTGCTGTGGTGCAAATAGCCACCAATTGATCATAGATTATATAATGTATCTGTTGTTGGCTAATAGCTTCCTCTGCTTTCTGCAAAGCTATTCATCCCTCATCAGTTAATTGTCAGGGGGAATTAGGATTTGCATCTCCCTTGAGGTTATCAAACAGAGATTTAAGTTCTTTCTCCTGTGGTAAGCTTAAGATGAGGTCTTACCCAATTAATATCTCCTAACAACTTTGAAAATCATTAAAGTAAGTAAATTATCTTTTTATTTGAATTTTCTGTGCCACAATTTGTTTAGGATATAACTGAGGTTCCAAATATTGAAAAGGATATTGTCTTTGAATCTTTTCTGGAGCAACAACCACTCCCCAAAATTTTAAAGCTTGTTGTAAGAGCAAAGGCTTGTAGTAAAACTCCCTCAGAGGGACTGGCTAATAAAATACCATCCATATAATGAATAATATACACTGAAAGATTCAAAGTCCTTACTTATTGTATTGAAGCAGTGGCAAATTTGACATAAAGTACAGCTATTAGCCACTCCTTGAGGGAAAACTTTCCAATGATATTGCTTCATGGGTTCTTTTAAATTACAGGAAGGCATACTAAATGCAAATCTTTTACAATCATCAGGATGCAAAGGAATATAAGCACAATCTTCCAAATCCATAATAATTCTATGGATTAGGCAAGCCAGATTGTAATGCCTCTACAAGTTTCACAGCCTCATTAACCTCTCATAAACCTTAAATTTGAACTTTGTTTTGAACAGCTCCTTGATAGATCTGTAATTATGCTGCTTTGGCTTAAGATTAATTCCCTGAAAAGGCTAGGAGAGGGCCCAAAAACTTCTGTAGGTGGGGTTTGCAAGACAAAAGGAGTGTCCCACAAGCCACTCTGAGTCAGCTCTGAGCTTTGCTTTAACTTAGATGTAAACATTTCTTAATCTGAGCCTATTGCCTGAGGCCAGGCCCAGTGATTCCAGGTGAGGGATTCTACTCTGTCTACGTCTTTAATATTTTGGACAATCTTTCCTAAAATGATTTATGCCCCCATACTTAAAATATTCTGTATCACCTCGGCCCTGTGAAAGCATTACTTGCATTGTAGTCCCCTGCAAGGCAGCAGCCTTAGCCAGACCCCCGATTGTATGAGGGTCCAATTTCTGCACAAAGATGAATATAAGTCTGTCTTTGCTTTGTATGGCTGGATGGCTGCATGGCAGACTACATTAGCATTCTCATAAGACAATTGTGTAACAAAAGGAACCCCTGCTTGACGGTCTCCAAAAATTCTACTAGCTGTTTTTAGTAATCTATCCACAAATTCCTGAAACAGTTCATCAGCAGTCTGTTTGATACCAAATAAATTCCCACTGAGATCTCCTTTCCAATCTTGGGGGGTTAAATTTTGCTTCTACCACTGTATCCAATAAAGCTTGTGTAAATGGGGCAGCAGGCCCATAATGGCCACAGCTGTTTGCAACTTTTATCACTTTAGCAATCTAATTTGTACTAATTACAAATATGGGTGAGTTAAGAATCCTGAGCTTTCAATCAAACTGAAAACTGCAGCCAATGGAATACTAGCAGTTTAACCATAATTTTAAAGTTTCTATTGCAATATTAGAGCATAACCATAACTTTGGAAAGCAAAACCCAATTTTAAACAATCCTTTCTGTTTAAAAATCAGTACCCAAAGCATTACTTTCAGTTACAAAGTTTGGCTGCCAGTTCTTATATATGAATGCATGACAGTGAAACTTTTAATACCTCATTAAAGAGACATTGTTTTAAATTTTATCCCTTATAAGTCTAGTTTCTAGGATAAGAATTACATAAAATGTTTTCCCAATTTAGAAGTATCTTTAGAGGCCTGTTTTCCCTGTGTTGGCTCATGCCACAGGTTGTTGTGCAAAATGACTCCAACGGAGAGTTGCCAGTTTTAAGTTAACTTTCTTGTTACCACTGTTATAGTTTTTAATCATACCCAATAAGTTATAAGCCAATAATCTATAGCTAAGACAGGTAGAACATATTTATACTTTAAAAACCAGCCAGAAACAAAAATGAAGTGGTTGCATACATTTACTTATTTAAACCCGACAAAATTCTTAATTTCTCTAGCTGTAATTTCAAGAGAGGAGTTCCTTGTCACTTGCTAAACCCAATAACCATCACAGATTTCTCTAGGAAAACCGTCAGTTCCCTTACCATAGAAGCTGAGAAGCTGCTGGCCCTTTAAGAGAGCCTTGTGCAGTCAGACCCTGGCTGAGCTTCTCCAGCTGAGCTTGACTCCTAGCTACAGGTGAAGGGCTCCAAAGGCCAATTGAGACTGTTATTTATTTTTTTTTGAAACGGTTTAAAACGGAATCAAGGAGTGAACAACCAGGAGATAAAGTTTCAACCATTTTTTTCTTTTGAACATAAAACACAGAACAGCATTCAATCAACAAAACAAAATGAAAACAAACAACCTAAAACAGTTTTGGCAGACATGGACAGATTGGCGTGCCAAGGACAGACAATAGACAGAGAGGAAAGAGAATTAGATGTTCCAAAGGGACCCAGATATCCTACCTAAGGGACCCAGAATCAAACATTCCTCCAGTAGGAACCAAAGGCGGCAGGAGGTCTCCTGACCTCCTCCTGTCCCTATGAGAGCTCTGAGACAGCTTATGTTCATTTCCCTTAATCATCCCGGGATAGTTGGGAAGGACTGCTTTTCTCAAACCCATTCTCTCAGGTCTAGGGTGTAAAGTGTCTCTAGTCAGGGACCCAAGACTATGAGAATTACCTTTGCTTCTCTGGACTTCAGCATAACTCTAAACACAAAACACAAAACACACTTTGCCATGTCCTTGTTCTTCCACAAAGTTTGTTCACCGCTGGCCCAAATCTTCTTTACTTTCCTTTGCACATGCTTCCAATACCCACAGTATCCATCACTGTACCCTAATTACCGGATCTCCAACACTGAGGTGCTATCTGACCAAGTCCACTCAGTCAGTCAACAGGGTCTCCAGGGCAGGAGTGAGGATTAAAAAGAAAAAGACAATTAGACAACATTGCAGCATGATTCCAGCCAGTTCTGAGGCTGAGGCAGATTAATTTTTTTCCAATCTGCTTTTATACCATTTAATTACATGCAGGTATTAAGGGCGAGTAGTACAATGAGGAACAAGCAAGACAATAAACACAAAGTCCCATGATCACTCTAGTGATCACTGTTTCTAAGGATGATCAAGATGTCTGAGCCTACTTCCCTGTCCCAGCCTAAAATCATAGTCATGCCTGAAGCCTGCTTCTTTGTTCACCCTAAAATCAAATTCCTGTCTGAACTTACTTCTTTGTCATGCCCTAATGTCAGACTGCTGCCAATTGACAGCCCAAAAGGGTCTCCACACAGTGATATGGAAAAGGGCACTCAAAGCATTTGCTCCCACAGTGACCCAAAGTGGATGTTGAGTCTGCTGGCTTGTGGCTGTTTAAAACAAGCAAGGCAAATACTTTTTAAGCCACACAAATGGCTTCTCTCTGTACACAAGACACCGTGTGTCTGTTTATTTTGGGCACATTGTGTCTTTGAATCAGAGGAGGTCTTTTCGGTTTTTGTGGTGGCCACCTCAGATTCCCCACCACTATGGAAACAAGGCAGCAGAGCATCAACAGAGTCTGTGAGATGCTGAAGTGATGACCTCATAGTCATCTCCCATAATCACCAGCAAAGAAAGGACAAGGGCGTGGTGGCATGTGAAGGATCAACACACTGAAGAGGAATTTCTCCACCAGAAGAGGCTTCACCCCAATAACCATGTGAGGAAATTCAGAGCTGTAAACTTGAATAATTGACCATCTTGCTTTCTGAAGTTATATGGAAATTCTTCAAAATCTCAACCCTGCATCTCGGTGGGGCAAGGCTGTTTGAAGAAACATGGTGAACTATTACAAAATACTAGGGGTGCCACAGAACGCGTCCTCCTCGGATATCAAGAGGGCTTTCCATCAGCTGGCTCTGCAGGTACACCCAGACAAGAACCCAGGAGACAAGGAAGCAGCTGAGGAGAAATTCAAACAAGTAGCAGAAGCCTATAACATCTTATCCGATGCCAAGAAGCGAAAGGACTATGACAGGTCCCGATGGAACCGAACCAAAGTGGAAATCAGAGGTGATGACCGTGACAAAGGGGAGATTATCAGAGGTGACAAAGGGGAGATCATCAGAGATGACGACGGCAGAGACGAAACGGATTGGGAAGAAGAAATTTGCTCTCGGAGGCCACGCCGCACCTTTCAGAAGGTCGTTGAAGATGAAGACCTTTTTTCAGGAGACTCTTTGTTCACTGGTCCCATGACTCGGTCCAGAAGAACCTCTTCACCCTTCTTCACTGTCACCCCCATCATGGACACAGGATTTTCTACTTTTGTGTCCGAAGGATCCAGATTGAATCCTGATGACCCTGAAACATTTGTACCATATGTAAGCCAAGGAATGGGAAAGTTCAGACTGGTCACCACTTGTAGCAAGATAGTGAATGGTAAGAGAGTTGTCACAAAGAGAGTTGTAGAGAACATTCGCGGACCAAAGAAAATAGAGAACGAACGGCTATTTCGTCAGAATCCTTCACGTGGTTGGTAAGGAACTGCCGTTGTCTTCTTCACCAGTAATTGCAAATGAGATTTTTGTGTCTTGATGCCTGTCGGAAATTGTAGGAATCGGAGGGGGAAATGGCATGGACTGGGGATGGGTTAGCCCAAAGCTCTCCCCACTGTGGATGGGAGTCCTGTGGGTCAGATGTTAACATAGAGAACCCATGAGGAGCATAGCTGACCTTCCAGCTTGTGTTCTCAAAACTGAGCTTTCTTTCCTCAGTCAGAGTGGGGTCCAGATACCACAACACACTGAAAAGCAGAATCACAGTGCCTTTCCCTTGCTGAGTCCCACACAGTGGTCTTCCTTCTTGGTGACTGTTCCTGTTCTTTCCCTGACCCTTTTTGTGTCTTCTCTTTCTCTTCCCATGAGTTTCCTATGGTTTGTATCATGATCAAGTCCAACTTGAGGCATGTCCTCCACATAGATTAATGCTGACAGAGACAGTAAAAGTACTAGATTTAGGGTTTATCTGCATGTCATGTGTTGGCTACTCAGTAGATGTTCTCTGAATCCAGCCAGGTCCAATCAGGTAGCTGTTGTCCCCATCTAACAGGTGAGGGAACAAGGCTTACAGAAATACAGCATTAGGCCCTGCCTGATACCCAGTGAAGTAGTGACCATTCTGTCTCCTTGGTTTGTAAATCTGAGGGCCTGGGGATGGACAGAAATCAGTCCTGTCTTCTCTAAGTCTTGCTTGAATGCTTCAGTACTCACTGGAACTTTCTAAGTAGACATTTTAACTTTCTGGCCCAACAGGAATGTGGAGTTTGCTTATACATGATGACAGGAACACTGTAACACAATGAAGCTAGCAAATACTTGTCTAACAACAGAAATCCCAGCCTGTGAATTAATCATCTCATTGTTCTGGCTTTAATTGTGATGCATTTACAAAATCTTGGGTTGTTTATTTGTTCTGCTGACCCGAAATCAGTTGGTGGCACTTCAGTCTGTAGCAATGAACTTCCAGGATCTGGGTGAGTTCCTCCTCAGGAAATCGAGGGATGATGCTATAGTACGGTCCGGACTGCTTGGCAAAACTTGGGCTTCATTTGCCATTTCAGTCTATCATGGAAGTTCAGTAACCAATTATTAGCTCTTTTAATTGAGGGACTTTCCAGTGTGTGTGATTTTGATGAGGCACATGTTTTATGCAGTTCTTGAAATTTTTAGCCTTGGTGAATTTTCTCACCACGAGTGGGAATATGCTTACCATCCCCACTGGCAACAATGCAGAAAGGAAGCTGAGAGGGGACCTGGGCTCAGAACGCTCTGATTTCTTTCTGTCCCTCTCATTTGCAAAGGGGAGGAGAAACACTCCCTGCTTTGGAGTGGGGTGTGTATGTGCAGTTGGTGGTCCAAGGCTGCTCACATGTTGCCAGGTACATTATTCAGAAAAGAACATATGTGCTTAGTACCCACAGATGAGGGTGTCAAGGCACTGGATGCACTATGAAAACATATGAATACATAACTCAGACTGAACAGAATCCCTTGCTACTGAATTATTCCCTGTGCTTGTCTGCCCCCTAGGTTGTGGTAATAGGATTCAGATTGCTGACTGCCTAACCCAAAGCTCCCAGTCACCTACTACTGTATTGACCCTATAGAGTTAGGGTCAAAGGGGAAAGTGCGGGAGTTGATGTCAATTCGTTTCAACACTTACACAGTGACGTCTCCAAATGCATCCTTCCGCCAACTGTCCCTCTGTGAGCTGTGGTGTGCCTGCAGGACAACAGAAAAAACATCACATTGTAACATAAAACATGACTTTTCCATTTTCTCTCAAGTAAAATCCAGACTTCAGCATTTTCACAGACACACCCAGCATTGACCCCCAGTCACAGAGGGATGCGTGGTCATCCCTGGTTTCTTCTGTCCACAATTTGCTTTCAGTTACTGAAGAAAGTCTGCTTGTGTAGAAATGAAAACAGGGTCTAAAAATAGAGGTGCCTGTTTGAAAAATAGAGGGTTGTGTCTTAGCAGGTGAGGCTCAGCTCCACAGACGTTCCCAGTCAAGCACACCTTATCTGGAGGAGGGCCTGGGCTGAGCGCTGAGGCCACCAGACATTAGAATGCTGTGGTCGCAGTGTCCTGGGTTCCATTGTGGGATCACAGTGTCCTGGGTTCTGCTGCCATCATGTAGCACCTTCTGCTCTACTCCTGGGATTCTGTAGGGACAACAACTCTTCTTAAGTAAGTTCACCTCAAAATAGTTAACAGGCAACTGTAACTCTCACACGTTTCATTGCTGGGCAATCATGACCACTAACTACAGTGTGAGGCATGAGTGTGAGGTATTAGTGGATTCCTGGGTCTGCGTGAAATGTTCAACTCTGCCCTGAAGCAGCTGCTTTGTCCTGCGTGGTGGCTGTCTCTCACACACAAGCAGATGTTTTACTAGGTGGAAAATAAAGAAAAATAAATGTTTCCCCAAATGAAAAACACTGTAGGGCCACAAGAAGCAGTTCCCTCTTCTGGTGTGGTGACAGTGACTGACATGTCACCTGAGGCATGGAGAGCAATGGAGGGGAACAGTGACAGGGAGGTGTCACTTAGGTAAAGGAGCACATGTAGCAGGACATATGGAGTCTTCATAGAAATCCTGTCTCCCCACATCTCCCAGGAGACAGAAGAAAGAGCCTCAGAGTAAGAGGTTCTCCAGCCCTCCACCTGATGCTATTTCTCCACACTCTTAGAATCCAGCACATTTTCTCCACAGCCTGACAAGGTAGATGGGAGTTAGGAGCAATGGCCTCCCTAGGCACGGGAGTAAACAGGAGTCACAGTTTTAAGTAGCCACTTCAGGGTCTCCTTGTGTCCTCAGCCTAGATCAGTCCAGGAGTACCCAGGAAAAACTATGAACAAAACTCTTAAGCACATCTGACCCATGCCTTCTTAGGACCAGCTCTACCTTAAGAGCCATGAAACTTCCACAAGCAAACAATAACAAAGGCGGGGCCACAGAGGGCAGGAAGCATCCACTGTGTAAATTCAAAGCTTCTTCTCCGTTCACAGCCTTCATCTCTTTTATGAGAAGCCCATTTTATCCTCGTCCTTTGTAGTCCCCACAATACCAGAAGGAACTGCCTGATGGAGTCTAAAGCACCAGTGAAAGGGGGCTGGTAGCTGGCTGGGTCCTAGTGCCCACAGCCTCCATCTGGCCAGAGGAAGCGTGGTAGGGAGTCCCAGCATGCAGAGTGGTTTTCAGAATGAGGTATGACCAGAAGAAACTCTCCCACTGTATGAGCTATGTCCACTATTTCCTAATATTGCAATTAGCAAGATTTCCAGAAACCTTCCAGTCAGACTCAATTAGGCAAGAGAGATAACAAATTTTGAATTGTGCGTTAAGTAGAGGTGGACTGGGAGAAGGGTTTGGGTGCAGAGTGCTAATCTAGCCTTGTTTTCCTCCCCACCCCACTCCCCCCCCCCCAACCTGACAGTAGAAAGAGAATCGGGGAGGGAGACAGCAAGAAAGTGTACAAAGGCTGTGGACAGACAAGAGTTCAAGTCTCATGTCTCTCCTAATTCTTCTTTGTCTCAGGCCAGTATTCTTGCTATATCCTTCCTTTGTCTGAAATCTAAGAATGATAATCTCTGCCTCTTGTAATTTATACAGTGGTTTTGAAACTTAAAGTACATAGGGAATTCTAGCAACTTTTAATATATTTTGTGGTTGGAGCATGTCTGTATCCCTTTCAGAGAAGCAACCTCTGCTCCATGAGGTGGGTAACACTGTTCTAAACTTGCTCCTGAGTTTCTTAAGATATGTAATAGGAACTTGAAAACAATATCAGCTACAGATTGTGTTTAATCTCAAAACGGAAAGAGAAAATGGAAGATACAGTAGAAGATTGCATTTCAACACCAAAGATTACATTTCAATACAACAGTAGTTTTGGTTGAGGGACAAGTGGTGTGACTTCAGCCTTCCTTTTAACTTCATCCCCCAGAGAGTCTGGGCTTACTCACACACTGGCTTTCCCCCTCTGTTTCCCTTCTAGGAAATTGATGGAAAATCCCTGCTCTTGATGACGAGAAATGACGTGTTGACAGGACTTCAGTTAAAACTGGGGCCTGCTCTGAAAATCTATGAGTATCATGTAAAACCTCTTCAGACCAAGCATTTAAAGAACAACTCTTCATAGTAAATCAAAGTGAGGTCTCAGTCCTCAGAACAAAATACACAAGTGTTGTAATTTAGTTTCATGTTGTGAAACTCTGCAAACAGAATACATAGATGTGTGTGTGTAAAGAAGTCCAACCCAACAAAATGTTATCCTATTGGATAGACTAGGCAATCCATCAGCTGGCCTGACTCAGCCTGGAGGAGCAAACACAGAGCAGACATGATTGTCCTTGTTAAACCAAGTTGTCACCCAGTCTTAAGTACCCCTCCCCCCAGGAGCTTTGATATTACAAGAACCATAGAGTTGTTTCCATCAAGTTCTTAAAAAAAAAGGATGGAAGTGGAATGTGTGTCCTTGGGCTATAGAAATGAGAATAAACTAAGCTTCCTGGAGAGGGGAGGAAGGGAGGAGGC
Organism: Apodemus sylvaticus; assembly: GCF_947179515.1. NCBI lineage: Eukaryota > Metazoa > Chordata > Mammalia > Rodentia > Muridae > Apodemus > Apodemus sylvaticus. The sequence goes on from NC_067475.1 coordinate 14,175,020, forward strand.
GGGGCACGAAGGGAGGAGGACTGCTGTCTCCTGGAGTCTCTCTGCTCCTAGGCATCCTAGATATACATATGTTCCTTGGACGGAACTGCCAACACCCTTTCTTTGTAGAGGGTTCTCCATTTGACCTTGTTAAGGTTTCCCAGGGATTGTGCTGTGCTGTGTTTGAATTGAACACATACCAGGCCCCCTTCAGGAGCAGAACTCTCTCTGAGAAGAGAAACTTGTTTTGCACTGGAGAGATCTATTGTGATCAACTCACTGTCACTGTCACGGGGGTAAGAATATTTCCTGCTTACGTCAGTTCCTTATTGCTGAAGAAAGCAGTTAGAGGTTTTTGTTTTTGTTGTTGTTGTTATTTTGCTTTTTTTTTTACTTTATGGTTTATATTTATAATAATTTCTTTTTGAAGCATTTTGCCAAGAGTTAATAGATGATCCCAAAGCTTTGTTGATAGCACAGAATATTTTTATATTATATATATATAGCCCTCCATGATGCTGTAATCGTTTTTGGCTGTCCTCTGCAGTGTTTGGTCCCTGGTTTGAGTACCTATCTTTCAGAACTTGAAAAAGTAGGCTTGCTACATCTCTGTTCCAAGAGACACTTACTGAGTGATGTGTGTCCATGCCTCATGGAGTTGGTGCTTTGTGATTGCAATAAAACACCATTTCAGTTCACCAGGTATGTCTTCAGTTTCTTCTTATTTGGTCCCTTCTTTGAGGATTAAAGATTATTATCTCCTTCAAAACAAAAGGAAAAAGTTATGCCTTATAAAGAAAACCTTAGTGTGAATGAGATGGCTTAAAAGGTGCTTGTGGACTTGTGTTCAAGCCCTGGGTATACATACTCACACACATACTTCATGATGATGATGATGATGATGATGAAGAAGAATTTTAAATTTTTAAATAAAAATAAACTATATAATTTGAGCCACATATAATTTGAGCCACATATAAATTAAGTCACCCTGTTAGATCTCATTCTTTCTTATAGTCCAGCAATCAACTTTTGGTTGGATTTTAAGAAATACATCTTTTAACCTGCCTATCATTTTCATGACACAAAGCTTAGCAGTAAGTCCATGGACCTCTAAGCTTGCCTCTCCCTAGTTCAGAGAGTACCCCGATGCCCTATAGGGATCATCTTTCTGAACATCATTTTTCTAATTCTATTTTGTATTGTTATATTTCATGTGTATGGATGTTTTGTCTAACTGTAATGTGTGGGTATCATGTGCACCTTTGGTTCCCACAGAAGACCAAAGAGGGCATCAGATCACCTAGAACTAGAGTTACAGACTCTCGTGAGCCAGTGTGTGGGTGCTGGGAAGCAAAGCCCAGGACTCTGGAAGAGCAGCTCTCTCCAGCTCTTTATGAGAACATAAAACCTAAAGACAAGAGGGAAAAGACCTAGAAAATAGGATAAGTCACAGTTCAACGATGCATTTCAGGCTAGCGCTGTTGTTCGGTTGGTAGAGTGCCTGCCTAGCACACACCGGTCCCTACATTTGAGTTCCAGCCCCATATAATCCAGGAATGGGAGCAAGCATTTGTCACCCTAGTACTTGGAAGGTTGAGGCAGGTGCATCAGTGTAGCCATCCAGCGGCCACAGAGAACCACTGGGTTCACTTGGAAGGAGAGCTGGGGATGGACTAGGATGAGTGGATGAGAGAAATAAGGAGCCAAGGCAAAAGTTCTGATCAAGGCTCAAAGTTTAATGTTCTGCTCTGAATAGATAGGGGGAAACCCAAGGACCTATCCTCTGTTTTCAGCTGGGTTCTGTTGCTTTGTTTCAGCTGGATTGAGTTCCAAAGTAAGCTCAGTAGGCGGTCTGCTCTTCAAAGCTCAGGCAGGAAGATGCAGATGCAGCGAGGCTAAGCCCTGACTCAAGCCAGGTTGTAAAAACCATAGGAGACTAGTTTAGCCAACTCAAGCCTGGGAGAAGGGCACACACCGGGAGTTCAAGCTAGCCTGAGCTGATATTCTGAGTGTCAGGCTAGCCTGGGCTAATATTCTGAGTGTCAGGCTAGCCTGGGCTGATAGACTAAGTGTCAGGCTAGCCTGGGTTGCAGGATATTCTCTCTCAAACAAAACAGAAAATGTGTTTCAGATCATTCCAGTTAAGGAATTTATGGGGTATCTAGAATGTAAACGTTTTGCTTTGCACTATAAATAGGAAAGGTGACTATCAAAGGGATATTTTCTGCCCCACCTAGGGCTAATTCCCATGTAGGACACAGACACAGTAGACAGAACACAGTTAACACTGAGAAGTAACAGAAGCAACTAAGACCACAGCCTGAGCCTGTGGAGACCTGGTGAGGAAGAGGAGGACAGAAGGAAGAACGTGATTATAAAACGTGATTAAAGGAATTTGCAGTGGTGAAATTCTGTTGGTGTTTGAGCTCAAACAGCTCAAGGGATCACTCAAGGGTCACTCCAAACCTCATCTGCTCTGGCAGCTAAGTGACAACTGGAAACAGCTGCCTACAAAGGGACAGAAACTGCCCACCTCACCCTCATTACCAGCTGTCATGACAAGATCCAGGCCTACATTGCTCCTATCTAAGTGTCCAAAGAAGGGGAGCAGATGACATGCCCTTGGCGAGGATGGCGCACAACTCCTCCTGTCTTTTTTGCTGCATCATTGTACAGCTCAAAATTGCTGTCGTAGACATTGCCATCACCACATGGATTTTTACTAGTGAGAGAACGAAGGAAGAAGGGACTAGAACTTCCTCCTTTAGGACATTGCTGGCACCTCTTCTTGCACCGAACCAGAACCAGTCTCATTGGCATTCAGAAGCTGGGAAGGACACTAGAAGTATTCATTTACTGGGAACTGGGGAACCTAGCTGTAAGAGCCTCCTTACTCTGTTACAAACCGAAACATATTTGCCCTAACCCAGCTTACATGAGCAATAAAATCTGACCACAGGTGGACTGTCTCTCTAGTATACTGCACCCTGACTATGTATGGTCACATGGTAACCAAAGAGCTACTGAGCCTGAGCCAAACCCAAACTGAAGGTTGTCAAACCCCTAATAAAGTGTAACACCAGACTGGAGCAACTGGGTCATCTCTCTGTGTGATTATGAAAACAGCCCCTTGTGGTCAGAATGCATCCGACAGCATCCTCTGGCTGTAGCAATCAATGCCTGTTTCCAGAACCTGTTCTTGCTCAAGTTTTCTTAACTCTCAGGTTTGTTTTCCTTTTAAGGCATGTGAAGAGTAAGGGCTACTGGGGAACCACTTGTATTTACTACCACCCACGGGTCAGCAAGCAAATGATACCACATAAGGGATTTTAACTCTGTTTTCCTCCAGGTTGAACTTGGCATATCCTGACTCGGCCTCAGCATAGAATTTCTCTGTGTGTACTGAGGACAGGGAGGTTATTGAAAAGCAAACGGAAAAATATAAAAAGCATCTTTCAGCTTCTGATGACAGCTTTCACGCAAAATCAATAAGTTAAAGCTCAGATGCTTTTCCCACAGACTGCTGTTCTCACAGCCTGGAGGACCCAGGGCAGAGTGATGGGTGGGTACATTAGCACTTCTGGAAGGTGCTCTGGTCCCTCTCCAACTAGGAAAGATCACTAACATTGAAACAGACCACGGGGAAGGCTGACATTTTGCAGATCAGAGCTTTTATCCATCATGCTGGATTTCTATGCATGTTATCTAGGTTTATATCTCATCACAAGTGCACTTGCCACATGAGAACACATATGATGTGTGCAGTGGGAAAGAGCCTGCCTGTATGCTAATATATTACATGGTAAAATATATGTCAAAACAGGTGGGTATTAATTTTAATGACACAAGCAGACAGCATACCAGAAGCAGAGGGATTCAAGGAAGTCTATACTGTTCTGCTCCTCCCCGCAACACATTGAACGATGAATTCAGACCCTACAAATTAGATGCAATGGACTATTGCAAGTCCAGGTCACTTGGTCACTGTCCAGTGGAATTTAAATTCATATGTGTTTTCCTTTGGCGTGTGTGTGTGTGTGTGTGTGTGTGTGTGTTTAAATAAACGATACTGAGATACTTCTAATGGAACTGAAATTTCCAATGAGTTAATGCCTTCCATTTTAGCTCCACATTTTCGCAGTGTCTAAATTCCAAAGACACTTGAGTTTTAGACACTAACTGTGCCCCTTACTATTTTAATAACACACATACATACATGCACACACATACACACACACACAGAGGGGGCGGGGAGACTATTTAGAATAAGTTAATTCAGGAATTAGAGACTGCAAGCCAGTGTAATTGAAAAGAGACACGCTGCCATATTGCACCAGAGCGTGCAGCAAGCATGGGCATTATTTTTTAAAAAATTTCAATTAAAATATAAGTACACAATCCTTTCCCATTTCTCCCTCCAAATCCCTCATGGGATTTATTTTTTGGTAGCAGATAGCTAATGGACATTGATATAGAGGAAAAGGTTAGCTCTTCATTTTTGATTTTAACAAATAACCAAATGAATATTAAAAAAAATTTTGTCCTTGGAGTTTAGTATATGTTGTCAGGAACACAAATCATCTTTTTACTGCATTAGTGAAATTTGCCTTTGGAGGAATTTAATTTGCAAAAGTCTAATGGCCCCACAGTTGCCCAACCACTGCCAGATCTGGAAGCCAAAGGGAAAAAGTACTTACTGGTAATTGAGTGATTCATCTGCCTTCCACAGTCCTTGCAAATGGGATCTGCAGGAGTCAGGTCTGGGCCCAGAGCCATGAAAGGCTTCTTGGTAATGAGGTGGGGGTGAAGTTAAATGTTCAAAGTGCTGACTACTTCCGGACAGAAAGGCTTCTTAGGAGAGACTTGTTCATTCTGCTGACAGGGAAGAGAAACCGCAGGAAGGAGAAGGAGGTGTATTGTGCACACCAACAGGCAACTTGTTAGTTCCATGAGGGCGCTCCACAGGCGATCACTAGCTCTGGCCAGTTGTGGCAGTGTGACAGCAAAAGATAATGAAATCCGAGTCCATTAGGCAATTATGACAATTTGCCTCTTAGAGTCACGTGGAGTCAGTGAACCCTGGGGGAGAGTCGTGCACAGACTAGCAGTGATGTCCCATGATGGAGATCCTCCTACCTCCACAAGCAGGTAGCTAAACTCTACATCTATGAAGTGGGGATATCTTACCGGTTTCAAAGGAGGAATCAGGAAATGCAAAGCCTTCTCCAGTTAGAAAATGTGCCTCTCTTCTGCAGAATAAGATCATAGGCTGGCCTCTCTCAGCAGCAGACAGGCAAGGGAGAGTATTGTGGGCAGAAGCCCGTATTGTGCTTCTCACCCTTAAATCCAGCCCCACCACTCACTTGACACCAGGTCCTGGGTAAGTGGTAAATAATGCTAAATGTACCTGTCACTTGCAGGAGTTGCGTCTGGGAAGCCAGATCTGTGTACCACCTGCTAAGGGAGACCATGCCACAAGGCAGGTTATGCTGTCTCTCAGGCACCACCCATGGGTGCCTTGGAGACTTTAAGCTTCCAGAAAAATGAGATGAAGCAATCAAGCAAGCTTTTCACAGGGGCCTCCATCTCTGGCGCGGTGTCCCATGCTAAACATCATCTGTGAGTCAGAGGCAGCACAGGCATCTGGTAAATTGTGTTTCATATACTTTCGTCAGTGCATTACACTCAGCTTTTACCTGACTTGAAATCAATACTACAGAGCGTATGGGATCATAAACATTGTCTAAGGGGCGGCTAGAGAAGCTTAGCAAGCAGCCAGTATCCCTGCCTGAAGAAGTTTGTGGTGTCATTCTCTCCACCGTGTCTGAACCCAGTGGTTCCAGGTAAGATACCCTGTGCACTGGCTGGTTTTGTGTCAACTTGACACAAGCTGGAGTTATCACAGAGAAAGGAGCTACAGGTGAGGAAGTGCCTCCATGAGATACAGCTGTAAGGCATTTTCTGAGGGCCCCTTGTGGGTGGTGCCATCTCTGGGCTGGTAATCCGGGGTTCTATAAGAGAGCAAGCTGAGCATGCCAGGGGAAGCAAGCCAGTAAGGAACATCTCTCCATGGCCTCTGCGTCAGCTCCTGCTTCCTGACCTGCTTGAGTTCCAGTCCTGACTTCCTTTGGTGATGAACAGCAATGTGGAAGTGTAAGCTGAATAAACCCTTTCCTCCCCAGCTTGCATCTTGGTCATGATGTTTTGTGTAGAAATAGAAACCCTGACTAAGACACCTTGTATACAATGGGAGGAAACCACAGAGATTGCACCAGAACTTGAGGTTGCACTGGAATTCCTCAGACAGCCAGAGGCATTTGGCAATACTGTCTGCAAGGGAAAGGAAGAACCGCAGGCTTTGTTTCAGGGGGTCATGCGTCCAACTAGTCAGGAACACCAGGGCAGATGCTGGGGAGACCAGCAGCTCCAGCACCACATGTCTAAGGTCAGCAGGAGCTGCATGGCAATGCCTAGGCAGGCATTGGAATCGCACCTAAAAGAGTGCTCCACTGTGGTTTTATTGCTAAGAAGTCTCATTTCAAGTCTAGTACCATCCTGCAATTAACAAGGGCTTTGCCCAGATGCTGCTGCTGCTCAGGGCACACTGATATTGCTAAGAACTGAAAGAGTTACTTCCTTTAGGCTATTGAATAGTTTTAAATGTTTCTGTCCTCATAAGGGCACATAAACCAAAACAAATTAAATGAAGCTCAACATGCATCTTTTAAGTTCCTTTTAACCTAAAAGGAACTTGATCAGTTATGATCAGTTAAAGGAAACACTGAGAAGAAAACTACACACGAATCTGTCCTGGGTTCCAGAATCTGGAGGAATTAATCCGAATCCCGATGAGCTGATGTGAAACGGGCATTTAAAATGCATTTGTGAAGTTCATGAAAGAGAGGCTTTGTGGTGCCTTTCCGATTATAATGCAGGTGGGTTTGGGGTCACAACAAACAGCCAAAATGTAAAAATATGAATAAAATATTAATCTGAGCCGATTTGGTTGGCAGTGGTCTGCTTGCTCAATGGTTTGTTTGGGAGACTGGACTGGTGTGTTGTTAATGCTGAGATTCTCCCAGCCACCACAACATCTATGCTGTCAGTCTTCTGTGGTGTCGATGCAGAGTGAACCCACCCACAGCTGACAGGGCAAGCTCCCAGAGCTACAGATTCCCAGTGGAGGAGGAACACGGGAATGAAAGTCAGGGACCAGGCTCGCTTCCAACCTGTCTACAAGTCCAGGTTGGACAAATCTCTGAGGTTTTCCCCATTATCTAAAATATCTGCAGGTTTGTTTCCATCCTCAAATTGTGTTGTGCTCTGAGGATGGAGGGGTCTGGACTCTGTGCGTCCATCCACAGTCTCCAGCATTCAGTTGCCACTCAATGATACTTTACATTCTATTCATCTTTTCCCTCTTGTAAGAGTTCTAAGAATTTGGTTTGATTATGACTCTTTCTGAAGAATGTTAGGAACAGCTGTTTTTCTTGAAAAGTGCCAAATTTGCCAATTGCATGATCCTGTCTAAACCACTCCTGCTTCATCCTCTGGTCTAGTGTTGCTCTGGGAATATGCCACACAACCTAGAGTTGAGACTGAGAAGCGTCATTTTCGAAGCAAGTTACTAGAAGGGAAGGGACATAGATTCTTCCAATTATCACCTTAGGCTACCAAGCCCAAATGCTCTGCCTACTTGGAACAAAACCATGCATAAATCAAGGGCCCACGTTTAGGGTCCACAATTGTCAATATCCTGTCATCACAGGGTACCAACTCCAGATTGGCAGTACAGCGTCTCTTCCAAGGGGTCCTTCCATCACTATGTTACTAGCAGCATTGTTAACAGAGCTGGAGGGTCACGGGGTCACTTACAGATGGCCTCATAACCTTTAAGTGAGACCCTCCATAGGATTCTGGAAGTCCCTGGAGTGTGCCAGCTGAGTCCTTCTGGATGGGAAACAAGAATCCATTTTAGTCAAGATAAATTACTGCCCCCTTTTAAATAAAAAGAGGTTAGGGTATTTAATGTGCCACCAAATTAGTATTAGCCAGCATATCAAAGTCCCAGTCAATATTAGCGTCTATTGCCAGAAGGTTGGATTTGAAAAGTCAGATCCCAGTCCTCTGAGCTCATGTGTGACTAGATATTGACTGTGAAATGCTCCCAGGCAATACATACAAACATGGGTGAGACCACTTCCTTCTGCCAAAGACATTTTCTGTAGAGGGATTTGATAATCAGCCACCAAGGACCAAACCTTCCAGCCCTGGAGGAAATGAGTTCTTTGGCCTCACTTGGGTATCATTCCCGTCATCTTTAGCAGTCACTTTATTGTCTATCTCATGGTCGTGGATCTTTATCACACTCTGAGGATGAGATGGCAGAACAGAGGTGGATGACTGAGTCTTGGCACCATCCCTGAGCTGACAGTCAGTTTGAGGCAGCCTGCCTCTGTGGTTCTTAAGCAAATACAATGTCGTTTCTTCCAAAGACACAGATCTCCATCTGCAGGAATCAAAGGCATTATAGGTAGGTACCACCACTGATAACGGTGTCACAGTGTGTCCTGGGGGATACGTAGAGTCATGAGTCCCATCTCAGAGACGAGAGCTCCAAAGCTGAGCATGTAACTTGCTTAGGGCCACACAGCTAGAGACTGATAGAATCATGAAACTTGGCACTGTGTGGACCCTAAGTCCAAGCTCTTCATGAACTTATGCATGTCTATGAGAGGCCAGGTGGAATGGACAGGACGGTGGCCATTCTCCAGATCTGACGGGAATTGTAGCATGTGAGCCTCTAGCAAGCCACATACTCCAGCAGAGCTGCCATCAGCAAGCCTAGTGCCTCGCACCTACTGTAGTGGGTTAGTAACCCCAAATGCAAAAGTCAGCATCCAAATTGCTGGAGCCTATGTGGGAAAATAGCCTTTACAGTTCCCATTAACTTACGAATCTTAGATGGAGCTCTTCCCGGCGCTCTCTTGCCCTCCTTTATTCCTTACTCTCTCCTTTGTCTCTTGACCCCCCTGGTCCCCCTCTCTCCCCGTTCTTTTCCCCCTCTTTCCACATGGTTATGGCCAGCTCTCACCCCTCTATCTCTTCTTTCTCTCTTTACTTTTCTATCTCTTTTCTTTCCCCCTACTTTTTTACCTCTCTACCTCTCCCTTTTCACTTTATTTTTCTACAATAAAGCTTTAAAATAAAATTAAAAAAAAAGAATCTTAGCCAGAGAGATCACACTGAATGTCTGAATGGACCCCAAACCCAATGATAAATGTCTTTATAAGAGCCATACAGGGAGACCTGACAGAGGGGAAAGGGCTCAGTCTGACTCAGGAAGGAGACATGGAGGTGATGCAGTTATGAGACAAGAACCCCTAAAGGAGACAAGAACAGAATCTTTTTTTGCCAGGGCCTTTGCAGGGGGTGCACAACCAGGTTAAATCATTGACTATGGACAACTGGCCACAGAAACTGATTAGGATGGAATAAATATCCTGTTTTATGCCACCACGTTACGGCAATCCCAGAGGCTAATCAGGCAGGGAGCCTCCTCTTCTCTTCTTCATATGTTTACTCTCTTTCTCATAAACGTGAGCAGGAGGCTTACCTGCGGGTTTGACTGCTTGCCTTCCTCATGCAGTGAATTTCTATCAGATCCCTGTATGCTCTAGGGATGGAGTGCAAGTTAGTTCCTCAATGGAACGAAGTTGATCTCTTACAGAGATATGAACCCATATTTTTTCCCTTGGGAAGAGGTGCAAACCTACTATATTCTCAAGTCTGAGTCGGCTTCAAAAACACTCAAGCACTCCTGAGAGCCAGTCAGCGCAAAGGCTGTATGCAGAGAGATGCTCACAAGACAGAAGGTAGAACACACGTATAAACATACATGTACACATACATGTACACATAGACTTTAAAATACACATATACATATATACACAGAGAGAATGAGAGAGACAGAGACAGAGACAGAGACAGAGAGACAGAGAATATGCAGCTAGCTTTTAACAGGCAACAACTCCCTTACTGGACAGGATAATACATTAGAGTTCAGTGCTGGCTATGACTGGCTTCTTTTGGACCTGCTGCCCAGCGAGGTTCTGTCTTAGTTATGGTTTCTATGCCATGATGAAACAATCACAAAAAGCAACTTGGGGAGGAAAGGGTTTATTCAGCTTACACTTCCATGTCAAAGTTCATCATTCCAGGAAGCAGGACAGAAGCACAGGCAGGCCGGAACCTGGAGGCGGGATCTGATGGAGAGGGCATGGAGGATGCTGCTTGCTGGCTTGCTCCTCATGGCTTGCTCAGCCTGCTTCTTAGAGCCCTAGACCACCATCTCAGGAAGAGCACTGCCCACAGTGGGCGGGGCCCTCCCCCATCAATCACTGATTAAGAAAATGCCCTATAGGCTTGCCTGCAGCCAGATTTTAAGGAGGCATTTTCTTAATTGAGGTTCCCTCCTCTCAGATGACTTCGACTGTGTCAAGTTGACATAAAACTAGCCAGCCTTGGTACCATAGAGTCCCCAAACATTGCAGGGTACATCTATTGATCTTGACTCTATTGTTGAAGACACTACGTTTGAGTCATGGAGCATGACAAAATCCAAGGTGTACAGGCCCGGAAGCTGCATCCTTTCTGGCTAGCTTTCATGGTGCTGGAAGGTGCTGTGCAAGCTACTAGAGGGGAAAGGTCATCTCCAGTCACACAGCCATGAGCCCTGTAAGACACTCTAACAACAGATCTGAGAAGACACGCCAACGGCTGCAATGAGCTTGTGCTTCATGGAGAACCCAACAACTTTCGGATTGAACTTTATCCTACTCTATAGGGTGAAGCCCATATCTGGCACCATTATTCAACTAACCTGTAGCCGGACAGGTCAGAGGCCCTAGGGGAACACCTTCTACTACTGCGCTGCCAAATGGACAGATTATTAAACTGACATATCATCATCACTTATCAATACACCCATAGATGAAGGGATCTCTCATTCCCTATCTGAGAAGCTAATGTTTGCAGAGATAGTACTATAATGGCCCACCGTTAGCCACAGTGTAGAGAGTGAGAGACTGCAGAATTCTCGGGCCCCAAAGGAACACGTACACTGCACTCCAGTCCCAAGGCTCAAGGATCCCTCAGAGGGAAGGGAGGACAGAAAGAAGGTCAGACTCTGGTGTGGTAGATCACTGAAGGTTGAGAAACATCTCCTGAGTACAACACAGTAGTCCTAGTACCCGCACTGGCTGAAACCAGACGAATCCCGGAATGGACAGGTGGATGAGTTGGGCACACAATTCCAATACATAGCCATGGAGCTATTGGCAATTATTAGCTGCTGACGGAGGGAGAGGCAGGTTTCTTTCCTAAGAGTGCAGCCCCTGGTGAGTCTACCATACCACACTGGAAGACCTCACACCCAAGAATATTTGAGTGGCGCAAATCATTTTTAAGGAGAAAAACAAAGAGACATAGTGGGAAAGGAAAGGGTGGCCCGTTGGGAGTTAGGTGGGGGAGGTGGTGCGATACGACCTGAGCATGTGATTCGGTGCAGTCACTGTCAGTGACAGTCTTAAGGGGGGGGCGGGGCGGAGAACCACAAGAGGAAGATAAAGAAGACAGAAAGCTGGGACCAGGAGGTCTTGGAGAAGCTATGCCTTAAGCCAAGCAACTTAGACACTAGTTCCAGAAGAAAGCGGGAAGAAGCGTCAGCAGGAAGCCAGCCGAGCAGTGCTATACAAAGGGAACACAGGATATTACAAATATATCACAGGCCAAGCACGCAGTGGCCCTGGGACTGATAGCCTCGGCCCTTTAGGGTGGAAAGGGTTGGATTCTCAGGTTCTGAAGCCGCAGCTCCCCCACGGCTCTGGCCTCAGGCTACTGTTGGCCTTTTCCGGCGTATTCCTGTTTTTAGAAACGGAACTCTGTTCCTTCTCCACACTTCAGAGCCTCTGGGAAAGCCTTGGGTTGGCCTGGCTCTCAACAGAGGTATACTTTTAAAAAACGTTGTATGAGACTTTCAAACAACTAATAGAAAAGTCTAAAACAAAGATGAGGCAAATGGAAGAAAGGGGGCCACTGAACTCCGTGAGAGAGCAGAGCCAGGCCACAGACCACGCAAGATGTGGAACCTTAAAACTGAGGGAGTTTAGAAGCTGGGAACACTTGAAATGCGTCACTTTGGAACCGTGTCTGGCTTCCTCCTAAGCACAGGTGTGGAGGCAAAGGTTTGCAAAGGCCACTTAGCAGGGCAAACGTCACACAGCCAAGTGTTCTTCCTGCAACAAAAGCGTTAAAAGGATTGGAAAAGAAAAGTTCAAAGTTCTACACTTAAAACATGAAAGCATTGATGAAAGTTGAATTCTATTTCAATGGCAAATATGTAAAACACTATCTCAAAAAGAGAGTTCATTTGATACGGGGTAGAAAAAAGAAGGATACAGATTTTTAAAAAAATGAAGAATGATATGAGCTTATTCCAAGAAGGAAAAAAAAAAGAGAGAGATGTACAGTTTCAAGATGAGATTTAGATGGTATAGAAGAAGCCTCCACAGAACCAGAAGCTTCAACCAGAGTCCGAACTGCTACAACCGCAAGCTCCAGGCAAGAGGACTTTGGCTTAGAGACTTACCCCTTTACCCTCCCAGAGCATTATGGTACAAAGGACTTCACAGATGTTTACAGTTCAGGCCTGCCCCTTTGGTCACAGCCAAAATGAGTGGCCAAAACTACAGGCTGGTTTTGTTGTTGTTGTTTTTGTTTTTTGGATTTTTGGAGACAGGGTTTCTCTGTGTAGCTCTGGCTGTCCTGGAACTCACTGTGTAGACCAGGCTGGCCTCGAACTCAGAAATCCGCCTGCCTCTGCCTCCCAAGTGCTGGGATTAAAGGCGTGGGACACCACCGCCTGGCTAGGCTGGTTTTCAATAGGTATCCTAACTCTAAGAAAACATCCCTCACAAAACAGGACAGTCCATGTACTTCACGGTCACACCTCTGGAGTAGAATGCCCAGGGCTCCTTTGCAATCCATCGCTGTCACCACAGCATTGCCTCCAAGGGAAGGGAAAAGCCTGTGTGTTTGAAACAGAGTCGTTCTGCCCGACACGGGCTCTGATGCTGAATCTCCAGTAATCTGGTTGCAGGGGAAGGAGCTGATACTAAAATCTGGTTCCCTAATTGTTTCTAGATTATGTCAATAAAGACAGCAGAAGCTAATCGCTGGGTGAAAGAAAAAAGGTAGCTTTTCCAGGTCCCAGGAGGAAGAGGGGGGAAAGAGAGGGGGTGTTTTAGCCCGGCTTTGGAAGGAGGAACGTGAACCATGTAAGGCCTGCTGGTAGCTTTCCCCACCGGCGGAATTCTAAGGTAGGATAGCTGATGATGCCCAGCGGTTGTGTTATCTGGCTGGTTTTAAAATATTAAGGCTATCTGATGTTTTCCATCCACCGCGACTCAGGTGGGCAAGAGAAAGGGCATGGCCTGGGCAGTGGTCAGAGAGTTGGTTGGTTGGTCGATGTAGAGTGATCGCAGCTCCTGGCTGGCGTTCACAGGAAAAGCATGAGGTTGCAGTTTGGTGGAGCTGATAGAGACGGAAGCTACTTGGCTACTTGGCGAAGCTGCTGTGGGGGCTGGGGGAGACGGCATCTCGGAGCATAGCGCTGGGCTGCCGCACAGAGCAAGGAGCCAGTGTACATTTAAAATAACACGCGACATTTGATTATGCAAGTCCTGGGAGTTTAGGCGAACTTTGTAACATGGGCGTTCATTGTGGTTGTGGCATTTTCCTTACACGGCCCTTTGAGCTTCCTTCTCCTGTGCCCCTTCTAAGCAGGCACAAGGCATCCTGTGAGTTCCCTGCAGGCCTCTCACCTCTCACCTGACGCACACAGGCTGATCCCACAGCAACAGAGATTGGACATGGATTGTACATCGTGTCTCTCACCTTCCTGGGGCTTTGACTCTCTCTTTAATATAGTTCCTCATGTTGTGCTGACCCCAACCATACAATTATTCTGCTGCTACTTCATAACTGTAATTTTCCCACTGTTATGAATCATAATGTAAATATCTGCTAGGCAGGACATCTGATAAACCCTGTGAAAGGGAGATGTGGCCTCCAAAGGGGTTGAAATCCACAGTTGAGAACAGCTGCTCAATATAAGGTGGAGCCAGGATTTTAGTGAGTTTTCCTGTCCACTGGCCACACCAGTTATTAATTGTTATTAATGTGAAATGTTTCCAAAGGTGTTGGTCCCCAGGATGGGATTATTGAGAGACGGTAGAGCCTTGCAGACATTCTTAGGTCACTAGGGTATACTAGTCAAGGATCCCAGAATCTTCCACTATGTCTTTGTTTCTGATCTGCAGCTTAAGTTCCTCTGTGTGTGTCCTCTAGATAGGATGCCTTGCAAGAGGCTTAATGCAAATTGGCCACCTGAGATCTCTAAAACCTTGAGCCAAAATAAACCTTTTCTCTTTTAAAGTTCATAGCCTCAAGTAGTTCTCTATAGCATTAGAAAGAAGTCTAATGCCGATAGCACCCAAGACCAAAGTAGAATAAAGGTAAATGGGGCAATTTATCAACAATACTAAGAGCTTTATAGAGTCATTTCTAACACAATGCAGACTTCATTGTTTTAAAAATAAAGGACGGGCTGGGGAGGTGGCTCCGTGGTGAGGAGCACTGGCTGCTCCTCCAGAGGATCAGAGTTCAATCACATGGCAATTCACAGCTGTCTATAACTCCAAACCTGTGATCAATGCTCTTTTCTGGCCTCCCTGGGCACCAAGTGTACACATAATGCACAGACATACATTCAGGCAAAACATTCATGCACATAATAAAATCAGTATGTTAAAGATAAAGAGAGCATTCAAAAGCACAGGAAAGTTAGGGGGTTGTTCATATACACAGGTCTTAACTGTGGGTCTCTGAGTCATCCGTGTTCAGCTTTGTAGACTAACATGTAAGGAATGATGTCAGTGGTTGATAGAAAGCCAATCGCCTCTCCTGTCTGCACCCACTTCAAGTCATCAGTTATGCTTAAATTCCTCTGATCATGAAAGCAATAGGTTTTCATATGGAAGAGTCAGAAAAATACATGATGCATTCCTGAACCCAGTTGCCCAGAGTCCTTGTGCCGTCCTTTCAGAGATGTGTGCCTCCTTTCCATGTCCATAGTCACTCAACTAACTGTTCACCAGCTAAACACTTTTAAAAGTGGCTCTGTATACCGGAGGGATACACATTACTCAAGGAAAAACAAGGTTACTTAGTTTAATGTCCCAGTATGCACTAAGTATTCTGCAAGAGTTGTAAAAATCATAAAAGCAACACAACAAGGTCATAAAATCATTATTAGGCTAGAAATAAATCGTCAGTTACAAATGCCAAAGGAGTTTTTTTTTTGGTTGTTGTTCTTATCTTTATTCGTGCTAACTGGTAGAGGAACTTAAAAGCAGTTTTAAACATTTAAAATAATTATTTTATTAATTATTCGAGGATTTTATACAACACCTCACCTCCCATCCCAGTCCATCCCAGATCTACCTCACTCTCCCAGTGTCACGTCCTTTCTCTCTCTCCCACTGAGGCCAGTTTGGGTTTCTCTGACCACTTCTAGGCGTGCAACCTGGTGCCCGCAGACCAGGTGCCAGGCCCCAAACAAAGCTGACTTTCCCTCTTCCGGCCTCAATCAAACGCCAATAGTTGCTCAGCTACGGTTGTTGTTTCCCGCCCACCTGCCCTCCGCAGTGCTGAGCATTAGTCAGAGTGCCAGAGTTTTTAAAATCGCTATAATGGGTTTTGTTCACATGGTTTTATTATGTTTTCGGCACAACGTACTCCTAGGATAATGACAGTGTTTGCTTCTTATGTTCAGATTCATCGATGTGGCAGCAGCCAGCACTTTATGATCATTTCCTTAACGATTGGATTCTAAAGACAAACTAAGGCAGAGAACACAAGAACAACAGGAGAAATATCACTGCAATTCTCCTAACACTGCCTAGTAATTTTGAAGGAAACTGCCCACAACCGTGGAACATGTTGAGCCTGCTAATATGGGGCTCCACATACCCACAACTACAAGCTCCTTGTTGAGCTAGGAACGAAAAAGCAATTACTTCATACAGAACAAAGCAATCAATATCCTGAGTTAAAGCTTTTGCAGGCAAACACACAGTCATCCCTAGCACCACGATGAGCCGGAGCCATATTGTCACAGCCTAGAGGGCAGCTTCCTCTGGACTTTCCCTGTTATTTTGCCGTACGGATTGTCGAGAGGCAGCAGAACCTGTAGAGGAAGCACAGGGTTAACTTCAGAGAAAGCATTCTTCTTACCAATGTTAAAGCCAATGTTAAAGCCAGAATGTCACATTGTCAAGGAGGAAACTCCTCTGTAGGGCAATGACTTCAAGTCTATCAGGGCCCAAGATTCCTCACTATAGTTGATCTATAATTTGTTTTTTCAGAAAGTATAGGGATTTTGAGAGTTTTGTATGGGGGTTTTAGGTTATTGTATTTATGTGTAAATGTATGTGTGTGTGTGAGTGTGTGTGTGTATGTGTGAACTGAGAAGGGTGTTGCGTGTGTCACACCACTCTTGGGGAAGTCAGAAGATAATTTTGTGCAGAAGCATCTTCCTTTTACCTTTCTATGAGTTTCAGGGTTCTGACTCAGGTCATCAGGCGTATATGTCAAGTGTCTTTTCCTACTGACTATCTATCTCCCAGCCCTCAGCTTGTCAGTTCAGCTAGACTGCCTGGCCGTGAGCCCCCAGAGCCCTACAGTATCTACTTTCTTGGTGCTGTGACAACTGTGACTCATGTCACAGTGCTTGGCTGTTTCCATGGATGCTGGGACCCAAGCTCGGGTCCCCATGCTCACGAAGCAGGTAGCTTACTGACCACACCGTCGCACCAGCTGACGTGAAGCATCTTGTTTGTTAGTCATCAGGAGGATATGGATGTTTCTAAATGCATGACACAATCCTGCTTTTTAAAATCCGACGAGTAAACCTGACCTTCTCTGATAACTCATTTTGGACATCAGTCATTGCCCATAGCTATAATTCAGCCATGCCCCAAAGAGCATCTGAGGTCCACAGGGCTGTGAGCACAGTGCGAAAGGTCTAGTCGGCTGTGTTTTAGAGTCTTTCTATCTTCCCACTCTGTCAGTGTTGTTCCCCAGCCGTTGTCACTGGGCCTCAGCTTCCTGCTTCTCATAGGTTGCCTTCACGTGTGTGAGGACACTTTATTCATGGATAGGTGTGTGTGTGTGTGTGTGTGTGTGTGTGTTTGTGTAAGAGAGGGAGGGAGAGACAGACAGACAGACAGACAGAGAGGGAGAGAGGCAGAGAGAAAGGGAGGGAGAAGAGAGGAGAGGAGAGGAGAGGAGAGGCCGGGAGGGGAGAGGCCGGGAGGGGAACAGGAGAGGAGTCTTACTCCTGAGAATGCTCAGGGCTCTGATCTCCAGGCCAGGGCTAGGATCTAGGAAGGAGCTTTCTCTGCAGCTTTCTATTTTGTTCTCTGCAACTCCCGATGATAGCCCACTTCCCCTCCTCCCCCCTGATCATCCCCCCTCATTCCCCTCATCCCCCTCATCCCTATTCCTCCCATGCCCACCCCACCCTCCACCTCCCACGCTCTCTGCAGCAATGACACATCCGCTTAGCTCTGGAGGGGACGAACACAAGCCTAAGACTCAGTAGACACCTCGGAAACCCTCTGACTGTGTCGTGAACTGAGCACCAGCCTGATCGGTTTTTCGGTTTGGAGCTCCTCTGTTTTGCCTTTGGCAGACACAGCTAAGACTGCTTTCAGATCTGTCTCCTGCCATTCATCAAGAAATCATTCCTAAAGCTTCCGTCCTTATTCACAAATGCAGTGCACTGCCACCCTCCCTCCTCTAAGGAAAATAGTGCTGCCTATCCTTAGTGAACACGGGGCCGCCAAACTTTCCCTCTTCTACCAGCCGGGGCCCTAGATCACCTTGCACAAGATATGTATGCCTGGTGCTCACTGTCCAGCATCAGGGCAGGCACCCATGTGAGGCCGATGGTTCAGAGCCAGTGGAACCCACCAGCACTATTTGCAAAAGAGATATCAGGGACTGGAGGGAAGGTTGGAAGACTCCTGGTCAGCAGCTCTAAGTTTCTAGAGACTCTTTTGTTTAACTTATGCATCAGAGAGTATGGTCTCTACCTGCAGAACCATTCAAGTAGACAATCTGTTCCTTACCTCTCTCCCTCGCACACGCTAAAAGCAGTTACCCAAAATGATGCTGCAGATGGGTCAAAGGCCTATCACTGAAAATGTCCATGGGGCAGGGTCAGTTCTGATTTCCCAGGATGTGACCACAGAGGCCACCAGTCAGGGCTCTAGGATGCCTAGTCAGACAATTTGATTGTCACAGCTCAAAGGAAGTCGGGGCTGTGTATTTCCTGAGATAAAGGTTCCCTTTGAAAGCATACATTTCTTGTTCTTGCCATCGGTAGCACAAACACGCTTTCATCGTCTCCCAAGTGTATTGTGTGCTGCTGAATTGACTGTTTAATCAAAAGGTGGGCATGATAAAAGAAAATGAAAAATACAGCCTTCCTTTCCCATTGCCTCATGATGGAAGCATAGCGCAGCTGTGACCTTTGGTGGCACTTTCCCAAGGAGATCTTAGAGCTGTTTCCTTGGGCACACTCTGTTCCTTCTCTTTGTTCCTCTCTGCAACTAGCCTGCCTCCCTTGTGATCCTTCGTCCGCCTCTGGAGTACTCAGCCTCAGGCACTGAAAGACTCAGAGCCAAGGAGGGTTCCAATCAGTGGCAACTATAAATATTATCCCTGGGCAGCAGCTGCCACAGGGTTTAGGCACTGATACTGTCCCGAGTTGACAAGGAGACAGGAAGGACATAGGGCAGAAATGTGCTTTCAATGTTTCAATGTTCTTAAAGTCTCTTACCTCTTCCTTGTTGATCAGCCCCATTTTGGACATGTCGATGTTAAAGTAGTGGATGTTCGGAAGGCTGATTTCCATGTCTTCTATCTGAAATCCACAACAGCCTAGGTTAAACTGGGCACTGCAGACTCTCTCTCTTCCTCCATCTACCTCGTCCATCCTGACCACTTCTTGTGACCATGATTGTATCTTAAGGTACACTCCCATGATCCTCTGCTGCCAATTGCTCCCTCCACACTCGTCTTCCTATGAAATTGATGGCAGGTCCATTTCTTTCCCTTCAACATTAAACTTTCTCTAAAGAGCTCGGGCTCCTTGAGGTGGGAATCTGGGGGGATCCCTTCCACATCCATTGGTTTTCAGAAACCGGCCAGCCAATATTCTAACATCTTCCCTACTCCATCCCTCCTCAGAGGATGGCCACTAACACTCACAGGTCCTAGAATAAGTGTAAAATTGTAGACCCATATACATGACATAAAGATTTGGTGAACTGTATTCTGCTTTTGTAATTGACAAAAGTACTCATGTTAAGTCTTTAAGGTCATGTTGTAATTTAAAATTCTGACTCTTTGTGACCCTGTGCCAGGATATGACGTCATGGGAAAAGCCAGCCCAGCCATTGGGTGGGCCCCTCCTCCCCCTTGGGTCATGCACATAGATGTGCTCTGTGTGTGTCAAGCCATGGCCATTTCTCTGGTCCACTTCTAGGCCTAAGAATGTGTTGCTTCGTGAAATGAGCCTTCTCCCACAGAACAGGTCTCTAGTACAGATCTGTCCAGGTCCCAGGAGTCTCCAGACTACTGGGTGAAAAGTTCTGGGGGAGCTATAGGCACCTGAAGGGTTTATCAGCGTCGCTTCACCGACTCTGCCCAGTGGAGGTAGGCAGAGGCAGAGGAAGCAAAAAAAAGATGCTACAGTGCTAACCAAAAAAGGAGCAGCCAGTCTGGTCCAGGTGATGCTTCTCTCAATTCAACACAGCCTTGGCCCATGCTTTCTTGGCCACACCTCTGTAACATCATCCCACAAGTCTCCTAGCCTGTGGTCTATTATGACTTTTTTATCATACTGCTACCTGTGATCACTCTAGAATGCAAGTTTTACCATGGTATACTTTGCTATACTAAGTGGCCCCCAGTGGCTCAAAATAGAGCATAGACTATAAATAAGCCTACAATGTCCTCTTGACCCATTTACACCTTATGCCTATACACAGGAAAATGCTTTCCTCTTCGCATGTCACACACATGTGGTTGGCCCTAGACAGGAAAAGTCTGTGTCATGCCTATCTCCCATTTACACATCTATCCTGTCCCCTAGCCCTTGAGTATAAACCCAGATTACCCCTATTGTTCCTGAAGACTCAGCACATTCCTGTCCTAGAAAATCTAGCTAGCGGCACCTCTCATACTTCAGTGAGACTGCCCCCATATTCGCATAATAACCTATTATTGATCTTTTAAAACTTTTGTTTTCTTTGTTCACATAATAATGAAATATTTGAGGGCAGGGACCATGTCTAAGTTGTCTTTGTATCCCTTGGGCCCTGCCAAGTGATACAATAGATAAATAGGTGGATGGATGGATGGATGGATGGATGGATGGGTGAATGGATGGATGGATGGATGGATGGATGGATGGATGGATGGGTGGATGGATGGATGGATGGGTGGATGGGTGGATGGGTGAATGGATGGATGGATGGATGGATGGATGGATGGGTGGATGGGTGGATGGGTGGATGGATGGGTAGATGGGTAGGTAGATGGGGGTAGGTGAATGGGTGGGTAGGTAGATAGCTAGATAGGTAGATGGGTGGAAGGAAGGATGGGAAGATGGATTGAATTTCTCTACACCTATCATTTATACCTTGAAACATATAACCTGTGTCTAGTTATCTCTCTATCAAGGCATAGAAGTAGCCTGAAATTGGAGTTTAAGTCTGCAGTAGGTTGAAGGAACTCAAAAGAATTTTCAACCAAACCGCAGCACTGTGGCAGCGGCCTGTGTTTTTAGGTTGAACAGATTTTCCCACGTTCTGCTGTCTTTTCACTTGCTATAACAAGCTTTTGAACAACAACAGATGTCATTTCTCAAGTGTCTTCCACTCTCCTATTTTAGCACTAACTCTTCCTCGGAACTGACAGGAGACACAGTTCCTCTCCGTCCTCCCGATGCAAGTGACAAGGCATACCTCAGGAAGCTGGCTCAGGGACAGCACTTGTATGTCATAGAGGGTCTTCTGCACGGAAGGTGAGTATTCGCCTTTGTCATAGGGCCCAGCAAATTTCTGCAGGACAATGTCCCGGACAGCACCCCTAGGACATAAAGGTGGAGATTTGGGGAGCTCATATGATTTGTTCGGAATGCATTATAGAGCTAAAATGTAGGAGTGCCCAGAAAACCATTTTATGGACGATTTTTAGGAAGGATTCTTATTCTGTAATGCTAAAATGAAAACAAGCAGAATCCACTTCATATCCCTTCCCACTGCTCTCACTCTCAAACACACAGACACACAGACACACAGACACACAGACACACACACACACACACACACACACACACACACACACACCAACACTGCATTAAACAAGCACTAAGCAGCTAGCTCTTCTCATAGAGAAACTTGGCCCAAATAGCATCTCAGCATTAATCTTCCACCATGTATGCAGACAGGAAAGAATGACTCCCAAACAAAGACCCTCTCTCTGCTCATGGCTGTGGCCTTGAACTTCCCTTGTCAGGGGCTTAAGTCAAACACCACAGAGCCTTCAATACAGCACAGGCAGTGCTGTGATCACCCCTGTCCTCCCCTCCCCCGCCCTTTGGAGATGATAGATCTGAGCTATTTGTCTTTCCAGGGGGCCTACAACTCTCCCCCTGCCTGGCAGCCTCAGTGAGAAGATTCTCTCAACACCAATACACCAGGCTCCAGCTCCCAGCCAGAGCACTTGAAATAAGCAAGGAAAAGAGGACCCGAAGTGAGGCCCTTCCAAGCATTTAAAAGCCTCTCATATAATAAAAAAAAAGAGCAGGAAACCGACCTGTGGGAGATGCTTTGTAAGGGAGGGACAGATTCTTCCAACTCATCCCAGGGTGGAGCAGTCTAACAATTAGCATTTCCCCAAAGGAATTCAACCTCCAGAGCTCAGAGTTCAGAAGCAGACTGTTCCTTGTCAGAGTTGTGATAAAACTCACACTTTACATGGCTTACGCCTTTGTCATTTACTCTCTCCCTCTCCCTCTCCTCCCTCTCCCTCTCCCTCTCCCTCTCCCTCTCCCTCTCCCTCTCCCTCTCCCTCCCTCTCCCTCTCCCTCTCCCTCTCCCTCTGCCTCTCCCTTTCCCTCTCCCTCTCCCTCTCCCTCTCCCTCTCCCTCTCCCTCTCTGTGCAAGCACATATGTGTACATTCATGTGAGCAGCATATGTGTGCAGGTGTGTGTGTGTGTGTGTGTGTGTGTGTAGCACAGAGGTCAACCTTGGGTGCCTCTGTCAGTTGCTATTTTTTAGCACCAGGTCTCTGATATTTACCTGGATGGACTTTGGACTTTGCGGCTGCTTAGGCCAGGCTGCTGTCCAGCGGGCTGCAGGGACCAGCCTGGCTCCATCTCCCCACTGCTGGCTTTTATGGGTGAGCCCTGGGACTCAAATGCAGGTCCTCATGCTTGCAATGCAAACGCTTTACGAATGAGCTCTCTCCTCAGCCCATTTACAGAATGCTTCGGTGACAATCAGAGACTGTGGAGCTCAGCCCTGAGTGACCAGTTGTCACCATTTGCTCAGAACTGAAGTGGAAACTTCAGTATTGAAATGCAGACAGTCCCTCACAGGCTGGGCGGGGTGGGGAATCTCAGTTCAGGTCCCTTTGCATTGCTCTATGGCTAGGGATTGCCTTCATTTGAAGGAGTCCAGCCGCTGAAATGTCACTTAGGGTGTGGTTAGAGATACAGATTCTCTCAGGGGCCAAGGAGCAGGCCCAGGAGAGAGCCCAGTGATCTTTATTTTAATAATATCTTGAGTAATTCCATTGTGCACTTATGTTTGCAAGCTACTGATATAATTTGAAAAGAGGGGCTGGGACGACAGCTTGCTGTGTGAGGGGGTACCTAAGTTCCATCTCCAGCACCCACCCACATCATTATGCTGCCCCACCACAGAGAACACAGGCAGATCCTGGCCTAGCCAGCCAGCCAACTGAATCAACAAGTCCCAGGTCCCAGTAAGAGGCTGGTCATAAAAAAACAAGGGGGATAACGCATAACTCATGAGAAACGCCACCTGGAGATGTTCTCTGGTCTCCACATGCATGTGCGTACAGGTGCATGTACACACACACACACACACACACACACACACACATACCAGGGGGCAGTCCTAAAAAACTAGGATTTTGAGTTGACAGGTCTCTAGATTTCCTCTTTGCTCCAGGATCCCTTCAACCCGCCCCAGTTTTAGGTCCTAGCAGCTGCTTGTCATACCAGATAGCCTCGAAGTCCACGTCCCGTCTCTGGTAGCGCCACTTGCAGTACACTTGAGTAGCAAAGCATCGGTCCTTCACCTCTGGGAGAGTAGTGAACTGGTCCTTGATGAACCCTTCAAACCCAGACTGGGTTGTTTTCAAGACCTTGAGGTCTTTGATTCCAGAGTGAATGACTGGAGGTCCTGTGGCAGACAGAAGGGTAGGAGAGAGTGTGTATAAGCAGAACACTGTCTTTACTGATCACTTGTCTCTGCGGATTTCTTGCCAGCTTGGATTGCCAGACACTCTGCCCTCTCAATAGAAAGGTCAAGAATATATTGATCTATGCTGAGATGACACCCCACCCCTTCCTCCGGTACCTGCAAAGGTGTCTCAGGCAAGCCATCTTATGTAATGCAAGATGCCAGTCATTCAACTAGCAGTCTGGTATTAATTGATGGGATTCCCCACGGAGTATCTTCTCTCTGACACTGAATTGATGGGATTCCCTGACACTGAGGTCTCTTTCCTGCAGTATGGCCTCTGGTGGGTCTACAGTGGCTGGTGACACCAGTTTCCACTATACCCCAAGAACATCTTGGTGCCCTGGTGGGTATAATAAACTAAACTAAGGCCAGACAACCTCATTGGTGAGAAGTGATATGGACCTGTCTGAGTAAACAGAGTGGGATGAGGAGACTGTGGATCCAGGCGCTGGTCTGTATACTCAATATCCATAGAGACTTCCGACTTGGGGCAGAAGCTGCTTTGTGGGTATCAGGGGTTGCAGAAGGGGTAAAAAATAAACAAGGAAGATGATGATTTATTGTTTTCTCTCTTCCCTCATAAAAGAATGGGTGGTGGAAGGTGATGAGTACATTTAGAGGATGCTGCTTATTGGACTGCCAAGTAGTGCTAGCTCAATGCCTGTGGCAATTTCCTATTATTAAAAATTTCTTATGCTCTAAGAAACCAGAACTTTCGCTGCACCTCATAACCAGAGTTAATAATGCACCTTGAAGTTACTTAAGACTTAAGTCAGCTATCATACTGTGTACACAGCCTGTTTGCTTAGCCTGCCTCTAAAAGAAAGTGCAACAACCCATCTTACTTTCCTTGGATTTCCCATGCAATTGAGTTCTACAACTTAACCTAATAGCTTTAATCTGAAACTAGGTCCATGCCCCTAATCCAGAGAGCAAGGTAGGTAGGTAGGTAGGTAGGTAGGTAGGTAGGTAGGTAGATGGATAGATAGATAGATAGATAGATAGATAGATAGATAGATAGATAGATAGTTGTGTGTGTGTGTTCGCGCGCGCGCACGCGCGCGCAATGACAATCACTTGCTCTAAAGAGCAAACAGAACAAAAGCATTCTCATGAAATGACCATCAGCCATACATACTGAGGCCCCATGCCCTTACTGCTTGGTAGCATTGTGTCTGGGTCAGCTGGGCTCAGTAGAGTATCATTCCCTATAAACCTCCATCAAAGGTTTCTTAAAAGCACTCCTTGTTCCTTCCTCATGCCACGCATTCCGTGTCACACCCTGTTTAATGAGATGGAGTAAAAGCCCCTTGGTAGGGACAGGACAGACTGACAAAACAGGTAGGCACAGACTCAGTCAGCAGACTGGAGATAACAAGACATGAGGAGAGAGGTGGGAGATTCAGACCTGGGCTTGCTCTTGACTCTGGGAGGAAGCCTTTGATTTCTTTCCTTCCATGCAACACGGACTTACCCTGAGTTCTCTGGGGTCGTTACTAACACATTTAACCAACTCAAGGACCCAGATGATGGAGGCTTTGCATAGACTTAGGGAAGAGGAGCTTCTTTACATTTTGAACAGACTGTAGCTTTAGCAGCATAGTGGGACCTGGATAGGACATCACACTGACACACTGGAAAGCCCAGGATAGACTCGACAAGAAAGAGCTTTCTTCCTAGGAGATGTGGCAGCTGACAGCAAAAGCCAGGCAGAGTCCTGGGGCAACAGCTAGCTCCAGTGGATACAAACTTCTTCCTGAGCATGGGTAAGGCATCCTGAACAAGCTGTCACAAGGTGAAGGAGTCTGGCTGGACTCCTGGAAGTTTAGTACCAAGAAAGCTGAGGAACCACAAAAGTTTAGTAATGCAAATCCTTACGACTGTATTTGTATGTGCAGGCTCATTCAGAGGACAAAGAACAGAGGACAGAGGACAGAGGACATTTAGGGAGTGATTGAAAAGCCACAAAGTCCGAAAGCAGGATTCCTAAAGCTACTTCTCTCCAGTCTGTAAGTTGGTCCTGACAAATCCTATCCTTCATAGCCTGTCTAGTTGAAAAGGCCAAAGTCAGAGTTCCTGGAAATCACTATATGGTCTTAGTAAAAGGAGAATATAATTCACAGTCCACAATCAAAACCCAAGGGCCAGGCATGGAAGCCCATCTTTATGATATCAATACTTGGGAGGGTGAGACAGGACAAATGCTGAAAGTTAGAAGCTAGCCTAGGCTACATAGAAGCCAGCCTGGGCTACATATAGGGTTTATAGCAAGAAGGGTCAGAAGGCACCATCAAAACTCTTAAAATCCAATGGTTTCTTTTACCACCTGTGTGGCCTCAGTTGCTGTGACTCATCGAAAGACAGATAAGCAATACCTATATTTTGACATTTTCGAAGATACACAAGTCCTATCATCAGAGAACACAATGGCCAGAGGTTAGAGGTAGATCTGCTGATTCAGTATGTTCTGATTAAATAAAGGGCTCTGTATAGAATGTCCTCAGATAAACTGGCGTGGCAGAAAAATTTAACTTTCAGAAGTTCTCACTGGATGCTGCACTTGAAGAAAGCCCAGGAGGAAGGTGCCAGCGGCCCTGAATGCCTTCACCTGGCCCGGTTTGTCTAACTTTACATTTTGTATTTTTTCTTTCTGTTCCAGGCACAGACCGACACAGGTTCTTCTGTGTGCTAGGTAGGTTCTCCGCCTCCACAAGTGCACTATCAGTCTAGATTCTAAATGTACAAAGACACTGGTTCCACATCGCCAATATGCAACTGCAGTGGGTTTCAAACCCAAGAGAACAGCAGAGCCCACCACAGGTATCTGTTGAGTGGAGAAGTATAAGGTTGACTTATGTCAAGGGGCAACAACATCACAACAGAGTCCATTTCTGCCACTGTTACTGTTTCTCTTCCCCCCTCCCCCTCTCCCTATCCATTCGTTTCTCATACTCTAGGTAGCAAAGGAGAGGAAATGGACATCAACTTTGGCTGAAACCATCCAGTTTGTAAGCAAGTTTTTAGCTGCTGCCTCTCCAAGACATTTTTCTTAGTTAGTCCTCAGCAGTCTCCAGAGTAAATATCGTTGTGCAGGAGACTTTCATTTCTGCACCCATCCCCACACAGTTAGAAATGGGCAGAGGTGAGGTTTAAATTCAGCCGCACACCATGAGATTCCGTGATTTTTCTGCCCCGCTTTTAGATCCTTCTCCATCTGTGCAATGTGTCTCCTTCCTGAAGCTCCCTTTGTCTCTTTTCAGTACTTCAAAAGGGCTTCCCAGGAGAGTAGAGGGTTGCCACCTCCCATCCACAGTGAGCTTTGGGGGACTCAGCCTTCGAAAAGGATCTCCTCCATCCGCTGAAGAGGGAAGCATCACTCTCCAAAATGGCTCCTGGGCATCGTGGAAGTATGGTATTCCTTAAAATTTTACAGGGACTACAGAGATGGCTCAGCAACTAAGAACAGTCACTGTTCTTGCAGAGGACACAAGTTCAGTTCCCAACACCCACGTGGGTGGCTCACCCACAGATGAGAATGATCTAAAAGAGGGGCAGAAAAATCACGGAATCTAATGGTGTGTGGCTGAAATTAAACCTTCCCTGTAACGGCAGCCCCTGTGGGGTTTGATGCCTCTGGCCTCTGTGGGCCCCTCATGTGTACACACTCAACACAGAGACATAATTTTAAAGGGATAAAAAATAAATCTTTAAAAGAACAAATTACCTATGAGTTTCCAGTAAAAAGTAACTCCGATCATTGCATTACATACGCCATGTAATCTAATATGCTTTTCCCAATACCTCCTTCTGGAAGACATCACCCCCCTCCAAGTAAAACAGAAAACAGTCCTAAAACAGAACTAAAACAAATAGTAGGATCCCTCAAAGGTGAATGAGAAGGCAAAGGGAAACAAGGCTAAGGGCTCCGTCTCCATCTTCTCCAACGCATCTGCCTTTGGTCCCCCGCATCTACTTTGCTGCCAGCTTGGCTCCTCCCATAATCTTACTCATAAAGATGCCATTGTGTAGTGTTGTGTGTCTAGAATCCCCAGCTTTAGCATTCAAAGTTCCCTCAGATTAAGTCCCAGTGCCCTTCCTACCACAGCACTCTCCGTTTCCATGGAAACAATGCCTCTGGGGGAGTCACTTCCCTTCTTCCTGTTTTGATTTTTGTCATCTTTGGGATGGAGAATGTAGCCATGCCTGTTTTTTGGCGTTGACGTGTTTCCAGGGTAACATACATGAGGGTTTCACAGAATAGCCGCTGTGTCCAAAATACACTGTGAAAGTCTCCATGGTGACCTTGCTGCCACTGGCATTTCCACGCCCACAGTAACCACCTGTCAATGCTTTCTGAGCCCCACAGGGTCAATGGACTCTGAAACCAAAGGCTTTCGTCCTGCATTCCCCCAGCCCTGGAATGACACATATGGACCCTGGCTGAGCCATCTTGAGATGATTCACTCTCACTGCACACTGGAAACAAGAGAAAGGCCTTGCTCTTTCCAAAGTGCTTTGACACCCGATTCCCACAGCGTAAATGCCTTCTGTTCCCATGGATGATTAACTACTACCAGTTTTGTCCTAGTGGAAGCCAGCTACTCTGATGCCCTCCGTCACTCTGAACAAAACCAACAAAAACTATCCTCTTTGAATGTTGAAAGCATTTTTTCTCCTTGGCACACATTAGACAGACTGGATGAAATCAGAGTGCTTATTTTATCTTCTCTGCTGGCAGTGCCCCAGCCTGCTGAGCACTGGTAAAAACCTGAGGCTTTCAAATGCATGGGGCCATCAACTAAAAATATGCCCACACACACACACACACACACACACACACACACACACTCTAAAAAGATCCCAGTTTAAATCCGAAAGAAGTAATCCAACCAGAAGCAGTGGCATCTGGGTACCACGCCATGAAAGCACTCAACCAGCCTGTGGTCGTGCCCCTGAAGCCTGTACCCCACCTTCCCAGCACCGTCATGGTCGAGGGTTAGTGTAACAGGGAAGATTCTTCACATTTTACATCACTAGAGTATAATCTCTTCAGCTCCTAGTGTCCTCCTACACACTCAACAGATTGTGGTTTATCTCTCAGAGAAGCGTGCATCCACGGTTTAGCTCTTGAAGGGAAAGAAGCTCACTTTAAATTAATAGGAAACAAGCCCAGAACGTTACCTACGCATCAGGTGTCAAAAAAGCACAAAAGAGCTTTACTGAGCTGAGGTGGGGGAAGAACTGTCATGAAGAGGATAATTGCTTCCATAGTTAACGCCTCCAAAAAATGGACAAAAATAGCTAAAAGGAGGATATTTTAAAACCATATTAAATCATTCTACTATCAAACTGAAAACTTGTAAAAGGCTAGAAGCAAAAATTAACTAAGTCAGTGGTTCTCAACCAGTGAGTCGAGACCCCTTGGCGGTTAAACAAATCTTTTAACCTTTTACAGGGGTCACCTAAGACCATCAGACAACACAGATATTTACCTTATGAGTCACCAGAGTAGCAAAATTAGTTATGAAGCAGCAACAAAAATAATTTTGTGGTTCAGGTCATCACAACACAACAAACTGTATGAAAGGGTCACATCATTAGGAAGGTTGAGAAGCACAAAATTAGTGTTTGCCTCTGTGGATCCATTCTGGGACCTTCAAAGTCCAGGCAGTGTGATTCTGGGAGTGAAAGAGATGATGTCACCAGGCAGAGGGGTAACTTGGCTTACTTCAACTAGGCACCAAACAAGGTGATTTAGGACCTTGTGCCTGTCAAGAACTTCTCTTAAGAACCAAAGATCTGCAGTCCTGATGTCACAGGATGAAAGTCGCTGTCTTAGACGTGGTTTATCGCCCCTTAGATCTTTGGTGATAAGCACGCCAAAGACACACCCCCCCTTACTTCTTCCTTTTACCCAGCTTGTTACCCTTAAATCTACCCGCCCCCTCCTAGGGCTTTGATCACATCATGTCCTTCCTTATCTCAGCCTTCCAGTAGCCCTCATATCAGTAAGCGGGAGGGCTTCCTTTTTCCAGAATCGATACAGTATCTCTTACTTTTGTTGTTGGTTTTCCTTTGTTGTGTTTTATAGAATGGGAGCCATTGAATGCTTAAATAATTGTGAATTTTAATTCAAATATCTCAAATATGGGGGTTAATTTAGCTCAAATCAGTGATTCAGACATCACAGTGGGCGTGTCTGAATGCCCGGTGGTGCCCAGGCTCAGCTAAGCTTCCGGCCTAGCAGAGCCTTGGGAGACAAAGCCTTCACCCTGAAGATCCAATGACACTTACACCCGCAGCCCATGCTGTAGCCCGTATGCAGAGAGCCTAGTTTTCTTACTGGGACATGGGAAGTTACCAACAGCAGAACAAACCTTGACTCTAGGGTTGAACAAATTTCCCACTCCTGATTCTCTCAAGGACATAGCAGACTTTTAAATACTCAAAATTTCAACATAATGAGGTCTCTGTAAAGGACCCACCAGGAAGGAACAATGTAATGAGTTTTTTTAAATGATTATTTATTTATTACATGTGAGTTTAATGTAATGTCTTCAGACACACCAGAATAGGACATCCAATTTCATTGTGGATGGTTGTGAGCCACCATGTGGTTGCTGGGATTTGAACTCAGGATCTCCAGAAGAGCAGTCAGTGCTCTTAACCTCTGAGCCATCTCTCCAGCCCAATATAATGAGTTTTAAAGCAACATCAGGACCTAGGTCATCCAAGACTCAGCAGCTTTCCCAGACATTTGATTCAGGGAAGCAGGAAGGAGTTGAGTCCACCAGGTGAAACTCAGTCATTCTCTTGGGAAGAACCCCTGGAGATTCACATGAGTGACTGTGTGGGGGAGAAGGGCAGGATTCTCACCATTCTATTGGCCCCCAACAAACCACAGGGGCTTATAACACCAGACTTCACTGTAAGTGTTGACATGTATGGATTGATACAAGGGTATTTTTTCTTTTTTGATTTGGTTTATGTGTTGGCATGTATATTATGTGTGCATGTGAGTGTATGAGTGTATGCACCTCTGTGCATGTGTACAGTGTCTTCTAATGTTTTCCTCCTTGTTGCCTTGAGACAAAGTCTTTCTGGAAGCTCACTGTTTTTACTAGACTGACTGACCGGAAAGTTCTTAGGATCACAATGTCTTTTCCTCAAAGTATTGAGGTTTCATGCACAAGCACCCATGCAATAGTCCCAAGTCCTCCTACCTTCACAGCTGGAGCTCTGACCCACTGAGTCATCTCTCCAGTGCTCCATGCTTATGAAAATGATGATATCTCAAATTTGTATCAACTCCTTCCAGTTTAGTACTTAGATAATAAGCAAATTAGGAATTAGACATTGTCAGAAAGAGAATGTACACCTGTACTCTCAAAAGAGGGGCTGAGTAGAAATGGTCTCACATGCAGAGCCCTGTGTACACACATGTTTGCGTCCAGTGCACAAGGAAATCTGAATTCCCTTTCTATACATCAATCCTCTTACCCCACCCCTGCCGGACCTGCAGAATATCAGAGCTGCCTGAGCTTCAGATCAGTTAACTGGAACTTCTGGGCAACTGCCACAGGTCTATGTGTACCCAGAAGCTTTGCAACCATCTGCAGAGACAAAAGACTTGAACTACTCTGAGGCTGATCTTTTTACTCAGCAGTGCTGGCCTAGTGATTAGAACTCAGGTAAATGCTACCTCCTGGCTTGCAGGCTGGAAGAGAAGTCTGTTTTCTTTGATCATCAGCAGTGTCCTGGACTTAACTACTGTAACATCTGCATCCACTCCCCTGCCTGAAAATATCTTTGTGGAAATCACCAAGGATGTTTACCAACTCTAGAGTTCCTCTCCAGCTCTCTTTTAACCAAGATTTCTCAACCTTTTGTGGCAGATATCAAATCAATTTCCACTTCTGCTTGGACACTCAGTGAGGCAACATTTTGTGGCCTCCTGCAGTCAGGTGTGACTGTGGGAATCTCCCCCAGGGGAAGTGCTATGGGCCATTTATGACCTGGTACTTGTGTCTGAGGGATCCTGCCCTCTTCTTTTCTACAGTGTCTTTACAACTCCTACTTGCCCAACATAGCAATTTATGATCAAGACGAACCACAAAATAAGGACTAGCAAGGTAAGGCGGCCTAGGATTCTGTCTAACTTCCCCACAACTGATATGCATCACCTCTTACCCCCTGTCCCCCAAACTGGCCTTATAGGAAGAAGTCTTTGTGCTGGGTCATCACATATGGGTCTCTTTGCTTCTTGCTGTCCCAATAAAAACTTATTTTTCTTCTATTTCCCTGACACCACTTTCTCTAGATATCTCCTTCTTCTGCCTCTCTGACCAGTCTTCTGCCGAGGTCTTGAACTAAAGAATGTACCGAGGCCTTGAAGGCCTTATCTGCCCTTTTCTCATGCCGCATGATGACGGTCTTGGTCATCAACTAGACTAGATCTGGACACAACTACAACCCAAGCCACTAAGCATTCCTGTGAGAGACGTTCTTGATCAGATTGTTTGAAGCAGGAAGACACACCCTAATTGTGGGCAGTGCATCCAGGAGGCAGCCCCAATAAAAGGGCACAGAAGATGGAAGCTTCTGCTTTTTGCCTGCTTGCCTTTACTCTTGCTGGCAAGCCCATCTATCCTACGACGGAGGCATTCCTTCGCTGCCATTGGAAGCATGCTCCTGGGGCTTCCAACATAGATTGAAGACCAGCAGCTCGGCAGGAACGCTCCAGGCCTCCGCGCCAGGTTGGACTGCTGAGACATCCAACCTTACCAACTAGGCAACTAACTACAGGCTGCAGTTGCTGGACCATCAGGACCATATCATGTAAGCCGATTTACTAAATTACCTTCTGATGTATACGTATTTATTCCATCAGTTTTGTTTCTTTGCAGAGCCTGCCTGGTGAGTCGATATTCTTTTTGTTATTTCTGTTTTCTAGAACTATTTCCCTCCCTTTTCCATCTCTGGGGCTCCATTCACTCATCACCCATCTGTTGATGGTCTCCAAACCTATCTCCATCCACATTAGAAAATTCACTGTCCTTAGCTTCCAAACTTTATTCATGTGTATATTCTCTCTAGCTCCCAGTCCTTCCCCCTTCAAGTCCTTCACCTCCCGCCTTCCAGCTCCACTCAACCCCTAGCATGCCGGTTGCACATCTCCAAGGCCGCACAAAGTGTCTCCCACAAGCCGCCAGTCTGCGTCTCTACCTCTCTCACCTTATTCACCCCTCTCTTCATGTCTGCAGCAAATCCCCCCGTGTCTCACTCACTCCTTTCCACCTTCCAGCCTGTTCTCCACACCGGTCACAACTTGTACATAGCATATCCACAGCTTAAGGGAGGAAAGTTTTATCTGGGGTCAGGGTTTCATGGGGTTCCCACCCGAGATAGTAAGGAGAGCAGAGCAGAGGAGCCTGTGGTGAGGGGAACATGAGGCAGATTTGTGCATGTGGAACCAGATCAGGAACTAGAGAGCAGGGTCAGAACCAAGAGCTAGTCACCCCTTCTGCCAGCTAGGTCCCAGACACTCCCAACACAGCGAGCAGCTGAGAAACAAACATTCAAAATGAGTGTCTGACGAAGACCTTACGGGTTTATACATACACTACCCTCCCTCACACACATACACAAATACACTTATACACACAAATACACTTATACATACACATGCACGCACACACACACATGCACACACAAACAAACACACTCACTCACTTGACCATTACAGACCTCTGCTTTTCTGTTGTCAAACCAAGCAATAATTATGGCTACCCTGGGAAGAGTTGCGTTTGTACATCTCTGTTCCGTTAGGATGCCTCTAAATCCCTCCACTGTGGTCTCTAGCCAGTTGTGTTGCAATGACTTTGTTGGAGATCTGTCTCCCATAATGAAATCTACCATGGGTTCTCTGAGGTTAGGGAGAGTTCTGTGCATCTCTCATCCACCATCTTCTGTGGTAGCAAAGCCTGCTTGCTCGGTGGATAGAGCGTGGTGAGAGACACCAGCACTTCCCACAGATGGACTTGATTCTCATCAGCTCTCCTCAGGTGGGCGCCATTTCTGGTCTTTGACAGGGAGTTGAAGAGTGGGACCAAGAACATGCTAAGTTCCCAAACATTTGTGAAAGTGGATTGGGAGCTATGCTGACCAATCCAGTGGCCTGCAGCCATCCGCCATCAGCCAACATTGAAACATGTCTAAGGTGACTGAAGCTACACTGCAAATACAGCACAGCTACATGCTAGAGACCTGATATTCCACAGAACGAAATGACTTAGCATTTATTCCATAAATAGCATTTTTGGATTAAGCTAAATCTATCATTAAAAATATTTTTCCTCATTTCTCGTTGGTTTCCTAAAATGGCTACTAAAAATCATTATAATTACATGCAGAGTTAAGCAGAGCTGGATTAGACTCAAATTTCATGACAGTAGTCAGTGTAGATTAAGTAGGAGAACATTCCCTGTGAGTTAAAAAAAAAGTGTTTCCTTTTTGACTCTAAAATCACACATAAGGCAAGAGGAGAGGGAGAAAGAGACTGAGACCTAGGAAAAGAGGAAGGCAGGAGAGAGGACAAGATGGAGAATGAGTCTGTGCTGTTTTAGAGAACAGCTCAGCAGGGGAGGTTTACTCCCTGCCTAAGCATTTGGTAATCAAAATTGTCCTTTTGGTTCAAAATAACTTTTTGATTTCTTCCATAATAATAGTTTTATATTTTATACTATTATATTTTATTCAAATGCTGAGACAGCCTTAACTATATCTTGGTTTAACTCAAATAGAAACATTAACATATAAAGAAGGAAGAAAGGAACTAGAACAAGGCAAAGTTCAGAGTTAACACTGACTCTGTAATGGGCACTAAGGCATCTGGAGAGAGAAGTGTGGCTGCCATCTTTGCCTCTAGGCTTCGAAGTTCTTTGATCCAAATATAAATGGACTATTTAATTCTGCTTCTTATGACCTCAACAAATCGATGGGACACCAGCTTTAGGAACTTTGTTTGATCAGATTAATTATCTGATCAAATAGAAAGCTCTGTTATAATAATATTTTATAGTTTTAAATTGTAAATTAGCTCAAGAGAATAATGCATAGAATAAAGTCCTATCTCAGATGTAAAAGATTTACAAATTCTTTAAAGTTTTCCTCCATGCTAAGAAAAAGAATTGCTTAGGGCCAAAAAAACAACAAAACAAACAAAAAACCAAACCAAGTCAACAACAAAAGACACCTGCCTTCTCTTGAAGAATAAACTGTAGAACCTGGTTTCTTACCGTTCCTCATCTGCTCCACCTCACAGAAGTGCGTCCCCGTGGGGGTGTGAATGAACGCGTGGACATGCTTGACTCCATTCTGAAAGGGGAGACAAAGCTGTTGCCAATCACATTCCAGAAGAAAGCACGCAATTTCTTTTACTAAACAAGAGCCTAAATGATGAAACCTTTTCAAAACGCTTCCAGGGGACCTCTTCCACGTATACATGGGCTCGGGTGACGTGGTTAAAAGAAGAGAGGAAGTGCTCGCAGATGTTCATAGCAAAAGTCTCGATACTCTTGATCTGGAAAGAAAGAGAGAAACACTCCTGATCGAAAACATCTTATTTTAAAGACTCATCTGGCTTGCTTATTTTGTTTATTTTGAGTTTGGGGCTCACTGACTGTACCACCCTGGCTGACCTTAAACGAAAACCCCTCTGTCTACACCTAGTTCTGGGATTATAAGCTTCTGTGTCTGGTTTAAAGTATTTTTTTTGTTGTGTCGTGCTTGTTTAAGATAAGCCTCAAAGTTTAGCCCAGGCAAACCCTCAAGCTCACAGCACTCCTTCTGCATCAGCCCCCAAGGGCTGGGAAGAGAGGCAGCCACCGCTAAACGCAGCCAAGAGAAATACACGTAGCTCTTTCCTGATGAGTTGTTTCTTCCAAAGAGAGAAACACAAAATTAGGATCTAAGGAGATAAGATAGCCTGATCCTGTTTTTTCTCAACTGTTCCTGGGGTGGGTCATAGATTTCTATCACTGAGGACCCTCAATCCTGTTATTTTATTTTTTTAGTATTTTTTATTTTACATATATGGGTGTCTTGCCTGCATGCCTGTCTGTGCACCAGGTGCATGTCTGGTGCCATGGTAACCAGTGGAGGGTGTTGGATACCCTGGAACTGGTATTACAGGTGGTTGTGAGGCACCATGTTGGTCCCAGAAGTGGCACCCAGATCCTCTGGGTCTCTTAAGCCACCTCACCAGCCCCATCGTGTGTTTAAGAGAAACCTGTTTTGCACGAAAGGGGGTATCTGTGGATAAACACAAAGCAACTGTATTCCTGAATCTTTTCTC
Source organism: Apodemus sylvaticus (assembly GCF_947179515.1). Lineage (NCBI taxonomy): Eukaryota > Metazoa > Chordata > Mammalia > Rodentia > Muridae > Apodemus > Apodemus sylvaticus. Next base: position 14,211,048 of record NC_067475.1, read on the forward strand.
GGTGTGATTGCTAATACTGGGTTCTTCTCATAGGCCTTGCAAATAAGCTGCAGAGGTCCCAAAGAAAAAGCCAACGCGTAGGTGTGTCTGTTTGAACATTTCCATAGTGGGAAGTCCCGCCTCCGCCCCGTCCCCCAGGGTGGGCGTTCCCATCCCATCTCCTGGGTTCAGAGAGTACTGAGAAGGTGAAGGCAAGCTGAGCCCAGCTGCCATCTCTCTGCTTCCTTACTACATGACTGCCTACCCTGAATGCCAACGTGACGGACCACTTCCCAACCATGACGGAGTATAGCGGCAATTCTCAACCTGTGGCCTCAAACCCTTTAGTGGGCCCCTTATCAGATATGTACATTACATTCATAACAGTAGCAAAATCACGGTTATGAAGTAGCAATGAAATAATTTTATGGTTGGGGTCTCCACAAGGGTTGCAGCATTAGGAAACTTGAGAACCAGTAGACTATACACCCTCAAACCATGAGCCAAAATAAACTCCCTTCCCAACCTACGCTGCGCCCCCATATCCTGGAGTATGGGGTATTTTGTTACAGCAAAGAGAAAACTCAAACAGAAGACACAAAATTTGACAATGGAGTTTTCCAATAAGTAGAGTATCTTATAATCAATATTCTCTTCAGTGGCACAGCAATGGCATTTTCTACTACAAATGCACATTCTAAAAGTGATAGAGATTAAAGAAACGTGTTAAATTTAGTCTGAAATCCTCCGGTGACCTCGACTTGCCTGTTATTCCAATCTGAGGTAACCAGTTAATTTACCCAGGAACTTTTCCCCCTCAACTAACGAAGTTAAATTAAATGCATAAAATGGAGCAAGCTTTTCTGTAAGCCTGAAAAATTTAGAGTAAAAAGGAAAAATTTTAAAAATGGCACATATGCAAAAATAGGTTAAAAGGAAATGAGAGTTTAAAAAAGGCAGGTTCCGCCCCCACGCGAGCGCGCGCTCTGAATTTGCATCAAGAAGCAGCAAGCGTCTAAGAACGATTTTACCCCTCTGAGCTTCGCCAGGACATGCACTGTGTTCTTGATGGTGTCTGTGGGGATGATGTCGGAATTATCACCATGTAGGTAATCCTTTTTGGATCTCAGAGTCAGTTGCACCGAAGTTGCCACCTCTTTGATGCTGTGGTATTTTCCATCCCTTTGAATATGGAGAACTTTGACCATGTCCTTCCCATAGCCAGTTCGGACAAATTCAACTTCATCATTCTGTAACGAAAATATAACTGTCCGATTGAAGAAGGCTAGGTGACGTTAAACATGCCAGCTGCGGTCTTTCTAGCTTTTCATTTTATGAGACAACTATATCAGGTGAGATCCAGAACATGTGGGAAAGCAGTATTATGCCTGATCTTTAAACACTGGTCTTTCATGGGGAAAAGAGGCATATATGTGCATATACATACATTCATATATATATATATTTACCCTAGGGACAGACAGTCAGATGCAGGTGCTCATGGAATCCAGAGGTGTCAGGTCCCTTGGGCTGGAGTGACAGGCAGTTCTGAGTCATCTAATGTGGGTTTGTGGAATTAAGCTCTGGTCATCTGCAAGAGCAGTATATGCTCTTAACCCCTGAGCCTCTCTCCAACCTCTCTTGATAATAATTTTTGAACCTCCTATGCCAAAGCTACATCCTGTCTGTAACATGTGACCTGTCCCTGTAGCAGCTGTGGGGATTGACATCTTACAGAGCGTGGGCAAAGATGGGAGTGGCTTGCCTTCCTTCACTCGGTTTGTGAAGGGAAAGTTATATACATGCGCAGGTCTGATAACTCCGAACTATATAGAGGCCACCATGGAAACCAGCTTTCTTCTAGAAAATTCCATGACTGTATTAACTGGAAATACTTCCATGCTCCTGCATCCATTTTTTTAAAAAAGTGATATTTCTGAGAAAATGCTCTGTGATAATGGAAACAATTTGAAAATTGTTTTTTTCTATTTGCTTCCAGGAAAGAGCTGGGTAATTGGTGATGGGGTCCAGAAGAGCATCAGGAATGCAGAGCCAGGGCCATTTGTCTGCAGGGAGAGCTAAGCCTCAGATGGAGAGACATTTAATGAAGGGTTGGTGATTTATTCATTGAGATCTGTGTCTGGAGCTGGAGCTTTAGCAAGTGAACACATCCGTTTCTGCAGCTGCCATCCACCAGACTTGTTGCTAAGTGTTTGAGAGGAGCAAAGAATCGTAACCCGGATAGCTGTTTAGCATGGATATTGAACACTAAAGTGGTTATGAAAGTAGTAAAAATGCAAGCAAGCAGTGAACAACCTACAGTGCACATAGTGCACGCCCAGCACACACACAATGCACACATTGCACACACGCACAGTGCACACCCAGTGCACATCCAGTGCACACACTATGCACACATGGTACATACCCAGTGCACACACAGCTCACATACAGTGCATACACAGTGCACACACTGCACACACACACACAGTGCACACCCATTGCAGACACAGCACACACACAGTGCAACATACCACACACACGGTACATACACAGTGCACACACTGCACACACACAGTGCACACACAGCCCACACAGTGCACACACGGTGCACACACACAATGCACACATGGTGCACACACAGTGCACACACAGCACACACACACAGTGCACATAGTGCACACACAGTGCACACATGGTATATACACAGTGCACACATGGTGCACACACACAGTGCATACACAGTGCACACGTAGCCCACACACAGTGCACACACAGTGCACATATGTCTGGGTAGAAAGTCAGGAAACCTCTCCTGTTGCTCTCATTCAGGATGCCGGGAATTACCTAAAAATCTCTATATGAGAAGTCACCAGCTCCTCTGAGGAGAATTTAAAGGTATTAGCCAACATCAAAAATTATTGTTATTTCCTTAAAGAACATGAGGCATGGGAGGCTGTCGTAAATTTTGGAGATGTAGCCAGCCGGGGGAAGCTCTTGTTCATTGACATATACGAGGGTTCGGCATGTCTGGATTGAGTCATGCCTATCTAGGATAGAGACTCTTAGAGATGCACCCCCAAAGTCTTTGATCCATCCTTTGGGAACATCTTCAAAACAAAGATTAATAAGGCTCTGGTAACATAGCTCAGTGGGTAGACAGTGCTAGGTTCCATTCATCCCTAGTACCACATAAACTGGGCGTGGTGGTGCACACCTGCAGTTGTAGCTCTTGGGAAGGGGAAGCAGCAGGATCAAAAATTCAAGGTCATTTTAGGCCACTTAGGCAGGTCAAGGTCATCCAGGGATACACAAGTCCCCGTTAAAGAAACATTCATGTGGAAAAGAGGATGCCAGTAAGAAATATGACTTCCTGTCCAATATGAAATAAGAAACATCATGTTCTCTGAAAGCCTTGATGGTGGCAGAGAAGGAGAAGTTGTGTTGCTTCTGTAGCTTTGGGATTAGTCCAGACCCAATTATACTTGCCACGTTTAGCCTGGTGGCTTGGGACAAGTGGTTGGATGTCACTGAGCTTCAGTAGCATTTGCACCTCTGGGGATAACCACCGTGTGGAGTGTCTGAGGACTCTGCAAGCGCCAGCTTTGTTTCTAGTGGCAACAGTGGCCTTGCCAGGCAGTTGGATGTAGCTGCAGCAGAGACGACGACGACGACCAGTTGGTTAAGGATATTGACTTGTTAACACCAGAGTGTGCTGAGCTTTGGGGAGTCTACGGGGTGGGGGGCGGATTTGGATGCTTGAGCCTCTGTGATAGATTGGATGGTGATGGGCCAGGACCAAAAGTTTCTGAGCATATAAGTCATCTCTATCTTATGGGAGCCACTCCTCAGCTCCACTCCTCAGCTCCATCTTCTGCTATTACACATTAGAGCTGTAGTAGCTTAGCTTATGAGGACATGGGGCCCATCAGACATGCATTCATGACCCCTGAGCCTGTAGTCCACACACCATCTCTAGTGGCTGGTCTGTTCTCACCTCAGCTCTGATGCTGCCATTCTGAACTCAATGAGGGTCAGATACTTCCTCTGCCTCATCTTTCCTTTTAAACTTCCCTTTCCTTCTCACTCCCTCACTACCAAACTCTTCACCCGCCTATCTCAGGCATCTGTCATGTCTCCGGTGTTGCCTCCTGCAGGTAATCTGCCTTAGCCTTTCAAACATGGAGTAGGTGGCCCCTCTGATGTCTTGTCAAGATATTTGATATTGCCTCAGAATCTTTATCAAATTGTATCACAAGTACCACCTCGTGTGTGATTCATTCTGAAGCAATAAACTAGGAAAGCAGGAGAATGTTCTATGTTGGTCACCATGGCAACCTCAGCACTCAGCGCATTGCCTGGATCTTAAGCAGGAGCTTGATAAATGTGTTATGAATGAATGGATAGTGCTACTAACCACCTCCTCTGCCTGCCTGATGACACAGACAGCTAATGAAAACACATGAAAGATTCCAAGACAGGAAGAGTGGGTTCAGTTCTGATGCCATCAGAAAAAGTCCCCTTCCTGAGAAAACAGGAACAGGAAGGTGGGCCTTCTGATGATTAAAACTTAAGATCACAGGCATGGGCTGGCCAGAGAAGAGAGGCCCATGTTTGGTGAGGTGGCTCAGCAAATAAAGATGTCTGCCACCAATTATGTTGGTCTCCAAGTACTCATGTGGTGAAAGGAGAGAACCAACTCCCACAAGTGGTCCTCTGACCATCACACATCTCTCTCTCTCTCACACACACACACACACACACACACACACACACACACACAATCAGTCCAATAATCAATCAACAAGAAGAGGGGAGAATCCCAGAAAGACAAAATGGAGTGTAGAGAGTAGAGAGAGAGGCCATGATGTTTACATTGATAATACGACAGCATCCATGTAGAATGTAGCCATCCTAGCCCAACAATCTTTCAAGGCACATGAGAAAGAGAGGTCAGAGCTGTTGAGTAAGATCCTAAGCCAGGTGTAGAAGGGCTTGCATATAATCTCATCTAAGAAAGGATGACCATTAATTCAAGTCCAGCTGGGGTTACACAGCAAGACCTTGTCTCAGGAAACTGGACACCTGAGCAAGCTTGAGTTGGCTGAGTTTACTGAGAAATGAGTTAGACTAAAAAGGACCTAACCACCTCTATTAGTTACTTCTCTATTGCTCTGATAAAATATCCATGACCAAGGAAACTTATAGAAGAAATAGTTTATTTGGTTCCGGAGGGCAAGAGCCCACGATGGCAGGCAAAGGCGTAGTGGCAGCAAGAGGACTCACATCTTGAACAGCAAGCATGAAACAGAGAGAGTGAATTCAAAATGGCAGGACTCTTTTAACTCTCAAAGCCCGCCTCCAATGACCTACTTCCTCCAGCAAGGCCGCACCACTGGAACCAATAGTCAGTGCTCAAGATTATGGAGGACATCTCATTCTAACAACCACAGCCGTTGAACCTGAAGTGGGGGCACCAAATCCAGCATGGGATACCGGAAAGAGTCAGTAGATAGTGGCCAACGTAAGAACGAAGGCCATTCTCCCCCCGCTCTTCAGCCAAAGAATGCGAAGTCAGTGTTGGAACCCCACCCTGGACAATGCAGGTAGAGATCTACATCATGACAAGGGTTTAGTGGTACAGATGGCATCATTTGGAGAGGATAGGCTTTGACTGAGGCAGCCCTGGTGGGCATCTTTGTTCAACTACCATTAATTCCAAATGGATGTAAATGTATCCACCTATACAATTAGAGTAATAATAATGTCCCCTCTTAGAATCAATGAGACAAGTGCAAAGGACAAAGCATAAAGCAGCCAGAAGGGTGCCTGGCAAACATGTGCTCTATAAATGTTATTTATAATTATCACTGATTAAAAGAAATCACTTGCCTGATTTCACATAGACATATCCTACGGATAGAGATAAATAGGCTACATTCCAAACCAGAGCCCAAGAGGGTAAGATCAAGGAACATCTGTTCAGAGAGGGCCTGATTCCAACTGTCTCCCTTCAGGTAACAATGGCCTGATTTGAATTTTCGTCATCACTGATATCCATACCTTGGGCGGTCCTTCCTCAGGCTTGTATGACTTAAGAAGCAAAGCCACAAATGGAGAGACCATGTCCTACCGTAATACTCTGAACAAATCCTGACCAGGCTCTGTATAAGACAAATCTCGTTTCCTGGATGGCTTTTGAAATATACAGGGATTCAGACTTGTGAACTGTCTACAAATAATGTTAGCAAGACCTCTGAGATTTCAAAGGACTCATCTCGATATCCATGTCTACTAGGAATTTGTAAATTGCATTATCTCTAGCTGCACTAAAGGGGGGTTGGTTGTCGTAACAGCTTTAGGGCTTCTAAGTCTCAAGTCTGTTAAAACTCCTGGGTACCCAGTAGATGCTTTTTAGGCAGAACTATGTATTTCATGAAGATGTAACGAAATCTTTATGTGTTTGTGAGAGCAGGTGTGGGTCTTTCTAGGGCACATACTCGGATTTTATTCCATTACAAAAGAGTTGATGGCCTATGAAATATTAAGAACCATTTCTCTGTGCAACTTGGGACCCAAGCAGTTAGGGTGGCTTTGCTCAGTCTGATTTTCTAGGATCTAATCATCAGCCCTGAGACAGTGTGAAAGAGATGATTTGTCATTCTGAGTATGTGACCTTCTGGAAGCAGGGAGGCAGTAACGTGGGGGAAGAACAGTGCTTAAAGTCTGATAGCCTGAACCAACTGCCTGGACGGGGTTTTGTGCTTTTGTTTTTGTTTTATCATTCCTTCTGTCTTCCATCTATAAAATGGGATAATGACAGCGCCTATTACGTGTATTCATGAGGTTGCAAGGAACTGCTCAGAACAACGGCTGCCACGCAGTCATCGGTAAGTCAGCGAGCACTGCTGTCTGGCAGCCAGCGTGACCAGATATGATCGCTGCAACGCTTTGACACCAGCTCCATCACTGCTAAGCTCTGCTTCTCCCGTTGATAGCACAATGGTGAGAACCACAGCACACAGGTGCACACCAGTTTGAGCCATTCCTGTCTACAGATGAAACAAATCCTCATTGACATAAACTGAAGTTTGAGTGACTCCTAATTGAATAGGCACATTGAAGGAAAATATTTATAAGAGAATATTCTCCTCTGCCCAAGTACTGTGTGCTCTACTCTCTGCCCATTCCTGCATGGTTTTTTAAAAATATTAACATTTACATGTTAGTACCGACATGGAGCAGACACCCAGTGGATTCTTTTTACTTTCTAGATTTGGAACAAGGCAGAAACAGGTTCATTTCTCGAGCTACACAACTAGGAATTAACTTCAAGTTTCTGTGATTTTATCTGCCAGTCAACACCCACGCTCTATTCCTGTCTGAATATTCCTGTCTGAATGCCCTGTCTTCATTAGTACACCAGTTCTTTCCATAAAGCACGGCTCTTCCCTTTGAACTCAGGGTGGTCGCCAAGCACTAACACGGGGCTCACACACACCTTTCCTGATTCTCCTTTGCACACGTCAATGTTTTCCCAGCACTGGATCGAGAAAGCTAGAGCAGGTTCTCTCCACATCTGGCCCAGCATTCAGTGGTGCCCTGTGTCCTGCCACTAACGATTTGTCCAAGGCACAAAACTTCTCATTGGCAGACTATTTCAGGAAAGTTAGGTCATTTTTAGGTCAATAGGGGAAATTGTTTTGAGTTCTAAGACATCCTAACAAGCTGCAAGTTCTTCTCAAATGTGAAGAAGATGGAAGAGTACTAGAAGAGCTCCCCACATGAGTCTAGGATTTCCTCATGGCAATTTTTAATCAGGGTAGGAGAGATGACTGAGCAGTTATGACCACTTTCTGCTCTTTCAAAAAACCCAGGTTCAGTTTCCAGCACCCACACGGTGGTTCACAATTGTCTGTAACTCTAAATTCCAGAGCGCCTGGCACCCTCTTCTGACTTCTGCAAGCAACAGGTGCACACATGATGCACAAAAATGCAGGCAAACAAAACATTCATATATACAAAAGAGAAGTAAATCTTTTTAAACTAAGAATTCATTACAGGGAAAAATTGAGGTTGGCTTACAGACCTCAGCAGTTCAAATCATTTTCAGTCAATAGAAGAAAGAAAAACCCTTGTGGAACCAATAGAACCCCTCTCTATTGGATGTTATCTGAAATTGCAATAGTCTGTCAAGATTCATAAGAGCAGAATCATCTAACACACACCCTGGCTTTCTTTCCCTATTTGGTAGCTTCTTCCAGCACTCTGCCTTCTGTGGTCTTTCCGCTGTGCTGCACTTCAGTCCCTGCACCTCGTTACCCCATCTGCAAAGGAGGAGCCTTCAGTTGAGGCTGCCGCCACTGTTGTTAACCTCAGCTCTGTCCAATGTTTAAAAGTAAAGGATGCTGTAACATGGTGTCTGTTTGCATCTTCATAGGAATAGATTTAATGGCAGGAAAGCTACTGGGATAATCTTAGGCAAAACTAGAAGAGATTTTTTTTTAATCGATTTAAAGCAACTAGTGTTTTCCCTGGGGTCTTAGAACTAATATAAGGACCATCTCTACCTTGACAAGAAAGATTTTTTAAAAAATCTTAGCTATTTTGCATCTAAATACCACAATTCAGTTGTAGTGTGGCAAGTAAGACTTGTGGATAAGGAACTCGGTCTCTGTTTATCTGTCTCTCCTCTTCCCCCCTGGCCCTCCTCTGCCTCTCCTTTCCCTTCTGTTTCTTTCTTTCCTTGAAATCTGCCAAGGAAGTCTCTATATTCTCTACCCAGGTTTCTCCCTCCTTGAATGTTTTCTTGGGCATTATAAAATCTTCACGGAGGGGAAGGAACAATGACATAATATGAGAAAGACAAGCTCCCCTATGATCAATGTTAGTGTTGCCTTCGGAGACGTAATACATAACAATGATAAGAAGAATAAGTGATAGTGTTAGAATAAGAAGAGACAATGTTGGATGCAGCCGGTGATGGCGGTGTGTGAGCATGTGTGTGAGAGTGTGTATGAGAGTGTGTATGTGTGAATATGTGTGTGTGACACTGTATGTGAAACTGTGTGTGAGTATGTGTGTGTAGTGTGTGTGTGAATGTGTGTATGAATGTGTGTCTGAGTGTGCGTTATGATGATGTGTATGTGTGTATGTAGGGTGTGAATGTATACGTATGAATATGTGTCTAAGTGTGTGTGTATGTAGTGTGTGTTTAAGTGTGTATGTGTATGACAATGTGTGTGTATGTGTGTGTAGTGTGTGTGAATGTGGGTGTATGAATGTGTGTCTGAGTATATGTGTGGAGTGTGTGTGTGTGTGTGTGTGTGAGAGAGAGAGAGAGAGAGAGAGAGAGAGAGAGAGAGAGACAGAGAGAGAGAGAAAGAGAGAGAGATTGCATTATGTTTGCGTCATTGCATGAGATCTACAAAATATACGAGTCTGTACTGTTGTTGTGTGATTCTTCTGCGGAGTGGTTTAACACCCAGAAAGGAGATGTGCACTCTGTTTAAAGTTGACCCTAAAGGATGTTTCAAGCGATACTTCAAGAGAAGAATAAATTCCCCTTGCATGTCCATGGTGAAAAGAAAGGGTGACCTGTGAGCTCCCGGAGACCCCAACTGTAGGTGCTCAGTTGCTTTTATCTTTTACTCATCATGAAAAGAACCAAGGAAGAAGATCATTTCCCCGCCGGCCTCTTCACCAAAGCCTCAGGATAGGAAACCGGGAAGAAGGTACCCAGGGACTTCTAGAATAAGGATGGGAAAGATCACATACAGAATTGATACAGGCATCTCAAATGGACTGGAAGGAAATGCTACTGAGCTGTTTACACTAAAAAGGTCTGCTTCTCAGTGGCAAGGCTTGGAAATAAACATAAAAATAATAACCATGCATTGAGGGCTCGATATGTGTTAAGAAATCAGCATGTATGATTTCCTCTAAATCATCATGAGAGGCTTGTGAAGTACATTGTGGAGTCATTATTGAATAAGGAAGACACCAGGGCCAGTCAGGTTGCCCTCTCAGGACACACTGTGCGGGGAAAGAGGGACAAAATGAGAGCCATGTGCTGCCTACCTTTTAACCCTTTGTCTTCCTCCAGTCTGCCTGTCAGTCCCCTCTGGGTCTTCTCATGAGTGAGGGGAAGAACACACTGACCCTGACAGGGGCCACTACCAGACGACACTCTCAGTTACATAGCGTTCTGTCATCTAACTGTCCACCCACTGACTGACATCATCTTTTCTACTCCTCACGACAACTCTGTGAGCAGTCCAATAAAAACAGATCGGTAGTTTGACATTGGTAGGCTTATCAGTGAGAAAGAAGCAGCCCAGAGTCACACATGGTGCAGACTGGGGGCTGAGGCTGGACTGTCTTAGGCAGAAACTTAACAACCCCAAGCTGTCTCTTCCAGTACGCTCCCTTTTAACAGGGGAAATTCTAAACTCAGATGGCCTGTGTTGACATGGGCATATTTGTGCTGTCAGCATGAGGAGAAGTGAAAGGCAGGCCTCTCTGGAGCAGAGAAGCAGCGTGCCTTCAGCTGCAGGCGTTAATCATTCGAGGTGAACAATGACTTCCGCCTGATAAGACCGCTGGAGCCAGGAGTGAGTGAGAACGTAGAGCACCCAGCATGGGGTGCGGGCTGCCTGCCTCTCTTCACTGCAGCTGCCTCCCAGACTTACAAACACGGGATGAAATGACTGTGATGGAGTTCCCTACGACTGCATACACTCCTGTGCTGATGTCCCTCAGGCTTAATTCATTCTGCATTTTTATTTTGTGCATACGAATGTTTTGCCTACATACATCTGTCTATGTCTATGTTTGTATACATATACATACACATACACATGCACATGCACATACATCATACACATATACATATACATACATCATATACATATGCATACACATACATCATATACATATATACACACATATACATACACATACACATGCACATACATCATACATATATACATACACATACATCATATACATATGCATACATCATATATGTATATATACACATATACATACACATACACATACATCATACACATACACATACATCATATACATATATACACACATATACATACACATACACATGCACATGCACATACATCATACACATATACATATACATACATCATATATGTATATACACACATATACATACACATACACATACATCATACACATATACATACACATACATCATATACATATATATACACACACATCATATACATATATACACACATATACATACATATACACATACACATGCACAAGCACATGCACATACATCATATATATAACACATACACATACATCATACCTCATACACATATACATACACATATATCATATACATATATACACATATACATATATATGCACATATACATACACATACACATATATCATACACATATACATACACATACACATACATCATACACATACACATACATCATATACATATACATACACATACACATATATATGCACACACATACATCATATATCATATACATATACATACACATGCACATACATATACACATATACATATACATCACACACATATACACATACACATATACATATACATCATATATACACATACGATACACATACACATACAAAACACATATGCACATATATATCATATATATATACACATACACTCCACATACACATATGTTCACTACATGCTTGCCTGGCATAGCGGTCAGAAGAAAGCATCAGATCCCTTACAACTAGAGTTACAGAGCATTGTGAACCAACTGAACCAGGTCCTCCCTAAGACCAGCAAGTGCTCCTAATCTAACCACTGAGCCGCCTTTCCAGGCCCATCATTTTAAGTTCCTTATTACTCCAAACAGAAGTTTGTAAATTCATTTTGTCTACTCCACGAATCTATAAAGCTACATTGACTTAGCACTATGGAATTGACAAAGCAGTGTGCATGCTCGGAGATGGAAGGGTAGTCAAGGCAGATAGTGCTCTGCTTTCAGAGAAATGTTTCAGTAAAACATTCTTCTCCCATGAAAAATCAAATAGTTGATACCCTGAGCTTTTCAGGCTGTCTTCTAACAGCTCAGTTCTTTCATTAATGCATAAGAGAAACTAAATGCAATACATACACCAATGGGTACTACTGTGTACAAATAAAACTTTATTTATAAAAACAGCCAGTGTGCCAGATTTAGCCCACAAGAGTTTCCCTACCACTTTCTAGGAGAAGATTCAAAAAAGAAACAAGTCAGTAGTGACACATTGTGTTAACTAATTATGCTAAACATTAATCACTTGTCGGGGTTGATCATTCCACTGAAACAGTAGAGTGAGCTCTGGGGACATGGTAGGGACACCAAAGCCAGATTACGGAAGGCTTCCAGAAGGAACTGGCATTCCAAAGCAGCGTGGAGGGCAATTGGAACCAGCCTGATACAAGTGATTACCTATTCCCCGGTGACTCTCTCCTTAGCCACACACCTCGTGAACATGTCTTTGTTCTACTTTTGCTTGGCTTACTTCCTTTTTAATTTTTCTTCAACAATTCAAAGCCCCTCTCTTTCTTTGCCCTCCCCACAGGCACATATAAACTCTTCTTCAGTCTGTCACATTCTAGATTCCTCTCAGTCTATCAGCAGACTCGCAAAATCCGCTCAGAAAGAAAGCTGTGCTTAAACAGATACATCTTCTGGGATGTAAATCATGCTTCAGAAACATAAATAAATCCAGCAGCCTGACTCACAGGAGCCCTCACAGATCAAGTCAGCAGCCACAGACGCTGGAAACTCCCTAACTTTATCTTTGTCTTTTAAGCAATTTCACAGATACATTTGCAAGGACCATAAACTGAAGCCAAAAGCGAAAAGTACACACCAGTAGAGAGGTACCCACAATGAGTGGGAGAAAAAACAGCCAAGTCTAAGCTGTAAATACACGAGCTAGCTGAACCAGATGTGATGGACAAAGTAATACATTTGATATCTTGAGAGGGATAGATGATTGGGCATGAAGCAAATATTTGAAAAATTAATGTAGGGGGAATAAAATGGAGTTGTCTCAGAAGTGCTTCACATACAAACACAATGACAGGAGTCAGAGCCCCTCCACTTGTAGAGTCCCTTACACACACACACACACACACACACACACACCTACACATGTAGATACACACTTCATATAGACATATGTGGATTAATAGTCAGATAAGAACCTGTTGAACACATTTTTTGTTGTTTTAAAAAAAGAATTGGTTACTTTTGAGAGGTAGACTACATAACAGATTAATTCTCTGGAGAATGCAAAAAGCCAAATAAAGGATCAAGCGCTGGGGCGGGAGAGCAGCTCTGCAGATAGAGCCCTTGTAGCTTTGGCAGAGGAGCCGAATTTGTTTCCGGTGTCCGTGCCTAGCTGACCATAACTACCTGTCAGCTCCACCTATGGGGGGGGGGGGAGGTTCCAAGCCTCTGTCCTCTGAGTGCACTGCACCCATGAGTGTACACAGACACACACAATTAAAAAATAAAGTATAATATATGTAAGAGGAGTCCTGCACTAATGCAAACACCCAGGAGCTGGAATATGAAAGATGAAAAAATACAAGGTCATGAGAAAGGCAGAAAGAGGAAGAGGCGCCCTCCAGACAAGCAGGACTCAAATTTTCCAGAATCTCTGGGTGAACAAACACAGGGTCAGTCTATTTCCAAGCAGTGAGCTCTTCCCTGTTTCCTTGGTCACGTCAAGAAGAAAGCAATTTCTACTGTTTTTACCAATCCTTAGGCTGTGAACAAGCATGGTATATACAGTGTGGGTTCAGAAGCAAAAGACAACATGGAAACCATTTTGTCCTGTTTGCAGCTTCGTTGGTCCACAAACCTCGGGTTTCTTTCTATAATGTCACTTCATTGGTTTTAGTAAAAAGAAAAAAAAAGAAAAAAGACATATTGACATCTCGGAGTTGGGGCCCCGCTGGTATCCCTGGAAACTCTCACCAGCCGATTACAGTTTGACAGTGAAACAGTTACATAAGGAGGGTTGTTGACAGACAGCCCACATGTTAGAGTCAGCTACACCAAAAAAGAAAGCTTATTAAAAGCGTCTTTCCGGACCTTGAAATGAAATTGGACTTAGCAAATGAAACCTAAACACAAATGTCCTTTGGCCCCACTCGAAGGAAGGTAAGAATAGCCTTGGCTAGTGCTTAGGGGTCGATTACTAAAATGTCACCAGCCCAGCGCTGTGATATGTGCACTGCAAGGAGGAAAGCACAGAAGGTGTTCTCTACCCAGACCAGAGAGCTGCCATTAGGTTCCAGGAGGGAAACTGGGCTGCTTATGTTCTCGAAACAATTCAGCAAAGCCCGCATTTGATGTGCCCAACCGTGTACGCTTCTTAAGATAAAAGAAGTAAAGGTTACACTTTTTTTTTCATTTTAAAATACATCAAACTTCATGCCATGAATATTTTATTGTTCACAGCTATTGAAATTGTTTTTCTGAACACTATTTGTAACCTCTAAATCAAAATGCAGGAAAGGTAAGAAAAGTGTTTCTTGATTTAGGAGATTCTGACAGCTCTCTCGTAGAAAGCTGTTCCTCTGCTGGATTAGCACACAGCTAAGCCTCGGGGAAGTGGGTTTAAATTTTAGGACAAACCTGTCTGTACTGCCAATAAACTTATCTAAAGTATAAGTGTACTTTATACTTTAAAGTAGGGAGCCTGGAAAATTGTTCAGTTTATAAAGTACTTGCTGCCCAAGCGTAAGGATCTGAGTCCAGCCCCTCGCCCCCCCCCCCCCCCCCCCCGCCAGAGTCCACATTTAGCTGGCCTTGGTGGCAAGTGCCTGAAAGAGGATACCTAAGGATAACGGGCTAGCCAGCCCAACCAAGATAGTGAACTCCAGTCAGTGAAAATCCTTACCTCGAACAATTAAGACAGAATGACTGAGGAAAACATCTAATATGGGCTTCAGACTCACTCACACACATACACACACTATTGTACACACACACTACAGATTCCTGACCCCAGCTGGAAAGAGCCCAATTTTGACCATTTGAGATAAAGCCCAGAATTCTGCCCTTTTGTGGGTAACACAGATAGTGTGAGTTTTGTCAGTGGGTTCTTAGTGCTCCTTAGTCCTCTGTCTTAAGAGAAATAGATCCACAAGTCCTTCCTTTCCTACAAACCAGAATCCTGGAGAATACCAGCTAGGCTAGCGAGTTCATAGAAGTGACCTGATCTTCAGTGCTCTACCTTGGTCTGGGTCTCCAAGACGACTCCAATCTGAATCCATAATCATGGAAACACAGAGCAGAGCCACCATGATTTCCAGATGTGAAGTGACCGCTAAGGCATGACAGCTGAGTGTGGATTCAAGAATATGTAAAGAATGACTTGCAGATGTGTGTGTATCCATCTACCCTTTCCCTCTTCTCAAGAGCAGGGTGGCTCACCTTTCCATAGTCGCCATGGTAATGGGCCATTTTCCCCCTCAGCCTTTAACTTCAAGTTCGGTTTCAAGAATGAGAGAGAATGGTGTAAAATGAAGAGAGGTTGGTAACTGGTTTTATTCAGCCCCAGAGAGTAGGCGATCAATACTGACCTGATTACATAGTGGACAGAGAGACACAAATGCCTTTCAAAGCCAAGTGCCTCTCTGAGTGGTCAGAACCAGGGGTGTGTGGAAGATATGTCAACATTTTTGCTGAAACAAAATTGAATTTGCTCTTAGTTTGAAGCAACCTTCAGAATAGTATTTAGAAGTTATTCCTTTAAAGACAGGGGTTATTATAGGTTATTAACCTATCGTATAGGGTATTATAGGACAGAGCCTAATTATTAAGAAGGCAAAGGTTTTGTCATTTCTAGCTGATGAATGAGTTACATGCATTTACACTTAGAGGTAGTCAATTAGAAGAGAAAAAAAAACAGAATACATATCACTCAACATCAGTTTGTCAGGAATCCCTTTTCTCACACACTTTACACTATTGAATTCACTCCAAAGAGTTAACTACATACATATCTGGATAAATACCCCTTTCCCTCCAGAGTTTTCTATGACTTTGCAAACTAGTCAACAATTGAGCACAGAGGCATCCAGAGTCACGCTGGAATGTTGTGACAGAACCATCAGATGACATGGGCCTCGGTCTCTTCTGTCTGTGCCTAAACAGTGAACAGCAAAAGTGAACAGAACCTGCAGTGGAACCAGCGTGGCCTGAGAAAGACTTGACACTCTGACTCCACGGTCCACTGCATGGAATGAAGGTGACACAGAGAGAATGACAGCAAAGCCTCTGCGAACAGCTTTCTCCTTGCTCTTCTTTGCCCTCTCTGGGGTCCTGGGAGGACCAGAAATCTCATGCAAAAATGAAAATGGTGAAGCTGTGGACTGGTAAGTCAAAGAAATGGGGTGATGGTGTGTGCAAGTAGAAAGTCGGGGTGCGTCTGTGATGACCCTAAGGAAAACCTCTACCCGGCTTCCTCACTTTATAAAGAAAGAGACTAGGACTGGGGAGCGTGCCTGAAGCTCTAGGCTTAGTCTCTAGTGTCACATACACTGGGCAGGATGTCACATGTATATAATCTCAGCAGGAGGACCTGGAGTTCAAGACCCTCCTCAGCAGCAACGTGAGTTCCAGGCTAGCCTGATTTACAACATGAGTTCTAGGCTAGCCTGACTTACAATATGAGTTCCAGGCTAGCCTGACTTACAACGTGAGTTCCAGGCTAGCCTGGCTTATAGGAGATCCCCTGTGAAATAAACAAATAGATACATTAATTAACTAAAAAAGAATGAGATTAAAGAGCACGAACAGGCTCAATTCCCAGGCAGAGCTGGCTGCTGAGTGTGTGAGATAGCCCTGAGAAAGTACCAAGCAGCTCTCTGGAGCCCAAGTCGGTGCTCTTGGGAGGACAGGCTGGGAGGCAGAAAGGGACTGAGCTGGTAACTGTGCCCCTTCCCGGGGCACAAAGCTGGGAGCACATATGGCTTTTTCTAAAGCTGAGCCGTGCCTTTCTTCTGATGGGGACAAGGAGAAGTACCTGATGGTGCCCAGCAGAGAATTTGCTGAACTGTCACAAAGTTAGCGTAGTTCCTGCCATGTGTGAGGACCTGGCCTTAGGAGTAAGAATTCAGGACACTGGAACAGAAGTATAGTCTGTAGAGAACCAAGCAAGGAGGCGGGAGATGTTCTTGGGAAGACCATTGCAATGTAATGGTGTACGCATTATGTTTGGCTTACTGAGGCTCTTGGGGCTAATCACAAGGTTTCATGCTATTCTATCTGGCTAGACCAGCAGACCAGCAGACCAGCAGTTTTTAAGTTTTTAGGGAGAATTTGCCCCTGGGGAACTTTTGACAAGGTCTAGAGACAGTTTTGAGGGTCACAACATTGGGATACTATCAATATCTAAAAGTGAAGGGTCAGATATCTTACAGGACGCAGTCCAACTCAGTAAATATTAAGTTGACCACACTGGACTAGAACCCATGAGGAAACTTGGGCTGGTCGACCCAAGCCTGGCTGAACTCTACGTGGGTCCAACCACTCATCCTCACTGGGAAATAGTCAAAGGAGATAACAACCAGAAAACAATAGACACAGACAGAAAAGACCTGCTTCAAATACTTATCGAGCAAATCCTTAATCCAGAGCACTGTGGGAAACAGCTGAAGAATGTTGCTGAGGACCCAGTCTCAAGAAAGCCTCCCCCTCTGCCTAAGCCCACTCCAGATCTCATACCCGCCCCAATAGCCCCAAAAAGACCAGATGCTAAGCACTGGTGGTAAGAGAGGATCAAAAAGTTCCCCAGTGTAGACCTAGTCCTTGACCTTCTCTTCCCTGTGACCACTGGGGTGATGGGGACAACAGAGAGGATCACTCTCAGGACACATGGGCTTTCATTTCAGGGGCTCCAGCCCCCAGGCCAGCTAATGTCACACAACATACCAACCCATACCAAACTTGTACTCCCTGGAGAAAAGCAAAAAAAAAAAAAAGGGGTGGAGTAGTAGGCAGAAGCCTCAAGCCTCAACAGCAAGCCTTTCCTTAAAGGCCTCCCATGAAACACCAATGAAAGAACAAGTGTGTAACAAAAAGTGTCATCAGAAAAGCAGTCAATAAATGATAGCAAATCAAAACTCTTTGCTCTGTTAGGTTTACCTTTTATAAGTTATCCAAAAGGACTTCCAAGACAACTAAAGAGACAGGGCTGCAGTACCTGTACCTGGACTCCACAATGCAAACCTGGAGCAAGAGCCGCCACCTGATTAACAGCAGCAGGAGCGTTCTGGGAAGGACCTTAGAGCAGTTGTATGAAGCACACAACTCCAAGGTAGGTTACAGTCAACCATTTGTGGAGATCAAAGAACAAAAAAAGGATGTTTGGAATATATATTTTTTTACACTTACATTTTTAGAATATATATATATATATATGTGTGTGTGTGTGTGTGTGTGTGTGTGTGTGTATACACACACTCACACACACCCCAGAAACTTGAGATAAACTTGCTCAGAACTAGCCTATGACCACTTAATCGACCTGACCAAGGCGTTAAGAAACACACCATTATAATCCACACCAATTCGCTTTATTAAAACAAAAAATAATCCCTGTGCTGTGCAAAGGAACACATGAACCAAACCAAATCAGCAAGACAACTCTTCTTATAAAAAGGGTGTGCCAAGACCCAAAGTGGGCTAGCTAGTATACTTGGCCAAGATGGCTTCCATCTTGGAGCCCTGACTAGATGATGACACAGAGGAAACCACAAAGGTTCAGGAAATATAAGTCCCTGATGTGCTAACTACCTTTGGTTAAAACAAAACAAAACAGTTTCTCACAGTTTGGTCCTGAGTGCTACAGCACCACTGGGGAAGGTATGAACTGGTTGCTTGGACGTCTTGAGGCTATTAGACCTTTGCCAACTCACTCAGCACTCACACATCTAGTGAAAATGGGGTTAAGAGCCTTCTTGTGCTGCTGGGCAATACAGATCTGTGAGCACTGAGCTATAGATTGTTTGAATCATGGTGTTGAGTGCTAATGATTCAGGTAAAAGTTCCTCTGGGTTTTCCTTTCAATTAACTATTTTTAGAAGCAAAGGCAGGCAGCTAAGGCCTTGGCTTCAGGGGCCCAGACCTGGCTCTCCCAAGGGACGACGAAGCCTGTTACCTAGACATTAGGTGACAAACTGAATGAAGACATAGCTAAGAAAGCCTGCTGCCTCAGGGTGACCAGCCCTGCAGCATTCTGGGATGTATCTGTTTAGCAGTGACTGCTTCCCAACCAGGGTAACAAGTAACTCCAAGCTGTATGTGGCACGCACTTTCACCCCACGAATGCATTCCCTGACCGTGACAGACATGTTTAAAAAGGACTGCTCCTATATGCTGCTAGGTTTGCTGACTGTCTATAAGATGCTGGGTTCATTACTGGGGATTTTGCCTGTTAAATATTGTAAGGCTCAGCCCAAGACTGCTTTAGCTTCCATTGCTACTGCTACAGCGTACATCGGTCTGAGCATTCGCTCGGAGCTGTCACTGTGTGCGGCGGGGACATTCATTTTACCCACCTACCATTAAAGGCAAGCTTGAAGCAAAGTCCCACAGCTAAAGTGACTCTGTAGGCTGTGTGAATACACAAGATGTGCCAAGCACTGTTTCAGGTGGTTTTCAAAGTGGTTTAATCTTAACAACAACCCCGTTTTGAATAACCAGGCTATTATGTAAAATGAGAACCGACTGAGCTGCTTCTGTTTCCAAGGTCGGTGATGGCAACCTGGAACAGAAGCTATTACTGAGAAAATAAACCCCTGCATTGCTCTCATCTCGCTCCCAGGGACTCCTGGAGCAGAGAAGAGAAAAAAAAAAAAAAGGTAACATTGCCAGGCCACTGTCATGCGCAGGAAAAGATGCACATTTGATTCTCAGATTGGCAGATCCCAGTAATGACCTGAGACATGCAAAGGCAGCCCAAGACCTAGCAAAGAAAAGGTACTGCCTAGCAAAAACAAAAATGAATGCAAGGGTAAGGTGTGGTTCATACCTATAATCCTAACATTAAGAGCAGGTGGGTCATTGTGAATTCAAGGCCTGCCTGGAATCTATGTGACTTCCAGGTTCATCTGGGTTACAGACTAAAATCTTGCCCACCATCACCCTAAAACTAAAGGAAGCAAGGAATTAAAGAGCGTGAAAGAAATAAAGGAGAACTTTGGAGGCAGCCTCATGACAGTGTAAAAGCACCAGCCATCTGGGTGAAACCCAGGCACTCGGCGCTCTGGGCACTTGGTTCCAGGAAGGGGAAGGTCAGGAAAGGGACTGTTTTCCGTGCCTGATTGGCCCAAAAGAAAGCAACAGAGCAAACGAGCAAACGGCAGGTAGGTGTGACTCGTGAGAGCACACTCAGTGATGTGACTGGAAGAGAGAGCCATCTGCCCCCAGTGATGGAGGTCTCTAACCTTTGACCTGGTATTGATCATCTAATGATAGTGGGATGTAAGATCAGACCAACTAACTAATTCTGCATCACAAATGTCAAGGTGACTGAGTCCAACAGCCTGGTTATACTTGAATTGTTTTTATTAATTTATCTTTGTAAATAAGGACCCTCTATACTTCTTAATGATGAAATTACTTTGCAGTGCCTTATCCTTGCCGAACTACATCTCCTGCTAGACTAAGGTCAGAGAATAATTCCCCCTGTCCAATATCCAATAAGGCCCCGGGAGGTGGCTCAGTGTGTCAAGTGCTTGCTGTGCCAGCATAAGGACCTCAAAGCCAAGTATGGGGTGCCGTGCCTGTAGCAACAGCACTGTGGGATTGAGACAAACAGATCTCTAGGATTTAACAGCAGCCAGCTTGGCTGTACCAGTGAGCTCCAGGTTCAGTGGGAGAACCTATCTCAAAATAAGATGGAGAAGTAGTGCAAGACCACACCCCCACATCGGCTCCCGGTCCTCACATGCTCATAGTCAAATGCACCTAGAGACACACACGTTCCCTGAGCCGAGGTTAGTCAGCTAGTCTTGAACTCATGATCTGTCAGCCTTAACCTACTTATTGCTGTAATTACAGCCAGTCTATCCTGCCAGCTTTATCAGTACCATCTTCTCCATAGCTGTTGGTTACACTCATGATTACAGTGATAGATATTCTTACAATATCATCTATTGTAAGAAGAAATCTCCTCACCAGATTATCCTTCCATATGGCACCCAAAAGGCACAATGCCAGCTCAGGGTAACTGTCAGAATTCTCAGAAGAAGGATACATTATCTGTAGCTGATTTTAAAAAGGGGCGGGGAAGAGAAAGCTAATAAAACTGCTTATTTTCCTGGGAATGCCAAAACAGGCCAAACCCCTACTATGTATTTTTAAGTGTTTTTACCTGAAATAATTACCTTCGAGGATAGGGTTATTTTGTATTGTTTTTGTACAGAAATGAGTCACACTCGCTGTCCCTATTATGTCACTGAGATTTGTTTTTCAATATCAACATCATCAGTTTCAGTAAAAGCCACTGCATCATGGAGGGGATGAACCCCCCCCCCCAAACAAATATAAGCTCCCCCTAAATGACAAAGAAACACTATGAAAATAATAGCTTTCCTCTGACTTAGAGATCAAACAATGTGTTTGGAGTATCTTACCAGCAGAAAGCCAATATCACACATTAAATTTCACCACTGTTTCTAAGCGGGGAGGGGGGGAAACAGCACTGTCAGAAGGTGATTAGGCTGATGGTTTGAGGGAAAGAAAAGCTCTCACAGGAGAAAGGAAGGAGCAGGCAATAAGGAATCCTGACTAAATCAAAGCTACAGAAAGGCAGAGAGGCACAGCAGAGAAAATAAGATCCAGACAGCTCGCTGCTGTGCTGCGCCTGCAACATCAGTGGAAAAAAACAACCTTTGGCTGGTATTCCAATTTCATTTCCTGAGCAAATAATTGGGCACTGTTTATCACACGCACTGGTTGCTTAATCAGAAACCTGCTTCCAAAACAACCAGGAAAAGTGGGAAGCTCAACCTCACACACAGATCACGTGGGGCTCCTGTCACATGGGCTAAAGTGTGCTCAGGAGCTGAGGAGACAGCTTGCTCAGGAAGGAACGCACTTGGCATTCAGGCAGCAGGGTCTGAGTTTGAGCCCCAGTACTCAGGTTTTTAAAAAGAAGCTCCCCCCTCCCCCGCAGGGGTCATCCCTGCAGATGTGGCCCATGCCTGTAATCCCAGAGCTGAGGAGGGGAGTCAGGTGGATCCATGAGGTAGGGCTGGCAAGTCAGCCTACTCCATTTGGCTAGTTCTCTGCAGGCAAGATACCCCGGGTTGTTCTCTAGATCACACACATTCATGCGTGCACACATACACACTCCACAAATATGCATACATACATATAGTTCATGGGTGAAAATGGACTTCTTCCCCACCCCACCCCACCCCCGCCTCCATCTTTCATTTCACACAGAATTCATGCTCCTGTGTATGAATGAAAGCTCTGCACTATCAGGCTGCAGCTGATAAATGGTGAACGACATGGGAAATGGAAGGTCTGTGCTGTTATAACTCTTATGTGCTCTTGCAGAATGACTCAGCCTATCTAATATACAACGACGCCCCCCCTGCATCTGTGAATTACAGCAGACAGCATGGACACGCCAAAGGTACATCGACAGCTCTTGGTTTCTCTTTCCTATTGGGAATCAACATTTTCTTAAACTTTTCTTCTTGAATATCCTCATATTCCATATTAAAAAGAGTTTTTGTTTCTATGGCATATTCCCATTTACTAAGATATGAGTTTTATACAACACACTACAAAATAATCATGTGACTTGGCATGCCAATGCCTTTTTCAGAAATCCCAATTTATTTATTTTTTGTATAGAATAGAGTTTATTTAGGGCAGAGGATGGGAATTAAGTGGGGTAGTGGAGGCAGAGAAAGGCAGAGAGAGGGAGAGAGGGGAGGCCGGCCATGACCACGCGGGGAGAGGGGGTGGGGAGGAGAGCCCAAGAGGGCCAAGAGAGACATGAGAGCGATAAGAGGAGTAAGAGGTAAGAGCCCAATTTATTTTTTAATGTTTCAAAAAATGTTCTTTAAAGCAAGCACCCAAGTACTGGCTGTTCAAATATCAGTTATACATACTTACAGGTATACACATGTATACACATCCACATATATATAGTATATAGTGATAAATATTTAAAGTTTTTATTTATGGTCATCTAATATATGCTTTATCACAAATTATTACTTCACACAGTAACTCTTAAAATAGAAATATTTGTTATTTTTCATTTGCAAACTATACATAAGTATATGTGGTATAGAAAATGTAAAAATGTAGCTAAACAAAAAATCTGCAATGCTAATACTCAGTAGACTATAAAACTATGATAATTATTATTTTCCAATGCTTTCAACCTAATACCTCACAAATAACTTCTATGACAATAAGTATTCTCCAGAAAGTTCCAAACCCAAATACCTTCAAAGGAAGCCACATAAGGCCAGCATGTGACATAAGCGGAACTAACAGGTGACTAGAGAGTCCATCAAGTGCCTAACAAGGACATCCAGCACCACGAACTGTATGGATGCAATTCTTCAGGAGACACTACAAATTAATATTTTTAGAAAATATTTTGGAATTTACCAACATTTGTCAGTGAATAAATTCATGGTTAGCAATACACAGCAAACCTAATATATCATCAAGGTGCATCTGGCCCTAAGGTAGCCAATTTACCCTATCTGATTTAAAATACAGTGTAAAACCAGGCATGGTCACAAACAGCAATAATTCCTGTACTACAGAGACTGAGGCAGGGTCACTCCCATGAGTATGAGGCCAGCCTGGGCTACAGGATGAGACCCTGTCTACTCCCTACACCTCCCCAAACATAAATCGCGTGTAATGCCTGTCAAACCTTGTGAACGTAGAAAGCTTTTGATCTCATGGCTGCCCTGCGGTAACCTTGCTAACATGGAACCCACGGCCATATTTTCTACCCTCACTCCCAGTGCCTCTCATCCTTCCTCCTCCAACCTGTTAGTTGCCGCAAGGATTTGGACCACAGGTACCTGACACCCAAGAGATGGTGACACCAAGGTTGTGAGACCTGTTAGGAGACAGACTCTCCCAGTTTCCACCACACGTGTAGTGACTCTGTAAGGTGACAGTCAGCCGGCATTTGAATGGATTTGCTGGTCTGTTCATATGCGAACAAGAACGTCTCCTTAACCCACCATACACTGATAAACCCGGAACGTGTTGGACAGAGGAGATGAGAACCGACTTGCTTCCCTCACGGCTTTCATTTTAGTAGGCTCCAGAGATTTTTTTTTAAAAAAAAACACATTCAACAAGGATGCTTTTGTGTGCCTACCTGGTATTCCCCCCCCCCTTTGTCTCTTTCAAATCAGATCTGTAGAAATTGGGTTACCCTTCTCCAATGAAATGAGCAGCTGTCCCTTAAGACAAAGTGCTGCCAGAATCCTCCTTTGTTTGATCTTGCCTCTTTTGACTGACTGCCGCCGGCCCTTTGACAGTACCTTAGCTCTGAAGACTCTAGCTGAAGCTTGCCCGGTGGCTGTATGTTTACTGTATGTTTAACAAGATCAAATTTCAATTTAGTGAATTTGCAAAACTAGTTTCGACCTAGAATTACTCTTAGCTCTTTACCAAGTGTCTGCCCTGGTTATCCTTTTCAGCGGGGAGGTGGGATGGGGGTGTGGGTGGGGGGCACTGTTATGTGTAACTGAGATGTTACTTAAATTCTTGAAAAATAAGCATAATTCTCAAGGGCCTAAGAAAACATTATTAGCCTAACGTGTAAGTGGGTGTCAATATTATAGCTTTGAACTGTATTTTGAGAGATCTGTTTTTTGTTTTGTTTGGTTTTGTTTTGCCTTGTTTTATCCAAATCAAACGTCTTTCTCTGGTAGGTCTGCTGGTATGGAACAGAATGCAGGGGTTCTGGCTGATACATTCTGTTCCCAGGTTTCCCCCAGCTCCAGAACATGGCTATGACTATCCACACTCTGGGAAGCGATATGCACAAAGCGGCATCTGCATCACTTTCAAATACAGCCAGTATGAGACAATAGGTACGACCGACCAGAGCGGGAGCAGAAGCAGCGCACGCGCAGAAGGGGAAGGGCCAATATGAGAAAATAGGGAGGAGCTTGTTCACAGCAGCAGCATGCGCACATGCGTGGAGTGGGAAACAGACGTCATGTAAATAAGTGTGCCCCTTCATCTATAAGTCTGTTTGTAGATGCCCGTGTACTGTGTGTGCTGTGGCGAAACCTTGGCTAGGAGCCCTTACCCAGCTCCAGGTCCTAGTCAGTAAGGACACTGCTGAACCTGACCAGGGTAATACTTTCAAATGAATTCAGGGCCAGGTGAGCAACGAAAAACTAAAGGGGTGTAGGCCTGGGGACAGTGACAAACTTGGTTGTTGGCTTTCGCTCGGATCCCCTCAGAAACACAAGGCTACTGACTAGAGATCTCTGTACTTCTCACGGGGAACTAGAAACCGTGTTGGGGAGGAGGAGACAAGAGACAAATCATTAAGTGTAAGTTCAATGTTAAGGTTTTTTAAATTTCTTCAGACAAAATGTTGCTTCCATATCACCAATATCACACCAGCACTATATAAACTTCTGAAATATCACAAAAAGACAACAATACTTATATTTGGCAAACTATGGTGTATGAGTAAGATAATACGTAGAGTTTTGACTTCCAGGTATAGGAAGCTTAGAAAATGTTTCTCACCCAATTTTCATCCTTGTATTTGTCAGTTCTCTAGAGGAATAGAACTGATAAAATATATACATGTGATTTATAAAATACATACATAAAACATTTATAAATATGTATATGATTTATAAAATACATATATAAACATAAACATATATGTGATTTATAAAATATAAACATATTATAGTTTATAAGACATATTTGATTTTTTAAAAACATGCATATATATACGTATACACACATATATATGTATACACATATATGTGTATATATATATATATATATATATGATTTATTAGAGTGGCTTACAGCTGTCTACCAATTGAAAGTTCAAAAACTCAACAGTTATTCAGGCCGTGAGGCTGAATGTCTCAGCTGGTCTACCGTATATGCCTGAATCTGAAGAAGTAAGCTCTAATTTCAGTGAAGGATTAGGCTTGAGTTAGGAATGCAGTAGGTATGCAGGCAAACGAGGAAAAGCTCCCTGCTCTCACAGCCTTTATATACGCTGCCTAGAGAAGGTGTGCCCCAGACCGAAGATAGATCTTCCCACCTCAAAAGATTTCAGTTAGGTAGTGTTCCCACCCCAGATGACTTGAGAAAAATCCCTCACAGTGTTTACGGATGTAGTCAAGTTGACAACCAAGAAGAGCTGTCACACACACCCGTAGCAACAGAATTTCCCTAATAATGTTGGTATGAGGATTACATGAGGAATACATAAACCTCAGCCTGGGGAGAAGGCTTGGATAAACTGTTTGCCACGACCTAAGTTTAAATCCCCAGACCCCACATAAAGTCAACCATAGCAGCATTGCGTCCAGAATCCCACCGCTCCCACCCCAAGAAGAGAGGTGGAGACAGAAGCCCATGAGTCAGTAAGCTACAGTGGCAAACAGTAGACAGGCCTCAAATAAGGCAGAAGACAAGGACTGATGCCTGAGGTTGCCCTCTGACCTCCAAAGGTGGAGGTCATAAAAATACTAAAAACTACGTATACCATAAAAAAACGTATATGAGAGCTCAATAGACTTCAATTTAACCACAAGGCATTTGAAGGTTGTTGCTTAAAAAAAAAAAGTCATTTTAATCCACACAAAAATCTGTAATATCAGGAAGCATTTCCATTTGTGCTCAAGTTCTTAACTCTTCCTTATTGTCTGTTGATTTAGATTCTCAGCTCTTGGTCCTCCAACCAAACATCTACAGCTGTTTCATCCCAAGCACCTTTCAATGGGAACTCATCCACATACCCCAGATGTGTGCCAAGTCCAGTTCCTCAAAGATCCCTGGCCGGCGCCTCGCTGTACTTCAGTCAGTCCAGGGTCTAAACTTCGTCCATTTTGCAAAATCAGATTCTTATATTGATGGTATGGATGGCTATCAGCAAAGAGTGTGTCAGTAGGAATCATGGACCGCTTAGAGAAGCCAGTCTGGTTATTGCCGGACAGAGAAGTGGGAAGGAGGGGAAGCTAACAGGAGAGAAAGGAAGAGACAGTTCTGGCACCAGCTCCAGTGTCTCCCAGTCCATGGGAATGGTACAGTTGCTGATTCAACCACAGCGCATTTCGTACACATACATCAAACTGAAGCTCAGTTTCAGATTTTGCTGGCTAGGAAGCCATAGCTATTTCTGACATCTGCTGGACAGTTTTCATGAGCCTTCCTCATTCTCAAGCCCCTTACATAACACCTCCCTCCCTCTCCCTCTTCCTCCCCCCCTCCCCCTTCCTCCCTCTCCTCCTCCCTCCCCTTTTCCCTCTCCTCTGTCATTCCCTCTCCCTCTATCTCCCTCCCTCCTTCTCTTCCCCTTCCTCCCTCTCCCTCTCCCCCTCCTTCTCCCTCTCCCTTCCTTAGCTTTCTTTATGCCTTTGTACCAGGTGTGCACACATTCCGACAGCTACCACACACCACCTCTATAACCCATTCTGGCATCAAAGCACCTTGATAATTTTTTGCCTGGAGCTGCTTTCCCTTTCAAGCCTCCTACTCTCACAAGTTCTTCCCTTGCAGCTCACAAGCTTATTTAAAAAACATCTCTTGACTCTAAACTGCTATCTCTCTGGTTTTCCTTTTTCCACCCAAATTTCATTGGAAACAATCTCAGAGCTTTCGGTGACTTGACTGTCTTCAGTCTGAGCCTTGCTCCTGTCTATAAGCAACCTCTCCAGGCATGAATGCTTGTCTTACATAACCATGTGGCTGGCCATGCTTTCTGCTTTGTCCTTTCTTGTATACGGTACAGGGAATTTACTGATCACCTGGAGCCGATGTCAGACACTGGAGGTACAGGAGCTAATGGGACAGAAAAGGACACTGCAGGCTGTTGTGCTGATGAAAATCTTCCCTTCCTAGAATGTTCTCCACTGATTTTGGGAGTAGAGCCCCTTGGTCTCCTCTCTGACTTACTGAAGTCCCTGAGACCAGAGCTCCCGCCTAGGAGATGAGATTGCTGTGTGCTTTTCTGCCCTTCTTATACTACTCTGAGTTTCATGTGTCCTTGGAGGATTTCCAAGGCTGGATCCCCACCCCGGACCACTACAATGACAGATGTGAATGGGCTGTTTTCACATGGAGATAGTAGTGTTACACCAGATGCAATGGGACAAATTGGTCTCCCTGTCATCCCCCAGATACCCACTCTTTCCTTCATATTCTACACAGTATCCAAGACATTCCAGATTCCATCCTCCGTCCCTCCACAAACCACCAAATCCGTGCAGTTTCAGGTCTTGAATAGCTTTCACATTTACCATGTCCTCTCCAACTCTCTCCTGCCACCATAGTCCACACTGGTGTTTTCACCACAGTTGTGAACATCTGATCTTTCCTACCTCCTCCAAAATCCACCCTTCCAAGTTCATCCTAGACAGCATCTCTCAATAGACATTTATGATCATAAATTACTTTCCCCTCATTCTCAACTAACATTGTCCTAAAAATTTCCCCCACTGACTTCAAGAAAAAACAATCATAAGTGTATGGCTTACAAATATCCTTGAAATTGTCTCTAATTCTCTATCCTTGTTATTTCCAGAAGTCTTTTTATGGCTAAAACATATATTGCTTTCTTTGTGTGGGAGAGAAGACATCCAAAATCTTTACAATATGCCAATAACTTTTGTTTGAACACTGCTTTAGGAAATGTTTTCCCATTCACTACAGTCTAATGTGGTCGTGTTGTTACTATTGCCAAGTGTGTGGAACCAGGGACTGGGGCTTTATCGTCCCTAGGGACTTTCCATTGATTAATCTGGATGAACTCATTCATTTTCTCTCCCCTCCTGATCCCTAGACATCATTACAGCCTGGATAGCTCAAAGGTTGAAGACACATTTGCTAGCAGAAACCTGGCAGAGAAAGAACTATGAGCTTCCTTCAAACTGTTCCCTGCCTTACCATGTCTACAACATCAAAGCCATTGGGGTAACTCCCCAGTATTACTTCAGTTCTCACCTTGACCATTCCAAATGGTGTGTTTCCATAAAGAGCTCCTCAAATCGCTGGACCTGCATTGGAGACCTAAATCGAAGCCCACACCAAGCCTCGAGAGGCGGAGGATACATCTGTACAAAGAATCGGTACATTTACCAGTCATTTAATAAATTAGTTCTCCATTATGGGTTCTGTAACTAAGCTTGGGGAAGGGTCATACCCACTGTCTTGAAAACACTGGCACTGGAACATTTCACCTTTGATCTATTCTTCATTGTTAAAGGTTTCTGAGTGTGTACAGCATAGCATCCAATAAAACACTATGGGGCTACATTTACCATTCTATGTTCAAATCAGGAGAAATTTGAGTCATTTGTATTTGTCATATTAGTAATCCAAATCATGGTATGTAAATAAGAGCATGGAGGAACAGAATAAAATATTTTCTTCCAATTTAATCATCTTCAGTGGTCTATCTTGTGGATTAAATTTCATCTCTCACAAAGCAATCCTGACTGTCCTGTTTGAAGAAAATAAAAGTGCTCCCCTCCCTCTCCCCCTTCTGTTTCATACTATTTGGCCATATGGTCATATTCCCCATAAAGTTCCTTCCCCCGCTGGTTTATAGTTTAGTCCTGCCACCTTTGCAGTGAACTTTACTGCTAATATATTGTTGAGCTGCTCACTTGAGTTCTCTTGTAATTTTTTTTAATTTTAATCTAAAACAGGGAGATCACATTTGAACATGATATGAATCAAGAAATCACAAGACTTGGTTGCTTAAAAGAATGTGGGATGTGGGTTCTGAGTTCAAAAGCTTAGAGTTAAGCAAAAGTCATCTGACAGGGACTGGGCCCTGGGCTTAGTGTCTGTGACACATGCAGTCCTCAGTCACGATCCACTCTCTTATTTAAATCTTCATAGCAATTCTTTTCAGCGATGAGTTTCACTATCCTCATTCTACTGACAAGTCAACAGAGGCTTACAAAAACTTCAAACACTTGCCTAGTTTAATAGAGGTCTACTTGGCCTCTGAAGCTGTGCTTGTAACTGAGATTCCAGAAGACAATAAAGGAAGTGAATAAATATAGGATTATAACTATCTTGAGATCTCAGCATGGACTAAAGTTGGTAGAGTCTAATGGTCCAATTACAGACTGTGAAAGTTGCTTGTTTTGTGTCAAAATCAAGTACAAGAGACAGATATTTAGGATACTGTCTGCTGACTTGGGAACATAAAAAGCTGAGGAACAATGTTTTGGTCTCACAGAAAACACCCTAGTATAACAATCTCCATGAAGTGGGATTGTTAATGGGAAGGCGACGATGATTCCAGGTGGAGAGGTCAAAACTGATCCAGTAATACAGCGAAGGACAACCAAGTGTAGAGAAAGCTCAAGTGGAGGGAATCTACTGAGCCAGCATTATATGCTAGGTTTAAGTGTGTCTCAACAGACGACTCCAGTCTAGAGAATGATACATCCATACTCACATAAATAAATAAATAAATAAATAAATAAATAAATAAATAAATAAATAATAAAAATAGGAAGACAGAATAAAGTCAGGTTATACAGAAACAAAAGTGTAAAAGCAGGAGGAGAAAAGGAAGATGCTGGCCCACTGCAGACACACACCAGAAGGACATGGCTGCTGCTGCTGCTTCTTCTTCTTCTTCTTCTTCTTCTTCTTCTTCTTCTTCTTCTTCTTCTTCTTCTTCTTCTTCTTTTTCTTTTTCTTCCTCTTCCTCTTCTTCCTCTTCTTATCCTCCTCCTTTTCATCTTCTTCTCCTCCTCCTCTCCTTCTCCTCCTCCCTGTCTCTCTTAATTTAAAACTTTTTATTGATTCTTTGTGAATTTCACATCATGCACCCCAGTCCCACTCATCTCCACATCCCTTCATACCCACCCTCCACCTTTGCAACCTCCCCCAAAATAAGAAAAGAAAAAGACAAACAAAAAACGATCTTGCCATAGAAGCTACAGTGTGTCATGATGTCACAGTATACCATCTTGCCCAAACAGCTATACTCGCAATGTTCATTGCAGTGAGTCTTTGGTCTGGATGGAGGCCTCTGGCTTCTGCTACACTATCAATACTGGATCCTCACCAGGACTCCTCTCTGACATCCTGTTGTTGCACTGTTGTGTCATGGACATCCTGCAGTTTTGGATCTGCAGGACCAGCCTCTTCACATGCTCCAGCAGTTCATAGACAAATAGACGCTGGGGTGGACCAACTCAGGGTTCTGGATTTGGACCTGGGTGGAAGCTGAGCTGGTCAGCCTGCCAGCTCTCTTGCACCCGGACTACCAGGACCAGCTCTCCAGCTTTGCTCAGACAGGGGAAGGGCCATCTCTCCTCCTCTCAAGCCCTTGGGACCAGCTGTACTGTGATGATGCCACCAGATCCAGCTTTATCATATTGTCTATGTGAGGTGCATGGCCCTGCCTCCCAAGCACTGAAACTCTACTACTCTCCCTCTCTACCATCTTCTGGGCCAAAGGCGTGACTTCTGATGAAAGAGAGATGGAAATGTTTAACCTCCTGTAAGAAAGAAAAGAAAGGGAGAAAAGTAGCAACCCTATTGGTCCCAAGACTGGGAGGAGGATCTGTCTGTGTTTCTTTGTGTTGGTAATGTGTGCGGTGGAGTTTAAAGGCAGCCACAATGCTATGCAAGTAGCAAGTCATACTCTTTCTTAAGCACATTCTTCAGGAAGATCTGGGGGTGTCTTCAAGGAATTACATCATTAGAAGGAATCTGAGATACTTCAGCGGCACCATGCGTGTTTTCACTAACTTCTCTTTGAAAGAAAGGGGCGAGTATAGGACATAATAGTAGATTAAACTTAAGTCCTAAACTATGGTTGGTTTAAATATTGGAGCAAGGACCAGCGCAATCACTCATCAGGTAAAAGTGCATGTCTAGTAAACTTAGCAACATGAGCTCGGTTCCAAGAATGCACAGTGGAAAGAGATCCACAGTGGAAAGAGATTCCCAACTCCCAAAAGTTGCTGAATGTGCACACACACACACACACACACACTCACACACACACACTCACTCACACACTCATACACAGAAATAAAGTAAAAATAAAGGGCTAGAAATGTTCACATCTCAGCACCCATATGACAGCTTACAATAATCTGCAGTTCCAGTTTTAGGGGCTCCAATGCTCTCTCCTAGACTTCAAGGACCTCGGCCACATACATGCTACATGGTCAGGCATGTGGGCAAAGCACACTACACATAAAATAAAACTTAATTAACAAATTAAACATAAACTATTGTAATAAATATCTGTGTCTAAGTTTTGAGTGAATCGTACAAAAAAGAAACAAAATCTGAGAAATGACTGTGAAGAAAAGAAATTAGAGACAGATCATACGCTAGCCATTAAGATTCTGAGATGGGCTGTGCCTTCACTCTCTCCAAGAGCACCGAGCAAATGCTCCATTCCCCACTCAGGCATCGGCTGAGTTCCTTGTGGAGCCCAGCGACTTTCCTTGGTCATATATGTTCTGCAACATTGCTCTATATTTTTTCACTAAATGACCCTTTTAGCTTAGGGCAACCTGAGTAGGTTCATCCTAATTAAAGATAATATTGCTATGATGAAATAGGGTGACCAAAAAGCAAGTTGGGAGGAAAGAGTTTTTAGGCTTAAAGTTCTGCAAACTAGTCTATCACAGACATAAATCAGGACAGGAACTCAAAGCAGGAACCTAAAAGCAGGAGCTGAGTCAGAGGCCATTGAAGGGTGCTGCTTACTGGCTTTCTTATCATGGCCTGATTTTTTTTTATAGCACCAGGACCACCAACCTAGGAGTGGTCCCACCAACAGTGGACTAGACCCTCCCATATCAATCACTAATTAAGAAAATATTCTATAGGCTTGCCATAGCCCAACCTTGCAAAAGCATTCTCTCAACTGAGGAATCCTGCTCTCCTGGGACTCTAGCTTATGCAAGTTGATATAAAATTAGCTGGCACAATGGAGCCCTTGCCCCTCTTCATGCAGACGCCATCTGCCTATATGCAGATGCAGCAGTGACAGAGTGGGTTTGGCAACAGAACGTTTTCAACAGAAATAACAATTGAGACACAGAGTACACACTCCTCAAGTCCCAATTATGAGTGCTTTACACACCAACATGGAGTGTGGACCTCAGAGGACATAAGCTTGAGAATGTAACATGGGGTGAAAAAATAAGTTTTTACAAAAAGCAGTGGAAAGAAATTGGTAGGATGAGATAAAATGAAGAGCTTACGGTAGGACTTCAAATGTGCAGACATTTGTTAAAGCTGTTGCTACCCAGCTAAAAGAGTTCTTGATTGACTTTTGGCTTAATACACTGACAATTCAATCAACAAACAATCGACTCCCAAGGAACAGATGTACTTACTAGCTAGAGGAAATCCCAAAGCTGAATCTGACTCATGAAAACAAAGACTCTTAGTTAAATAAAAATAATGATATCCTCAGCTACACGGGTATCTGAATGATTGTGGGATTAGAAGACTGTGAGACCAGAGGCGCTGGTCTGGAGCAGGAGTGAGGACAAAGCATATGTAAACCTCGAAAAGCTCATCCCGAGATCTGCAGGAGTAGGGCTGCTTCCGCCCTGCCCCGGGTCTCAATGTCCTGCCTCTGCCACCCTTGAGGTAATCACATAGCCCGGTGGCCAGGTTAGCACTCATGCCTAACCCTGAGACCCGCCTAACCCACCTCTCCAGCTCCCTCCCATCCAGCCCAGGAGCTAAATGGTGCCTGGATACCCCCCAAAGGAAAAGGTGGGGGTGGGGTGGGGCAACTGATCTTTACGGAAGAGAGGTTGAATAGACTCCAAATTCATGAGATCTGAAATGGAGCCGTGAAAGAAGATACGGCTCTGTGGAAGAAGATGTTCAAAGGAAATCCAGTTCGAGATGTTAAGATGAACCAGTGACCGTGTGAGTTCTTCACTAGGAAGAGACAGTAGAGCAGCTACACAACTTCCATTTCACAAGCTCACTTAAGCCTTGAGTGACCCGAATAGCAGCTGTTTACACAAAGTGCTATGGTTATAAATATGTTACAGGGCTGGGGAGATGGCTCAGCAGGTAAAAGCACTTCTTGCATGGGCCTGACAACCTAAGTTTGGATCTCAGTTGCTCATGTAAAAGCTGGACAGAGAGGTACATATCTGTAATCCCAGCCCTCCCAGGATGAGAAGATGAGATGGGAGGCAGGGGTAGACTCTACCAGAAGCTCACAGGTTAGCTAGCCTGGGCTATAGAGCACAGTTGTCAACAGGAAAACAGCCTCAACCAAAGTAGACAGATGCCAGAGGCTGTCCTCTCACTCCCACATGGGTGCAGTAGCAAGAATGCACCCTCACACCACACACACACACACACACACACACACACACACACACACACACATATACAACATACACACATGCATGCATAAATACAACAAAAACCAATATCTAAAAATACTGTGTATTCTTATCAGAAAGTAACAATTTATGAAATCTCGATTTAAAAAAATCTTTGTCTTCTCTCTTTCTAGTGAAGTGCTAATATTTGGGTTAAGATGTAAAAAAAAATGATCAGAAATAATTCAGATTTCTATAAAGCAACTTCAGGACAACAAGCTTCCTAAAATTAAGTTGCATTCCCAGGTCAATAAATGAAAGCAAGGACTTCTTAAAGTGCAATGACCTTTGAGGAGACACAGAAGATAGAAAATAGAATCGTAATTTTAAAAGCTGGCTAGAAGTTATGTCTCAAGTACATTTCACAACCTGAATCTTCAGTGATCTCAGGAACAGGGTCATAAGAATGGAGAAAACTATCATCTAGATAGTCTACAGCGTGAACCAGCTTGTCCCTGAATCAGACATCTCAGAGGTGATGAAGATGGAACCTAGAGACTTATGCGTGCTAGTAAGTACTTTACCTCTGAGTCCAAATCCTGAACCAGACATCTCTGGATACCTCAGTTCCATTCATATGAGTTTTAAGACTGGTGAATTATAAAATTGTCAAAGGTATAGTATCCTTGAATGGCAACAACCAAAATACCTTTCTAGGTATTAACATGATCAACATAACTTTGGGTGACTGAGAGCAGAGACCTCAGCAGGACTAAACAAGGCGAGATGCTGGAGTAAAGGAACGGAGAAGGAAGAAGATATCATAAGGTGTGCTACTTTCTCCTATGTTGGTGGTCAAAGTGAAGTTTTATAAGTACTATATTATAAGAAAACACAGAAAAAGTATGGGGAAATTACTAAGAAGAGTCAGCTCCTGGGATGATAGAAAGAACAATGGGAAGAGTTGAAAATGTTTGTTTCCAAATATTCTCCTATGGACAAGCTTGGGATCATCTGCTGTGTAAAAGACTGACAGAATGGAGCATGCACTTTTTCAATATGTTGAAATAAGTCTACTTCAAACAAAGTGCAACCCTCTTGTAATAGCTGTGAACTCTAGATCTGTCTCTGGCTCGACCCCCAGTTATTCTCCCCACCGAGTCACAACATGTCATCTACCACTCTCCTCCCTATATTCCAAACGCAGCACATTTAACCATTTCACCACTCCCCAAGGCATGCGCTTGCTTTTCCAGTTGTCTAAATATTTCCCTCCAGATGTGCATGCTGGGCATTTCTCATCATTAATGTCTTCAATATTGAAATGAATTTTTGACAATGACCTAATTATTGAGATGGAGTGTTGATGCACTGAGGTCTCTCTCTAGGTTCAACTTCATGTTAGCGTCATAAAGCTAAATGCCCCAGTATTAGCTACATTAGCAATTATTGTAACTTCTTGGTGAGTTTATCCTTAATCATTATATGATGATCTTTCTGTCTCACTCTACAGGTTTGACATCTGTCTCAGAATATTGACTGCCACCCATCCAGTTCTCATTTTAATATAACAGCATATTTAATACCTTCACGTTCACCTCTGTGTCTTCAACTGTGGAATGAGATGACAAATAAACACCACAACAACGTGCTATGTCTTAAGGAAGTGATTGTGGATGGCCGAGTCCCTCCAGGTCGTCAACAGTGCATTCTTTTCTACTTTATTCCATTTTAAAGGACTCTGAAAGGCAATCCTAGCCCCAAACCAAAACCAGTGAGCCAGTGCAGGCTCAGCATGCAAGGCATTTAAATAAAAGTGTCCGTATTTTATTTCCAAATTAAAAATAACCACATTCTATGCTAACAGCCCAAGTTATGGCACGTATCTAAGAAATACTTGCTTCTATGCCATAAAACTCATTGAACATTGGCGAAGCACCTTCAAGCCATTGACTAGAAGTAGCATGCTTTCTCATTCCAATTTCTTTGCCAAGAGTGCCCCAAAGTGCTGACCAAGCACACTGAGGCAGAAAAGATATACTGTGTGGTGCATATGCAGCCCCGTGACCTACATGATGAGCCCTTATTAGAATCGTGTTCCTCAGGGGCCATTGGGAATCGCTGATTTAGCCACACTGGGCCTCTGTGAAAATGATTCCTTATCTAACCTGTCAGCACTATGTGAATACACTTCTTTCTAATTAATCACTTCCAGTGTGTGGGTAGCCAAGCCTTTTAGTGAAGGCTTAGACTGTCAGCTGCTCTGCAGGCAGAAACAGGAAGATGGTGAGTTGAAGGCCCGACTGGGGAACAGTGTGGGTTCTAGACCACCCTTGGCAGCTTACTGAGGCTTCGTCTCAAAATAAAAAATAAGAAGAGGCTGAATATGTAGCTCAGTGGTAGAGTACTCGCATAGCATGTAAAAGACCCTGAGTTCAATCCCCAGTACTGCAAGACACACACAGACACACATAGACACAGACACAGACACACACACACACACACACACACATCCTATCCCTTCCTCTCTTCCTTCCTCCCTTCCTGCCACTTCTCTTTAGAAATGATTTTAGAAGCCACACAGCAGCCAAATGATGATATCACCTCATCTTTCTGTAGCACTGACCCACGTCCTGTGACTGCCAAATGCCCTTCAGAGCAGCTGCATGCCTCCCGTCCTTCAGCTGCTGTGGGTAGAGAGCAAGATCGACTATCTCTACCCAACCCCTCTTCCCCTTCCTTGTTAACTGGCTTCTGTTTTCATCCCTTTCCACACAGACCTTCCCACATGGTCCATTTATTTCTGATACTACTTGATTTTGTTGCTATTCAGGATGGCCCATAAGTTTTTCCAAGCTCTTTGAACAAAATATTAAATATGTTCGTGTTACTTGAATCAATTAAAAGTGCAACCCTCGAGAGCCCAGACGAATTCGGGGGACATCGCAGCACTGGGTCACAGCTTTGGAATCAGCCAAGCTTGTTCCGGAATGCCACTCCAATGACCCTGAACAATTTCTAGCTGTGTGACCTTGAACAAATTGCTTAACCTTTCTATGTCGGTTTCCAAATGGAAAAGCAAGGATATTCATAAAAGGAATGAAGTAATTAAGTAAAATAGTTCAGGGCTTGGCATTTAATATCTTTCCTCTGTCTTCCATTTTCAACTGCCAGGAAAACCATCACTATGAACTATACTAATTAATCATATTAATGCAGAGGTTCAGGGAGCCAATCTTACAAACATCTATCTAACAGATGGCCCTAAGTAGAAGAGAGGCATTGGGAATACTATTTGGCCCCTCCCCCTTTCCATACTGATGGTGTTCTTCTCTCTCTCTCTCTCTCTCTCTCTCTCTCTCTCTCTCTCTCTCTCTCTCTCTCTCATATCTAAGTACATTGTAGCTTCAGACACTCCAGATGAGGGTGTCAGATCTCATTACAGATGGTTGTGAGCCACCATGTGGTTGCTGGGATTTGAACTCAGGACCTTCGGAAGAGCAGTCAGTGCTCTTAACCACTGAGCCATCTCTCCAGCCTCAATGGTGTTTTCTAAATAACAAATAAAGGAAACTTGGTCAGTTCTACTTTAGCTCACACTGGAAGAATCAAGTATAGAAGATTTTTTTAAAATCTTACAAACATCCATAAAAACTTTGCAAATGCCTTCAGCCCCACGTTCCTAACATTGCATTAACACCTGACTAAAGGACAAGGCTGCAGTTATTTGCAGAGCAAACAGGCCTGAGACCATGACAGAACGGGCGCCTTCAGCTCCAGGTTTGCCAGTGCCTAGGTACATGGGCTTTGCTTGGATCCTCAAGGGCTTGGCTTCTTGTTCATAAAATGAAGACAATTAAGGGAAAACAATACATGTAAAATCTGTAAGCAGGTACTCAGAGCGTATGAAACCCTTTTCTTCAGTGGGAAACTTCAGCTGAATCAGAGTGTGTGCTCTGACCAGGGTTGCTAAGCGACACCCTCTCAAGTACACACAGTGTTTGAGTACAAAGATGGACTTTGTATCTTGGATGTTAGGCAGGCAGGTGGTGTTCAACAAATATCTGATAGTTTGCTTTGGCTCTGATAGAAGAACTTTGTGTACCCACTACCAAGCCTGGGATCATCTTCATAACCTTTGCAGGTAGGGAAGCTCCTGATTTGCTGAGTCTCCAGCACCCTAATCTAATTCGAAGATCCTATCTCATTCAGCAATGTTTCCTTCATTTCCTGTGGTACAGAACTCTTTGCAGAAAGCAAACACTTTGACGCATTTGGATTTCTGCTAGAGCTTTCATTCTGCCCAACCGTGGGCTGTAGGGTGATGATAAGGTATTTGAGACAGACTTGAAGGAAGAGGAGTAACTCAATCATTATCTTAAATTGGCACCAATACCCTAATGATGTGCTTATATGTAATCTAAAAAGATCTGTTTCCTTTTTCAGTTTGGCAAGATGGTTGGAATAATCTTTAGAGGTCACTGACTCATGAGGAAGGTGAGAATTTTGACCTTTGAAGACAAGGCCGGTCTAAGGGAATGGGTCAGCCAAATGACTGGAGCATGTGTTTGGGACAGGCTTGAGAGTCAGAGCAAAACAAGAAAATAAAAAGCCCGCCTTTATTTTTTAAGACTCATTTTATTTTTCTTTTGGGATGTGTGTGTGTGTGTGTGTGTGTGTGTGTGTGTGTGTGCACTTAGGTGCACATGCATATGAAGTTTCCCTCAGAGGCCAGAGAAGGGCATCAGGTCCCCTGGAGCGAGAGTTTCAGCTAGCTGTGAGTTGCCTCAGATGCTACGAACTGATCCGAAGGCCTCCTGAAGAATAGCACCTGCTTTGAGCTTCTGAGCACTCTCCAGTGCCCTCAACTCTGTTTCTAACATAGCTTTACTTTAAAAAAAAAAATTACAGTCATTTATTTCTTTAGAAAATCCTCACTATAAAAGATCATAAGTCCATCTAAGCAACAGGAAAAATTCAAAGCTAACATGAAAAGGCAGATCAGCAGTCGGTGGGGGCGAAGGGAAACGTGATGGGCTAAAGGAGACAAGAAGCAAGTTTCAGAAGATATGTAAATGTTTGGCTCTTTCTTTGTTAGTAGTTGCAAACACATAGACATTTAGAAGACTTATCAAACTATATTCTCAAATGATAACCCTTGGCTGTATATAAACCAGACCCCTAGGCACTTAGTTACTTTAAAACCTACTGCTTCTTTCGTCTAAAAAAATGGTGCTAATGCACTTATACTTGTCCTATTGTGCATTTTACTATACATTTCGGTGTATTTATACAAAGGACAGCATCTCCTTTTAAATTGAATGTAAGGAGGTTTTTGCTGACTTTATTTCTTACTGCCTTACCTGATTGTGTACCAACCATTCAAGACAGTTGCCTCCACAAAGCTGACTTGGTAAAACCCACGAGGGAGCACTGGTCCCGGGGAGAGAGAGACAGGAAGCTGCTTCAGCTCTCATGGCCTCTGGGAGCTCATTATTGAAGACTTAACAACCATTACACACGTCGTGAGGAAGGCCTTGCTATATAAAGATTGTTTCGCAGCATCTGCTGTTGGTAGTTTAATGGCAACCGATTGCTGAGGGACCCCGCTGGAGGCTCCCGCTGATGTCCGTGAATGCAGCCCACTTGTTTCTGAAAAGGTGATTCAGTGTGTATTTTGTTGCCTGGCACACAACTCTGTGCATCTGGACTTTTGACAGATACATTAAGATGGAGGTTGGGGAGGGGGGCTCAAACAAGAGTACGTTCTCACTGTGTCTTCCAAAGACAAAGCTGTCGTTCTCCAGTGTTTAGAATTCTGAATCCCTAAGAACCAGGTCTGTCTTGTCTATGCAAGACCTGAGAGTGCAAGGAAGGACTCCAGGGACAAAGTCAAACCCGTCCTACTATTTCCATGGCTGCTGGCCTGGAGCCCTGGCTGTTGGACAAATGTTACACCTGGCCCTGCCTCTGCCCCTGGGAGTGCCCAGGACCATGTGAGCAGGTAGTTCTGCAGCCCCGGGAGGTATTATTTTCACGTGTGGGAAGTAAACAACACATTTTAACTATGGCATAATCCGTCTCTAGGATAGCTGGTTCCTGGAGACCAGGAAAAGTAGCTCAGGAAATAGCCAATTTTGGTAGAGAAGAAATTAATTCCACTCAAATAACAGAAAAGCAACAGGAGCAAAGCACTGAACTGGATGAGTCACGTAGACCAGTGCCCAGAGCTCAGGACCATCTGTAGATAAGGGCTTAATCAGAGCTTCCTGGTGACTCAGTTTTACACGTCTTTGAGGAGGAGGAGGAGGAGGACTGGGAACCAGGAGCAGGCTGGTCCTTGCTGTATGACTCGCTGGGTTTTCCCCAAGTCCAGGAAGTCAGGCTTGTAGCTAAATTTTAGCCCCTTCCTGATCCAGGTGGGCAGGAAGTGCCTGAGTTCTTTTGGGTCATACCTGGGGGTGGGGGACCCACCAAATGGGACTGGCTGTACCTGTGTCTTTGTACCTTGGAGGTGGTTCGCATCACTCATTCCACAAGTGTACACAAAACGAAGAAGTCAGGGCACACTGACAGCGGCAAAGAAATAACAAATGACAGGGTGGGAACACGAAGCTCTTAAGCGCTGCTGTCTGGAGCCATTTAGCTTTGGCCTGCAGCCCTGGCGTGTGCACCCCAGACGCTCCTGAGGGCACGGCTGGATTATCGCACTGCAAGATGATGGATGTCTAAAGTGAGTTATGAAGAAAAGGTCAACTTGTGTTCAGAACATTCTGTTTAAGAAGGGCAGAGTGCTACATAAAGCATCTTAGAGAAATTACTTTGCAAAATAAAAATGTTAGATTGGCAAGTTTAGGTTGCGTTATGCTGGCTTTTAATATCATCTCTACTTAAAGTATGAGATTTGTTTCAGGTTGCAGTATTAAAAATCTCATCCAAAGATAATTGGTTTTTTTAAAATGTTCTTTCTGATGTACAAGCATGAGTTGTGCATAAGTTATGCACATATACATATATATTTGTGTGTTGTTTTAAAGATGTTTCCTATTGTGTGAGTGTCTGTGTGTATGTATGTATGTGTGTATGTGTGTGCCTGTACCACATGTATGAGCTGGATCCTCTAGAACTGAAGTTACAGTTGGTTGTGAGCTGTGTGAGTGCTGAGAACTGAACCCAGGGCCTCTACAAAAACATCAAGTACTCTTAACTGATGAGCCCACAAAAGTGTGTGTGTGTGTGTGTGTGTGTGTGTGTGCATGTGCTATATGATGTGTGTGTTATGTGATGTATGTGTTTGTATGTGTATATATATGTGTGTGTGTGTATGTGTGTGGGGGATGTTATGTATGTGTATATGTGTAGTGTCTGTGTGTATGGTGTGTGTATGTATGTGTGTAAGTATGTATGTGTGTGATGTGTGTCTTCCTCCTCTCTCCTATTACCATCCTCCAAGTTTTCCTTTCTTCCATCTGAACTCGGGTTGTTTTGCTCAGTGTTCTGCCCTGGATCTCATCTCATTAGAAATACTGCCCCTACCAGGCAGTACTGGCACATGCTTTTAATCCCAGCACTTGGGAGGCAGAGGCAGGTGGATTTCTGAGTTCAAAGCCAGCCTGGTCTACAGAGTGAGTTCCAGGACAGCCAGGGCTACACAGAGAAACCCTGTCTCAAAAAACAAAACAAAAAAAACAAACAAAATATTGTCCCTGATCAATCTAATCCACTATCGATTTCTCTGATGTCCACCATATTCGTACTTATGATGTAGTTCTTACTCACATGAGACTTTATACAAGACTGTGTACAAGGATACACAGGGATGTGTGTAACACCCTGTCTGGGCAGAGGTCAGAGGGAAGGCAGGAACCAATAATGTAACTTTGGGGACATGAGGACTTTTTCAGTTCCTTCCTCCATCTTCACAATCACCTCTACCCCTCAATTCTGCCTCCTCTATGCTATTTCTCATGTGGAGTTACAATGACCAGGAAGGTAAAGTCAGCTCTGTGTCCTGAAGTATTTACAGTGCTGAGAGTCTTGCTCTACACTGAGCACTTTGTACTCAGGAAATCATGTCATGACGAGCTGGAGGGCAGCGACCAGTCTCTCCTCTGCTGTGACGGGTTAAAGACTGGGAAGGGGGGAGACTTGCCTAAACACTCAAGGCTG
Organism: Apodemus sylvaticus; assembly: GCF_947179515.1. Taxonomy (NCBI): domain Eukaryota; kingdom Metazoa; phylum Chordata; class Mammalia; order Rodentia; family Muridae; genus Apodemus; species Apodemus sylvaticus. The sequence continues at coordinate 14,253,811 of NC_067475.1, forward strand.
GCAAGAATGCAGCCAGGACTCCATTGCTGAGTCCCAGTCCTGCAGGCTTCTCGGTGCACGTGAGCTCTGGTCTAGCCTGAGAACCGGGTTCCTGAAACAGGTCTCTTTTCCTAAGCATAAGCATTCTGCAGGATTTTCCAAGGGTGATATGGAAATGCTCAGAAGTAGGTCAGGGAGCTTGATGGAGACTGTTTTAGCGAACTCAGATAACAGTCTTATTGCCTGGTCTCTGATCGGAACAGCAACAGTTTGTAAGATGAAAGGTTATATAGGCTTAGTGATGTATCCGTGGCAACAGGAATACGTAACACCTGAGGCACACAGGAATTAAACTTACTGCTTGACTCCATTAGAACCTTCGCTGAACCTCTAAGTTAACTGGCAAGATCTAATCTCACTCTGCAAGAGTTAGCAGCCAAACCTGCCCCATTGGTGCCCTTTAAATCCATTGTTGTTGTTGTTGATGATGATGTTGATGATGTTGATGATGTTGTTGTTGTGTTATTGATGATGTTATTGACGATGATGTTGTTGTTGATGATGATGATGATGCTGTTGTCAACTTCAGACTAACCCCTCTACTATCATTTAGAAACACAAACAGTTTACTATAGAAAAAAGTCAGCCATTTCGGAGCTTTGGGGAAGAAGATGTAGGGTTTCTTAGTGCTAAACTAGATTTCCTTTTCTCTTAAAATGTTCATACAATATTTTAACAGTGGGGCAAGGGGAGGATTTCTGGCAGGGTATCCAATCAGACATTTTATTGAATAAGAATGGGTGTGTATTAAAAGATTCACTGGAGGCACCATCTCTAATTCTTTCTTGATAAAAATGTGCTTGTGAAATAAATGACATAAATTTCTCTGAACCAAAAAAGAATTTTAGTTAGTAAAGGGATTTTTTTTTAATCTTTAATTTTCCTGCCTGTGAGCTATTATTAGTCTCATCAAGAAAATGGAGCAATTATTCTGAAAGTATAATCCTTTGAAAAAGAATTATCTTTATTTTGGTATGTCTGTATCGGTTCGTGCTAACTATATGCACATGTGTTTGCTAAGTAGATATAAACATATTTACATAGCTATGCATGTATACATGGTAGACATATGTCAACATGCCCAGATATCAGTCAGCCAAGCTAGGTCTCTTGTATGAATTGCTATGTAGAAATATACTGGCTTGATTTTCAAATTCATTGTATCCCTTCCTCTTTCTAAAAATACAGAACACAGAACATATTGCTTTCTTCAGAATCAAAGTAGAATCCAGGTAAGAGAGAGCCCCGTTTCTCCCATTCTCAGTCAGCTGGCTACCCACAGCCCTCTAGACAGGATCCTTCCAGCTGCCTCTGAGGACATCATGTTCCCATTTCTGTCTCCTTGAACCAATTCACTCAAACAAAAGGTCATCGCAGACAGCAGCCCAGTCTGGCCGATTTGACCATTTTAAAGAAAATGAGCAAATCAGAGTCTCTGTTTCTATGTCAGAAGATGCTGACCTGTGCTACAGTCAGCCCCCACTACCGCTTTTAACACCCCCACAGCCTTGATAAAAACACCCACATCCCCCTACTTCCACTCTACCACCCACGCCACCCCCTGCCACCCCCAATCAGAAAGTGACTGGACGGAACAGAGGAACAACAAAAGACAGCCAAGAACCCTGTCCTATGGAAACACGCCTCAATTATACTGGCAAAAAATAGCTATTTTTAAAAATAGCACAACCACGAGGGAGAAAAATGTATCGATTTTTTTTTCATTATTTTTTTCCTCCTGTTGCTAGGATGTAGTCATTATTAAAGGAGACTTGTTGCCTAGGTGAAAAATCTTCCCAGAGTAAAGGAACAGTGCGCCCCCTGCTGACCAGAAACACAGGCTGTTGGATTTGATTTCCTGAGTGCTTTCATTGTTGTTTTTCTTGGTTTTGTTTTGCCTCCTTCACCTCCAAGTTTAAAAACAAAACAGACAAAGCAGATAGACACTTTTATCAGACAGCTTCGAATTTCACCTGCAAAATTATATTCCAAGGATTTCAGCAATGCACATAAAAGAATCTGGAGAGGTTTTTCTCCCCCTCTTCTATAAGATGAGACATGAAGGGAATCTGTCAGGGCCCAGGTCTTCTGCTGCTTGTGACTCTTTATCTCTCTCTTTTTTTTTAACTTGTGGTGAGCCTGACACTTAAGGTGGCTCTTGACCTACTGATTTTAGTTATTTGGCCATCAGAAGCTGTAGGAAAACTTGAGACAAGAAAATACCCAAAGACTCACGAGGACAGCTAGGAGAGATTGCTGATGGAAAAGGGAGCATGCATTTTCTTCTGGGCCCTCTGGAAGCTAGGAACGAAACACTAGAGATTTTGAACGGAGCTGGTGAATTATGGAGGGCGGTGCTGGGATGAGAGAGAGCATGGAGTCTGGCTACATCTCCACGCCAGAGCAGCACTTCAGAAGACGAGGAAAGGAAAACTGTCAAAACAATTACAAAAGCCTTGACTGACGTGAGCAAGGCCCTGCATTGGAAGCAAAACCGGGGGGGGGGGGGGGGGGGAAGGGGGAGCGGGGAGGGGGGCGGGACGCGGGGTGGGGGGGGGGAGAAGGGGAGGAGAGAGGAGACAGAGAGAAGGCAATCTTGTCCAGGCAGTGTTGAGAGATAGGTATAGGGGTGGTTCTGAGGCTAAGGTCCTGTTCCCCAATTGGTTGTTGATCTGTCAGTAAAAATGCCATGGGCCAATTGCTGGGCGGAAGGGATCAGTGGGATTTCCAAGTCTCTAGAAAGATGCAAGGGACTTCCAGGTCCTGGAAGCAAGAGACAAATGCAAGGGAAGAGAGGAGAGAAGAGTTTGCCATGCCCCTGATGGAGATAAGTTGACCAGCCACGTGAGATCTTGAAACGGAATGGCGGCACAGGCCACTCCTATAAGCAGGTAGTCAGGCATTTAGCAGGGACTAGATGTAACTTAGCAACTAAAGTTTAGGGCAGGTGGGAGGTGCAGAATATTGAATATAAGAATATTGATAAGGGCATGCTTTTTCCAGGAGGGAGACAGTAGCGCCCAACAATTGTGTCAAAAGGCAAGTTAAAATTGAACAGCTGCGTGTCTGTGTCTTTTATCCGTCGATTGGAGGGAAGCTGCGTAGGGCTGGTAAGGCAGCCCGGTCCTGAAAGAGAGCTGAGGTGAGCCCTGAGATCATATACATACAATCAACAGTAGACCAAGCCGGCTATATTTACATACTTAGGAATGCATGCATGTAACAACTAAAGACAAGGAGGCTGTGAACTTGGGAGAGAGAAGATACACGAGAAAGGCTGGAGACAGGGAAGGGAAGGGCACTGTGACTATAATTTCAACAAAAAAAATATTTTAAAAATTGACATGGTTGAGTGGTTTTCTTCAGCTGCAACAGAACAACAAAAGGCGTTAAAAGTCAGAAATGCGGGGTGGATTCCTCTATAGATGGGAATAGCAGAGGGAAGGGGAGGAAACTGTTCTGTTAAGAACTCAGAAGTGGATGAGGCAGGTAGTGAAGCCCGTGTGGAGAGAAGGGGTTGGGGTGGGCTGACGTGCGGAATATATCGAAGAAGTCACCACGGGGTGAGAAGCACAAGTGTAGCCAGTCCCGCTTTTCTGTGCTCTCCCTTGTTCCTGAGTAATGATGTGGAGGTTTATGTTTATTAATAAATGCCTAGGCCTTAAGCTAGTCTTTGTCTATTAACTCTTAATTTATTTTAACCGTTTATACTATTCTATATCTGCCCCGTGGCTGGTTAGCGACCTCTCCCCAGTTTCATACATCCAGCTTCTGGGTGGGGAGCCTTCTGCCCGACTCTTCATCGGAGTTGTCTCTCCGCCCGAAAGGCCCACTTCACTGTCCTGCTTTTTGCTGCAAGCCATAGGCTTTTTATAAGTCAATCAGAAGATACCTTAGGCAGGCAAGGAAGGACAGAGACACAACTTCATACGGTGTACAAAAATATAACTCCAACACACAAGTCAGTGGGAGAGTTACCTGGGTCAGGAAGCCAGGGTCTAGGAAGGGCTTTGAGAACTCATGATCTTGGGAAGAGAGCCTTTCCACGTGTAGATTGTGCTGGAAATAATGATCTCTGGACACAGCGTGGACCTAGAGCCTGACGTCCAAGCCTTCATAGAATGAAGAAAGATGGCTGGGTTCTAAGGTCAGGCTGGTCTACAGAGTGAGTTCCAGGACAGCCAGGGCTACACAGAGAAACCCTGTCTCAAAAACGCAAAAAAAAAGGGGGGGGGGGCAGAAAGGTCTGGAAAACTCAATCTTTCTACTGCACCCCATGGGTGTGACTACTGCTTCTCTAGTGGGTAAGGTCTAGTTTGATGCCCAAAAATCTGGTCTCTTACTTTAAAACGTGAGGGATTCCCTTCAATCACTCCCTTCCTTGTCCTCAACTGTTTAAGGTATGGTTTTGTTTTGAAATCTGAGCCACACTAAGTTAAGAGTCCTACAGCCAGCTCCTTGGTTATACTCTGTCTGCTCTACTTTGTCTTAAGAGCCAGGTGAGAAAAACAGTCTTCCCTTCTCTTACCTGCCTATTTCTGGAACTACCCGACCCACCCTCACCCCCCACTCCCCACTCCCCAGTCCCCACCCTCCACCACCCCCCCACTCCCCACTCCCCACTCCCGAGGTGGGCAAATAGTCCAGCTTGTTCTCATAAAAGAAACAGATTAGCAAGAAACTCTGCTTTCCTTGCTGGGCCTGTCACGTGATAAAGAGAAGAGCCCTGAGGGAGGGAGCGCTTTCCCGCCAGACACTAGGAAGGAGAACGTGCTTGCAAGTCTCCATTTCGGGCTCAGTGTCCTGAAGTGCTTAATATCCTCATGGAAGGAAACACCACTTGGCAGAGGCCTTCTCACTGCTTTCCAGAGCCTCATCGATAAACCTCATCTCACGACGCAGCGGCTAAGCTCTGCTAAGCCTGCAACTTCCAGGGTCTCGTGCTTCACCCTCCTCCGCATAGGCTGGATGAAGGTAAATAAATTCTCAAGTTTATGAAAACAGAGGTTAGGCAACCCCACCCCCACATCCCCACATGCCTTTCCCCTGTACCCCCACCATCTTCAGTCCACACTCTACCCTGGATCCTGCCTCCCAGGGACCAGGAAAAGACACAAAACGCAACAGCTGGCAACCTTGGTCTTGCAAACTTGACAGTTCTGGGATCTGCAATGCTTCTGTTGCCTTCCAGGAAAATAGACCGGTGGGAGTTGGAGGCCTGTGGAGAAACCGGGTCGCCCTCCAACTTGCACGCTGTACCGTCACCTGTTCCATATACGGGGCTTCCAAGTACAGACCATGCTGATCAGCAAAGGCAAACAGCTAAGCCCTGTGATTCTTTCCAAGCCCTTCTTCCAAATTCACTGTAGTTGTGTTTAACAATCAACTATGCTAAAGCAGAATGCTGTCGTATTTTCTGGTTCAACAAGACCAAAAAGCATCAATTTATTTAAAAATCTGTTGAATACGACTACAGGGGGAGGGAGGAAGGGGTCTGGGAGATAGATGTCCAGAGTTCCCTCAGAAGGATAAAGGGCCCAGCTAGTGACCTGGAGGGGACCACAGAGAGTTTAAGGAAGGAGGTGAGGGAAGGGAGTCTACAAGCCTGCAGGGTAAGGGGCCACACACAAAGCTGTGAAGCAATTAGGAAAAGTCTACGCCAGTGACACTGGCTGTAAAGCCAGCTTGGGCAAAAGTTTGAGGTATTTTTGGTATCTCAGAAACATAATTAAGACAGGAGAAGAATCTTTCCTAGAGCTTACAGAGATGTTCCTCCAAACGCTGAGCATTGCATCTGTGCTAAACAAATAAGCTTGGATAACTGTAGGGTGAAAATAACTGTTAACGAACTTTGGAAACGGAAGGGAAGAATAAAAGAAAATAGACTCAGCATCCTGTCTGTGCAATGGGAATAAAGTCATACCCAAATCCACGGTCAAAAATGAGAAGATGGCGCCAGGATCCAGTTTCCCTGAGGTCAAGGATAAAGTGATTTGATAATTCACTTAAACTGTGTCTTAGCTGTTTAACTTCTCAGCACAGCATGCTATAAACAAACTAAGCCATGGAATCACTGAAGGCTTTCCTCAGTCAGGCAATGACAGGACCTCTGGAGGTGAAGAGCGGCTTCTCCCAAGCTCCCAGCCAAACCAACTCCTACATGTGGTTAATCTCTTTCTATAGAATTTACATCTTTGTGGCCTATCATTTTCTTCTGGGGTAACTAAATATCAAGGAGGTTTTATTTAGAAAATAAGATCAGATTTGGGAGTAGTAAAGCACACAGGAGTCTAATTTCTCTATTGATAGAAAAGTGATAAATCTGTTTAAATGTTGAAAAATTATTTTATGCATGGACCACCGTGTTTACTGCAATGATAAATCGTTATTAATAGGAAAAATTAATGACAAATCTCTATATATTAGTAGCTCCCAATGGCATGTATGTTCCAAAATAGATAATAAGGTTATTATAAAATAAAAATCCAACCTTCTAGCTAACAACTTCATTTTTTTCTTCCTTCAATTATATTCTTAACACAGGAGCTGATTAAAAAATCTAGAATATTTCAGACTTTTGATCAAATCTATAAAATGTTTAAAATACCAAGTCTTTGAGCTGGGGAGATGGATTCATGAATAAAGTACTTGTCGCCTGTATTAGTCAGGGTTCTCTAGAGTCACAGAACGTATGGATAGTCTTTATATAGTTAGGGAATTTATCAATGACTTACAGTCTATAGTCCAACTCCCCAACAATGATTAGCAGCAGCTGTGGATGGAAGTCCAAGGATCTAGCAGTTTCTTAGTCCAAGAAGCAAGCAGGCAAGGAAGAGTGAGAGCGAATCTTCCTTCTTCCAATGTCCTTATATAGATCTCCAGCAGAGGGTGTAGCCCAGATTAAAGGCTGTAGGTCTCCAACAGAGGGTGTGGCCCAGATTAAAGGCTTGTGCATCCATGCCTTTAATCCCAAATGATCTTGAACTCGGAGATCTCCTTGTCTAAACCACTATGCTTCAAGGTCTCCATGCCAAGATCCAGGTCAGAAACTTATATCCCTGAGCCTTCCAATTCTAGACTGTAGTTCATTCCAGATATAGTCAAGTTGACAACCAGGAATAGCCACCACATCGCCCAAGTGAGAGATCTGAGTTCTGGCCCCCAGCCCACATGAATACCAGAGGGACCTATAATCATAGCACTCAGGATGCAGAGTTTACTGTGAGCTAGCTGGCTAGTTAGTCTAGCTGAAACTGCAAATTAGCAAGCTCTGGGTTCAAGTGAGAGATTAAACCTCAGTAAAACGAAATGGAAGCACATCAAGGACAACACCTGGTGTCCACCTCTGACCTCCACAGGTACACACAGGCATGCCATACACTTGTAAAATAAAATAAAAGCAAAACCCTTGCAGAAACGTAAGAGTCTCTAAGACACTGCTTGCTCTTACTTCTTGTGACTCTGCTCCAGATAAACTGGCTTTCTTGTGGCTCCAGTAATCCTGGCACTAAGATCCTGACCTCCTCAGGGAAGCCTTCCCTGCTGAGCTGACCAGCACTGCATGATTCACTCCCACCCTGGAGACACCCAGTCCCTTTCCCTGCTTCCCTCCCCTCCCTCCCCCATCTCCTGTCTCTCCTGACCTTTCTCCCCTCTCCCTCCTCTCTCCCTTCTCTTCTTTCTCCTCTCCTATCTCTCCCCTCCCCACTCTCCTCTCTCTCCTTTCTCTCTCCTCTCTCCCTCCCTCTATCCCTGCCTGCCTCCCTCCCTCCTGTCCCTCCCTCCCATCTCTCTCCTAGCCCCATCCTTACTATTATCCACCATCTGCTATTACTTGGATTTTCCTTCACCGTCCATCCTGTGTCCCACCACACAGGAATATAAGAGCCACAAGGACAGACACGCCTCTTTCTTGCGCTCTGAATGATCTGTATTCAGCCCTAAGAGAGTGCCCGGCAGTCAGACCACCATGACTCCAACGTCCCACCTAGACTACAGAGTGAAAACTTGTCTTGAAACAAAACAGAATTCCTGGTTGTGAAGCATAACAGCACATGCCTGCAATCCCAGTACTCTGGAGACAGAGGCGGGGGAATAAAGAGATGGAAGCCACCACATATAGCAAGATCTTGCCTCAAGAACCATAAACTCAGTATGGTGATAAACACTGGTGTCACACAGTGAGTTCAAGGCCAGCCTAGGCTAGCTACATTGTGAGACTGCATCTTAAAACAAAGAACTGTTGTGCTTAGCCCTGGTGCAGTTTGTATTTGAGGAGTGAATCACTACTCAGGTGACTTCAAGTGAACCTTCCCCTACTGAATAAAGATTCCTGCGTTGGAGAGAGGAAAATGGGAAGCAGGAGGAAGATACTTCCTTTTTGGATGGGAGAGATGAGCATGGAAGCCAAAATATAGGTAGCAGAGATCCCCAGTTCAGATGGTGGATCCATTGGGATCCACTGGATCCACTAGTGGGGGATTTAACTTAGCTTACACATTAGGGTGCTGGTTGCTATACCCAGCAATTGTGTTACCTGTTGGTTCTTAACTAGGTTTGTGTGGTATTTTCCTTCACACTGCAACTCAACTGGGTTCCACAGAGAAAGGTACTGTGGCAAAGTGTGGGTTTACTGAGAAATGCATCCCAACTATCCCTAGGAATTTGGAAGCACGGGGCAGGTGTGGCAGTGACCTCCGCCATGGAAACTTAGCAAGCTGGGTGAAGAGATTTCAGAGCTCCAGTCAGAGAGTCTGAGAAGGGGCCAGGCCGGCCAGTCTGCCAGTGCTTTGCTGCCTGTACCATGGGCGCTTTTTTTATATTTCATGAAACAAAGAACAATGCTTGGTTCCTAACAGAAAACCAGAGATATTTGTTGAGTGAATTAAATGAAGCCAATTAGCACTGATTGGATGAAACAAGAAGGAGAAGAAGTTGAAAAAAGTGCAACTTAAATCCATCCATCTTTATCTCTCTTGACCCACTCCTTCCGAAGGTCTAATCCAAGAGCCAGCTGATCCCGGAGCCTAGATTTTCACAAGCTGGTTCCAGGAGAGGGGAATTGCTGAAGCAAATCCAAGCAGCACCCTTCCCACAGATCGCATGTTGCCTGCTTTGCAATTATCCCCTTGTTAAAGCATGATCTCATTGATACTAAATACATATTTAAATGTGATTCCAGACATTGCACGATGGCTTAGCTGAAAAAACTCCTGCTTATCAAGCCTGACAAGCGGAATTCAATCCCCAGAACATGCCTAGTGGAAGAAGAGACCCTCTGAGAGCTGACCTCTGACCTTCACATGCGCATAGTGGTCTGTGCATTCCCAATACACATATAAGTATGGACTAATTTTTCATTTTATTTTAATTTTATGTGATTTGCCTTCATATATGTCTGTACACCACCTGTGTACAGTGTCCACAGAGCTCAGAAGAGGATGTCAGATCTCATAAGAATGAAGTTTTAGACAGCTGTGAGCTGCCGTGTAGGTGGGTGTGAGATATTGAACCCAAGTCCTCTAGGAAAGCAGACAGTGATCCTAACTTCTGTGTTCTCTCTCCAGCCCCAAAGAATAATTTGTTAAATAGGAAAGGGAAACATTTTCAAAGCCGTTAGCATAGATACATGACACTGAAGGACAGAGATTGATTGGGTTCAACTCCACGCACAGCCCAGATGAGGGGGAGGGAGGGGCATGGGTCAACAGATGGAAAATTACCGAAAGGAAAGACAGATATTCTGATAAGTTCTGTCTAAGCCGACCAGGCTGGTGGAAGGCCAAGGTGATCAGACACCACTTGGGGTTTGGTGGATAAGGAACCTGAGGAAATGTCAGTGCTGGTTATGATAGAGACAAGGAATCCTGTGAAATGGCGCCAAGTCTGTCAACCCAGAAGAGAGAAGGAAGCACACAGGTGAGCCAAGCAGATGTTGGAGTGTGAGTTGGCCCCGCAGAATCTCTGTCACTCTATGAAATCAGTGTTGGCGTGTATTTGCATTTGAGGTGAAGTAGACGGACCGCAGGTGATTTGCACATAACAGGGTCACCGGAACAGGCATTGCTGTCCAAAGCAAGACTGTTGTTCTTCAGTAGAAAACTCAAGACACTCAACAATTCCACTGAAATCAGATGTAACGGACTATGTATCACGCATGGACAAGAAATCGGAACTGTATGCTCTTGACAAAAGCGAAAATATGAAAGCAAGGGAGTATGGGTGTGCTCAGTCCCTTTTATTTTATCATATAAATTTCTAAACTTCGGGGAACGAGCCATCGGGCACCCTGGTGACTGTTACGTCACTCTATGATGGGGTTTCCAGGCATTGTTTCATACTGCCGCTCTCGGAGACGCTGGCGGTCCATAAATGTGTGACTGACATGCTGGGGACTTACTGGAAGACTAATTTTTTTTTTCAGTACTTGGCCAAACTCACACCAAGAGCTGAGCAGAAATGATGATTAGTAAGAGTTACCCCTAAAGCTCTTGTCCATTCCTTCTCTAGGTCAGAGATTCTGAAAGATCTAGGGGAGAGATTTTGAAAAATTTTATGAAGGCAGAGACTTCTTAGAAGTGAATCCTATTTAGAATCCCGGCAGGTAAGTAAATAAAAGCAAGACCATGCATGTTGAAGAGGGTGTGGAGACTCAGTCTCTGCCTCCCTCACATAGCTCTGTCCAACCTGAACTCTGCAGTACGTGAGCTGAACCCAGTGTTTTACTGCTGAGGCAAGGCAAAGTATCAGGAAGGGGAACATATCTGAGCAGCGATGTGGGTCCTTGTAAAAATAATTCTGCAAGTACTAAATCAAATTTACTCAGATTTCATTCCTTTATATTAAAGGGTGGTTAAATTTGTTTAAGAGGTAACCCAATGGCCTGTATTACCTATGTTCGTGTATAGAAGAGAGGTCAGTGAGGTGGACTTTGAGGCTAGATTTCAAATCCCTTTTTTAGTGGATCTGCCTTGTCTATGTAGATTATCAACCCTGCTGTAGCTTTGCCTCTTCTCTGTAAAAGGGGACTGGGATAGCGACAGAATCTGTTTCAAAGACTGTCCCAAAGAATGTGAGGTGGCACATTCTCTGGATGGCCTTTCCTTCAGTCTCTGGTCCACACTGTGTCTCTGTATCTCCTCCCATGAGTATTTCGTTCCCCTTCTAAGAAGGACCGAAGTATCTACACTTTGGTCTTCCTTCTTCTTGAGCTTCATGTGGTCTGTGAATTGTATCTTGGGTATTCTGAGCTTCTGGGCTAATATCCACTTATCAATGAGTGCATTCCATGTGTGTTCTTTTGTGATTGGGTTACCTCACTCAGGATATTTTCTAGTTCCATCCATTTGCCTAAGAATTTCATGAATTTATTGTTTTTAATAGCTGAGCAGTACTCCATTGTGTAAATGTAGCACATTTTCTGGTATCCATTTCTCTGTTGAGGGACATCTGGGTTGTTTCCAGCTTCTGATTATTATAAAAAAGGCTGTTATGAACATAGTGGAGCATGTGTCTTTATTACATATTGGAACATCATTTGAGTATATGCCCAGGATTGGTATAGCTGGGTTGTCAGGTACTACTATGTCCAGTTTTCTGAAGAACCTCCAGACTGATTCATCCCATATACAGTTACCAAACCTAGATACTATTGTGGATGCCAGCATGTGATTGCTGACTGGAGTCTAATATAACTGTCTCCTGAGAGATTCTGCCAGTGCCTGACAAATACAGAGGGGGACACTCTCAGCCAACCATTAGACTAAGCACAGGGTCCCCAATGGAGGAGTTAGAGAATCTGCAGCTCTGAAGGAGCTGAAGAGGTTTGCAGCCCCATAGGAGGAGCAACAATATGAACCAACCAGTACCCCCCAGAGTTTCCAGGGTCTAAACCACCAACCAAAGAGTGCACATGGAGGGACCCATGGCTCCAGCCACATATGTAACAGAGGGTGGTCTTGTTGGGCATCAATGGGAGGAGAGGCCCTTGGTCCTGAGAAGGCTTGATGCCCCAGTATAGGGAAATGCCAGGACATGTAAGGAGAAGTGCATGGGTTGGTGAGCAGGGAGAGAGGAGATGGGATGGGGGTTTTCAGAGGGGAAACCAGGAAATGGAATATCATTTGAAATGTAATAAAGGAAATAAATAAATAAATAAATAAATAAATAAATAAATAAATAAATAAATAAATAAGAGGAATGGTGGGCAGGGTTTATGGAGAGCCCTGGAGAATTCTTTAGCCTTGAGTAGAATGAAAATGTAACTTAACCCTAAAAACTGTATTATTGTGAAAGATTGGGGATACTTCTTAATTGGGGTGAAATACAGGAATGAATGTCCACTTGTGCATCCGGACTCTCGGAAGGCCCAACCAGCCAGTCCTCCCCTCTGACAGCCCTGGTCTCCACAGAGCTTCTTCTACCTAGGCCCACCTACTGCTAATCCAGGCAAGAAGTACTCCACCCACCAAGCTGTCCTGTAACATAAAGAGCAGAAACTTCCAGATGAACGATAAGGCAGGAAATAGCTACCCGGAGCATTCATTCATAAACCAGGAAAACACGTGCGAGTTTCCATTCATTCACCAAATACTCACATTGACTAAGGTTTTTAGTTAAAACACGCCACTTGTGTTAAATAATATGATCCCCATAACCTTCTAAGGCAGTACGATTATCCCTGTCTTACACACAGGAAAACTGGAGCAGAGGGTAGTTAATCGACTCTCCAGAATCACACAGATAGCAAACGGTATCCCAAGCATCCATCCCATTGAAGAAAATGGCTTTTCACCACACTTGGATGATGCCTCTGTGGAGACGAGAAAGAGAGCTGAGCAGCAGAGCCAGACCACAGAAGGAGGAACCTGCTAGAAGGAAATAGGTTGGAGGGAAGAAGGAAGAGGTAACACCGCCACTGCGTGCTGACACGCATTATACGGTAAGCACTCACCTGACTACTTTGCATAATTTGTGTCATTGAATTCCCACAATTCTATGGGATCCTTTCCATCTTACCAGAACAGTGACTAAGGATGGGAGAGATTAAGCAATGGTATATTAGTAATCAGTAAGAGCTGAGACTCAAAGTGGATCTGACCACCTCTAACCTATCCTTCTAACTGGAAAACACCAGGACTGAAGAGCTAAGATTGGCGCCAGGCATACCTAATGTTTCAATGTAGTGAAAGAGGGAGGGAAAAAGGAGGGACTCCATGATGAAGTGGAGGGGGATGGGGAAGGACAGACTCCATGATGAGTCACTTCGAGGGTAGTGATAATGTTCAAAGAAATAGCGGAGTCAGATAGAGCCCAGCCACTGAGGAGAACCTGGCTTCTGTTTTGATGACTCCCTTCCTAAGCAGGAAGACTGCAGAGCAGACACCTAATGTAGTTCATTCCACTTGTCCATCAGACTCCCAGGTGGAGTGTGGACTAGCCCCCCACCACGTTTTGGTTGCTTAAAGAGTCCTCCCCTGCCCAACTTCCTTCACTAATTGAACAACTGTCATGACTTGAAAAACAAAGTCTGAAGGAGAAATTGTGAGCACCCTCTTTTTCTCTAAGGGCTTGCTGTCTGGGTTGAACCCCTAATGCAGCTAACACATGACTAAGTATGACAACCTCTGATTCTACCACAAGATATATAGGGGCTATCACAATAGAGAATGCCAGAGAGGCGGGGGGAGGAGGAGGGGGAGGGAATGAGGGAGGGGGAGGGGGAGATCCAGCATGTTCTGGAAACATCTGCCTCCTCCGCCTCTCACTACCACTGAAAGGTCACCAGGACCATGGTTGACAGTAACAATATGCCAAGTTATGTGATTAAAGTCACTCCTCGAGAAACTAAGTGGTTTGGGAGATTAAATTAAATTATACTCAGATCTACCAGACACTTGCTGAATAGATGGTAGGGTTCATTTAAATATTTAGTTTTCTATTATTCATAAAGTGGAGCCTATGGTCTCCTGCCCAAACAGAGCCTGAAATCTTGAATACTGTGTCACAGTTCATGGGAGAGATTCCTTCACTTCACCGACAAAGTGAGGCTGAGGATTTTGGCTTATTCTAGATAAAAAGCCGGTTAGACCTGGATCCTTACTTGCAACTGTGTGTGTGTGTGTGTGTGTGTGTGTGTGTGTGTGTTCTCTAACTGGCTAGTTTTTTTTTGGGGGGGGGGAGCACCTGGGATGAACTCTGAATGAATTACAAGGTAGGGGGAGGGGGAATGTCCAAGTCTAGTTGACCTGAGAAAAATTTATGTGTTGAAGTTGAGTTCTTATAAAATGAAATCCCACAACACTTCGGCTACAACATAAAAGTATTAGGGCTGAGTAACATGCTTTTTATAGCCCTGTATATACTGGCTAAAAAGCCTCACACAGAACTTCTGGTCTTCCTCCTGCAGACACAGCACAACTGCTCATGTCACTCTGAAGCCAAGGCCCCTGACACCACACAAGGAAGGTTATGCCCCCCCATGGGAGAGCCCCTGCCACGTCTGCATTTTGTGTCTACTTGAGTTTTATTGCTGGAGGAACGAGACAGGAAGTGTGTGTTCCAGGCTAAGTAGATAGGGAAGAAGAGGGAGGCGGAGACTGAGTCTTCCACCAGAATCTCAGCTTGTCATCTTTAACACCCAGGATTTTACTGCTAGCCCAGAAGGGTGAAAATAAAGAAAAGAATAACAAATGTGAATTTAAAAAAAAAAAAATGGAGCTCAAGTGAAACTTTGATTGGCACTTCCTGAAAGCTGTGGGTAGATGCATACCTACCTGCCCTGGGACCCGACTGTACTAACAACCTCCAGGCTGAGCTCTGGGGTTCAATGACTGGCCTACTTGGTCCCTAAAGATTCCCAAAACATAGGCTGTAATTAACGTAGGAAAAGCTAATCAATGAAATGGACTCATAGTTTTTATGCCTCAGTTCCTTTTTACCTTATAACCAAGAGAGACAAAGAAAACAAATGTGAACAAGCCATGTGCTTCCTTTAAGGAAAATATCGAGGACATAAAATAGCTGCCCAGTCTGTGCACACAAAGATGTGCTCTCTGACTCTGGCTTCCCAGAGCTTTTTTATGAAAAGTGAACTTCATTACACTCACAAAGTATATAAGTATGTAAAATAACTCCTGCCACAAATACATTAATCACTTGAGAAGGTTTGGGGTTTTTTTGTTGTTTGTTCAATCAGCCAGTCAGTCATCAGCAAATATCCAGTGAGTGATAAGTCACTTCTATCTCTATGAGGAGACCCCAGTTTGAGGAACACAGCAGAGAAACAAATATACAAATACCCAGAACTCACGGAGCTACATTCTATTTGAGATCTATCTACTTTCCAATTGCCAATTGAATACACGCTGACGATGTGTTAAATAATAGCTGATATAACTCATGGGACTCAAACTATGTTATAAAGACGGGCTGTAAGGCACATAAAACATAGGAAAGGTGCATGTACGTCACTAATTAAAGGTGTCACTAATTTCATCTTCACTTGCCATCAAGTTTCCTGCTCATTTTTGGCCAACCAAGAAGTAAAGGTAGTTCCTAGGAAGTATTTTCATCAAGGCATACAGTGTAAAGTAGGTTTTACAAACAAAAGTGAGCCTACTGCTGCTCACCCTCATTTGTGAGACTCTACCTTGAAACACCCAGACTTACATGGCAAGCAAAAAAAAAAGTAAAAGCCACCAAAGCGGCATCACAAAAGCCAGCAGAAAAATAATCCTGTGAAAACTTACCTCAAGGAGGTTGGGAGGGAACGCTCTACAGCCTGGCCCTGGGGCTTCCATGTTGACTGAAGTGCATCTGTAGCCAGCACGGCTCTACCAACCTCCAGCCAGGCCAATGCATCTTTTAAATGTCCTGGGTGGTGCAGCCGGGAGGGGTGGGTCAGGCAAACCCGGGTGTTTCATAATCCAGCCAGGTACAGAGCACGTACTTGCCTCTGGGAAATGAAGTTACGAGGGTGAAAGCTTCTGAGGACAATCAGCTACAGCATCAAGGAATGGGAGCAAAACTGGAAACATAAACATCAAAGCTAGGGAATTATAAAAGCATGTCTCTAAAAGAAAGGTCCTCATTGCACCAAGCTGCTTTAGGTGCTTCCCTTGTGGGCCAATTGGATGAGGGAACAGGGGGGTTTCTTATTATATCAGGAAGGAGGGAGGGAAGGAAGGATGGAAGGGAGGGAGGGAGGGAGGGAGGGAGGGAGGGAGGGAGGGAGGAAAGAAGGGAGGGAGAGATAGAGGAAGGGAGGGAAGGAGGGAGAAAGGGAGGGCAGGAGGGGAGGAAGAGGGGGAAGAAGGGAGGTAGGGAGGGAGGGAGCGTATGTCAGAAAGGAAATAACAGAAGAATATCAGTATTTACAGGAATCATGGTACCTTCATGTAAGATACACGTGAGTAGAAGGCAGATCTGTAATAAGGAATGAACGAAGCTTTCTTCACTGTCATGCTTAACAAACCAGCATTTATATGAATATCAGCCACATTCATATACAACAGAGGGAAAGCTAAGAAAACCAGCAAATACTAGCAATAAGGTACAGTTTTTTTTTTAAATGCCATAGGAAATAAAGTATATACATGAACAAGAACACAGAGTGGTCCTAGGAAGTCCAGGACACGAGCTACCTCCATTCTGAGGATAGCAGAAGGAGCTGAGTTCAAATTCTGATCCCACCATTAAGCATTATCTTAGGCGGCCCCTAGAAGATGGTCAACATCACGCCACAGCAATAAGGCATTAGATGTAACTTCTTATTTAATTGGAGGAACCCAACAAATAACATGCCATCGCCCTGAGTCAAATAGCCATCATAATGCATGTGGCTTTGTAAGATGGCTCTCCTTATACACAGCTGAAATTTTCGGTATCAAAAAGGCTTGGGGAAGGGGAGACAGATGGGGGTGGGGTGCAGGCGTGTGAAGACAGCAGGCAAATGTGACATTTTAGTCTCCTTTTCTCGTTGGCTAAATTTAAGCCTTTGCCTTTGAATACTTTCAAAATATTTTAAAGATGTTGGTCTCTCCTTCGCACTCATTTCTCACTGTCGTCTCCGATTCTTTTGTTAGTTGATCTCTTCAGTACCTTTCCTTTTTGCCTCCATTGTTTGTGGGACTGTGAAATTCCAAGTTTCTGTAGCAAAGAAAAAAAGTGACATGAGTTGCAGGTCTCCCTGCTCTCGTGGATCACTGGCCAGTGCAGTCCACTGGGGGAGGGAACAGAGATGATGAGGGAAGCCCTGTGAGTACAGATGTAGAATAACCACCCTGGGACCAGATACAAGGGGGCAGATCACTTCACATAGGGTGATTCAAGTCTTAGAAAGTTTTGGGGGAATTCAGAGTAAGAACATCCAGGATGGGCAAAGGTCATTGACTGAAGGCTTAGGGTACCAAAATGCCTCATTCACATGGGGAAGCATCAGGAATCTCAGGTGCTAGCTGAACATGTTCTTATCAGGAAAAAGGCAATTGATCCTGAAATCTAATCAGGTAGAGACATGTGTGAGGGCCTAGATTTCCCCAGACAAAGTCAGAGAAGAAGAAACCCCACTAATAAAGGGAGTCTTCCATTACTTGCTGAGCCCAGAGGTTATCTGATCAATGGTAGACTTTAAAGTTAATTAGCAGTTTCCCCACAATGAGTAGAAAAAGTCTGAGCGTATTCAGGCCAGAGAACTCTGGTTCTGCCCATGTGTATTTTTTTTGTGTCTCTGTTGCTGGGATTAAACACTGGCCAAAAGCCACTTGAGGCGAAAAGGATTTATTTGATCCTTTCCACATTTATTTGATCCAGACTTCCACATCGTAGCCCACCATTGTGGAAAGTCAGGGTGGAAACTCAAGTCAGGAACCTGCAGGCATGAGAGAGGCAGAGAGAGAGAGCCACAGAGGAATGCTGTCCACTGGCTTGCTTTCCAAGGCTTACTCAGCTAGCTTTCTTATATAGCCAAAGACCACCCACCCAGAGTGGTCCCACCTACAGTGGACTAAGCCCCCCATCAATCAAAAGTCAACCATCAATCAAAAAAAGTCCCCCATCCATATGTCCACGGGCTACCCCAATATAGGTTAATTACACAGTTGAGGTCCTCTTATCCCAGTTAACTCTCGTTTGTATCATGTTGACAAAATATTAGTCAGCACACCACACTTCTTAACCTGGTGATGATTGTTATAGTGTGTGTCTGGGTTGGTGACTCAGGAAAGATATGTCAGCATTAAAGTAAACCAAGCAGCACATTAAAACGCTCATGTACTCTGGGTCTCCCACATTCTGGGCTGGTGATAATCTACAAAAGATGGCAAGGAACTTTGTATTCCAGAAGTCACAAGGCATGCATTGAAAAGACTGCTATGTGAGCCAGGCATAGTGGTTCACACCTGTGCTCCCTTCCCCCAGGAGGTTGAGCAAAAGAATCACTATGAATTCAAGGTCGGCATGAGGTCTCTAGTGAGACCTTTTCTTAGAAAAAAGAAGAGGAGGGGGGAGGGAGGGAAGGAGGGGGGGGGGACAAAGAAGGAAGGGAGGGAGGAACAAAGGGAGGAAGGAAAGACTACTGAATGCCAATCCCTTTCAGGGACCCAAAAACCAATAGCCATAGCAGAATACTGACAGTCTACACCCTAAACATTCTGGCAAGAAGTAAGGCTCCTGGGTAATTACTCATGTTCCAACACAGTGTAATTACTGCTGGAATTTCTGTGACTACAAAGAACCATGTTGGAGTTTGTGGTTCCGTTCGGTTCATCTAGCTTGAAGCTCTGCATTCAGTCCTTACTGCCACCGAAATGGGTCAAAGTGGCATATGCTGGTGATTCCAGCACTTAGGCTATGGAGTCAGGAGGAGAAGAAATTCAAAACCACCTCAGCTACTTAGACGTGAGACACACCTGGACGACATGGGGCCCTGCCACTACCACAACAAAACCCCACTCTGTACCAATGACACTACCCTAACAAAAACCAATGATGTCCCAAAGGAAACATTTAACAATAAATATACACTATCTGTTATAAATAAATATTAAAAATAAAATAAAAAAATACACAAAACAACTGTAAAGTTAATACATGACAGCGTAGGCAACATTGTTTTGTTATTAAACGGCAGAGCATTTTGAAATGTTCATTTGTTCCTCTCCATTCTTCACGCCCTTTCATTTAGATTCTGTTTGCATCCTGTCTCCCGATTCAAGCACATAATTATACATTTACAGACTTTAAGTAGCCCTGGGGCGGGAGGAAGACAGAAAACAGCAAAGGCCTGTGAGGTTGGAATCTATATCCTTCCATGGTCATAAAAACACATGGGCATTTAGTAGAGAAGGTGAGTTTTGATGTTAAAGTGGCATGTGGGTCAACTATAAAGTAAAAAAGAATTTCCTAATTCTGTCTGCTCCAACAAGAGGCTGAGGAGACCACCTTCACCAGATTCCTGAACCATACAGGTAAGCTTACCTTCCCCCACCCATCTTCCCTGCTCTCTGAGCCCTCTGGGCCAAGCAGCCTGCTATCCCAGGGGACCTCCATTCTCCCGCTGCCCCTCCCCCCACCTCCATCAGACCTGAGACTCCTGAACCATACAGGTTAGCTGCCCTTCCCCCACTCTGCCTGAGCCCCATTATTCTTGGAGTCTTCACCTCCACCTGAACCCGTGGCAGATTGGTGTGCCTGCCCCCCCCCACCCTACCTGCCTCAAAGGAGGTCTGCTACAACACAAGTGAGACCCCCTACCCCAATATCTACATCAGCTGGGACCCCCACAGAGCCCAGCAGACTGCAATCTATCCTGCTCTGCCTGAGCCCTATTGTCTTTCAGGTCTGCACTTCCATGTGAATCAGAGGCAGATGGTGCCTGCCTCAGACATCAAAACCAACCTGTCTCTCAGGAGGTCTGCCCTAACCAGGAACACAGGGACACACACAGGAGGCCTGCTCTAACCATGAACAAAGGAGGTCTGGCCTAACCAGAGACAGCACCGCCTGCCTCCACGGAGGCCTGCTCCTATACGGAAATAACCAGGCCAGTTAACGCCAGAGATAACCAGATGACACAAGGCAAGTGCAAGAACATAAGCAACATACCAATACTCTAAACTATTCCACAAGGTAGAAGCAGTTCATTCTATGAAGCCACAGTTACACTGATACCTGTTAGGATTCTAAGCTCCACCCCACAGTTACCTGGCAAAAGCCAGGTAGTTCTGGCCCACTGTAAAAGGGGCTTCTTGCCCCTCCTCTCTCTCTCTCTTGCTTCTCTTGCCACTCTTACTCTCTCTTCTCTTTTCTCTTCTCTTGTCCTCTTGGGCTCTTCCCTTCCCCCTTCCCTTCTCCCCTCTCTCCATGTGGTCATGGCCTGCCTCTACTTCTCTGCTCTCTCCTTCTCACTGCCTTTCTCTGCCTCTACCACCCTTTAACTCCCTTCCCCATGCCTGAATAAATGCTATTCTATACTATACTACTATACTATATTATACTGTACTATATATACTATACTATACTATACTATGTCTAGTCCCTCATGGGGAAGGGATGCCTTGGCATGGGCCCACTAAGGCACCCTCTTCCCCAACACCACCATAGAACATATTCTTACACCACTTTCTCTTTTCATGATCACAACAATACCTAAACCACACAAAGACCCTAAAAATAAAGAGAACTTCAGCCCAATTTCCCTTATGAATATCCATGCAAAAATACTCAATAAAATTCTCCCAAACAGAATCCAAGAACACATCAAAACAATCATTCACCATGATTAAATAGGCTTCATTCCAAGGATGCAGGAATGGTTCAATATAAGGAAATCCAACAATGTAATCCACTATATAAGCAAACTCAAAGAAAAATAACCACATGATCATCTCATTAGATGCTGAGAAAGCACTTGACAAAATTCAACACCTCTTCATGGTAAAAGTCTTGGAAAGAACAGGAATTCAAGGCCCATACCTAAACATGGTAAAACCAATATACAGCAAACCAGTAGCCAACATCAAACTAAATGGAGAGAAACTTGAAGCAATCCCACTGAAATCAGGGACTAGACAAGGCTACCCACTCTCTCCCTTCCTATTCAATATAGTACTCAAAGTCCTAGCTAGAACAGTTAGACAGCAAAGGGAGGTCAAAGGGAAACAAATTGGAAAGGAAGAAGTCAAACTATCACTATTTATAGATGATATGATAGTATACTTAAGTGACCCCAAAAATGCCCTCAGAGACCTCTTACAGCTGATAAACAACTTCAGCATAGTGGCTTAATGTAAAAATTAACTCAAACAAATCAGTAGCCTTCCTCTACTCAGAGAGCAAACAGGCTGAGAAAGAAATTGGGGAAACAACACCTTTTACAATAGTTACAAATAATATAAAATATCTGGTGTGACTCTAACCAAGTAAGTGAAAGATCTGTATTACAAGAACTTCAGGTCTCTGAAGAAAGAAATCGAGGAAGATCTCAGAAGATAGAAAGGTCTCCCATGCTCATAGATTGGCAGGATTAATATAGTAAAAATGGCCATCTTGCTGAAAGTAATCTACAGATTCAATGCAATCCCCATCAAAATTCCAACTCAATTCTTCATAGAATTAGAAAGAGCAATTTTCATATTCATTTGGAATAACCAAAAATCCAGGATAGTGAAAACTATTCTCAACAATAAAAGAACTTCTGTGGGAGTCACCATCCCTGACCTCAAGCTGTATTACAGAGCAATAGTGATAAAAACGGCATGGTATTGGTACAGAAACAGGCAGGTAGATCAATGGAACAGAACTGAAGACCCAGAAATGAACCCACACACCTATGGTCACATGATCTTTGACAAAAGAGCTAAATCAATCCAGTGGGAAAATGACAGCATTTTCAACAAACGGTGCTGGTTCAACTGGATATCAACATGTAGAAGAATACTAAACAATCCATTCTTATCTCCTTGTAAAAAACGCATGTCCAAGTGGATCAAGGACCTCCACATCAAACCAGATACACTGAATCTAACAGATGAGAAAGTGGAGAAGAGCCTTGAACACATGGACACAGAGGAAAAGTTCCTGAATAGAACACCAGTGGCTTACTCTCTAAGATCAACAATCGACAAATGGGATCTCATAAAATTGTAAAGCTTCTGTAAGGTAAAGCAATGTCAATAGGACAAAATGGCAACCAAGAGATTGGGAAAAGATCTTTATCAATCCTACAACTGATAGAGGGCTAAGATCCAAGATATACAAAGAACTCAATAAGTTAGACTCTAGAGAACCAAATAACCCTATTTAAAATGCGGTACAGAATTAAACAAAGGATTCTCAACTGAGGAATACCAAATGGCTGAGCAGCACCTAAAGAAATGTCCAACATCCTTAGTCATCAGGAAAATGCAAATGAAAACAACCCTGAGATTCCCCCCCACACCAGTCAGAATGGCTAAGATCAAAAACTCAGGTGATAGCAGATGCTGGCTGTTGGGGTTTTGTCTAAACTCCACCCCACACCTACCTGGCAATAGTCAGGTATGCCCCGCCCCAGAGATCTGGCCCACTATAAGAGGGGCTACTTGCTCCTCCTCTCTCTCTTTTGCTCTCTGCTCTCCTACACTCTCTCACCTCTCTGCCCCTGGGGCTCTCCCCCCCTCCATGTGGTCATGGTCGGCCTCCACTCTCTCACTCTCTCTCTATTCTCTCTCTCTCCCTCTCTCTCTCCCTCTATCTCTCCTCTCTCTACGACTAACTCCCATCCCCTACTCTAAATAAACTCTATTCTATACCATGTCTGTGTATGGTCCCTCAGGGGCAGAGGTGCCCAGGCAAGAGCCCGCCTGGACACCTTTCCCCACGCCACCTAGCCACACTCACCTAACCCCCTATACTCCCCCCCCCCCTTTTAAGCCCTTTCATCTTGGTGCTGAAAGTCCTTTCACTGGCAAGGATGTGGAGAAAGAGGAACACTCCTCCATTGCTGGTGGGATTGCACGCTGGTACAAGCACTGTGGAAATCAGTCTGGAGGTTCCTTAGAAAATTGGACATAGTACTACCTGAGGACTCAGCTATACCACTCCTGAGTACCAAAAGGTGCTCCAACATTTAACAAGGACAGGTGTTCCACTATGTTCATAGCAACCTCATTTATAATAGCCAGAAGCTGGAAAGGACCCAGATGTTCTTCAACAGAGGAATAGGTACAGAAAATGTGGTACATTTACACAATGGAGTACTACTCAGCTATTAAAAACAATGAATTCATGAAATTCTTAGGCAAATGGATGAACCTAGAAAGTATCATCCTGAGTGAGGCAATCCAGTCACAAAATAACACACATAATGCTATGCATTCACTGATAAATTGATATTAGCTTAAAAGTTCGGAATACCCAAGACACAATTCTCAGACCATATGAAGCTCAAAAAGAAGGAAGACCAACATGTGGATGCTTCAGTCCTTCTTAGAAGGGGGAACAAAATACTCAGGGAAAATAGAGAGTAGGAGGGACTTGGGAGGAAGAAAGGAGGGGGAGGGGGAAAACAGGGGCAGGATCAGATGTGGGAGGACACAGGGATGGCATACAGAGGGTCAGGAATTTGAACAGAGGTGTGTAGCAATGGGGGATGGGGAACAAGGGTAGCCACCAGCAAGTCCCAGCAGGGATGACATTAGCTGAAATGCCCAACAAGGAGAGAGAGAACTTGTAGAGACCATATCCAGAGGTTAGGCAAAGCCCCCAGCTGGGGAATGGGGCCACCCACTCATCTCCAAATACTTAACCCAGAAGGGCTCCTGTCTAAAAGAAATACAGGGACAAAGTGTGGAGCAGAGACTGAAGGAAAGGCCATCCAAAGACTGCCCCACCTGGGGATCCATCCTATATGCAGACACCAAACTCAAACACTATTGTGAACACCAACAAGTGCTTGTTGACAGGAGCCTGGTATAGCTGTCTCCTGAGAGGCTCTGCCAGAGCCTAACATACAGAGATGGATGCTTGCAGCCAACCATTGGACTGAGCATGGGGTCCCCAATGGAGAAGTTAGAGAAACGTTCGAAGGAGCTGAAGGGGTTTGCAACCCGATAGGAAGAACAACAATATCTACCAACCAGACCCCTCCCCCCATCCCCCATCCCCAAACCCCCATCCTCGAGCTCCCAAAAAGTACACATGGAGGGACCCATGGCTCCTGCCTCATATGTAGCAGAGGATGACCTTGTCTGGCATCAACAGGAGGAGAGGCCCTTGGTCCTGTTAAGGCTCGATTCCCCAGCGCAGGGGAATGCCAGGATGGTGAAGTGGGAGGGGAAGAAGCTGGGGAGGGATTGGAAAGGGGGGATTCGGCAAAGGGGGTGGGGAAACTGTGAAAGGGGAAAACATTTGAAATGTAAATACTTAAAATATACAATAAAAAAGATTAAAAAATGGAAGAAAAAGTAATTACTGCTAATGTAAGCTGAGTAATTCCTGTTTTCTATAATGGATTTCTTCTTCTTCTTCTTCTTCTTCTTCTTCTTCTTCTTCTTCTTCTTCTTCTTCTTCTTCTTCTTCTTCTTCTTCTTCTTCTCCTCTCCCTCCCTCCCTCTCTCTCTTTTTCTCTCTCTTTCTCTTTCTCCCCCCCCCCCCGCCCATTTGAAAATGTCTTAAGGGCAAATCTTATTGTAATATAACTGCTACTCACCCAAAGTTCCAAATATATTTCTATACCCCCCCCCAAAAGAACATAAGCAACAGAAGCCAATGTAATTTGTCACCATCAGAACCCAGTTCTCCTCCCAGAGCAAGCCTTGCATACCCGAACACACCTGTAAAGCAAGATTCTGACCTAAAACCCCACCTCATGAAGATCATTGAAGCCTTTAAGGATAAAAATAACTCTCTTAAAGAAATATAGAAAAACATAGGCAACATAGAAGCCCATTAAAAGGAAACAAATCCTTCAAAGTAATATAGGAAAATACAATCAAACAGATGAAGGAATTGAACAAAATAGTTCAAAGGCCTAAAAATGGAATTAGAAACAAAAAGAAATCACAAACAGAGAAACTCTGGAGATGAAAAACATAGGAAAGAAATCAGGAGCTACAGATGCAAACATCACCAACAGAGAACAGGAGATGAAAGAGAGACTCTCAGGCATAGAAGATACCATAGAAGATATCAACACATATGTTAAAGAAAATATAAAATTAAACCCAAAACAGCCAAGAAATTTGGGACACGTTGAAAAGACCAAACCTAAGAATAATAGGAATAGAAGAGAGTAAAGGTTCCCATTCCAAAGGTCAGAGAACTTCTTCAACAAAATCATAGAAGAAAACTTCCCTAACCTAAAGAATGAGATGGCCATAAACATACAAGAAGCCTATAGAAGACCAAATAGATCAGGCCAGAAAAGAAAATCCTCTCACCATATAATAATCAAAGCACAAAATGTACACAACAAAGAAAGAATATTAAAAGCTGTAAGGGAAAATGTCCAAGTAATATATAAAGGCAGACCTATCAGAATTACACCAGGCTTCTCAAGTGTGATGCTAAAAGCTAGAAGATCTTGGACAGATGTCATGCAGACCCTAAGAGAACACAGATGCCAGACCAGGCTACTATACCCAGAAAAACTCTCCTTCACCATAGATGTAGAAACCAAGATATTCCATTAAAAAAAAAAAGAAAGAAATTTAAATAATATCTTTCTATTAGGACACTAGAAAGAAAATTCCAGCCAGGCAGTGGTGGCGCATGCCTGTAATCCCAGCACTCTGGGAGACAGAGGCAGGCAGATTTCTGAGTTCGAGGCCAGCCTGGTCTACAGAGTGAGTTCCAGAACAGCCAGGGCTATACAGAGAAACCCTGTCTTGAAAAAAACAAATCCAAAAAACCAAAATAAAAAAAAAAGGGAATTCCAGCACAAGGAAAGTAATTACACCCAAGAAAACACAAGAAATTAATCATCTCACAATAAATCCAAAAGAAGAGAGTCACACATACACAAACATAATACCACCTGCAACTACAAAAATAAGGGGAACTAACAATCATTGGTCTTTAATATCCCTAATGTCAATGGACTCAATTTCCCAATAAAAAGACATAGGTTAACAGACTGGATATGCAAACAGGATCCATCATTTTCCTGAATATAAGAAACACACTTCAGCAACAAAGACAGACACTACCTCAAGGTAAAGGACTGAGAAAAATTTTCCAAGCAAATGGTCCCAAGAAATAAGTTGGTGTTGCCATTCTAATATCCGATAAAATAGACTTTCAACCAAAAGTAATCAAAAGAGATGATTTTGATGAATCATACTCACCAAAGGAAAACTCCACTAAGATGAAGTCTCAATTCTGAACATTCATGCCCCAAATACAAGAGCACCCACATTTATAAAAGAGAAACTTTACTAAAGCTCAAAACACACAATGACCCTCACATACTAATAGTTGGGGACTTCAACACCCCACTCTCACCACTGGACAGGCCATTGAACCAAAAACTAAACAGAGACACAGTGAAACTAACCAAAGTTAGGAACCAAATGGATTTAACAGATATCTACAGAACATTCTACCCCAAAACAAAAGAATATACATTTTTCTTAGCACCTCATGGAACCATATCCAAAACTGATCATATAACTGAACAAAAAACAAGCCTCAACAGATATAAGAAGATTAAAATAATTTCATGAGTCCTATCAGATCACCATGGTCTAAAGCTGGACTTCAATAAAAACAAAAACAACAGAGAGCCCACACACTCATGGGAACTGAACAACTCTCTCTACTCAGTGATAACTTGGTCAGGGAAGAAATAAAGAAATTAAAGACTTTATAGAATTCAATGAAAATGAAGACATAGCACACCCAAACTTATGGAATACAATGAAAGGAAAATTCATAGTACTAAGTACCTTCACAAAGAAATTAAAGAGACCCTCCCATACAAGCAACTTAACAGCACACCTGAAAGCTCTATAACAAAAAGAAGCAAACACACCAAAGAGAAATGGATAGCAGGAAACAGTCAAACTGAAATCAATTAATTAGAAATAAAGAGTGCTGGGGACAGTATACAATGACAGAGACTGCCTGCTGTAGCCAGAATGGCAAATCTCAGTAGCCCGCGGCAGCTCTTTGTAACGACAGTTGTTCCCATTTCTTCTAACCTTAGCCCTGGTTAATGGAAGTATAGATTTCATTTGTGTCTGACTGCTTTTCAATTGGCCTTGGTGTGCATAATTATTCTATTATATCTGACTTTCTTACTTCTTTCTCCTTCTGCTCTGGTGAATTCTGTGAAACTAGATGTTCCTTGATGATTCTTGGACAATTAAAATTTGAGACACAGGGGCACAGCACAGCACTGTCCTAATGGCCCAGGTGCATGCTATGTGCTCTCATCTTGGAAACAATGTAAAAACTGCACAATGGTAGTTCCAGATTAATGTTTGACTTGCAAAGAAAGTTTGAAGAAGAAAATGAAATAGAACCAACATTCGGATCTCAAAAAAGGAAAACACAATTGAAGTTATGAAATAATTTTTGCACAACATTTAAGAGTGGTTCCTGGAAAAGCAAATAGAGAATACATAAAATTATATACGAGTAAAATTAAGTCAAAGCACTCGGACTCTTAGGAGAGTCATCGTGTGCAATGTGCAGAAGCAGAAAGCTAGCAGAACAGCTGAGTTAAGGATTAACCTGACTCTCTCTCTGGCCACTGCCTGGCAGCTTGGCCCATATCATTTATCATTAGAGCTTCATAAGAAAATGCAAGTAGCTGACCTCAGAGCTCTGAGCTCTAAAGTATAATAAGTCAAAGTTAAAGTTTAAATAATGATAAATTTGCAATTATTATTATTTTGGCCACAGGCCTGGGAATAGGGGAAGCTTGAAACTTTGGGGAACAATTATAATTCTTGATTCTTTGTGGGATGTGGTGGTTCTTTTGAATTTGATTTGGCAATGATTATACAATGTCCTTTTTTCTACATGCTTTTGGAATATCAATAAAGACTGGGGCAGGAAAAGGGCGGGAGAGCAAGTGGAGAGCAAGTGAAGTGCCTCATGCCCAAAATTCTACTAGAGAACTCCTACAGCAAACAACGTTAGCAAAGTGGGGCTGGAGAGCTGGCTCAGCAGTTACAAGTACTGACTGCTTTCCCATAGGTACTGAGTTCAATTCCCAGCAACCACCTGATGGCTCACAACCATCTGACGCCCTCTTCTGATATGCATGAAGACAGCTACAGTGTACTCATAAAATAAATAAACAAGCCAGGCAGCAGTGGTGGTGGTGGCAGCGCACGCCTTGAATCCCAGCACTTGGGAGGCAAAGGTAGGCGGATTTCTGAGTTCCAGGCCAGCCTGGTCTACAGAGTGAGTTCCAAAACAGCCAGGACTACAAAGAGAAACCCTGTCTTGAAAAACAAAAAATAAAAAAATAATAAATACATAAATAAATCTTTAATATATATGTATACACACACATATATAATTTAAAAAATCTTCAGCAAAGTGGGTGGATATAAAATTAGGTCAAATCAGTAGCCTTTCTTTATACAAATGATAAACAGGCTGAGAAAGAAATTAGGGAAACAACACCTTTCACAATATTTACAAATAATATAAAATGTCTTGGTGTAACTCTAATCAAGCAAATGAAAAATTTGTATATCAAGAACTTCAAGTCCTTGAAAAAAGAAATTGGAGAAGACCTCAGAAGATGGAAAGATCTCCCATGCTCATGCATAGGTAGGATTAACTCAGTAAAAATGGCCATCTTACAAAAAAAAAATCTACATGTTCAATGCAATCCCCATCAAAATTCCAGCACAATTCTTCACAGACATGGAAAGAGCAATTCTCAACTTCATATGGAAAAATAAAAAATACAGAATAGCGGAAAAAATTCTCATCAATTAAAGAACTTCTGGGGGAAATCACCATCCCTGACCTCAAGCTGTACTACAGAGCAATAGTTATAAAAACCACATGGTATTGGTACACAGACAGGCCAAACACTGGAATAGATTTGAAGACCCAGAAATGAACCCATACATCTATGGACACTTGATATTTGGCAAGGAAGCCAAAACCATACAGTGGATAAAAAGAAAGCATCTTCAACAAATGGTGCTGGTTCACCTGGAGGTCTGCTTGTAGAAGAATTCAAATTGATCCATATTTATCGCCTTTTACAAAGTTCAAATTCAAGTTAATCAAGGACCTCAACATAAAACCAGTACACTGAATAGAAACGAAGAGAAAGTGTGAAAGAGTCTTTTTTTATCTTTGTTTTTTTGATGTTTTGGATTTGTTTTTTTTCAAGACAGGGCTTCTCTGTATAGCCCTGGCTGTCCTGGAACTCACTCTGTAGACCAGGCTGGCCTCTAACTCAGAAACCTGCTTGCCTCTGCCTCCCAAGTGCTGGGATTAAAGGTGTGCACCACCACCGCACACCGGCGAAAGAGTCTTAAATGCAGAGGCACAGGGGAATTTTTCCTGAACGGAGAATACCAATGGCTCAGGCCCTAAGATTATCAATTGACAAATGGGACTTTATGAAACTGAAAAGCTTCTATAAGGCAAAGGACACTGTCAATAAGCTAAAATAGCAACCTATAGATTGGGAAAAATCCTCACCTGGCCTATGTCCAATCAAGGGCTAATATCCAAAATATATAAAGAACTCAAGAAGGTCGAGTCCAAAAAACCAAATAACCCAATTTTAAAATGGGGTGCAGAGGTAAACAGAATTCTCAACTGAGGAATCTTGATTGGCCAAGAAGCACTTAAAGAAATGTTCAATATCCTTAGTTATCAGGAAAATGCAAATAAAAATGACCCTGAGATTCCACCTTACATCAACCAGAATGGCTAAGATAAAAAAAAAAAAAAAACTCAAGAGATAGCACATGCTGGTGAGGATGTAGAAAAAGGGCAACACTCCTCCATTGCTGGTCGGATTCCAAACTGGTACAACCACTCCACAATTTGGTGGTTCCTCAGAAAATTGCAAATTTTTCTACCTGAAGACCCAGCAATACCACTCCTAGGAATATACCCAAAAGATGCTCTACCATACCACAAGGATAAGTGTTACATCGTAGCAGTCTTATTTGTGATAGCCAGAAACTGGAAACAGCTCAGATGCTCCTCAGTGGAAGAATGGATAAATAAAATCTGTTTCAGTTACACAATGGAATACTATCCAGCAATTAAAAATGAGGACATCATGAATTTTGCAGACAAATGGATGGAATGGAGCTAGAAAATATCATCTTGAGTGACCCAGACCCAAAAGGACATGCATGCATGGTATGTACTCACTGATAAATGGATATTAGCCAAAAGTACAGAATACCCATGATACAACCCACAGACCATAAAAAGTTTAACAAGAAGGAATGCCCAATGAGGATGCTTCAGTACAAGAAACAAAATAATCATGGAAAGGAGAAGGAGGGAGAGAGATGGGTGGGAGAGAGGAGGGGAAATGCAGGACAGGTTTAGGTATGGCAAGAGACAGGAGAGAAGCCCAGAGGGACAGAAGAATGAATAGAAATGTGCAGCTGTGGAGTGGGGGATCAGGGGGAACCTCTAGAAAGTCCCAGAGACCTGGGATGTGTGAAGCACCTAGGACCCAATGGAGATGACCTTAGCAGAAATGCCCAACAGTGGAGAGACCACTTCCTATAGACAGAAAAGGCCCTCAGTGGAGGGATGGGGCCACCAGCCTTCCTTCAAAATATTTGACGCAGAATTGTTTTTGTCTAAAAAAAAAAAAAAAAAAAAAAAATGCAGGGACAGAAATGGAGCAGAGACTGAAGGAAAAGTCATCCAGTCATCAGCCCAACTTGGGATCCATCCCATGACCAGGCACCAAACCATGACACTATTACTGATGCCATATTGTGCTTGCAGACAGGAGCCTAGCATGGCTGTCCTCTGAGAGGTTCTACTAGCAGCTGACTGAGACAGATGCAGATACTTAGAGCCATCCATTGGACTGAGGTCGGGGACTATTATGGCAGAGTTAGGGGAAGGACTGAAGGAGTTGAAGGCATGGTAACCCCACAGGAAGACCAAGAGTAACAACGAACCAGACCTCTGGACGTTCCCAGTGACTAAGACTAAGAGCATACACCAGCCAAAGAGCACAGATGATCCGTGCCCCTTCCCAGAAGCAGAGGACTGCCTTGTCTGGCGTCAGTGGGAGAGGATGTGCTTAATCCTGTAAAGGTAGGGACTTGATGCCCCAGGGAAGGGAGGGGTAGAGGGTAAGGTAGAGACTGTGGGAGGTGAGGGGTTGGGAGTGAGGGAGTGAGGTGTGGGGTAGGGGGTTGGACCTTTCAGAAGCAAAGGGGAAGGGGGACAGGGTGAAAACTTGTTGTGGATGGGCGGTGCTGTTCTTGTGAACCAATCCCCTTAATGAATAAAAGAGCCAATCACTGGGCGAGTAGGATGGACTTCCGGGTTGGATGGAAGAGAGGAAGCAGGAGAGAGGTCTTTTTTGGATGAGGATAGCAAGAGGACAAGATATATAGCTACAAGTGTCTCCCGGTTTCATTGGCAGATCTGTCAGGATTTGCCACCTAATGAGTTAGATTGAATAAGGCTTACATGATTAGGATTTTAGTTGCTGTACCCAGCGATAGAGTTGGTACATCGTTTCTGAAGTATGTGTTTTCCTTCACGTTGCAGCTAGTTTGGTTTCAAGAGAGAAGGTGGCCAAGGGTACGTTTGCCTGAGGTGCACCACAAAGACTGTGGGGGTTTAAGGCACAGGGTGGGTGTGGTAGTGACCCACCAGTGGGAACCTAGCGAGCTGGGTGGGGAGATTATTATGGAGTTCTGAGTCAGAGTCTCCAGGAGATACAAATTGATTGGCCTTTGCCCGCCAGTGAGTGCATGGCTGACCAGGCTGCCAGGGCAGAGGGACAAGCGAAGGAACAAGACCGCTCTATTTTTTAAATATTTCCCACCACAGAAACTCTTGGAGGGGATCCAGGAAGGGGAGCAACATTTGGAATGTAAAGAGATAAAACAATTTAATAATTAAAATAAGGCTGAGGAGAGACGAGGCTAATGAGATCTGGCCGTTCTGAGAGCAAAGCAAGCCAGGGTCCTGTTGTATACTGATGCAGCTTCAAGAGCCACAGAGATAGGGACCGCCTGCTGGGCTCTGGCAAGCAAAGTAAACGTCATGTAAAATTTCCAGCTAACTTCAGCAGGTAAAAGTAAGAAAATCAACTCTTCACAGAGGGTCTCATCTTGGAAACAAAGGACATGTTGTTTGAACTGATCTTACCTCATGCAAAAAATAGGATGTCTATTGGTAGCTTGTGGAGAAGTTTAGAAGTGAACCTTCAAAAAGGGAAGGCTGAGGCACTAGAGAGCCTGCCTTCCGGAAGCATAGGGGACAATCAGTTGGATCCATTTTCAAGTCCTTGGGGAGCATCTCTGGGACCCACCAGCTTATCTAGGTACTAAATCCTTTCTTCTACTACTGACTGCTACTATTCATGCCCTATTCATGCTACTGTTCGTTGGCTCTAATGAGTCCCCATTTCTGCATATTCTTCTAGTCTCCACCGACTCTTCCAGCTCCTCTCCAGTTCTCTTCCTTACCTGCACCCATAGCTCCATAATGCCAAGGGATTTATAATTCCTTTGATACCCTGTCCAATTTCATAATCACTAACTTCCCTCATACCATTTACTCAACCTGGGAAGCACTTCTCCGTTCCTTGTCTACCTGGAGACAAACTTGCCCAGTTCAAACACTTCCTCTTTGAAGATGCCTCCCAGGTGACTTCTCGGCAATTACATCCTTTCCCGTCACTGCTCTTCAACCACCTGGCAAATCCTCCGTGGCTTACAATTTAATTTTACTCTATTGTAGTTGTTTACATTAGTGTTTGTATGCTTATGGATCTTTGAACTTTGGGAAGATTTTAAATAGCAATTGTTGAGTAAGTTAAGGAACTTTTCCGGTAGAAACCAACACTGCACAATGGAGCATTTTGCTTAGACTCACATATAAACTGTTTACTAAGGCAGTTGCTCCCTGGCATGGGCAGACAGGCCATCCATAGAGCGGGACAGTTAAATAGATGAGACAGGAGATTTTATTATTAGGATCTGCAAGCATATGTTCTTCCTAACTCCTACCTTTACTTGCAAACATACCATGTCCTTTTTGCCTACTCGATTCACCAATATTTAATAACTTTTTGTTTTATGTCGGTTGTGGAATTTTTAAACCTAAACTCCAAAATAACATTATACATTTAATTACTAGCAAGATACTCTGATTTACATATTGTACATATTACTCTGATTTACATATTACATACATTCCATAGTATGGCCACTGAGAATTCAGGCTTAAGAGCCACATTGCTTGGGTATGAATTCTGGTTCTGACCAGGTAGTCAACTTCCCTGTGCCTCAGATCTCCACTCCGTAAAGTGAGGCATCGGTGTGCCCAGTCGTTTGGATCATCAAGGTGATTAAGTGGATCACAGAGAGAAAGCACTGGGAACACTGGGGGAGTCAGTAATGAAATGCATGCTAGTAGGCTCGCTTGCTGCAATCAAATGCAAACCTTATTATGTGACCAGGATATTTGGTCATTATCAGCATCTAATTAATATGTAAATGAGAAACATAGTGACACAAGGAATAGAAAATCATGAGATTCTGTTTCTGTCATAATAGCATCCATGGTCTTTGGTAATGTAACCCTTAGGAAAAAAGGATTAATTCAAAACCACTGTAACTAAGAATGTTCTATAAGGAAAAAAGTCATGACCAGGACTGGAAAAGGAGCTGCCTTTCAGTTTGTCAAGAAGGCAGCTATGAAAAAGACAACAAAGCCTTCATCTAAATGGAGGAAAAAGCTTTGGGCCCGTCCCTGCCTGAGGGATTGAAACTGATTATGGATTCCCGTCAGCCATGAGTCAGTTTGTCTCTGTTTTCAGTCAGTCTTGTTCCCTGGAGTTAGATAGCAATCTTAACAGAAACTGATTTTATTAAGGGATATATAAGGAATTTATTTTCTCTCGTGTAAGCATATAGTTTAATTGAAATTGGTGGCATCCAGAATTGGTAGTTTTAGTTGTTTGTTATTCTTGAGAGTGGTTTTTTACTTGTTTGGGTGTGCTAGCCTCTTAATAGCATTTATTTAATGGGATTTACTTTAAGTTTGTTCAGAAGTCTACACATTGTCACCTTTTAAACATATCTTTAATGGGTCTCATGCAACCGAAACTAGAATGGCCCCATCCTCCTGCCTCCACAGCCTGTATTTTGGGTTCATATGCATATGGCACTATAACCAAATTATCACTTCCATTTGGGGGAAGATTTCTGTCAATCCAAACTTATTTCTGTATGTTTTGCTTCTTTAATTTTTTTTTTCCATTGGGGCTGGAGAGATGGCTCAGCAGTTAAGAGCACTGACT
The DNA here is from genome assembly GCF_947179515.1 of Apodemus sylvaticus. NCBI lineage: Eukaryota > Metazoa > Chordata > Mammalia > Rodentia > Muridae > Apodemus > Apodemus sylvaticus. The sequence goes on from NC_067475.1 coordinate 14,288,333, forward strand.
GCTCTTCCAGAGGTCCTGAGTTTAATTCCCAGCAACCACATGGAGGCTCACAACTATCTGTAATGGGATATGATGCCCTTTTCTGGTGTGTCTGCAGACAGTAATAGTGTACTTACATACATAAAATAAATAAATCTTTTTTAAAAATGTATTGATTCTTTGTGAATTTCACATCATGCACCCCAATCCCATTCATCTCTCCAGCCCTTCATTCCTGCCCTCTGCCCTTGCAACCTCCCCCTGCAAAGAAAACAAAACAAAAATAAAATAAAAAGATAAATAAGTTAAAAAATAAAATTTAAAAAGAAAATCTCACTGTGGAAGCTGTGGTGTGTCTTGGGGTGGTGTGTTTCAGTGTGTCACAGTGTGTCATGGTGTCTCACATAGTACACCCTTTTGCCCAAAAAGCTTTACTTGCAAATGTTCTTTGCAGTGAATCATGGGTCAGGTTTGAGGCCTCTAGCTTCTGCCACACTATCAATACTGGATCCTCAGTGAGATTCCTCTTGGATAATCTACTGTTGTCCTGTGTTATGGAGGCCATGAAGCTTTGGATCTGCAGGGCCAGCCTCTTCACATGCTCCATCAGTTCATAGACAGCATAGATGTTGTGATGGCCCAACTCAAAGCCCTAGATCTAGGCCTGGGGGATAACTGACCTGGTCAGACCACCTGTTCTCCCTCATCTGCATCACTGTGTAAGCTCTCCCACACTGCCCAGGTGAAGGACAAGGACAGATCTGTCACATGGGGCAAGGCCATCTCTGCCCAGCCCTCAGACATCAATATGGCCCCAGACAGCAGACCAGATCATGGATGTCCACACGGCCTTTGGTGATAACATGGGCCACAGACATCGATACAGACCCCTACTGCAGCAGGGCCATGCATGGCTCTCAGCAGCATCACAAGCCTGGACACCACCAAGGCCTCAGGTGGCAGCACAGGCTGTTCCTCACCACCCTGGAGTCTCTAGTTCTGCCTCTCTTCATAGTGCACACACCATTCCCTTCTTTTTCTCTCCCATCTCTCCACCACATCCTTGCTCATCAAAGTGGCGCCATCCCGCAGGCCTGTCTTCCGCCCCCTGCACCACATTGTTTTGCTTCTTAAGAGCTGACTGCAGATGTCGTTTTTCACAGTATTTGTGAAAGCAAGCGTCTGCTCTTAATGACTAGGGAGAAAGCCAAAGTCATAATCAAGTCTTTAGACTTCTGAGATTAATGACATATTTTACATTCTTTCTAATCTCTCTTAATTTAACTCTAGTACAGGATATATATTCATGAGCAAACTGAGATTATTCGTTATGTGAGAGATGAATTGTAGGGGCTGGAGAGATGGTTAAGCAGTTAGAGAATTTACACTTAGAGCAGTGGACCAGAGTTTGGGTCCCAGCACCCATGTCAGGGGGTTCATAAACTCCTGTTACTTCAGCCCCAGACAATCTGATGTTACATTTCTGCCCTCTGGAGGCACCCATGTGCATGTGCACACAATGCATGTGCACATGTGTGTGTGTATACACACACACACACATACATATACATATATATATATATATATATACATATATATATATGTATGTGTATATGTATGTGTGTATACATATGTATATATACACACAGACACAATTAAATCTCTAAAATTTTGCTTTAAAAAAAGATGACTTGTATCTTAATTTGTTTGAAAAAAAAACATAGGGATGTTGTGAAAGGCAAGAAGAACATGTTTCCTTGGAAATAAGTCAGGTGAAATGGAATCTGATGCCTAAAGGCTCCTAAAATCACAAGGCAAAAACAAGATGAATGCTTTCGTTTTATGAAACTAAAATCTCCTTGCTTAGCTTCACCTCATTGTGTTATTCATTCATATCTTAGAAAGGGAGACTCAGCTCTTACTTCCTTCTCTCTTCTCTCACCTCCACTAGTTAGCATTGGGGTGATAACTGTTCTTGCGCTGTGTGCTGCGTTTTCAGAATTGCTACCTACACTCCAAAGTTGAAAACAATAGATATCAAAGAGCTCCGATCATCTAGAGAGAATCATTGAATCACTAAGAGTCATCAAAAGATGTGGGAGTTGGAGAGATGGCTTAGTGGCTAAGAGCACTGGCTGCCCTTTCAGAGGTTGTTGAGGTCAATTCCGAGCAACATGGTGGCTCACAATCATCTGTAATGGGATCAGATGCCCTCTTCTGGTATGTTTGAACACAGCAACTATGTACTCATACATTAAAGAAAGAAAGAAAGAAAGAAAGAAAGAAAGAAAGAAAGAAAGAAAGAAAGAAAGAAAGAAAGAAAGCATCCATCTTCTTCCTCTCCTCTTCCCTGTCTTATCCATGTCTTTATTATACATTATTTATATACTAGGCACACAAAGAAGCCTCTGGAAACAAGTAACATAGTTCTTCTTCCATCTCCAAACCAAGGTGGAAAACTAACCCAAAATACTTGAAAAGACAAGAAATACCTGTGAGAAGGAGATGCAAATCTCTTCCTGATGGTTTTGGCATTTGGATAGATGGTGGATTCCCCAATTGTTCTCTGTACTAGTCTGAGAAGAAGAATTGTAAGAAAAAGAGAAGTGACTATGGTTAGGGTAGCAACCCACTTGCAGTGCCCAGAAGAATCCACAGAAGATCAAGCTTCAGCTGAATGGCTGGCCAGGAAGACTCATGTAGAGTGAGAGAACCAACGTGAAGTAAGGAGACCATGCAGGAAATAAGGGGACCACATGAAGGAAGGGTGTGACATAGTCCAGTTGCTAAGGAAAATACCAGAAGCACTTTTTTACATCAGAGAACTGTGGAAGCCTTTGTGTGAAATTCTCAAGTGCTTGTCTCAGTCAGCGTTACTATAGGTATGACAGACACCATGGACAGGGTCAGATTGGGTTTACTTTACAACTCCCAAGTCACACTCACAACTCACTGAGAGAATTGAGGGCAGGAACTGAGGCATAGGCTGTGGAGGAACACTGCTGACTGGCTAAAGACGTGCTTAGCCTACTTTCTTATACAACTCAAGACCTCCTGCTCACACTTGGCACCACCCACAGTAGGTTGGACACTCCCACGCCAATTATTAATCAAGAACGTCAACATATAGGCCAATCATTTGGAGGCATTTCCTCAACTGATTGACCCTCTTCTCAAATGACTCTAGCTTCTGTCATGTTGACAGAAAGTCCCAACCAGGAAGACAGTGCCCCATCAGATAGAGGCCTTGTGAGGATTCCTGTAAGAGTATACTCTTTGGTCTCTTTACAGTACTAGGGACCAATCCAGGGCCTCAAGCATGCTAGTCTAGTGCTCTGCCTGGGAGTTATACCTCTAAGACCTCAGACTGGACTTTTAATACCCAAAGGTCATCTTACAGCTAAAACAAGAAGATGAGCTTTGTGAAACCAAGCATTCCATCAACTTCAGTGGGTAAACAAAGTCACAGGTGGTTGTACATATCTGTAAAGTCAGCACTCTGATGGCAAGATAGGAGATGGAGAAAGGAAAATTGTCTAAGACGTACAGGCAAGCTAGTTTGTAGTAATTGAATAGCAGAAACAACAATAGAGACTTGCCTTAGCAAGAACTAACTATCAAGTTTACCTCTGACCTCCACATGCACAGTATGACATATTCTGTGTATGTGTCTGCCTCTCTGTGTGTGTGTGTGTGTGTGTTTCCCCTTCCCCTTTATCTCACACATATACACCATGCATTCATACCCAAACCATGCACACACACACACACACACACACACACACACACACTAATAAATGGGTATGTGTTATGACCTATGTTGCCTCTTAACTTCCATGAGAAATCTTTTGGCTATAATGATGAACTGCTGATACTTGATATCTGGTGAAATTTTGCTGAGTGTCACATGATCGACTCATTTATTCCTACCACCGTAGTCTAGCTGCTTCTCAATTATAGAAGAAGGTGACAGACTTCTAGAAAAGTAGGACTGGTCAGTTCCACATAGCTCGATGATATGGGCAGGGACCAGAACCTACACCTGGCTAACTCTGAAACCTATGTTCTTAAATATAATAATAATGCATCTTGACACTACAATATTTACTGAACAGTGACTGGTAGACAAACCTCCAGACATCTGCAACGCTTTTCTTCTTCATCCCTATTCAGTGCTTGACTGAGATCTGAACTGTCATTTGTATGTTTGGGTTTTGAATTAGATTTTAAGTTCCTGGTAGAGAGAGACTTTATATTGCCTTACATTTCCGTCTTCCTCACAAGAGTTATGTCTGCTTCTAAGTGCTCAAAAATACTTTTAGTATGAATGAATGAAGACTGGGGTAAAATTGCTCTATAGTTTATATGGGTGGAAGAAATCCTATTTACTAAACGGTACTTCATATTTAGGAGACAATAATGACTGCAGATCAATACTGTGGCCCCTACTTAGCATTTTGTAATGGACCTGAGGGAAACTCGACATGATCCATTCCCTTAGCCAGAACAAGTCTGTGATCTGTTCACAGCAGATGTTAATTTCACAATGAGTGAAGAATTATTCACATTGAAGATTTGAGGTAAAATATGAAATGCATCTACTTTGTGTCTTTTATCAATGTGCAAAATGCTAGGATACATTGTTCTAGAACATCTAGAAGGTGATTGTCATACAATCCAAATGGTAAACCTATGCTTATTAGTCCATATTTTACAAGTCTCTCTGGGTGATTTGCTTGTAGAATAATATTTAGGTATTTGATTGAAAGTTGTTTGATTTCTCCCCCTCCCACAACCCCCCCCCCCCAGAAAGAAGCTTAACCTAGAAGAAAACATACAAGTCTTCTGGATTGTGACCAATAATTCTGTAATTATAGCAATCAAATAAATCTTAATGTATCACCTCAACTCATGAGATCATAGAGCGAACTATCTTCGCTATGATTGAGAATACCTAAAATAAGTCTCCAAGGTTTAATTACGGAAATGAGAAATTATTACAAGACATATATTCTTCATTCTACATGAAGTATATTAAATTATGCTATCTACGTCATAGACTACATGGTTGAAATAGTTCACTCAAAGCAGAAACAGTCCGCGCATGCAGGGCTTCGAGCTCCGCACACCCACCTCTCTCAAAGGCTCCAAATGGCGCTCTCAGGTGTTTTGTTTCTGAAAATAGAGTTGAGAGCCCTCTAAAAATGAGCTCCTTGCAAATAACTGCATGGGATTTTGTCCATCCAGCCATTCCCCATAAGCAAAATGGACCCAAGATTATGTTTATGATAATCATTAAAAGCGGTGATTTATGTTATAAGGTAAAGTTTTGTAGTTTAATCTGAGTGTTATTTCCATATCTTTGAACTTCCATCTTCCCACTGGAAAAATAAAATGAGGTACTTCTTTCTTTAAATCCACCATATAGGCATTTTATAAGGGTTCAAATGAAACAGTGGAGGCGACTTGACAATTTCTAGTGTTAGATGTTAGAAGAAATCTTGATTTCTTTAAATAGCTTTGCATGCCATTTGCATAGATAATGTGGAGATGATCAGAAAGAGAAAAAGTTCCTCCTAACACCTTTGTTCTTAACATCTTTGTTCAGACTTCTCCAGCTATAGCAAAAGCCCCAGCAAGATAATATTTGTGATATTTTTCTATTACCTTAAAAAAAAACATGAATAACTGCGTTCTAGTGAATCTTATTCTAGAAATGTTCACTACACCACGAACTAGTCAGCCTGTGTATCTCATATGGGTGATTTCAATTTCTTTATATTCTGGTTTCTACTGAAAAAAATCTGCATTTTGACAAGTTTTGATGAGGTCTATTCACTCTAGACAATGTCTACAAACCCAAATTGCATAGTTGATTTTGACTTAATCCCCTAGAGTTCCAGAACTGTCCCGATTAAAATTTAAAATATAATTACAGGTAGCACATTTAGTCAGGCAGTTAGTCAGAGAGCTGACTAAGTAGTGAATCTTACTTCCTGCAGCAATATTGCATTAAATGTTGTGGAGGAGGGTGGTGGTGGGTGGAACAGTCACCCATGAAATGATTTATGGATTATTATTAAAACAATATATCATCAAGTGCAAAGTACTCAGGTAGAAACTGTGTATAAAATTTCAAGGAATGGAGAGTAAAAGGGCTTCCTTCATGTTATAATGATCTACTGTCTATATTTAGGAAATATGTTTTGAGGCTGTTGGTAGCTTCAGGAACATCCTGACAAAATAAATTATTGGTCTGTGAACAGGTAGGCTGGTTTGGTGCAAAGAAATTCTAGAATTTTTTTTTTAAATGGACTCCAAGGAACTCTTAGTAAGGAGCAGGGAGATATCTTGTATTTTGAAATAATTCTTAGGTTTACATAGGAGTTACAAAAATAGAGCAGATAGCTTATGCGGGCACATCCCCTAGAATCTCCATGTTAGCATCTTACAATAGCAGCAAAGTCTTCGAAATCAACAGCCAACACTGGTGCATTGCAACTAAATACAATTTGGACTTTATTCATGCTTCTCCTCTTTTCCACTAATATTTAGTTGTTGGTTTTCCCCCCCAGGTAGAAAGAGGCTTGAATACTTCAATATTGAGATTCAAACAGCATGGGTTTCTGAACAAAGAAGCTAATCAGAGTGAGACATTAATGTAGGAGAAATTAAATGACCCAGGCATCCAAGAATCATCTGGAAACACTAGAGTCAAGTTGCCAGCCAAATTAAAGGAAAAGTAAGCCCGATTTTGCAGCCAGTCATTAATCTCTCTTTCCATTGCCCAAAGGTGCTGATTACACCTCATTTTATCATAAGGGATAAATCTTTTTATTGCAGATACATAATAATGTGTTGCTATAAGAAGTCTTTTAGTAATGCCCAGTTCAGTCATCTAGATTTTTCTACATGAAGGAATACATAGGAAGAGGCTGACACTAAATCAGTTTGGCTGTTAAGTCTGCTTGTGAGAAGGGGATTACTGTGGAAGTCAGAGGAACAAAATCCTTAGTGACCTGCTTCTGGGTGTCATAAGGTCACCTGGAGGGCTTGTGAAGGTTCAGATGTGCCTCTCCCGGGGATCTCTGGCTCAGCGCGGCCCAGGCACTGCACTTCCAATAAGCACCCCGATGCTGTGCTCACTGCTCACTCCGCTAAGCTAATCTTCATAGGTTCGTGGCCAGGAGGAACATGCAGCGACAGCCATAGATAGGTTCTTAGACTTGTGTTGCTTACTAGTTAGATAAAGGGTCTGGTAACTCTCACTCCAGTTCTGATGAGTGAGGAACCAGAGCACACACCCCACAATGCTATCGTCTGCTCTTACCTTCAGAGAATGCAGTCACTTAAAAATAAAACATTTTTTGACAACAGAAGAGTATTTAAAACTAATCAAGGCTCGTCATGGAGGCACATGCCCGTCATTGCAGCCCTTGAAAGGTGGATATAAGGATCAGGAGTTTAAAGTCATCCTTAGCCATCCTAAGGCCAGCATGGGGCTCCAAGAGACCGTCTCAACCATGCCCTTCAAAACAAACAAGTAAACAAATAGGCAACCCATACAATAAATAAGGCTAGTAACATTTTGGGATTTAAGCTCAGCCTCTAATAAATTAATGCTGAAAAGGCTGGGGAGGTGGCTTAATTGATATGAGCATGAAGAACTGAGTTCCATCCCTGCTAAGCAGACATCCCAGCATGCATCTGTGATCCTATGGCTGGGGAGGCAGAGATTGGTGGGTCCACTTGGAATGTGCTGATGTGAAAGTCTAGCTACCTACAGTCCTTGTCCTTAGACCATCCTCCATCATTTTACCTTCCTCTCCCACAAAGGCCCCGGTGGCCTTTTGTGGTAGTGATTACAAGACTTCATTTTATTTCTCTCCCAAAATGAAGCTTAACTTTCTTTTGGTGTCTTGTGAAACCAAAGCAACATTGTGTGCTTTATCCTCTCCGTTATAGTGTAAGAGGTAAAAGATGACAAGACTTTATCCCTAATTCATCTGCTTGCCGTGGAGAATAAAAAGGATTTTCAGATAAGTGTGCCTGAAGGATAATAAAGAAGCTGTGAGAAAACTTCATTTTCTTTAATGGTTCAAGGAAGAAGGGAAAATCTTATTCAGAAGGAACAAGCAGTGTGAACCTTTGGTTCTGGTGAGCCTCAGTCAAGTACTGAGGTATGGCTTGCACCACAGAAGAAACGCCATGCAGTGCTCTTGACACGTCTTCACAGTGAACTCCCATTTTATAGTGAGACTTTATGTTGAGATTGTTCTTGATCTTTAACTAATGGCAGGGATAGGAAGTAAGTCATGCTTTTAAGAGAAGTTCATATCAATAATAGACCCCACTTCCCACAGCTCCTTGATGCTCCAGAGTACCCTGGGTTTTACTGAACAATGCTCATGGCTCATGTGGAGCCAAGTTTAGTGCTTGTCTTAGTCAGGGTTTCTATTCCTGCACAAACATCATGACCAGAAAGCAAGTTGGGGAGGAAAGGGTTTATTCAGCTTACACTTCTGCACTGCTGTTCATCACAAAAGGAAGTCAGGACTGGAACTCAAGCAGGTCAGGAAGCAGGAATGGATGCAGAGGCCATGGAGAGATGTTCCTTACTGGCTTGCTTCCCCTGGCTTGCTCAGCCTGCTCTCTTATAGAACCCAAGAATACAGCCCAGGGATGGTACCACCCACAAGGGTCCCTCCCCCTTGATCAATAATTGAGAAAATGCCTCACAGTTGGATCTCATGGAGGCACTTCCCCAACTGAAACTCCTTTCTCTGTGATAACTCCAGCCTGTGTCAAGTTGACACACAAAACCAGCCAGTACAATGCTGTTCAAGAGGAACTTTGGTGCTGATTAAGTTAGGATTGTTTTCTGTCTTTTTTTTTTTTTGAGAATTTCTTAAATGCTTACTGTATTTATGAAGAATGCTAAATGGACACAGCAGTGTGTGTGTGTGTGTATGTGTTAAATAAAGAAGTCATCTGAGAGGGAGTTGAGAGCATGGAAAGAGTTGAAGAAAGGAGATGGATAGGTGGAAATGAAGTAGTAGCTTTTGTAAACAAATCTTTTAAAGTTTGGTAAAATGGTGGTTGGCTAAGAGGAGGGAGGTGTGCCTGGGAATGAATATGATCAAACAAGTTTGCCCAGAACTCTTGTAGCACTCGTAAAATCCGTTTTAAAGACTTAGCAATCAGGAATAGGACAAAGAGAATAAATTAACAATAATTCCAGCTTCAGCAACTTTGGCCCATTGATTTGCATCCTATGTGCATGTGTATGCACATGTATGTGTGTGGCAAAAAATTGGTATAACAAGATGTGTCAACTTTTGAAGGATACAGTGGACTAATCTTCCAAATGATCAATAAATGCATTGTTACAAAGACACACATAGGTAAAGGTCTGAGTGATACATTTTAATGTATGTAACAGACTATTAAAGCCCATTGAAATGATTTATGGAATTTTAGGGTCTTTTTTTTTTTTTGAGACAGATCTTTCTATGTATCACTGGATGGCCTGGAGCTCACTATATAGACCAGGCTGGCCTGGAACTCACTGTATAGACCAGACTGGCCTTGGATTCACAGAGACCTACCTGTCTCTGTCTCCCAAGTTCTAGAATTAAAGTTGTGCTTGACCATACTCATTATTCATTATACCATTATTCATTATTCTCAGCTGTCACGGCAAGTAACGTTTAAGAAGCTTGCCACTTGTCAAATTTTGATGCACTACCAAATATCAAGAATTGTCTGGAATATCTCTTAAATATTCCTCTGTCAACTAGTTGCAAAATTAAGGCTAGATTTTCTTCATATATTTCAAAAAGATTTCCTATCAATAAAGACTCTATGCAAAAATAGCTTTTAATCCAACTAAAAGCCCATAAAACAATAAGACTCTTTGCAATTGTTTTTGTGCTACAAAATATAGTCATTTTCATAACATATATAAACCCTTAAATAATGGTTTTATTGCTACTATAAATATATACAAACATTATAAGCCCTAATTTACATTTTCGCTTGCTTTGACAGTTATGACCACATAGAAATTTTCAATAACTTTGCAGAGTATTCTAAGACCTGAGAAAAATTAGCATAAACTAAAGATTATTGTTTGTTACCTTACATTTAAAATATTTGTGTCTCTTGCCTGGCTGATCTGGTCACAATGTATAGGCTAAATCTTATAGAAAATATATTCTCATTGATGGATTTCTTGATGGATTTCCATGGACTATACAGTAATGGATGTACATTCTGTGGAATGTTTAAACTACATAATTTTATCACTGTGCATACAACTTAGTGTGTACTTACACAAATGTTGGTGGCATATGGTATTTTGATTTAAACCAGGGATATGATAAAACATGAAACATATGCGAGTTGTACAGGTGTGACATAGCACACTGCTATACAGAAACAAAAATGGAAATAGGAATACAATCTAAAATGTAAAAGTGTAGGACAACAAATATTTAAACCAGCACTCATATCTGCCAGTAACATATAAGGTTTTTTTTTTTTAGCATTGTCAAGGAATGAATACCCCCATAATTGTAATGTTGTAATTTTATATGACTGTCATCATGGTGGGTTAACACCAGCATTACCACAAACATGAATTATGTTCTACTACAACTTAACAATAGTTACATCGCCAACCAATAGGATTGGTTTCAGCTGTTTTAGGTGATAACTGGATACCTGCAGCTGAGATTTCTCACTGTGATGTAACTGCCTAATGAGTGTCTCCATCCGTGTATTGGAAAGTGTCTTGATTTACGACTTTTTGTTCTATTGCTATAAAAAGGCTTTAGGAGCCTGACGCTACCTTGGAAATGGAAGTTGGGAGACCTAAACCTATGTTCCCAGGCCACTCCTATTCCGCTCCAGAATAAACCGTCTCATTCCTCTGAGGGGAGAGCTGTGTGAATACTACCTTTGTCCAATTCATCATCATTCCTCACCCATCTTCCCTTAGTTTTTTCAAATAATAATTATTATGTTTTAAGATTTATTTATTTATGTATTATGAGTACATACTCATAGCTGTCTTCAGACACACCAGATGAGGGCATCAGACCCCATTATAAACGGTTGTGAGCCACCTTGTGGATGCTGGGAATTGAACTAGGACCTCTGGAAGCGCAGTCAGTGCTCTTAACCGCTGAGCCGACTCTCCATCCCCCTTGAATAATTATTATGAGTGTTGGTTTTTTTATGTGTAAATCAAGGAGGCTGTAAATCCAGCTTTATGACAATCACTCACTCGGCATCCACAAACCCTGAGTCAGGGCTGTAACGCCTTAAACATAAAACAAGATGCTAAGCCAGGCAGTGGTGGCACACACCTTTAATCCCAGCACTTGGGAGGCAGAGGCAGGCGGATTTCTGAGTTCGAGGCCAGCCTGGTCTACAGAGTAAGTTCCAGGACAGCCAGGGCTACACAGAGAAACCCTGTCTTGAAAAAACAAACAACCAAAACAAAACAGAACAAAAAAATGCTAGATCATTTTCTCCCTCAAAATAAACCGAGAGTTCTACATCTTACATAAAACACAGAATCTGTACAAAACCCTCACAGAATCTATTTAACTTCCAAGCCTCTTCTTTCCTAGTTTTTCATCCGACTTGTGGTGTCTGAGTAGTAGATAAGTTTGCTGTTGCTGAGGTGCCTCGGAGCTGGTCATTTCCATTACAGGGTAATTCTTCTGCTTTATCAGCTTGTCTCAGATTAAAGGCCCTTTATTGGATTACTGCATAAACATCTTTACTTAAGTCTGAGATCAATGGCAGAAGCAGATTCTGAGAACCTTTGAAGTGATGCTCCTTTGTTCTCTTTTCATCTTTTTTAAAATCTAGTTCTGTTTAGAAATTGTTCTATTAGAAGTAATGTGACATACGACTTTAAAGCTCACCACACAACTTGTGAGCCATTTTGTTTCTTTGCAGCAAATTGCAGCTAAATAACAAGGATTAACACCCAGGAGAGGCTCAGGAAAGAATCTAGGAACTCTTCTCTCTGTTCGTACAGTCCGGAGAGAACCCTGAATTTTGACACTTTTTTTTGTTTTGTTTTTTGTTTTTGTTTTTGTTTTTTTTCGAGACAGGGTTTCTCTGTGTAGCCCTGGCTCTCCTGGAACTCACTCTGTAGACCAGGCTGGCCTCGAACTCAGAAATCCACCTGCCTCTGCCTTCCAGAGTGCTGGGATTACAGGCGTGCACCACCACCGCCCGGCTTGACACTTTCTTAAATAGCTAGTCCATAAAGCAACACCCTCGTTCCTAAACTTGGCGGGCCCCGGAAGTAAAACCGTATGACGCGGGTCAAAGACGGAAAACACTTCCGTTTCCGTACAGCTGCAAACAACATGGCGAAGGCCGGCGAGAAAAGTGTTGGTGGCGGCAAGCGAGGCTTGAAGAGGAAAGCTGCCGCTGAAGAGCCTCAAGAGGCTACGGTCGCGAGCGATGGGGCAGCGGAGAGCGGGGTGCAGCCTGCGAAAGCGTCTGCCTTCCCCCCGGGCTTCAGTATCTCGGAGATTAAGAACAAACAGCGGCGACACTTGATGTTCACGCGGTGGAAACAGCAGCAGCGGAAGGTACGCGCGTGGGGATGAAGGTACACGGCGCACGCGCGGGGCCGTGGGCGCGCGGGGTTGGCGGCCGACGTGCGCGCGCGGGGGCTGGGGGGCGCGCGGGCCCGCTGTGTGCGCGTCACCGCCCCTCGCTTGGCTGCGGGGTCCCCAGCGTTAGCCTTTTGCGGGGCGAGCTTGGCGTGGGGGATCCGGCTTTGCGCAGCCTGCCTGCCCAGCGCTGGTTGTAGACTCCAGGCCCTAAACTCGGCCTCTAACTCTGAAGGAATCCTTGGTGAAGTTTCAGTACTGTGAAGTGTCTGTAATAGCTGTGTTTGCTCTCTGCTGCCTTGTGCTCGCACTGTCCTGGGAGTAAACCTAGGCTGAAAACTAGACAGACTTGTAAGGAAGGCCTGCCCAGGATCATAAGGCTCATTTGTGTCTAAATTACAATTTTAAAAATTTCCCATTACTGCATACATAGCAACTAACACATGATGTTCTTTTAATTTTGTTCGCGTTCTCTTACTGGAGGACCAGTAAGGAGGACTCTCTGACTGGAATGTTAGGTTGCTATTGGAGGTTTTGTTTTGTTTTAAGATTTATTTATTTTATTTATATGAACTCTGTAGCTGTCTTCAGACACCCCAGAAGAGGGCATCAGATCCCATTACAGATGGTTGTGAGCCACCATGTAGTTGCTGGGATTTGAACTCAGGACCTCTGGAAGAACAGTTAGTCGTGGAGATCTTCTGGTAGATATGTCACCTATTTAGGTTTGCAAGCGTGAGGGAGGAATGTCCTAAAAGCCTGGTTTTGGACTGAAGATCAGTAGGCACTACAGAATGTGTCAAACATTTTGTCTAGATTCTGGAGACAATGGTGTATACTGAGTAACAACTAATCATGTTTGCAACCTCCTATTGATCTTAAAAGGTGACTTTGGTTATAAACTATAAGAATAACTAACTAGTGGTGACCTTACTGGAAACATCCTGAGAATTCATTTCCCATTTCTGTCTATTTTTAGTGCTTTCTAGGAGAAGTAACCATTATACCCATGGTCTTTAGAAAGCATCCACTAAGGAAAAATGTACTTGTTCACACATTTAATTAATTAGAAGCATTATAGCAAAAATTAACGCTACCAAAAGTTTAAATGTTCAGACTTAATGTTGATTTGATGTAAACAAAAAAAAAAAAAAAAAAAAAAAAAAAAAGAACAAGCCCTTTGTTAACTGATTCCTCTTGATTAGCCTGCCCAGTTGTGGTTCAGCATTTTAGCTATTAAAGAAAAACGAGTATGTCTAGTTGTGGGTGGTAGTATGTACCTGTAATCTAAACACTAAGGAATCTGAGATGGGAGGATGGTCAGTCAGAAGCAAGCCTGCACTTTGTAAGCAGACCTTTAAAAGTTTCCTGTGCTTTCTTAAAAGGTTACAGTAATTTCTGAGAATGTTCCCAGAGCTGACTTGTAGTTTCAGTATGAGTTTATTAAGTGACTGCTGGTTTCTCAATATTGTTTGCTTTTATCCCAAAGGAAAAGTTGGCAGCTAAGAAAAAACTTAAAAAGGAGAGAGAGGCTCTTGGCGACAAGGTAAGTAAGGGTTTTAGCCATGTACTTTGTCTTATGAAGTGTTTCTTAGTACTGTGTTGGTTTCTTCTAAGACAGTTCAGATGTATGAAAACAATGTGTTAAATCCCTTTCTACTCTTTACCCATCTTAGCAAACAGTGGTGAGAACTCATCCCCTGTTCTCAGAGTCGCTCGCTCAGATGGAATTGTTGAATTTCCCTGTGCTGTACCTTACGTACAGGCGGTAAAACATGCACAGTACTTGGTGGAGTTCAGGAGGCTGAGAAAGCGCTCCCTGGCGCTGGAACTGGGAACTCCCCACTTTGGCCTTGAGGGTTTAACTCTTATGACTTAAGGGTAAAAGAACTGGTAAATATCCCTGTGTTGTTGCAAGACTAAACTTTCTTTTGGTTTTTTTGTTTGTTTGTTTGTTTTTGTTTTTTGGATTTGGTTTTTTCAAGACAGGGTTTCTCTGTGTAGCCCTGGCTGTCCTGGAACTCACTCTGTAGACCAGGCTGGCCTCGAACTTGGAAATTCGCCTGCCTCTGCCTCCCAGAGTGCTGGGATTACAGGCATGCGCCACCACTGTCTGGCTGACTAAACTTTTCCTTTTTAAAATTTTTTACAACTATGCTTAATTTATAATTTATCTTGTAAGATTTTTTTTAAAGCATATGGTTCTCCTCCCTTTGATCTCCTATAAATACCAAGTGAGAGTAAGGATTTCTGAGACAGGCAAGCATTCCGGCTGTATACAAGCTAAGCATACTACTTTTCATGCATTTTCCAAATAGGATCAGTTTAAAACACCTAAAATTACCAATATTAGGTCATTTTGACCTTCAGAATTCTAATGCATTATATAATACTATCAGGTAAGTGCAGCAAATTTATGTGCAGATCAGTGTTTAGCACTATCACTAGCCCTGGGTTGGGGTGTAGCTTAATAGCTTTTAGCTGGTGTGTACAACACCCTACCTAAACACAAAACATCAGATTTTGTACTGAAAGATGACTTCCTAGAATTATCTTTAAAGATTAGGTAAGAGTCAGCAAGATAACTCAGTAAGGTAAAGGCGCTTGCTGCCAAGCTTGGCCAGCTGAGCGTAATTCCTAGAACCCATTGGGTGGAGACTTTCACAAAGTGCACACCTTACACACTTACACATGGACCATCCTGAATAGCTGGTTCATCAGTTCATCTTTTCTTCATGTCACTGCGTAATCTGTGTTCTTGTTGTTTTCTGTTTCACTCCTCGCAAGTGTGTTGACCATGGGCTAGGTTGCATGATAATTCTGCATTATCTGGTCACGTGGTATACAGTGTGCTATCTTATGTTTGTTTCCATTACAAGTGACCGCCTCGTAGACATTTCATTTCTTTCCATAAATTAACCCCATACAGAATTCCCAGGTCACTGGCTAGACTTGCCACACTTCTGAGTAGATTTCAGGAGGTACAGAAGCAGTCACCTGGATTTGTACCTTACTAAGCTTTTTATCCATTCTGCTGACTTCCTTTTACTGTTGCATATTGTTTTAGACATGGATAATTTTTGTGACTTCTGCTATTTCTGCCTTAATTTTTAAGACATTTTATTCTGTATTTACCATGTAAGTCTTATCAGATTTTTAAGGGGTAGTGTTACTGCTCCATTTTATCCCTAGGATTTATGTAACAGTAGTTGTGGTTTAAAATAAGGACAGGTTGTTTTGAGGTTATTTGCAGAATGTTTTGTTTGCCAACGGTAATGTGAAGTCGTTAATATAAACTGCTTCTAATTCTCAGTGTTTTCCCTCTTACTTAGGCTCCACCAAAGCCTGTTCCCAAGACCATTGAAAACCAACGCATTTACGATGAGACCACAGTAGACCCCAATGATGAAGAGGTAATGTCTGAAACCAAATATGAATGATCACACTTGGTGTGTTTCTGTTTCGCATCATGGTGGTCGTAAGATCTAGGGATCCCTTCTCCCCTTCCTCATTGTCTCTCTTCCCTGTCCTTGGCATTTGTCTCTCCTAGACATTTGATAACACAGACAGTGCACCTGACAATGTAGTCTGGGACCTGCATATCGTACTTCACTTAGATCTTTCTTCAATATTAAAAATATATTTCAGTAAGTTTTGTTTCTTCTCCATAGTGGTTTCCACCTAAGTCTTGTTAGCACTGTTCCTGCCCTGTTTCCGTTTCCCTCTGGCATCCTGAAGATGGCTTTGTTTCCAAGTTTGTAAAGATACAGTTGATTCAGGGGTAGTGGTTCTCCAGCTATCGCTTGCCTAAACTGGCTTCTAATAGTTTATCTAAATATTGGCTTCATTTTAAGTTTTAGATTATTCTTTCTCCAATGACAGATTTATTTTTGCTTTATTTTTTCTTTTGTTCTGACTGGAAGTTCCGCTCTAATGTTGAGTGAATAGAAGAGGCAGTGAAGGGTCCTTGGGTGTCCCTGAGGAGAAGGAATCCTGCTGGCACCACCTCCTCGGTGCGGGTGTCGGCAGCGAGGTACGGTTTACAGAAGTCACACTTAGGCTTGGCTCCATCATGAATGAGCACAGAACTCTTTTTCTGAAAATACCGAGATGCCTGTGTGTGTCCCACATAGTACCTTTACTCATCTACAGGTTTTCTAAAGTTAGTCAAAATAAGTATCTTCCTCCTTGAGATAAACCTATTCTGGTTGTGATATTCTATATTTTTATACACTGATTTGGATTGTTGATACTTGCTTAGAATTGATACATATTTGAACTCATGACAGAGATTTTAGTAATGTTTACTTATGATTCCTAACATTTTTTCTCCTTTAAAAATAAAATCTCAGCTGGGCGGTGGTGGTGGTGCATGCCTTTAATCCCAGCACTCTGGGAGGCAGAGGCAAGCGGATTTCTGAGTTCGAGGCCAGCCTGGTCTACAGAGTGAGCTCCAGGACAGCCAGGGCTATACAGAGAAACCATGTCTTGAAAAAAAACCAAAAAAAACAAGCAAACAAAACAAAACCCCTCATTGTTAATATCGTGCAAATAAAAATCGCCATGCAGTGAGAACCAGAGGGGCCGTCTGTTTTAAGGAAACCCATGTTTGTCCTAATGTTTGCTTTTTGTCAGACTTAGTATGTTTCTCTCAGAGTAGTTTTTCTTTTATCTTTTCTACTGAATTTTATGTTTCATTTCTATCTTCCTCTTGTTTCCTTCTACTTTCATTGAGCTTTCTCTATTTTTCATTTACAATTTTTTTTTTAACTATGAGCCATAAAGTTCCCTTTGAGTATCACCCTTAGTAAATCCCACAAGTTTGAAAGTGAGCTATTTTCATTGTTATTTTTAAACCAGAGTTGTTGGGGTGGGGGGGGGGGTGTTTTGTTTTGTTTCTTTGGTTTTTCAAGACAGGGTTTCTCCATGTAGCCCTGACTGTCCTGGAACTCACTCTGTAGACCAGGCTGGCCTTGAACTCAGAAATCCGCCTGCCTCTGCCTCCCAAGTGCTGGAATTAAAGGCATGCCTTGTCAGAGTTATAATTTTTAAGTGGAATATTTGTTAATCATTTATTAGGCTTTTTGTTCCATTAAAAATATTGTCATGTTTATAAGTCCACAACTTAATACATTTATATACCATTCCTGATGATTAAATTGTAGTGATTAACATTCATATCTCAAATATCATTGTGTGAGAACCTTCAGTCTTCTCTACTTATTTGTTAATATATGATAAATAGCTTTAGATTCTAATGACCTTACTCTGCTCTGTTTATATAAAATTCATTTTTCTCATCTTTAGGACTCATCTGCCCCAGCGCCAGTGCTAGGCGGTCACTGCAGCCCAAGGGATTCTCTAATTTCCCTTTCTAATTGACTTCAGCTCATTATTATTATTTATGTTAATTTATAAATATTTGAAGATATTATAGGTTTACTTGGGTGATTTCTGTTACTTTTATTGTGCTTGTTTGCTTACTTTGAGTTTAGTCCTTTCCAGTTAAAGAGATTTTTAAGTCCTGGCATGTCGTCTGTTCTGAGGAATGTTTAGTGTTGCCCTTGGAAACCTCTGCTTCCTATTATTTTGGAAGGCTTTGTTGTGTGTCTTCATAGCCTGCTCCCGTCTTACCGATTCTCTCTGCGTGTCTATTTCTTTGTTACCAAAGGAAGAACCCGGGTACTCCACCTCTCGGCTGCCTGGCTGGCTGGCTGACTGGCTGGCTGGCTCTTCCAGGAGACCGAGTTAGTTCTGGTGTTCATGCCTTTTAGCTGCATGCATTTACAATTATATTATTCTGAGTAATTACTTGTGTGTAGTGATAATTATATTGTCTTGATGTGCTCATCCCAGATCCCCGAGAACATATCCCCCTGGTTTTGAGCAGTGCCCCTTAATGTCTGTCCGTCTGTTCTGTGGATGGAATCACACAGCTCTTTAGGGACTCAACGGCACGTTCTCCATGCTTTGCCCTGAGGTTATTCACAGACTTGAATTTAATATGCATCACTTATCCAGAGCATACAGTTAGATCTTCACTCTTCGGTCAGCCTGAAAATTAGTATTTAGGGTCAGTTAGTAACAGCTAGACTTTCACTTCCATCTGCCTTTTCCCTGCTCCGCGTTGTTCTCTGTTCTTCCTTGGCTGTTTTATGTTCAATTTTTAGTAAGCTGTTCTAATTCCTTTTGATTTTTAGACTATGGTATTCTCATAGTAGTTGCCCCTAGAATTATATCATGCATTGGGCTGGGTGCTTAATCCTCAGCACTGGAAGGAAACAAGCAAAAGGCCCCGTGTCTTTAATCATCAGAGAGACTCACAGTAGAGCCGCATAGTCCTGCCAGGCAGGGCTGGGCTTCCTCTGACCTTGTGTGTGATCTGAAGCTTCTCGAAGGAACTCAAGCGTTTATCCATACGGTTGTCTTTATGTGCATGCAGGCTTTCCATCTTAGCACCTGTTTCCTGGGTCCACTAATGTTGTTTTCTTTTAGTTTGCAGGATTTCCTTTTTGTTTCATAGCAGATTTAATAGCTGTTAATTATCTCAGGGTTGTTTACTGAAAATATGTATATTTTGCTTTTAACTGTTCAGAGTATACGTTTTTCCTTTCTGTACTTTGAACATACTCTGCATCATATTAATTATCATTATTTCTATCTGTCTCATCTCAAGGTTTTCTGTGATTCTATGTTTATTATTGTTCTTTTATATCGCACTTGGGATTTGCTGAGCTTCTTAGATTAGTGTCAGTATTTTCATCAAGCTTGTCTTTTTAGCCATGATTTCTTAGATACCTTTCCTGCCTTTCTCTCTGTCTGCCAGGATCCCCGTCACACACTGTGGACAAGTTTGCATTCTGCTGCAATTTCCCTGTCTTTGCTGCATCTCTAGGACAGGTTCATGGTTCTCCACACTGGACTATGTTGCTATTTAGTTGAAATTGTTTTTCAGTTCATGTGTCAGCCTAACTCACTGCCAATTATTTCCCCTGATTGTATCCAATACTTCCTTTTCTATCAAGTTTTGGCTGAAAGTTAAGACATTTTAGACAATACAGTGTTGTAGTTCTAGACTGTAAAGTATTTAATTAGTTTATTTTGGCTTTGTTTATTTGATAGGATCTCCCTCTGTAATCCAGGCTGCCCGAGACAATGCAGCCCAGCCTGGCTTCAAGCTCAAGGCCGTCCTCCTGCATCATCAGCCTCCTAGGATTACAGGAACGAGCCACTGTGCTCAGCTCTGGTTTATTGTTTAGGGACTGTTTGGTGTCTGCAGTTCACCTGGACTTCAGAGTGTGAGGTTACCCAGTCTTGTGTTGTCTTTCACCTACATTGCTGCTGATTGTCCCTGTTTTTATCAGTCAGGGACAGGCAGCTCCACCAGTTCGCCTCCCCTGCCTTCCACATTCAGTGGGTTCTCAGGTCCCTCAGCTGTGTGAAATTAGTACCACCTGTGGGTTTGTGGTGACAGGGTCTCAAGTATATTTACAGCTTGTACTTCAGAGCACCCAGAGCACCACATTTACATTCAGGTTACTCCCTACCTCCACTAAACGAGGTCTGCAACCCTGGGTTGAACAAGCTGTGGTTTTACCTTTCTCCCACCCACTTTGATTCTGTCATCTTCCACTCTAGACTGCTCTCCCCTTCACAGAGACTGTGGTACTGTTGGTCGGGACTGGTATTTTTGCCCGTGTCTGTAGACATTTTGCAAGAATCTGCACATCTTAGTTTGTGCCCTGACATTATTTTTGGTAACTAGCTGTTTATGCTTGTGCAGAAGGGGAATCAGCTTCTGCATGTCACTGTTAATGTCAGCTCCTCCCACACCTGTCAGCTAACAGTCAGTCAAGCAATGCTTGGAAATCCATGCTCAGTGAACTGTGTGGTAGAAAATGATCTCTCCTCTCTTCCAGGTGGCTTATGATGAAGCTACAGATGAATTTGCTTCTTACTTCAACAGACAGACGACTCCTAAGATTCTTATCACAACATCAGATAGACCTCATGGGGTAAACACATTGATTTGCGTAGTCCATGAATTCTTATATTCAAATGCTCCATTCAGAAAAGTGAAATAGTTAATTGCCTTTGATGATGACAGTGAATAAGCTAAACAAAAATAACCAATGAGGATTAGGTTTACAAGCATAATTCTTCAGGATAGTTTTGCAACCTTGACATAGTTAGCATCACTGCTGGCCAAGTCCTTGTTATGGAGTGCTGTCTGTCTGACCACAGTGATGATTAGCAGCATCCCCAGCCTCTGTCCATTATGAGCCAGCAGCAGTCCACACCCCTACACCACCAGCTCTAGTCCCAGAATGTCTCCAGAGATTGCCATGTCTCTGTCTCCATGAAGCCCCATCCCTTGTTGAGACCTGGGCCTTGGGGTGATTGACCTTGGACTCATGCGACACTGCCTGCTTACTTTCTCTCTCGTAACATCTTAGAATCTTCAGCACTCCTGCCCTTACATCCTCTTTCTTACTTCCTTACAGAGAACAGTTCGACTCTGTGAGCAGCTCTCCACAGTTATACCAGATTCACATGTTTATTACAGAAGAGGACTGGCTCTGAAAAAAATTATCCCACAGTGCATTGCAAGAGATTTCACAGACCTGATTGTTATTAATGAAGATCGTAAAACGCCGAGTATCCTTTGGGTTTCTTTTTAAGGAAATTTACCTGTCCTTTTCCTCCCCTGTTTTTTTAATTCACGAAAACATTTATCAGGCAGGTGTTAGAGCTGAAACACTGCTGTACTCTTTAGTAAAGGATGCAGCTATAACAGTCAGCCAGCCATAGTGAGTTCAGACAAGTAGTTCTGCCAGCTCACAGGACCTGACGGAGGGGGACTTTATACGGAAGCTTGAGCCAGGTCTGCATGGGAAGGGCTGATGAGTGAGGCAGAGGAAAGGAGAAACCCTGAAAGCGCTGGCCCAGGTGACATCACAGCTGTGGTGTAGCTGCATCGCACGGCTCAGGAAGCACATCACTCCATTGTTCTGAGGTGGGAGTGAAGCCTTGTTATGTGGCTCCTGGTGCTTTGGGCGCTAGTGACAAAACCTTCTGTAAGTCTCACAGCTGAGACAAATGCCTTCTTACTCCAAGGCATTTCGGTTGAGAAGAAAGAATATACAATACATCTAGCTTCTTATAGTTGCTGTTATTTCTTGAATCTAAATGACCAATTGGGTGAGTCAGATTAATAAAGAATTTATAAAAATAGCAATAGAATGTTCTGTTCTGCCACAGGACAACGCATTCTTTTTATACCAATGAACACTCAGTGATTTAATACACTGTATTCTTTAATCCATTTTTATAGCTTTCATTGTTTTTAATATAACTTAAGCATATTATTTTGTTTGCCTGTATTAGTTTTCCAGAAACTAAAATAGCAGAACCTTTTTAATGTGGCATTTGTTGACTAGATTATAATTTAGTTCGACTAGATTAGTATATTTTTATATGCCTAATTACTCCAGAAAGGAATGATTTTTAAAGTGATTGCTGCCTATATCATGGCTTCCCCGAATAGAACGACAAGGTCAGTTTGGTTTTAGCAATTATGTTGTCATCATTTTAAAGTTGTCAGTTCCACTGTAAGAAACTCTTTTCTCTTTGCTTTAGTATCACACGGTGCGCACGGCACGTGTAGCTTCAGAAAGCCTGCGCTGTCATGACATCGCGTCTTCTCTGCTCTGTTCTGGACAAACTGTCCCCGTGCCATGCACCCACCTTGTAGGGCCAGCCTTTGGCCTCGTCCCCATTACTGAAACAGGCACAGACTCTGTTTGGCATGAGTTTTGTTAGTTTAACAATACAACTTATGTACCCCCCTCAAAAAAATTTTTTTTATTTGAGAGCCTATAATTTCAGAATCTGTACTTCACTTTTGACACAAGCCACAATGTAATAGGAATGTTCTAGAAAGAATTCAAGCCTTTACAAAGGTTAGAGAAAATTACTGTAGATCCACTGGCCTTGTTAATTTTCATGGTTTTGTGACTGTCCATGCAGTAAGAGCAGTACTTGGCGAAGTTGACCCTGTAGTAAATTGTTAAATAGAAGCAATCAGTGTTCGCTATTGGCCTGTTGTGTAGTAGACACAAATACATGTTTAAAGAAACAAAACAAACAAAACCAGTTCTAACCTGGGGTTAACAGAGGTTGGGAGAAAGGCATTTTCATGACTCATACCTGCTACGTTATTCTACTGATGAAAAGGCGGGACTGAAGGCAGTCCTTGATGGAATGGAGAAGCAAACGCCTCCAAGTGTGTGGAATCACTGGAGCAAGAGGAGCTGTAGTGTATGTAGAGAAGATGGCAGGAGGGAGGACCTTCAAGTCAGAAAACATCTGAGAAAACTGGATAGAAGAAAAGGAGTTTGTAGCCAGGCGGTGGTGGCACATGCCTATAATCCCAGCACTCTAGGAGGCAGAGGTAGAGGCAGAAGCAGGCAGATTTCTGAGTTCGAGGCCAGCCTGGTCTACAGAGTGAGTTCCAGGACAGCCAAGGCTACACAGAGAAACCCTGTCTCGAGAAAAAAAAAAAAATCCAAAAAAACTTAAAAAAAGAAAAAAGAAATGTAGTTTGTTCCTACCTTACTAACATCTTTATTCTGAACATGAGCCAGTGCTGACAGAATGGTAGGGAATAAGCTGCTGCTATTGAAACTGATAGTTTTCCACTTGTCTTTAGGAAGCATGGAGTAGATAAAATGACCCAACTAAGTCCTATATGGCTTATTACTTAACAGAACCAAGGGCCAGATCCTGCCTGATTACCACCTATAGTAGAAAATGTACTCAGAAGTAGAGAAGACCAAGAGTAATCTTATTTTATTGATAGGTGGAAAATGCCATATAAGTCAGGAGAATAGCTGTAGAAGTGAAAATGTATAGTGACAGCAGTAATATGGGGAGATTGGTGACAAATTGAAGAGAAGGAATGGTGGCAGTATTGTTTTGTAAATCTCATTGTGTCTACATTGATGTGAAATGGCTTTGGTGAAATGGCATAGTCTTAGTTTTCTAGGACCATGACAAGGCACCATGACCAAAAGAACTTTGGTCAAAGTTTGACAGCTTAGTTTCAAAGTGTGGGACCATCATGGCAGGAAACATGACAGCAGGCAGACAGGCTGTGTCACTACAGCATGAGCTAAGAGTTTACACATATACAAGTTGGAGGGGGGAAAGGGAAAAAGACAGACTGGGCCTGGTAAAGGCTTTTGAAACCTCAAAGCCCACCCCAGTGACAAACCATCTTCAAGGCTACAACTCCAAATCCTTTCTAAACAGTCCACCAGCTACAAACCAACCATTATTGGCGCTAGTCTCATGCAAACCACTACATTCCAAGGTTGTCTGGAAGGCAGCAGAACAGTAACTTAGGCCACAAATTTGGGGTTGGTTTTAATTGGATATAATTTAGCTTCTCCCACCTGCCTTTAGTCTAGCAGTTCTCAACCTGAGGGCTGCAGCCCCTTTGTGGAGTTGAACAACCCTTTTACAAGGGTTGTCTAAGACCATCAGGAAACATAGAGACTTACATTATAAGTTGTAACAGTAGCAAAATTACAGCTTATAAAATAGCAGCAAAAGTAATTTTATGGTTGGGGGTCGCCACAATATGAGGAACTGTATTACGTGGTTGCAGCATTAGGAAGGTTGAGAAGCACTGCTTTAATAAAGACAGCAGCCAAAGGTTTCAAAATCCGGGCTGCAGTAAACTGTACCCCATCCCTTTAAATATTTTTTAATTTTGAAGTTGGGTCAGGTTACCCAGACACAGGCTAGACTGCTGGGATGGGCCATCAATCCCAGCTTTTTTCCCTCTTAAACAAAAAGCTGCTACTGAGAGCCCTTAGTCAACCACTGATTTCAGTACTGGCTGCTTATGATATAATTGGGCACTAGCCAAAACTTATTCATTGAAAAGTTGTTATAGTACCTTTGTGCCATAAAACCCTGTATATTTTGACTGCTTCCCTTGCTGTGAGTAGGTCTCGTATATTTGTTGTTGATGATATCTAGTGTAATTCTGTTCATGCAATGCTAGACTACAAGTAGATTATAAAGGTTGATTTTAATTTCTCATTAATCCAAGGAGCTTCTCTCTTAAGTAGTAGCAGTAGCTTTGCTTTCAGTGTAGCAGACATTTGTAGTCCTGTTGGATGATACTCTATCATGTCCTAATCTTACAAACAAAACATCCAAGTGGGGGTGAACTTACATACTGGTTGTATTGAGTCCCTTATTTTTGAGTAGTGGCCACTGGGTAGATGTTTTTATTTTGCACTTTCACTCTGAAAGGCCAGAAAGTCCTGTTGAGAATGATGCTATTTAATTGTAAAAACAAACAAAATAAGTGAGACTTATATAAGACTTTTTTAAGTTAATACATATTTTCCTGAAAGATTTTATGTGGTTTGACTTTAGTTTGGTAGGAAAATTTAGTTAAGCCAGAAGAACAAATACATCCATCCTCTAATTTATAGATTTTAGGTGCCCTTGACCATAAAGAAACCAGCTTGTTACTCATTTTAGGACTTAAGTTACATTTTGATGTATTTCTTGACCTTTATAAACAGATGGACTTATTTTGAGTCATTTGCCAAATGGTCCAACTGCTCATTTTAAAATGAGTAGTGTTCGTCTTCGTAAGGAAATTAAGGTGAGTCTTATATACTCCTTGATCAATATTGATCTCAGATTATCAGTACATTCTTAAAGATCTAGTTGATTTTACTTATTTGATCTGAAGACAGCAGGTTTTCTACTGAGATTCTGTGAGACCATAAACAGTTTCGAGAAAAGTAGTCATTACCATGAAACATTGATTTTTATAGTAAGATTTGAGTATTTAAGTCACCTATTACATTTGTCATTTTTGAGTTTTTTAAAGCCAAGATTGGTGGTTCCTGCCTGTAATCCCAGCACACGGGAGGCTGAGGCAGTAGGATCTCTGAGTATTAAGAAAGCCTGAACTAAAAAGTTACAAGCCATTCTAAGCCAGTGAGACCCTGTGCCAAAAAACAAATTTCTTAATGTCTAAATTCTACACCCAAACATTATGTTGTATAGTTTTTCTAATTATCTTTACTGGGCCCTTCTTTTCCAGCGACGAGGAAAAGACCCCACAGAACATGTGCCTGAGATAATTCTGAATAACTTTACCACACGGCTAGGTCATTCTATTGGACGTATGTTTGCTTCTCTCTTTCCTCATAATCCTCAATTTATTGGAAGACAAGTTGCCACGTTCCACAATCAGCGGGATTACATCTTCTTCAGGTTTCACAGGTGAGGAGCATACACTAATTTGGTCAGTCCTTTAAGCATTTCCATAGGAAAATGAACTCAATTGTTTAACTTTGTCTCTGAAGATACATATTCAAGAGTGAAAAGAAAGTGGGAATTCAGGAACTTGGACCACGCTTTACCTTAAAATTACGATCTCTTCAGAAGGGAACCTTTGATTCTAAATATGGAGAGTATGAATGGGTCCACAAGGTATGTGCTCACTGTTCCAAAGCCCATCTTAGCTGTGTTTACATATTAAGGTGTGTTTGTTCCCCCATGAACTAGAAAGTACCAACATGATGTAGTGTCTTGGCCTGCTGATTAACCAGGATCTGAAGTAGCCCAAAGAACCACAGTCTTTAAATGGGAATATAATATCAGCGTAGGAATGGAAGAATCTCAAGCCCAGACCTACCGTACTACTGCAGCTTCACAGGGAACAGGCCCCACAGTCTCTTACAGCTGTCACAATGATTCTGCTGCACTTTGTAAGAACTGCTGTTGGACTCAAGAACATTTGGAGACCATTCTTTTCTGCCTAGCTAAGAGCAGTACATCCTTCCGATTTTTTTTACTTTAAACTCCTAAAACTCGCAGCACATATAAATTAGCTTAAGACGGACATAGCCAGAGTGTCTCCACACTGTTATTCGTGAAGACCTATGAAAGCCAGTTTCCACTATCTTACCCAAGTGTTCATTGTCTTTTTTTGTTCCCCCTTTAATTTTCAGCCTCGGGAAATGGATACAAGTCGAAGGAAATTCCATTTATAAAGGACTAGGGAAGTAGTACTGAATTTTGCTGGACAGGACTGTCTTGAAAAACTTGGTAATTTAATGAAACACCCTTTTCAAAATGGAATTTGATTTTTACAAATCTTGTATTTGAACAAATGACCAAGTGCTGTGAATTTCTGCTCCATATAGTAAATATAAATAAATATAATTTTATTTATGTCTGAATTTTTTTAGGTATGAAAGTCCTAAAATTTGTTGTCATTTCAGATTAGTTGTAAATAATTTCATAGGAATGAAGATTCAGACTCTCTAATTTGCATTCCCAAAGGACTCGTAGGCTAAGAAAAGGCTTGTATAACCCTGACTTAATATAGTCTTGGAGGGCACTTTACTGGGACTTGGAGCAAAGTTACAGCTCTCTGAAGTTAACTGTTTTCTTGCTCCTTTCTACCTGATTACCCTCTACTTTCCTACTTCATTCAGGCATTGTGCTGAGTTCTCAAATTCATGATTCTTTTAATGAAACTCTTTTCACAGGTGGCAGGGATCTGAACTCAGATCACAATTGCATAGCAAGTACTCTCACCAAGGAGCCATGTCCCCACTTGTATTTGGAATATTAAAATACCTGAAAATAACTGAAGGACAGAAACTTCCAAGTCTCCCAATCTTTGAACAAAGATTGGCAGTTCTGTAAATTCCTAAAAGCCTTGCCAATATAAGGCACTGAGTCTTGGTGTTGACAAGATTAGTATACAGCACATTTCATATCAATAACAAGGCCAAAAGTTTGTATGCTGCTTTATTGTATGCTACAGCCAGTGTATATAAAATAGTTAAACCTTGTGAAACAGAAATCCATGAAAATTCAGAGAGGTAGATGTTAAGGACTGACAAATAGAAGATTGTATACTATGGCACGTGTTAAAGAGAAGCTTTTATACAGACTTCAAACTTAGTTCTCTTGAATATTCACTGGTTCATGAAAAGTGGTTTGAGAAACCTAGTGGGAGGAAAAAAAAAGAAGATAAAGTATCACACAAGTAATTTTTAAAACACTTTTTATCACTAATACCTGCACAAGGAAAATTTCCTTTTTAATTTTTGGAAATGGTTTATGTTCTGCCTATTTTGTTGGGTAATAACATATTCTTTAAATCTTGAACACATTCAGTTTATCTTCTGAGATGCTGTGCAGTAGTGGCAGTGAGGCAACACCCCTGATGTCAACTACCAACCCTTGCTGTGCTATAACATAAGAGGTGTGGTAAGTTTAGGGGTATGATATACTTTAGAGTCATGATGAGTTTGTTGGTAGTCACCCCATCATGAATCAAACCCTCTCTAGGTGGCTCACTTGAATGTCAGTCTATAAAGGGTTAAGCCGAAGCCTGTCTACCTGTTTACCATCACCAAGTATTAGAGAATAAGAAAGAATACAGTCTACAGTATAAAAGGCACAAAAATCCAACTATCCTTTGATTTTACAACTGGCAGAAAAATCCTATTTTATGGAGTCTCATAGATTACCTCACTTAGATTACTACTGAAATATACTTTATTGTAATAAAAAGGTAAATATAAAAATGCTTAACATAAAAAAAATCTAAAGACCCTTTGAAAAAAGATGTCATCACTTCTATTCGCCTACACACAGAAAACACACCAAGGATACTGAGCATACTATGTCAGCAGCATAAAAAATGAAACCACCTTAATGCAGCCCATTAAGGATAGAGGAATGGGAGCTAGAGAGATGGCTCAGTGGTAAGAGCACCGACTGCTCTTCTGGAGGTCCTGAGTTCAATTCCTAGCAACCACATGGTAGCTCACAACTATCTGTAATGAGATTGGATGCCTTCTTCTGGTGTGTCTGAGAAACAGCAACCGTGTACTCAAACAAACAAATAAGATAGAGGAATGGAGGTTTATGCATACAACAGAATCCTGTCTAATAGCTTAAATGACTAAACTATAGAGGACAAACAAAACATCTCAAAATTGAATTGAACTTGAAATGGTAGACAACCAGTTCACCTTTATACTTATTTGAAGTTTTGAATTACTTCATAACAAACATTTAAGAGGTTTCAACAAAAGCTCTAGGGGGGAAACTTTAAAAATAAAATAAAACAGTTAACTTTGATTAATAAATAGCAAATAAAGTAAGGTCTGTTTAGCCAAGAGTTGCGCCACCACCCTTCCCTCGCCCCCGCCCCCCCAAAAAAACAACAACAAAAAAAAAAACCATGCCTTGTGTGAAAGACCAAACATGGGCAGTGATACTCAAGTATTACTGAAATTTCCCGGTCACTGTTTGGTTATTATACCTCTAAAGCAGACATGGCCCCAACATGTAGGTTATGGCCATGGCCTTAAACTTGGAAATTGATCTTAAGCTCGGCTCTTAAGCCCTGTGTACAATATATAGGACCTGATTTTACAAAAGACTTTTTAGTAACTCATAAAAATATGAAACTTGTAGAGCTGTCCAGTGAATATCGCCAAGAGCCAGAAAATATTAACACTGTTAAGTACTAAGATACTAGCTAGACTGTTAACAGTATTTCTTTACTGAGAACCTGTTACCGAAAACAGCTTCAATCCCCTTCTCCTTGGTGTTTTAAAAAACTTAGTCATATTAACCAATCATATTTACTGAAGAGTGCTTAACTTCCTGTATACTCCCAGATCTACAAAGCCTATGTAACAAGGTATTTTAGGAAGCAGCTTCCTGAACTTTTCAAGTCAGAATGTTAGTATAAGGGTGTGTACCACATAGTGTATTTTAAAAAAAAACTCTTTTTAAGTTTGCTTCCTAATTCAGTACTAATAATGTACCAAAGATTATAATGATAGTATCCTATAATTACATCTAAAATTAGCCAAAACAATTTTGTCAGCATCTGTGGAGAACAGTTTTTTTTCCACACATGGCATAGTCTAGGACATGAATATAAACTCTGATAGCCATATCCTGTCCAAGTCCTCAAATCCAGTTCACTGCCAACACAAATGTAAGTCTCTCTTCTCTCTTGCTTTACCTTTGCTTTGCTCCCCAGTTCTCTGCTATGCTACTTGTCCTCAAACCTTGGCTTTCTTTCCCCAGGGACGAATTATCCACAAATCCACCAGTGTACCCACAGAGTCATTCCTATACACTGGAAATCTGTTCACATTTCAATTTGACAGGCAAGTAATTAAAAAAGTGTTTTAGGATCTCCAAGTATTCATTCTGTTTGTGGCAGCGCTACACAAACACATGGCTGTTGGTAGCAGTGGACTTTTGAGTCTCCCATATCCTTTTTACAGTTATCACATCTCTTTAGCACTCTGTGATAAAAATAAAAACCAGTCTTTGTGATTACTAATCTAGTTTTCAGTAACCTTCAAAAATAAGGAATACAGAATGCCAACCAGGACTACTGGGATAGATGGATGTTGTCAGTGCTACAAATAAAAAGACCTAGCTAGTTCTTCCTTTGTATCAAAAGTGGGTGGACTTACCTCAAGATATATGACTACAGGAACGAGCAGACTTTCTGGGGTCTGAAGGGGTTTGTACTTGAAGACACTCCAGTCAGCAGAGGGTCATGCTGAGCATTCTGCAGACAGAACTGTTTCAAGTCTGCGGCTGCCTGGGAAACCTGTGACAGAAGAGAAACATCTGTTGGTTAAGGTTCTGGTGGTCTTTATGAGTCTGGAAACACCCAAAATAAACCTCACTTCAAAATAACTTCAAGCTAACAGTTCTATACTGGCTCATACTCAGAACACTGAGTAAATGAAACTGGTATGTAATGTTTTTTTTCTCCTTATCACAAGCATCAAGTGACTCAATAGTATAATCCCATTTACCTACAAAGCACAGCATGTCTTGTTTTTATATGATGGGCTGGCTGTTCAGCAAGCCTGGACAGCTCGGTTTGGGGAAAATAGAATTTGTTTTGTCTGGTGTAGCCCAGGCTGGCCTCAAACTTGCTATGTAGCAACAGCCTTGAACATTGAACATTTGAGCCTCTTGACTCTACCACCTGAGTGCTGGGATCCAACTAAGACTTTCTATATTCATAGGCAAACACTCAAACAACTGAGTCACATCCCCCAATTATCTTGCTACTAAGTAATACATGGTATTAATAATTCAACAAAAAGATCTTAACGTTATAGGGAAACTGTCTTGAAAGCAAACTGGAAAAATGCCCGTGACCCTAAGGTAACCAGCACAGAACTCAGAATTCAATGTTCTTTAGATTTATACCCATCTATATACTACCTTACATGTAAGAGTGACATGCGCTTACCATTAGATATATCCTGGTTAGGAAATACAGAATATAATGAACAGTACTGAAGTCCTATTTGGGTTGCACTGTATACACGTATCAACACTGCCGAATCACATTTGATAATATAGAGTGTTTCTTGAAGACAGGCTATTTAGAGGGGTTGTTAAACTGGGTCTGAGTTTGATCTCTAGAACCCACATATAAATGGAAGGAGAGCTCAAACTCTACAAGGTGGCCTGTTCTCTTAACTCCCCATGTGCTCACACACACCATGCATATACTTTATTCTCAGGTCACATGAAACAGGACAGAAGGTTGTCAGTGTCAGGTTCTATAACCTAAACAGTTGAAAGCCAGTCCAGCTACTTTGCAAAACCCTATCTCAAACTAGCTGATTGAACACAAATATTGACACAGCAAAGTGGGTGGGCATGCAGACCCTGAATAACTAAAACTGCACTCAAGCCATTTAATTTCCCTGTTTACTCTTAATTTCAGTTATCTCTAAGATTCCAACAAATGCCTAAGACCCTAGTGTTGCAGCCTAAAGAGTTAATTGCGATACAGATACTCTATATCAAAAGGTCCTAGATAATAGCTATATTGTGGCCAAAGGATCAATCCCCTGGATAAGTTTAAACTCTGCTTCAATCTATATGTGTTTGGCTTATACAACAATTTAGTATAAGTCCCATGTGATTCATAGACTCTGAATATTAGAGGTTCTTAAACCCTTGTACAAATAACCCACACCCTGTTTTGCCTCTTAAAAGTGGCCACTGCGGGTAGTGGTGGCACATGCCTTTAATCCAAGCATTTGGGAGGCAGAGGCAGGTGGATTTCTGCGTTCGAGGCCAGCCTGGTGAGTGAGTTCCAGGTCAGCCATGGCTACACAGAGAAACCCTGTCTCGAAAAACCAAAAATAAACAAACAAACAAATAAATAAATAAAAATAAATCAGTTTTCAATGTTACAGCATTTGGTTTGTTCTTGATGAGCAGTAAGCACAAAGTGCCTCTAATTCCTTTCCCACAGGATCCTCCGAGTACCACTATATATGGACTGTATCTCTAGGCAGAGAAGATCCTAAGGAACAGCAAGACACCTAAGGCTATGTGACTAACAGTACCGGAAGGAGGTTAAATGACAGGGAGCCAGGCGGACCTCAGTTTGAGGCCACCCTGCTCTACAGGGAGTCCCAGGAGAGCCAGGACTATGTGAAGAAAACATCTTGGAAAACCAAAAAATAAAACCCAGCATTCTAAACTGCAACCTTGAGACTTAAAATGGAATGGCTGCTAGTACCCAGGCCACAGTAACAGTCACTGTCCAGGTTCACACTGCAGAACTATTAGTCAGGCTTCCAAATGTCCTGATCTAACTGAGAGTTTGGTACAGCACTTGTTATTATCACCTAAACAAATACAAGTGTAAGTTTATGCTAGCTCTAAAATGTCACACAAAGAAAGCACCTAGCATAGACGTGGTACATAGATGATGTCAAATGGCATATCCCAGTTTAGGAACCTAGAAAAAACATGTAAATTTCCCAAGTGAGAAGCGCCTTGCCATGGAAACTTCAAAACCCTGTTTATCTGAGGTGGCTTAAATCATCCCAATCAGAAACCTTCCGAAGATTTAAGACACACTAGGTAAGATAAGCTAGGAGGTAGCACAGAGCAGCTAGGGTTTTCAAAGAAAAGAAAGTTATCCTCTGGGAGTATGCTGGTTTGACCCACTAGGTTAAGTACCAGTACCATAATTACTATATTCACCCGTCTTTCTTTCCCCAACCCACTGTTTTTTCCTTCCTGGCCTACTTTATGATAGTTAATATATATGAATGATGATAAATAGTTCGCTTCAAATTTCAGAGCTCTAATCTGGCCAAGACTGACTAAGTCACTTGGATGAAGTGAGAATTTGATTAGAGAAATGGAGTCCAAACCCAGACTGATGGGCGTCTCCCTATCCTAAGGTTACCACTAGGAAGTTAAGCAGTCTCTGACATTTCTACTTGAGAAAGCTAAATAGAAGCCTTCTCCAAAAGCACGTTAGAAATAAGGACTAGTCTGCTGAATACAAAATCAAATCACCTTGGAAACTGGCAGCTTCTCGAAGGGTGATTTGTATTCTTGTTGCTTTTTATAATTACCGGGAAGTGTTTCACATGTAACCCGACCTATTACATCAGAAAGAAGCCATATCTGTTTAGGATCTGGAAAAGTAACCAAACAGTCCTTCGAACAGCGTTTGAATACCTACTTGTCTACCAACACCGACAGGAGCCCCCCCCCCCCCCCAAGTTAGCCCAGACCGTAGGTAAGGCAACACGGGCCAGCGCTCGTCTGTTTCTCGGGCATGCGAGCAGTAAACGGATAGCCCAGCAAGGTCAGACGCGAGCACACTGTGGCTTTGTTCGAGGTTGTCCTGAACGAGGGTGGTGTCCTCAGACGCCCGGGACAGTCCGCAAACAAAAGTTGCTTATATGGCCGTCGTCTGGAGCTACCCGAGCGGACTCGCGTATGTTCCAAGCGCGAGTACTGGGGGGTGAGTCTGGGGTGAGACGGAAGTCGGTGGCGAGACTCGGCGTCCGGGACGTGCGGAGACTCGCCGGGGCCGCGACGACTCCGAGGGCGGCGGAAGGGCGGGCCCCCTCCTCGCCCTCGGCCCACGGCCCGGCCGGAGCAGCCGCGCGTCGGCTCGCGCTTCCCCCGGAGCCCACCGCCCGCCCACGCACGCTCACCTTCACGCGGTTGAGCCCGGCCTCCAGCCGGAGCTGCTGTACCACCTTCTTCATGGCGGCGACGCTGGAAGAACCCGACATGGCGCTCGGGACAGCCGGGCCGAATCGTCAGTCCGAGTAGGGGGCGGCGGGTCGCGGGACGGCGGGGGGCGGGACTCCGAACTTCGCCGAAGTTTCCGGTGTTGTGCGCGGCGCGCATGCGCGGCGCGGCCCCCTGGGCCCCGGGCTCCCCCGCGCGCGCGAGGGAGGAGAAGGGGCGGAGCGGCCAGTGGGCGCGGTGGCGACGGGGGCGGTACGGCCCGACGCCCGGCCGGCCGGCGCCTTCCGCGTCTGCAGGGGCTGGTTAGGGCGAGGTAAGAGGACGCCCGGGGCGGGCTCGGGAGCGCGGCCCAGGGGCCGGTCGCGGGAAGGAGGGAGTTCCCGACGTCGGGGCGAGGGAAATGGCAGCCAGCGCTGCCCCGGGGCGCCCCTGACGCGTCCCGACTCCTGGCAGCTCAGCCCTGTGTGAGGCGCCCTCGGTCAAACGGGCGGCGCCCGCCGCTCCCAGCCAAGCCCCGGGCCGAGGGCACCGCAACCGACCCGGGCCGCGGGACCCTGGACGGTCTGGGGCTTGGCCAGTCGCCGCCCCGCACAGCTTCCTGTCGGCGCCGTCTTTCGGGAATCCGTCCCGGTACTTTTAGAAATGAAGCGCTCGCGTTCGGGGATCTTCTGCTCCTTGGATGTCTCTGTAATTGCTTACTTCGTGCTTGGGACTGAATCCCAGAGGTTCAAAAGACTCAGAAGTGTTATAAGATTAAAGTTAGTTCAAGCTCCGCTGTCCTGTCGAGCCAGGAGTTCGTCACGCGTGCTTTTTCTTTGGGAAACTGAGAAAGTGACTTATGATTTGCTCTGGGCCAGCACATCGCTTCACTAAGCAGATAATATCAGTTCGGGGGCGGGGGGGATGTGCACCGGAAATTTGTTTTACCCAATCCTTAACAGTGACCTTCTGAGGAACTTCGGTTGCCCTAGTTAAGACGCTTTCTGGTTTTCTTGAAAATGAAATGAAATGAAGTTATACGTGTAAAGAATACGAAAGCTGAGGGTGGGAGATGGCGGTTAGAGGACCAGGGAGCTAAGCCCTCGTGCAGAGGACCGAAGTTCACTTCCCAGCACCCACGCTGGGCAACTCCAAAGCACCTAGTCCCGGGGCTACTGTCACCCTCACTAGAGCTGGGAACATCCGCGTTCACACACATACATTAATACATAATTTTAAAAATAAGCAGGCAGAATATCGTTTGTTTAAGACAGGGTCTCACTTTGTAGCTCTAGCTGGCCTGAAACTCCATGTAGACCAGGCTAGCCTCGAAATTCTCAGCCTTCCAAACACTGTGATTAAAGGCTTGCGCCACCAAAATAAATAAATTAATATGAACTGTAACACAAATATTTTACCTTGTTCCTTGTTACCTATAATGTATGCCAAAATAATGCAGATTTCTAAGATTAATGTGGAACTTAAAGTTCTACATTGTATTAGTTATAATAATACTTAAGAATTATGGAATGTGCTGGAAGGAATTTCAAAGAAGATTTTACATGGTACAGTACCCAATATTAAGGAAATGTTGAGGAATAAACAACTTTGTCTTAGCCTCAGAAAGTTTATTTTTTCCTTTCTCCAAACTATTGAATTAGGAAATCAGAGTGTATTGCTATCTCAAACACCAGATGTCATCATAGTTTTATAGTATGTCCAATAAGCAATATATATTGGGATAGGAAGAAAGGAAAAATAAAATTGCCTTTAAATTCGTTTACATTCAAAGCTATGAGTATTAAATGCTGTTCATGAACTATCAGTGTCTCCTAGTAAAAGCTTCTTTTTTTTTTAACCGTCCACGATGTTCTAAAATACTTCAAAGTTTTTACCATGTGTTTACATCTTAGATGATTAAAGATAGACTTTGTTATCAAAAGTAACTTGACACAAAGAGAACCTGTTAACAATGAATGGCAAGAAAACACCAGTAAATTTTTCTGTTTTGTGTTTTGTCAGTAGGACACTGCCAGTTTAAATCCACCTAGTTTCTTAACCTTATTCAGCTTTACTTCATTGGATCTGAGTTCAATATGAAATAAATAAAATACTTTCAAGATTCACAAGCCTTTTTAGTTTAACCACAAGCCAGGAGGTTTCAAAATGAGTTTCTCAGCGAATTTATATTACTTAGGGTGAGCATTCTGGAGTTGTAAGTTTACATTATTCTGCTTTATAGTATTTAAGGAAAATGAAGTTTGGGCAAAATGAGAGACTTCTAAAGAAATTCCTCCAGCGTAGGTTTCCCAATTCTTTTTCCTGTTACATGCATGCAACATATTTCTTTCTATGATTTTACTAATATGTTGGTATAATAATTTGTTTTCACAATCAAATATGGAACTTATAGGGAAATTTTGTTAAAGGAATGTTTGCAAAAGTGTTGAAGATAGCCAATATTAAGAGTTATATTTTTAGTTCAACATATATGCATATTATCACCCATTTTTGAGGGAATGGGGCATTAAATATTCTTACTCTAAAATGTTACATTTCTTTCCTTCTATCTTACCACACTCACCTCTTACTATGAGTTCTGTCTTAAATATACTTCCAAGGCCTAAATGCTAAAGCTTGATTGCCTGCCTATGGCACTGTTGGAAGGTTGGGCCTTTAGGGAGTGAGGCCTAGTGGAAGGAAGGCAAACATACCATTGATAGGAGTATCAGGACATTCACCTCATCCTCAATCTTTTCCTTTCTTATGATAAGCCTCAGTCCCTGCTGCGATGTACTATACTGCCGCAGCTCAAATCAAAGCATCATTATAAATAGACTTCATCAATTAATACTACAAGTCTTAAATATACCCTAATAGCATGTAGGTTCAGAGATGTCCCTAGGCACTTTGATTATTTAGCTAACACAAGTTACCTTTTAGGAGGGTTAGAACTTTATTAGGTCATCCATGTGACACAGAAATAGAACCTGCATTTATCCTGATCAGAGAGACCTATATCAAGAATTATACCCATCACCTGCCTTAAGGTTGACTGTATTCTGATTTCTCTTAGTTTAAAGGTATTGTCACTACCTGAATGATTTTAAGAACAGGAAAGGATCTTAAGCCCATTTTCTCATCAGATTTATGACTGATACGTAGACCACAATGAATGGCCTTATACAGTATGGAGGACTAGAACCCTGCTTTGCCAATGCTCAGTCCATTTGATTGCTTCCTATGGAGTTCTGATAGATGTAAATATAGCCTTGGCCAACTCCCAATTTTGATGGTTACTTGGGACTTTTAGTCCACTGAGTATCTCTTTGTAATTGCTACTATCAATAACTAAAAATTACTCAAATCCTTATTTACTTTGAAGAATACTAGACGTTCTTAAAATTTTATTTTAGCTCTGGAACTGAGGCTCATTTTTGATGGATCTCTGTAGTCTTCTGCTAAGATCAGATGTTCCTCATATTGTGGTGACTCCCCAACCATAAAATTACTTTTGCTGCTATTTCATAAGCTGTAATTTTGCTACTGTTATGAATCATAATGTATCTGTGTTTCCTGATGGTCTTAGGCAACCCTTGTTATACACTTATAATATATAAGATGTATTAAAAGGTGGGAAGCGTTTTTGAATTTTGTATGTTGTTTCTATTTGGAGGTCAGTATAAAGCAGTGATACAAAAAGTACACTCTTTTGAGATAGAAAAAAGCTTTCATTGTGTTAGTATAAGTATTAAGTTAGTGTAAGTATCATCAAGGATTAGCAACTTTGGAAATTTCTATTTAGAATAATACTTCAACTACTATGTTTTTATCATATACATATATATATATATGCACACACATACACACATTTTATCATTCATTGATATAAATTGCCATAAATTTTATGAGGTAAACCACAGGAAATAATATAAAAACAATGCCCAATTTATTTATTTATTTATTTTAGATTTATTTTATTTAACATAAACATTTCTAAGCTTATATTTTGGGTTTATATTAAAGCTTGTATGTTTTTCTCTTTACTCTTTGAACACATCAGAGACCAGAAATAGCTGGAATGCTATCTTAAACCAAAAATCTATTTAAATACTTATTTAATGCTGCTTAAATGAAGAAAGATATATTAAACATCCAAAACTCCACCTGATAACTATCCCATTGAGACACTAGTCAACATGTCGCTCAATCCAAGTCGACCATCTTCATCAGAGGTAAAAACCATGCCTATTATTAGTTTTGAAAAAAAGCAAAAAATATGAATGACATAATGGTAGATGCTAATTCTACCATGATCCCAACTTCCTGTGTCACATTATTGGATTAGGTGATTATGCTTCTTGTAACTCTAACTCACTTTCTCTAATCTTCTCTACATGATCAGCAATGAAGTAATCTTATCATTCTTCTTACTGTTTATCATCTGATAATGCTCTCATACCCAGCTTAAATTCTATAGGACACAGAATGACCCTAGCTTACACATTGACCACTTTTCAGCTCTTAACTTGTTGTAATTTGCTAAACAACATCCCTAATAAATATATTTTCCACCTAATCTTCTCTGAAGATCTGAGGAAGAATGTACAATGAGGACAGTTTTCATTCTCAATTCATAACCATGAGTCTCGAGTGGAAGATGTTTGCTGGAAGGTATTCGTGATATGTGTCACTCATTGACTTGTACTTTTGTACAAGTATTTTGAATCTTCTTAAATCACCATCACTTTTTTGTTCATTCTTAATCTACCTCAATCATGCTTTCACTTTTCACAAGCTTTTCACTTTTAAACACTTGTTAAATTCACCTCTTCATCCTAAAATTTATTATTAGGTATAATTAATTCTCCTAAA
Organism: Apodemus sylvaticus; assembly: GCF_947179515.1. Lineage (NCBI taxonomy): Eukaryota > Metazoa > Chordata > Mammalia > Rodentia > Muridae > Apodemus > Apodemus sylvaticus. The sequence continues at coordinate 14,326,939 of NC_067475.1, forward strand.
CATACTTGAACTGATTGAATTCCCTCTTCCCTAATAAAATACATTGCTTCTTACATAGATTTTTATCCTGTTCATGGTTGTTCATTCTTGGATCTTCCTCTTCCCAATGTCTTTATAGTGGATCATCTCAGATATTAGTTCTCTCTCTCTCTCTCTCTCTCTCTCTCTCTCTCTCTCTCTCTCTCTCTCTCTCTCTCTGCTCTTATTTTGTGGTGACCTCATCCAACCTATAGATTTTAATACCAACTTTATAAGGCCTTCTTTTTTACTCCATCTAAGTTTTCTTTTCAAAATTCCAGAAATAAATATATTCAGCTGACTATTAGACATTGCTCATTGGATGCTCAATAAGCATCAAACCTAACATATCTAAACAGAAATTTATACTGCTTTCTCCTTTTCTCAGATGATGGCAAATCTGTTTTTTCCTTCCTGATGCAAATGCTTTTAGTTAATACTTGATCATTCTTACACACTCAACTCTTTTTTACTTCCAAAATACTGGGATTACAGGTGTACTCCACCATACACAGCTTCTAATATGTGGCTCTTGAATGACTTCCAAGCTAAAAAAAAAAAAAAAAATTGAGGAAAATTTAACAATATACTCTGAATATAGATCAGATGTTTGTTGACATTAATAAATGTTTTATGTGAAAATAAAAATGTTAGAGAAGTCTTTATTTACAGATAATGGACATTAAAATATGTAATAGATACTTTCATAGGAAATAGTGGTATCAGATTTACTGAAAAAGAGACAGGGGTCCATACACAAATATTGCTGGGAGAGAGCTAGCCTCCCATGAGTATGGACAAGCCTGTGAGCACAGGTAAAACCACACTGCAGCTCAGAGGGAGCCTCCCAGAACTCTTAGGACACAGGAAACAAGGAAAACTGAGGACAGGATCCTCTGGTTTCTGTCGGCACGCCAGAGCTGACTGTGTACCTTAGCTCTTCATACCCAAATTCCTCCCAGAGAGAAATGGTCTCCCAGGAGTATTGACACAGGATTGCAGGAGGGACAAGCCACAGTCAGAGACAGCAAGACCAGCTAACATCAGAGATAACCAGATGGCAGAAGGCAAGGGCAAGAACATAAGCAACAGAAACCAAGGCTACTTGGGATCATCAAAACACAGTTCTCCAACCATAGTGAGCCCTAGATATCCCAACACACTGGAAAAGCAAGACTGGTTTAAAATCACATCACATGATGATGATAGAGGACTTTAAGAATAACTCCCTTAAAGAAATACAATACAGGTGGATGTGGCACCCGCTTTAATCCCAGCACTTGGAAAGCAGAGGCAGGTGGATTTCTGAGTTTGAGGCCAGCCTGGTCTACAGAGTGAGTTCCAGGACATCCAGGGCTACACAGAGAAACCGTGTCTTAAGAAAGAAGAAAGAAAGAAAGAAAGAAAGAAAGAAAGAAAGAAAGAAAGAAAGAAAGAAAGAAAGAAAGAAAGAAAGAAAGAAAGAAAGAAAGAAAGAAAGAAGGAAGGAAGAAAGAAATACAAGAGACCACAGGTAAACAGAAGCCCTTAAAGGGGAAACACAAAAATCCCTTAAAGAATTCCAGAAAAACAACAAAACAAGTGAAGGAATTAAACAAAACTATCCAGAATCTAAACATTGAAATAGAAACAAGAAATCATAAAGTGAGACAACCCTGGATCTAGAAAACCTAAGAAAGAGATCAGGAGTCATAGATGCAAGCCTCACCAACAGAATATGAGAGAAGAGAGAATCTCGGGTACAGAACAATAGAAAACATTGACACAACAGTCAAAGAAAATGCAAGATGCAAAAAACTCCTAACCCAAAACATCCAGGAAATCCAGGACACAACGAGAAGACAAAATTTAAGGATAATAGGTATAGAAGAGAGTGAAGATTCCCAACTTAAAGGACCAGTAAATATCTTCAACAAAATTATAGAAGAAAACTTCCCTAACCTAAAGAAAGAGATGCACATAAACATACAAGGAGCCTATATTACTACAAATAGATTACAGCAGAAAAGAAATTCCTCCCATCACATAATCATCAAAACACCAAATGCACAAAACAAAGAACATTAAAAGCAGTTAAGGGTCAAGTAACATATAAAGGCAGACCTATCAGAATTACACCAGACTTCTCAACAAAGACTATGAAAGCTAGAAGATCCTGGAAAGATCTCATACAGATGCTCAGAGAATACAAATGCCAGCCCAGACTACTATACCCAATTGCCATAGATGAAGAAACCAAGATATTCCATGACAAAACCAAATTTACACAATATCTTTCCTCAAATCCAGCCCTACAGAGGATAATGGAAACCGCCAACACAAAGAGGGAAACTATACCCTAGAAACAGCAAGAAAGTAATTTTCTTTCAACAAACCCAAAAGAAGATAGCCCACAAACAAAAATAACATCAAAAATAACAGGAAGCAACAATCACTATTCTTTAATATCCCTTAAAATCAATGGACTCAATTCCCCAATAAAAATATATAGAATAACAGACTGAATACGTAAACAGGAACCAGCATTTTGCTGCATACAGGAAATGCACCTCAATGTCAAAGACAAACACTACCTCAGAGTAAAGGGATGGAAAACAATTTTCCAAGCAAATTGTTCCAAGAAACAAACTGGAGTAGCCATTCTAATTTTGGATAAAATGAAGTTTCAACCAAAAGTCATCAAAAAAGATAAGGACACTTCACACTCATCAAAGGAAAAATCTACCAAGAAGAACTTTAAATTCTGAACCTCTATGCTCCAAATGCAAGGGCAACCACATTCATAAAAGAAACTTTACTAAAGTTCAAAACACACATTGTACCTCCCACAATAATAGTAGGAGACTTAGACACTCCACTCTCATCAATGGGCAGATCATGGAAACAAACTAAACAGAGACACAGTGAAACTAACAAGTTATGGACCAAATGGATTTAACATATATCTATAGAACATTTCATATATACCTTCTTCTCAGCATGTCATGGTACCTTCTGCAATATTAACCATATAATTGGTCACAAATCAGACCTCGACAAACATAAGATTGAAATAATCCCATGCCTCCTAACAGATTACTACCGATTAAGGCTGGTCTTCAGTAGCAACAAAAACAACAAAAATCCACATACACATGGAAGCTGAACAACTCTCTGCTCAATGATAACTTAGTGAAGAAGAAGTAAATAAATTAAAGACTTTTTAGAATTTAATGAAAATGAAGGCACAACATACCCAATCTTATGGGACACAATAAAAGCAGTGCTAAGAGGAAAACGTAACTCTTGAGTGTCACCAAAAAGAAACTGGAGAGAGCATACGCTAGTGGCTTAACAGCACATCTGAAAGCTCTGCAATAAAGAGAAACTAATACACCCAAGAGGAGTAAACAGCAGGAAATAATCAAACTCAGGGATGAAATCACCGAAGTAGAAACAAAATGAGTTATACAAAGAATCAACAAAACCAGGATTAGTTCTTTGAGAAAATCAACTAGATAAACCCTTAGCCACACTAACCAGAGGGCACAGAGACAGTATCCAAATTAATAAAATCAGAAATGAAAAGGAAGATATAACAACAAACTGAGGAAATTCAAAAAATCATCAGATCCTTCTATAAAATCCTATACTCAACACAACTGGAAAATCTGGATGAAATGGACAATTTTTTAGACAGACACCAAATACCAAATTTAAATAAGGATCAGATAACCCATCTAAACAGTCCCGAAACCCCTAAAGAAATAGAAGCAGTTATTAAAAATCCCACAACCAAAAAAAGCCCTGGACCAGATGGGTTTAGTGCAGAATTCTATTAGACCTTCAGTGAAGACCTAATACTAATACTCTTCAAACTTTTCCTCAAAATAGAAAAAGAAGAAACATTACCCATTCCATTCTATGAAACCACAGTTACGCTGATACCAAAACCTCACAAAGACCCAACAAAGAAAGGGAACTTTAGACCAATTTCCCTTATGAATATTGATGCAAAAATACTCAATAAAATTCTCACAACTTGAATCCAAGAACACATCAAAATGACCATTCACCACAATAAGCTTCATCCCAAGGATGCAAGGATAGTTCAATATGAGGAAATCCATCAACATAATCCACTACATAAACTCAAAAAAAAAAAACATGATCATTTTATTAGATGCTGGAAAACCATTTGACAAAATTCAACATCCCTTCATGGTAAAAGTCATGGAAAGATCAGGAATTCAAGGCCCATACCTCTAAACATGGTAAAACCAATATACAGCAAACCAGTAGCCAACTTTAAACTACATGGAGAGAAACATAAAGTAATCCCACTAAAATCAGGGACTAGACAAGGTTGCCCTCTCTCACCCTATCTATTCAATATCATACTTGAAGTTCTAGCCAGAGCAATTAGACAACAAAAAGAGGTCAAAGGGATACAAATTGGAAAGGAAGAAGTCAAAATAGCACTATTTGCAGATGATATGTTATTATACTTAAGTCAACCTAAAAACTCCACCAGAGAACTTCTACAGCTGATCAACAACTTCAGCAAAATGACCAGATATAAAATTAACTCAAACAAGTCAGTAGCCTTCCTATACTCAAAGAATAAACAGACTAAGAAAGAAATTAGGGAAACAACACCGTTCACAACAGCTACAAACAATATAAAGTATCTTGCTGTGACTCTAACCAAACAAGTGAAATACCTGTATGACAAGAACTTCAAGTCTCTGAAGAAAGAAAGTGAAGAAGATCTCAGAAGGTGGAATGATCTCCCATGCTATTGAATTGGCAGGATTAATTTAGTGAAAATTGCCATCTTATCAAAGGCAATCTACAGACTCAGTGCAATCCCCATCAAAATTCCAACTCAGTTCTTCAGAGTTAGAAAGAGCAATTCTCAAATTCATTTGGAATAACAAAAAACCAAGGATAGAAAAAACTATTCTCAACAATAAAAGAACTTCTTGGGGAATCAGCATCCCAGACCTCAAGCTATACTACAGAGCAATAGTGATAAAAACTGCATGGTATTGGTACAGTGACAGGCAGGTAGATCAATGGAATAGAATTGAAGACCCAGAAATGAACCCACACAATTATGGTCACTTGATCTTTGACAAAGGATCTAAAACCATCCAGTGGGGGAAAAGATAGCCTTTTCAACAAATGATGCTGGTTCAACTGGCAGTCAGCATGCAGAAGAATGCAAATTGATCCATTTTTTATCTCCCTGTAAAAAACTCAAGTCCAACTGGAGCAAGGACCTCCACATCAAACCAGGTACATTGAATCTAATAGAAAAGAAAGTGGGGAAAAGTCTTGAACACATGGGCAGAGGGGAAACGTTCCTGAACAGAACACAAATGGCTCATGCTCTAATATCAAGAATTGAAAAATGGGTGCCAGGCCGTGGTGGCGCACACCTTTAATCCCAGCACTTGGGAGGCAGAGGCAGGTGGATTTCAAGGCCAGCCTGGTCTACAGAGTGAGTTCCAGGACAGCCAGGGCTACTCAGAGAAACCCTGTCTTGGAAAAAAAGGGGGGGGGGACCTCATAAAATTGCAAAGGTTTTGTAAGGCAAAGAAGGATGCTATCAATAGGACAAAACAGCAACTAACAGACTGAGAAAAGATCTTTACTAATCCTACATCTGATAGAGGGATAATATTCAATATATACAAAGAACTGAAGAAGTTAGACTCCAGAGAAACAATCCTATTAAAAATGGAGTTAAACAGAGTTAAACAGAGAATTCTCAACCAAAGAAACTCAGGTATTCCTGATAATCACCTAAGGAAATGTTCAACATCCTTAGTCATCAGGGAATGAAAATCAAAACAACCCTGAGATACCACCAGTCAGAATAGCTAAAATCAAAAACTCAGTTGACAGCAGATGCTAGCAAGGAGGTGGAGAAAGAGTAACACTTCTCCACTGTTGTTGGGATTGCAAGTTGGTACAGCCACTCTGGAAATCAGTCTGGTGGTTCCTCAGAAAATTAGGCATAAATTACATGAGGACTCAGCTATACCAGTCCTGGGCACATACCTAAAAGATTCTCTAAAATATAACAAGGACATATGCTCCACCATGTTCATAGAAGCCTTATTTATAATAGCCAGAAGCTGGAAAGAACTCAGATGTCCCTCAACTGAGGAATGGTTACAGAAAATGTGGTACATTCACACAATGGTGTACTGCTCCATTAAAAACAATCCATTAAAAACAATGACTTCATGAAATTCTTAGGCAAATAGATGACCTAGAAAATATCCTGAGTGTGCTAACTCAATCACAAAAGAACATACTTGGTTTGCACTCACTGATAAGTGGATGTTAACCCAAAAGCTCTGAATATCCAAGATATAATTCACAGACCACATGAAGCTCAAGAAGAAGGATGACCAAAGTGTGGGTGCTTCGGTCCTTCTTAAGGGGAACAAAATACAGGAGCAAATATAGAAGCAAAGTGTACAGCAGAGACTAAAGGAAAGACCATCCAGAGACTGCCCTACCTGGGGATTCACCCCATGTACAGTCACCAAAACCCGACATTATTGCGGATGCCAAGAAATGCTTGCTAAAAGGAGCCTAATATAACTTTCTCCTGAGAGGCCCTTCCAGAGCCTTACAAATACAGAGGTGGGTTCTCACAGACAAGCACTGGACTGAGCATGGGGTCCCCAATGGAAGAGTTAGAGAAAGGATTGACGGAGCTGAAAGGGTTTGTAACCCCATAAGAACACCAATATCAACCAACCAGACCCCTCCCCCAGAGCTCCCAGGGACTAAACCACCAACCAAGGAGTACACATGGCACCAGATGCAAGTATAGCAGAGGATTGCCTTGTCAAGCATCAATGGAAGAGGCCCTTGGTCCTATGAAGGCTGGATAGATGCCCCAATGTAGGGAAATTGAGGGTGGGGAAGCAGGAGTCGGTGGGTGGGTGGAGGAACACCCTCATAGAAGAAGGGGGAAGGGCATGGGATAGGTTTCTGGGAGCGGGGAACAGGGTAATAGGATAACTCTTGCAATGTAACTTAAGAAAATATCCAATAAAAATATATATTAAAAAGAGAAAAAGAGAGTGCCAGACATGGTGGTTCATATTTGTAATCCCACCATCTGGGAGACAAAAGCAAGAGGATCAAGATTTTAAAAAATCTATCATTTGTACAGTGAGTTTATGACTAGCTTAGGTTATATGAGACCCAAAGAAAGATAGAAGGAAAGAAAAAGAGAAAGACAGACAGAAAAAAATTAATGGCAAATGTTAACTTTATGTAAATTATAGATACTTAAACATTCGTAGTTTTGGGTATATATCTTGGGTACACATATGATGTAATGTGTTTCATGTCTTCGAGTGCTTCTATTAAAAGCATGCGTTCCCTTCTTGAAATTTTCCTTACTTTGCTTTCCTTTTATTTCCTGTTTAATCCTCTTCAGGTTTGTTTCCACATCAAGGCCTTTGTTTTAGCTCTTCCTAGAACTCTTATCTCTAGGTGTTCACTTGACTGGTTCATTCTTTCCCTTAAGTCTTTAGTTAGACCTCAACACAATTCTGCCACACTAATCCATTTAAAACTTACAGCCTCCCCATGCCTTTATCTTCCCATTTTTTCCTTACCTCAATATCATTATATTTCCTAGTAAATACCCCTTTCAAAGAAAGTCACTATGTATTCTATTTTTTACTCCTTAGCCAAGATTATCTAACTCCTCACAGGTCCAAGATTAGTCAGAAGCAAATGAAGTGTTTAGTCTGGGTAAAGAATTTAAGGGAACACCAAAATGTGTGTGTGTGTGTGTGTGTGTGTGTGTGTCCGTCCGCACGCACACTATGAGCTCCCAGAGCCAAGAGGACAGTGCTGAATCTGAAGCAGGACTGAAAGCAATGTGGGTTCTGGGAAGCAAACTTAGACTCTCTGCAAGAGTGGCAAGTGCTATTAATTGCTGAACTTTCTCTCTCTCTCTCTCTCTCTCTCTCTCTCTCTCTCTCTCTCTCTCTCTCTCCCGCCCCCCTTAGTCAAACTTTTAAAGTTTCTAGATATTTACTGTTATAGTTAAAAATATAATTATTTAAGTCCTTTGAACTTTAATGTTCAGTGGATAAAAACCTTTCCTAGAATAAAGAATGTAAGACTTTGCAGTAATTATTGGTGTTATTATAGTTAACAGTTAAGCCCTACATCAGGAATAGGTTAACTCTAGGAAACAGATACACTCCCAAAACCACAGTATTAACTTTTTGATTGTCACTGTGAGACAACAATCCTTAAAACTCAAAAAATGTAGGATAGAGTTGAGAGAAAAGCTAGCAATAAGACAGCACCATCTTGAGCTGGAGAGATGGCTCAGCAGTTAAGAGCACTGACTGCTCTTCCAGAGGTCCTGAGTTCAATTTTCAGTAACCACATGGTGGCTCATAACCATCTGTAATGGGATTTGATACCCTCTTCTGGTGTGTCTGAAGACAGCTACAGTGTACTCATATACATAAAATAAATGAATATTTAAAAAGAAAAAAGAAAACACCATCTCCATTTATGGCTTATGATAAGGGTCTTGGGAAGAGGCCACAAATAGTTCAAAAAGAAGCACCTGAAACAGCCCAAGATGTATGTAGGCCAAGGAGATGGATGAGGAAGACTAGGCCTTCAAGCAAGATTTAAAAAGAACAGAAGAAATAAAGGGAGTTAAAAGTCAAGGCTTTAGGAAAGGGCCTCCTGGCCACAAATGGAATTAAGAAGTCTGGCAAAAAATAAAGTGTCCTTGTACTCAAGTTAGTTCATTAACTTTTTAAACATCTGGATTCCCTGCCTTAGCATCATTTGACAACTAAAGCTAGAATGAAGTGTTATCCTAGAACCTGTTGTACACTGTACACTGTACACTGTAGTAAACTTCTGTTAGAAAGAGAGAGGGAGAGTGGGGGATAAAGAAAGAAATATTCTTAATGAATTCCAGAAGAAGAATGTCATTTATCAAAGGTGTTGTGTAAGTCATGAACCAACAGGTTATCACTGTTTCAAAGGAAATAAGTGTCAAGCAGTCAATTTAACAAATTCTTAATTTGCCATTTGTTTAGATGAATGAATACATTCTATAGTTGTGTTCAATTTAAATTTCTATAGGAAGTAAATTGATTCTTTTTCTATAGAAAAATTTTAACTGATGCTTTTCTTACTCAGTTGGTGGAACTTCATGTTTTTTATGTCCCTGAAGGATCGTGGAACTATAAATTAAATACTATTTCAATAGAAGTTATTAACAACTTTATTTCTGCTGGATTTATAAGGCAAGTATTTTTTGGTCATGAAACAAATTATCTAAAACATAAATATGTTTTCTGAAAATTAAAAATCTTCCATATGATGGATCCATTCTTAGTTCAATAAATACTGTTAATAAACAGCATTATGTTAGGCTAGTGATATGGATCAGGGGTAGGAATCTCAGGTGTAAATTGCTACCACAACAAATATATAAAATTTTCATCTTAAACATTGCTCAAGAACAGATGCCACATGGCCATAATATTGCTACGGCTTAGAAAGCAGTGTATAACCTCTTTCTTACTAAGCTTAAACATGAAAATAATTAACAGAAACTATCTAAAATTCAACACCAATTGATCTATAAACAGTAGTTAAAACAATATATTGACAGTGATCTTTATTTAAAAGAATAAAAACTTAGTTATGTGTATATTTTCACATTCAAACAGACATGACACTATGTGATATGGCTGTCTGTTTTCCCCTTGAGTATATCTCTCCTTGTAAACTTTCCCATAACTTTCCCCAGACACATTGATTACTTTCCTGTTTGAGAAAAATTTATATATAGGCATTATACACAGTTCTGAGCTGTTGAAAGTACTTACCACACAAACCTAGCTACCTGATGAGCTGTTGAAAGTACTTACCACACAAACCTAGCTACCTGAGTTCAATTCCACATAAAGGTGGAAGGGGAAAGCAGACCCCACAAAGTTGTCTTCTGATCTCTATGCACAAAGTTTTGTTTTAATCATAAAACTTGGATGTAGATTTGCAAAGCAAACATTTCCTTTTCAGTACAGAAGACACTTGTAACCTGCATTCACTTATATAATTTTAAAAGATATATTGTTAATAATTTTTTGAAAAGAACTTTCTGGAAATCATCAAAGTTCCAGGCTGTGTAGAAACATAACATGTTAAATAATATTTAATATGTTAAATTAATATTTATATTTGAGTTAGGCAACTAAAGCTATTGATTCATTAATATGTTTCAAATCTATGTAAAACAATGTCATGGTATTTCAGAGTATCTCCTCAACTTACTTTACAAGCTCTGAGGGAGCGTCTTGGTGAGTTTCTTGGTGTAGATGCTGTTGCAGAAAAATTTTTATTTCTGAAATGCATTGGAAATAATTTAGCTGTGGTAAGTTTTCTTGCCTTTTTTTCCCTTCTAATTTAAGTCTATATTATCAAATTACATTTCTTAAGTGCTTGTAAGTTAGTTCCATGACCTACTATAAGATAATTTAGAACAAATTCTAAAATGTTTGTAATATTTTACTTTCAGTCTATTTATTAACATTTTACCGCATATAAAGATAAATATGGAATTTTTCCTTAAAGTGTATTTGGTATAGTGGTGAAGGTAGATTATATAATATGAATAAATTGAACGTCATATTTTATATTGTGAAGAAAGTAAGATTTTTTAGCAGAAGAAGAGGGTAGGTAGGGGACATTGAGAAAGAAATGATACTCAGGCTTGGATCATGAAAGATAATATTTGATCTTGAAAAGAATGCAGGGTCAGAAAAGATTTCTGAGCAAAGAAAATGATCAGAGGAATAGAATATTAGGCAACCAAGAAAGAATTAATGATTGCATTTTGTTATATTAACTTTGCCAAAAAGTGGGGAGGACAGAGTTGAGAACCAATTATAAAATACATTTTTAAAGGTCTTGGATGCCAGAATACTTAATTTTTTCTGAAGCCTTGCAGGGTTTGAGCACAAGAATAGCATAATTAGATCCTTTAATGAAAATTACTTTTCTTTATTGAGAAATAGAAGACATTATGGGCACACATTCCTGCAGTTATACCATCTGAGAAAGTTACAGAATTCTTGATGCCTCTACCTTCCTGTCTATAAAGTACAGATGATGTTCATGTCCATCTAATGAAAGTGTAAAGATTAATTGAGATTATTTATGTACCATAGACAGAATAGTACCACACACACACACTGATTCCCATGCAAATAATTACCATAATTATTATTAGAAGACATAGAATTTCAGTTATGTTTGGTTCAATGAATAGAAGTAGGATTGGATTGTACATTCTCTGTGATCTAGCCATAGTTGCTTTTATTAATATGTTGTGTGTCTTTCATAGAACAGCACAGACAAAACAATTGAAAATATTATTGATTTATTTTTTTTCTTATATATCAACTCTAGGTAAAGGAAAAGCAAGAATCAGAACTGAAACTCAAATCATTTGCTCCTCCATATGTATGTACTATGATCTTAAACTCACACTAATTTTAAAACTTAAAATTTTATTGGGTTTGACCTTTTAAAAAAATTTCCTATGTTTTAGGCTCTTCAACCAGAATTATATTTGCTTCCTGTAATAGATCACTTAGGAAATGTTTATTCAGCATCAACAGTTACTTTAGATGAAGAGCAGAGCATTTCGGATACTATGGAGATAAATGGAACAATTCACAGACCAGATAGTATATCTTTGTCAAAGGATGAACCTGGAAATCCAAGTTTGTTGGAAAATACCTGGAGAGACTTTACAAATCAGGAAGGTGATTTCAACTAAAATGGGAAAGATAAGAGTTTTTTATATAATAAATTTGAGCAGTCAAGCCTATATGCAAATTTGGGGCAAATCTAACCTTACAAATACAGGCAAGGAAAGCTATAGTTCAAGTGGGGCTTTAAAATGGACAAGTGGGAAAAAAATAAAATACTTTGTTAAAAATTAATTAAGAGCTAGGGAGGCAGTTCAGGGTGTAATGTGTTAGACTTGCAAACATAAGGACCCACATTCAGTCCACAGGGCCTGGTTAAAGCAAAACAACGAGAACAAAAATGTTGGGCATGATGAACACATTTGGACCCCAGCATTCAGGAGTCAGAGACAGGTAGATCTTTGGGATTTTCTAGCCCACCTAGACTGGCCTACTTGCTGAGCTCAAATCCAGGGAGCTATCTCAAAAACACAATGGTCAGAACTAGAAAGATGACTCAGAGATTGTGTTTACTGTTCTTGCAGAGCACCTGAATGTGTCTCCTACCATCCACATCAGGCTGATCTTTTAGCTCCAGTCCAGGCTGTCCTCATCTGGCCTCCATAGACACCTGCACTTATGGACATCTCCACACAGACACACATGATTGAAAATAAAGTAGATCTTTAAAGGCACACAAGAAGGTAGATGGCACTTGAAGAAGGACACATAAGATTGACTTCTGGTCTCCACATGTACATGTGTACAAACACTCATACACACTGGTGCACCTCCATACACACATGCACAGTAAGTGATAAATAACCAAAATGCTTTAATTAAAATTAAGTTTACAGAAACAAATCTATGGAGAAAAGTATCAGTTGAAAATTTTGATCATATTTCATAGGCAAATAAGGTATGCAAGGGAAAAACAGGTATAGTAGATGTAAGTAAAATACATCTCCGCAAGCTAATAACAGTATCCATTACAGCTGCAGGATATTGCTTTGTAATTATATTTCTTGCCATCTCAATTTATTCTACACCAGATGATATTTCAAACTTATCGCTTTCTGTAACGTTAATTCTGGCTTTTCTGTGCTTCCTCTAGCTCCCAAATAAAGACATTATATCTATTACAAGTTCCTTGTACTGTTGCTGGCCAGATAACCTGTCTATGCTGCCTACTACCTAGCCCCTTGCCCCATTACTTGCCATCTTAGTCTTGTCTTGGTTGCTCCTGCTCCATCAGTATCTATCCTCATGGCAACTCCTCTTGGTGACCTGCTTGTGGTGAATGCTCATGTTGAAGCTCCTCTCTCTCTCTCTCTCTCTCTCTCTCTCTCTCTCTCTCTCTCTCTCTCTCTCTCTCTCCCTTTTCTCATTCTCCCTCTCCTTCATCTCCTCCCTCCCCCTGCCTCTGTGGTCCCCACTTGAGACTCAGTAACAAATTGGCTGGCCAGCTCTTTATTAACCAATCAGAGGTAATAGAAAACATTTTTTTATTCAACATTGAGATGAGAGATGCTTGTTACTGTAGATGTCTGGACTTCAATCAGATCTCTAGGCACTGTAATCAGCATCTGAATACACAGTGCACAAAACCATCCCCCAACAGATTCCTTTAATATTCCCTGCATTAATAACTCCTGGGCATATACCCAGAGGATTCCCCAGCATGCAATAAGGACACATGCCCCACTATGTTCATAACAGTCTTATTTATAATAGCCAGAAGCTGGAAAGAACCCAGATGTCCCTCAATGGAGGAGTGGATACAGAAAATGTGGTATATTTACACAATGGAATATTACTCAGCAATTAAAAACAATAAATTCATGAAATTTGTAGGCAAATGGTTGGAACTGGAAAATATCATCCTAAGTGAGGCAACCCAATCACAAAAGAATACACATGGAATGCAATCACTGATAAGTGGATATTAACTATACTAGAAGCTATGAATACCCAAGACACAAGTAGCATATCAAATGACTCCCATGAAGAAGTAAGGAGAGGGCCTTGATCCTGGAAAGGCCTGTTCCAGCATTGTAGGGGAGTACCAGGACAGAGAAAAAGGAGGGAGGTGACTGGAGAATGAATGTATAGAAGGCTTATGGGACATATGGGGTGGGGGAACTTGGAAAGGGGAAAGCCTGTGGAATGTAAACAAAGAATTTAGAAAATAAAAAAAATAAAAAAATATTTAGTATTAGTTGATTCCAGTTAGATTCATACTCAGTGGGAATCTTTATCATGGCATGTATCTGTCATTCATGGTAATTCCCCTAAAAACTAAAGAAAAAAATTAAAAACATTCACAGTAAAATCCAGTATTTCTGAATAGTACAAGGTGGAGTACCCCTAATATAGGTGTAATTGCTCTCCATGAAACTTTAAGTTGTGTAAGATTTCACATTCTATATAAAACTGCACAAACTTTTAAAAAAAACTTGGTGGGAATGTTAAATTACACAAATTCCTCACAAATGTGGTTATTTTACATTTATTTCTTTCTGTCTCTGTGTGTGTGGAGGTCAGAGAACAACTTGTAAGAAAGAGTGGGTTCTCTCTTTTCACTGTGCAGGTTCCAGGGATTTAAACTCAAGTCTTCAGATTTGATGAATGCCTTTACCACTGACCCTTCTTGCCAACCCACATGTGGCTCTCAAATTGGGTTAAGTTGAGGTCACAGGGCACATATAACGAGGAAAGTTCCACCAAAGTCAGAAATAAACCAAAAGCAACTTTATTCATTTCAGGAAAATGCTTCTAACCAGTTAGGGTCCTGGTCAGGCTCAACTGACAACAGGACCTTAAAGAGGCAGGAGCAGTCTCCTGAAGCATAAGTCCACAAGCAGATATTCAGGGGGATAATAAAGAAGGAATCAGAAATTGAGGTTTAGTTCTTGAGCCCAGGATGTGCAGATAGCAGGATGTTGGTACAGGCTCAAGGCTAAGGGAGGGATCTTATCTCAACCTTTATTTATGGGGCTCATGCATGCCAGGTGGTTTTACTGCAGCTGAAAAGAATGTAGGGCTTGAGAACACACAGTAAGATGGGGCAGCAGACCAGTGCCTAGGAGTACTCTGGGCTCCTCAGGTTAATTGTTGGTGCTTTTCTGAAAACAAAACAAAAAATCCCTGCAATTCAAATGAGGTGTTAAGGGGCTAGTGAGATGGCTCAGCAGTTAAGAGCACTGACTGCTCTGCCAGAGGTCCTGAGTTCAACTCCCAGCAACCACATGGTGGCTCACAACCATCTGTAATGGGATCTGATGCCCTCTTCCAGGGTGTCTGAAGACAGCTACTGTGTACTTATATAAATAAAATAAATAAATCTTTAAAAAACAAAACACACAAATGAGGTGTTAATGTATGCTAGTTCTTTAAAGTTCCAGAAACTAAAGTATATATCAAAAATAAATGATTCTACTACACAGAAGTAACTTGTCAAATTTGTGAGGAGATAGATATATATCCTCAAAAATCTTATTGATATGGTTTGAATGTGAAACATTTCTAAAGATTATTGTCCCCAACTGCTGCTGCTATTTTTAGGAAGCATGTGGAATCCTTGAGCCATTAGCCTATAGGGATGGGAGGTGGATGTCACACCTTGAATGTGGATGTCTTCCACAGATGCATGTGTGAACGTCTGGTCTCCAGTTTGTGGCATTGTTTTAGGAAATTGTGGAAGCTTGGATGTGAGGTCTAGCAGACAAACATAAAACCATCTGTGTAGCAGGGTTTGATGTTTGTGTTTTGCCTTCTCTTCTACCACAAGCTCTTGGCTTCTTGGTCATTTCCATGTAACAAGCAACTACCACCTGCTCTTGCCCCAAGAGCCACAAGCCTCTACAGTCATGAGCACCACTATCTCTTCCCAATCCTGGGCTGTGTGTATCTTGATATTTCTTTATTTAGAAGTTTTTGTCAATTAGCTGGACTCGAGTAATAGCCATCCACGGTTCTTTGTTTAGCCAAATATGTTTTTGAAAAATTTCAAGCTGTATATTTTGAGTCATTGATTTTATTCGGATGGATCATTGTAATATAGCTATTTATTGTCATAGCAAGGAATTTTCATTTACGTTTCTTTTCAACCAACAAGAAGGAATTTATAATTTTTTATTGTTTAGGTTAGTATACAAAGGAATTTCTTGAAAATATGCTACTAGTCTATTTTGTATAGAAGAAAATATCTGAAATTGTTTCTTCCTTCTGATTGACCCCATTCAGTCTCCTTCTGAATGTGAATTATCTTAATTAGAAAAGCATGGCTGGTGAGAACATGCAAAGTGTGTGTTTGACAAGTGTATTAAAGAAAGAAAGGGAGAGGTTAAGTCTGGTACTCTGAAATTCAAGTGCTCCAAATTCTGAAACTTAAAATGCTGGCATGAGTACCTCCAGTATTCTTCCTTCATGCAATCATGATATGGATGGAATTTTCAGGATTTAGTTAACAGGGTACATTTAGTCAAACATTTTTTACCATTATAGTATGAGGAGAGAGGATGAACATGTACCATGAACTTGTATTTCTGGGGAGGTAGCTAAGGATTTGTAAGAACTCTGTGTACAAGCTAGAGTTCAGTGGACAGTGGAAGCCACTGGAGTATTTAACAAGAGTGGCATGATTGAATTTCAGGCCTAGAAATACAATCTAGGTAACAAGAAGAATAGACTTGGGCACTACAGTCCTGATCTAGGAAAATGGCAGTTGGGATTGAAATCAGATCTTGAAGTGAGGGATCTAAATCTTGAAACGTATGCTTCACCACTGTGGCACTTTAAAGAGGAAATGGGGAAGCCATACCTACTAAGGCAATACCAAGATGTGAGCTATTTATAGCACTGAACTATAGGCACATTGAGTTTTCACTGCAGATTAAAACTATTATACACATTATTAGTACTCTGAACCTTCATGTGCCATTTCTTTGCTTAAATTTCTCTTAACTTTGTCACAAGCAACTCACAGTGCAAATCTTAGTTTCAAAGTTACTCCCTTTCTGTGAATCTGTTTATTTTCATGAAATATAATTTTCAAGAGTAAATATAGAAATAGGTCTCTTGTCATGAATATGCATAGATATTACATGTTGCTATGCATCATGCTTTGTTTTGATGGTAGGAATCACCAGAATCTTATATTCCTACAAGAATAGACCCACAGATCTACCAAATTTTGCATTATTTCTTTGCTGGGTGGCTGAGGGTAGGTGAGCAGATTGGGGTTTTATTATTGCTTTTAAACAGCTGTTATATCTAATTTTGATTAATTTAATATTAATTAGATCATTTTGAAAATTTCTGTTTGCTTGACATTACCTGTGTCAACTGGGAAATGATTGATAGCTAAATTAAAATTAAAATCATACAACTTCAAGTTGAAAAAAAGGTTTTATTTACTTATATGTATTGTTTTGCCTGCATGTATGTATACCACATTCATGCAGTGTCCAAGGAGGCCAGAAAATTTCACTAAAGAATCTTTTATTCATACAGACTAATGTATTGTAAAACTTATTCTGGAAAATCTGAATTTGTATTTGCAAGGTTATTTTATATATATACATATATGTGTATATATATATGAATGAAAACAACACTTGGGCTGGAGAGATGGCTCAGCTGTTAAAAGCACTGACTCCAGCGTTCCAGAACTAAGTTCTTAGTTCAATTCCCAGCACCCACATGGTGGCTCATAACCATCTATAATGGGATCTGATGGCCTCTTCTAGGGTGTCTGAAGACAGCTACAGTGCTCATATAAATAAAATAAATAAAATCTTAAAAAAAAGAACAATGCTTACTTTACTGTTTTTTCAATATTTGAATTTTATTTGCCATTGCATGAACATAAACATCAGCTGAAGAATGCCAGCCTACACAAAGTCACTTTGGAAATTCCAAGTTGCCAGGATCATTGGAAGAGTCAAATGATTATTTTGGAAACCTAAAAAGGTAATTAGTATAACTGGTGATCATATATATTCTACTCTGGAGTATAAGGAAAAGAATGTTATTTATACAATGATTTTGATTACACTCTTTTCAAATTAAGCAACAATTGTATACGCAAGAGAGTTATATTCACTAAAGAATTATATTTCTAATAATTTTTCATCATCGTAGATCCATAGTGATATGTTATTTTACTATTCATATTTAATGTAGTTTATGTTGATCATTAATGAGTTTGAAAGAAAACATATAGCTCAACATAATTATATATATATATGTATATGTATATGTATATGTATATGTATATGTATATGTATATATGGCAGATACCTGGCTGATCCTAACCTCCTGGGCTCAAGCAGTCCTCTGCTTCAGCCAGGGAAAAAGTTAGGACTACTGATATAAGCCACCCATCTAGCTTTGAGATTAACTTTAACCAATTTTAAAGTTATATTTGTGTTTATATAACATCAAAACAATCATTAATATATGAATAGTAGATACTAATACTCATGTTATTCACTTTTAAGTCCATTTCTTTGGAAAAATAATGATGACGATGAGGATGAGGAGGATGATAATACAACCATCAGTAGAAGGCAGGCCAAACTGGTATGATTACAATTTTTACTTAAATGTACATTGCAACATAATATTAATAGAGAAATTAAAATTGAGCTATAGATTAAAATTTTAAGTTTTTATTTATAATACCATAAATATTTTATTGTAATATCAGTATTACCACTGGTTATTTGATTTTTGTTTGTATTATGTAATATTATATAATATCAGTATTACCACTGGTTATTCGATTTTTGTTTGTATTATGTAATATTATATAATATCAGTATTACCACTGGTTATTCGATTTTTGTTTGTATTATGTAATATTATATAATATCAGTATTACCACTGGTTATTCGATTTTTGTTTGTATTATGTAATATTATATAATATCAGTATTACCACTGATTATTCGATTTTTGTTTGTATTATGTAATATTATATAATATCAGTATTACCACTGGTTATTCAATTTTTGTTTGTATTATGTAATATTATATAATATCAGTATTACCACTGGTTATTCGATTTTTGTTTGTATTATGCAGAGGCAGTATGCCCAAATGAGTGGGATGAAGATGTGTGTACAGCAGCTGTTTAGATCATTGTATTAAATGTTTTCACTATGTTTAAGGTACTTTAATTTTTAATTGTCAGTTTTAGAAGTTTGTAACTGAATATGCTGATAGATGTATTGTATTACTTCAGTTCTTTAGAAGAGATTTCTTGAGTGTGTTGACAAGTTATATAGTAATAGTTGACTGTTATCACCAGTTGTCAGTTACTAGCAGTGTGGCTTTGGATACCCCGTTTCATCTGACTAGCAAAAGTCTAAAAGAGCTAATGGACACTATATCACCAGTTTATTCTGAAGAACTAATAAGACATGGAGAGAATTTTGTGAATCTATGCAAGATGAACTTAGGACATTATTAGGATTCTAGATATATTACATCTAGTATGTCTAACTCTCTTAGTTAGGGTTTTACTGCTGTGAACAGATACCATGACCAAGGCAACTCTTATAAAGACAATATTTAATTGGGACTGGCTTACAGGTTCAGAGGCTCAGTCCATTATCATCAAGGTGGGAGCATGGCAGCATCTAGGCAGGCATGGTGCAGAAGGAGCTGAGAGTTCTATATCTTCATCTGTAGGCTGCTAGAATACTGACTTCCAGACAGCTAGGATGAGGGTCTTAAGCCCATGCCCACAGTGACACACCTACTCCAACAGGGCCACACCTTCTAATAGTGTCATTCCCTGGGCCAAGCTTATATAAACCATCACACTATTTTAAGCATTTTGCACATATTAATTCCCATTTCCCCTGCAAACAACATTGAAGCCTCATGAAGTTATAAATCTTGATTGTTGACGTAATTGGATTTAAATATGCCTAGGAATTAGTAAGGAACATTTCTGAATGTGTTGGTGAGTGTGTTTCCAGAGAGATAAGTGGAGTGGAATGACCTAAATGAAGACACCACGCTCCAGCATTCTGGGGGCCTGTACAGAACAGGAGAGAACGGGGACGTCTACTCAGTATACTCTGGTTCTGGTACCAGCCGGCCACTATGAAGCAAATACTGTGCTGGGCTGTACAGTCATGCTGCATGTTGCTGTTTCATCATAGGCACACTAGTTATATAGAAAGCCAGCTATGGACTGAGAGCTATGGCTGAAGTCAATCTTCCCATCCTGCAGAGATTATCAAATACAAGTATTTCCAGTGGCTGACTGGTTCATTTCTGATAACTTAGCTCAGTGGAATTCTCATCTTGGCAATTAGTTCTTAAAAAAAGAAAACACTGTTTCTTTCAAAAAAAAAAAAAACAAACACATCTTTCAAAAAAACTTTCCTCAGTCTTTCAGAAATTGTATCTGGTCATCATAACCATCTCTAGTCCTCCATATTTCCAGTTCCTGTTGAGGTTTGGTCTATTGCTATTGTAAAGCTAAATTCTTCACCAGAAGGTCTAGGCCTATGAGTTACTTCTCATGTTTACAGGCTTTTGTTGTGCAAACCTTATTCCTTGATTTAAAACTATTGGTTAAATAAAAGTTGCTACAGCCAATTATTGAAGGGATTACAAGTAGGTGATTTTAGAGTGACCTGGTTGGAGGAGAAGAGAAGGAGGAGGAGGAGGAAGAACTAGAGAAGGGGAGTAGGTAGTAGTGACAAGGGAAGAGGAAGAATGAGCACATGGCCAGGAGAAACAGCAAGTATCTAGGGTACACCACTGAGGTAACCAGGCCTACAGTTAGAAGAGTAGGTTAGGGGTGACCCCCCAGGAATTGTCAAAGCCAAGTAAAATAACCATAGTCTCAGCCTTATTTATTTGTAAGCTAGTTGGGAATAAGCTTAAATTGCTTATATTACAAGTTCCTTGGTTTTAGACCCTCTCATTCAAATCTTTTTGCACTTGATGTAGTCTTGCCCCTCTAAAATACACCATATTGGCATTTATATGCTATCTGTGTATAGTGTGATCTAATATAAAGTGCATTGGGCTCTGCTCAAATGTAAGTTAGTGCCTACACTATGAGTTATTCTTATAGTTGCAGGATTCTGTGATCTTATGCTGTATGTATAATTTACCTGCCTTCCTTTTGTGACATTTAGAAAGATGTATGGAGAAATTCTAATTTCTATCTCCTTGGAGAAATTTGATTCTGTAAGTTACTCCAGAAAGTAAAGAAAATGTGAATAAGACTTGATTAATTTTAAAGTAGTAACTAGTAAATTAGAGAATTAAAAACCTATCAGAATTGAAAACAATTTAAGATCTATAAAAATAATGAGAAAAACATCAACATAGCAAGGATTGAGTTAACAAGAACAGGTAAAAATAGGAAACTTGAGACAAGAGCTGGCGCGGTGGCTCAGCAGGGTTAGGTGCTTGTCGTCAAGCCTGATGACACCAGGACCCCCCTGATGGAAGAAGAGAACTGAGTTCTGCAAGTCGTCCTCTGACCTGTGTGGGCATAGAACACACACAAAAACAAGGAGGAAAAGGAGGAGGAAGAAAAGGAAAAGGAGGACGAGGAAGAGGAGGAGTAGGAGGAAGAAAGAAGAAATATAAACATAAAAAGTGGACGCAGGGCACATAAGGATAAGAATAAGATACAAAACAATCTGCTAACATTTTGAGAATGCAATAGACATCAATTTTTCTTGGCAAGTATAAATTATCAAAATTGACTCAGGGTGAAAAACAGCAGTAGTATCTTAAAACTCTAAGAATCTATTATATCAAGCCACTAAGACTAGAACTCTTGAAAATAAATCACATTTGGAAGAAAGATAATTTTTAAAGCTTTTGTTTATATTGTCTTCATAAAATGTCCAAGTATTAGTGAAATGGAAAGGCAAGACATAAGAAATAATCTATAGCAATAAATGTAAAATTGGCAGTTCATCACTGTATAATAAAAAGGACTGCTGGTATGCATTAGTAATTATTTTTGTATCAAATGATGCCCAAGAAGAAGGAAGGAAAGGTCCCTGGTCCTGGAAAGGCTCAGTGCAGCAGTGTAGAGGAATACCAGGATAGGGAAACGGGAAGGGGGTGATTGGGGAACAGGGGGAGGGAAGAGGGCTTATGGGACTTTCATGGAGGGGGACCCTCCAGAAAAGGGAATATCATTTGAAGTGTAAATAAAGAATATATCGAATAAAAAAGAAAAAATAATCATTTGTGGACAAAATAAAAGAATGCTTCACCCTATCAGGTTCTGCTCATTCCCATGCTTGCTTACAGGTGTGTGACAAGGAGCACATCGCCCTACCAGATCTGATTGATTTTCCTTCATTTCCTTCTCAACGAATTTCTTCAAGATTAACTGATACCTCTTTATTAAAAATTGAGAGTAAGTGAGGCAAAGCAAACTGTGTTAATAAGGAATTATTGTTTAATGGCCAAAACGTTTGAGTTCATGATACTTTATAAAGTTACGAAGATGGATGATGGGAATGGCTATATAACATTGTAACTTAATGTCACTTAATTATACACTGAAAATAGTTAAATGGTAAAGTTTGTTATATTTTGCCATAACAGAAAGCTACATTATATTTATGTTGCAGTATTATATTAATATTAACTAGTTACTAATATTGTTTCATTCTCAAACATGCACTTTCTATCTGAGACATAAGTACAATAACTTTGGGCTCAAAATAAATAAACTAAAAAAATTCAAGAACTTAAACCTGACTATCTAGTTTTACACATATGTGTAAACACAGAAGAAATATGCTGTTTTATAAATCCATGCAAATCAAAATGTCTCTTCCATGTTCTCCAAAGTGGTAAGAACAGAAAGAAAACATGTTTTGAGTATATTTATTCTTGTTGTTCATACACTTTCAGGTTTTTAACTCTGTCTTTTGGGATATGAAACATATTTTAGCTTTCAGAATTGATAACTGGGTTATAATCTCTCTAGGAGAGAAGATTATTGAACAAATGAAACAAGTCAAAGAAGAACGAAAATATCTGGAAAATATTAGAGAAGAATTAATAAAAAAAGTTGAAAAGCTATTTGAACAAAATAAATCGAAACGATATCATGGTAAAGTTTATTACCCAGACTTTATAGCTATAAATAAAACTAATCCTCAATTCTACAAGTTGATACATCAGAAACTAGAATTATAATTAATATTTATGTTTTCACTATTGTTATAGTTTAAGTAATACATGGTTGAAATTTGTTTAATATAGAAAACACAGTCATTCAACTTTTATGCAATAAATATTTTGCATAAGGCTTTGTAAATTAAAACTCAAATTTTTTTGCCACCAACACTTACTTTTAGTTAATTCTTTCACTAATGTATTAAATAAGTATTTATGTGGTTAGCAGATGTAGCCACTGTTATAAGGGCCAAGGAGATATTAATAGGCACATATAATCATGTCCCTACCATTAAAAATCTTAGGGTCCAATGGAGAAATGATAACTAACTTAAAAATAAATGATACTTGTAATAAATAGCACTTGTTTAGTGCTAGTATAAAGGAACTACACAATTGTATGGTAGGAATTCAAAGGAAGAACACCTAAATTAGATGGGAAAAAAAAAATCAAGAAAGCCCTCCAGTAAGAGTTGGGTCCCCAGGATCCAGATGTGCTCCAGAAAGAGTTGGGTCCCCTGGATCCAGATGTGCTTCTTTGCTCCAGGCATTCTTTCCCTGGTCATCAATGACCTTTTTTCTACCTTGTCCTCCTACTCATTTTTACTCAGCTCACTGGCTTGTTTCCTACAGGTCATTCAGGATCATAAATAATGAACTTTAGGAGCCTTCTTTGAGTCTTTGAGCTGACCTAGGTACTTAATTTTGTGATATATGTGCCTCTCTGCTTTACAGATATGAAGGAAGGAACTTAGCAGGAAAAAAATCATTTTCTTTTATTTTATATAATCAGAAGGAATATGGTTAGGGCTAGTAGGAATGAATGGAAATATAAGCCAAGGTGAAGAAAGTATAATTATAAAAGTATCTTTTATTTACCTGATGTAATTGTCATCTCAGAGGCTTACTGTCTGTCTGCTAACCTAAGACTAGTTCTGGAAGCTTCTAGCCTCCATATAATCGTATCTAGACCTAGAATGTTTTCAGCCTCTGAGACTTACAGCTGGGTAAGCTCACTCTTTCTAGCTCTTTTTGAACTCTGGCTGGCTGGTCACCTCAGCCGCTCAGCTCAAAACTCTTCACATTGAATCAGACTGGTTTCTCACTGAATTGATCTGCTTGGCCTCAACTAACTTTAGCAATATGTTCTAATCTTCTGGTTCCTCATTCTCTGGCTCATTCTGTCTTTACCTGTATCTAACTTGTTATCTCTTCAACCTCTCTCTGTAAAACTTCCTCCAGTAAAAACTGCCTCTGAATTCTACTAACTGAACTCCCACAAACTCAGCTGCTTTCCAGTTCACTGACTTACTCGAGTTGACTAGAATTCAAAGATCTGCGTGCTTCTGTCTCCTGAGTGCTGGGATTAAAGGTGTGTACCACCATGCCTAGACCACTTGTTCTACACCAGGCTCACCTTGAACTCAGAGATCTGCTTGCCTTGGTCTCCTGGGATTAAAGGCATGTCTATATTCCAGCCAGATCACACAGACCTAGAAGGTCTTTGGATGTGATCTCTTGCCAGTGCAGCCATGTTTTAAGTTTAAATTCTTCTACAGATAATGGTTTGAGAAATGTTAAATGATTTGAGACGCCTTCATTTTGGGTTGAATTTGAGAATTATAAAGAAAAAGCCATATATGGGATTAATTTATTTTAGAATTCTTAATTTATAGCAGAATACTAAACAGCACAAAAAGTAGCTCTGAAGAACATATTTGAGAGTATTAAATTGTTACTTAGAAGCAGCAGCAGTGACTTAACCTTGGGTAATGTTGGAAGAATTTAATAAGCACTAGAGTAGATGTCACAGGGCCTGGATTCTAACACTTACTTAAGCAAGGTTTTCCTACACTTGATCTTAGCCAAAAGGCCGAGAAGCGATAGGCAAGGTTTTCCTTTTTCTTGGATTTGTTATTCTTTCCATATCTAAAATGGAAATTATTAGTCACTTACTACTTCGAAAGTACACCTACACACACACACACACACACACACACACACACACACACACACAGAGAGAGAGAGAGAGAGGGGGAGGGGAGGAGGAGGAGGAGTGGGGATTGAGATTTCATGATCCTGCTATGTGCTGACTATTATTTTAAGTACTAAGGATGCAACAATGAACAGAATAGACCTGGTCCTGGCCCTGCTATGAGAAGCATGCTTCCAAATGGTAGGAAGCTAATAATATAGCTAGTGATCCACATTTTAAAACTAATTTAAAAGATCGCAGTTGGGGCTGGAAAGTTGGCTTAGTGGTAAGAGAACCAGCTGCTTGCTCTTCCAGAGAATCTACGTTCAGTTCTCAACAGCCATACCTCTGGCTTCTGTGGGTAATGCACATACGATGGGCATATGTGCATATAGGCAAAAAAATTTTTTTTAAATACATTAAAAAACAGCACAGTTAAGAGTAACACATTATTGGCCTTTTGCTAGTGTTCCTAGGAAGGTATTTCTTAATAAATACCCAAATTAGATTAATGAGGCAGGCAAGTAAAGAAACAGAAATTTACATAGAGGAACCACACAAATTCAGAAAACTCAAAGCCATTGAATTTTATTCTAAGTAAGGTAGAAGCTGTTGGAGAATTTTAAGCTAGGTATTTATATAGTCTTAACATTTTAGCACCAAGTGCTGTGGCATACACCTTTAATCCCAGTACTTGGGAGGGAGAGGCAGGCAGATCTCTAAATTCACAGCCAACCTGATCTACACAAGTTTCAGAACAGACAGGACTACAAAGAGAGGAGGGGGAGGGGGAGGAGGAGGGAAAGGGGTAGCTTTCAGAGAGAGGGAGAGAGAGAACAATTGTCATGTTTTTAAGCCCAAGCACTATAAAAATATTTTTTTTAAATGAAGATATGATTACTATTGAGTGGAGTAATATTTACAGGGTCAGAGGAACAGCTCAGAAGGTAATGCAGCTTTCAAAAAGATGCCAGTACTGGGAGCTAACAACAGACCTAGCATTACACAGAGTGGAACTATCTTGGTAGTGGCTGGTATACACTACTGAGAACTGATAGCAGGGCTCAGAGAGACAGCTAAGTACTGAGCTGAGGTCCCATGCAGCTATGCAACTGTCAACAAACCATCTTAAATGTAGAATTTTTCATTACATTTTCAGTTCTATGATAATCGCAAAGAAATAAACACAGGGCAATCTGGTAGCATACTGCCAAGCAGACTGTTTATATTTAGACTTTCCTTAGTACTGAAATAATTTACTTTTCTCAGCAAAGGGCCTCATGTTTGAGAAATTGCCTTTATTAATTACCTTTTTCATTGTTGTGACACAATACCTGATAGAAGCAACCTGAAAGGGAAGAAGGACTTTTGCCTCATGTTTAAGAAGGGGGGTAAATTCCATTCCAGTGCAGAAGACTTGTGGAGAGAACATCAGATGACTGGTTCAGGCAGGAAGCAGAGAGGTGAATGCTGGGGTCCTGCTGGCTTTCTCTCTCCTCAACCTCCTTTCTTTGTATTCATTTGGGGATCCCAACCCATGGTATGCCACCACTCACATTCAGGACAGCTTCCATCCGCGGTTAATCCTCGCTGGACACCCTCAAAGATACACGCAGAGGTGTTTCACAGGTGACTCCAAGTCTAGTTAGGTTGATGATGACTAACTATCACACTATGCTATAGAACATAAGGGAAATGTTTATAGAGTAACTGATAAATTGTGAATGAGAGTCAGCTGATTCCACAAACAAATTGATCTGGTGGTTGAATCAGTGAAACAGCCTTAGAATTTATCATATTTTCCAACAATAAAATAAATATATATTGATGTGTATGCTATTTTTAATTTTTTTAAAAAAATTTATTTATGTGAATGCACATACGGCTATGTGAATATATATGGGTACCTGCAAGACTAGAAAATGACATCAGATCCTCTGGAAGTAGAATTAGAAGTAGTTATGAATTTTCTGATATGGGGGCTGGGAACTGAATTTAGGTCACTTTAAGCTTTCCCTACAGTGACCTCAATACTTTTTTCAGACAGGTTTTAAAGATTTTTCAGACACTGTTTAAAGAAAAACCTAGCCAGGCAGTGGTGGCACACGCCTTTAATCCCAGCACTTGGGAGGCAGAGGCAGGCAAATCTCTGAATTCAAGGCCAGCCTGGTCTACAGAGTGAGTTCCAGGACAGCCAGGGCTACACAGAGAAACCCTGTCTCAGAAAACCAAAACAAACAAACAGTCAAACAAAAAACCTGGTTATGTTTCCTAGATGTATCATTACTTTAGTCTATTTCTAAGTGGCTTGGTTATGTTGCTATAAAGAGACCATGACCAAGGCAACTTAAAAAATAAAGTATTTCACTAAAGGCTTGCTTACAGTTTCAGAGGGTTAGTCCATCATGATGGGAAACATGGCAACAGGCAAGCAGACATGTTACTAAGAGCGTGCATTTGATCCTCAAGTAGGAGGCAACAAGAGAGAATAAGACATAGACTTTTGAAACCTCAAAGCTCACCCCCAGTAATATACTATCTCCAACAAACCCACACTTCCTAATCCTCAAAGAATTCCGCCAACTTCAGACCAAGCACTCAAATTACCACATTCGATTCTCTGGCCTCAAATATTCATAATACAAAATGAACTTAATATAACTTCAAAAATCTCTATAATCTTTCAGCCTGTGTGTGTGTGTGTGTGTTTTCAAAACACTATAAAAAAGCCCAGTTTCTTCAAGGCAATCTAAGTTTAACTGCTTTTAAAATTAAAAGCAAATTATATACTTTTCAACATATATATACGCTATGTGTTTGGTGGTGGCAGAGGGGTTGATGATCATGGAGAGGTAAAGAATGAAATGTGGGACAGTGCCATCTTTGCAGACACTGGGTCATGGCCTTTCAGAGACTAACCTCGTAGTTTACTTTTCTTGCACATTTAAACATAGTAGAATTTATGACCTGTGACCTTTACAATAAGGATGAATTCTATTGGCTGATAAACAGAGCTAAGGGCTAAGCCCCAGAGGAAGTATCTGTGTTAAACATAAGAATAGATTCTATTGGTGAAGTATTTAGAATACATAGTGCCTCTTTCATATCGATGTGTTCTATTCATTGCAGGACTAGGAACTAAATAATACTCAGGATGTTGGGGGGATCCAGGAAGAGGCTGACTCCTAATAGAACAGCAAAGAATCACCAGGTTGATTGATCACTTATCATTCTGGTATTCCAGGTGACTAGGTGTCATTCATTTTCCTATTGTTGAAGAAAATTGTCCCATGTCATTGACAATCCTGGTTTCTCCAATGCTTATTCTATTAACATCCCAAAAGGAAGAAAAGGGATAGTGAGGAGATGCTGGACCAAAGCAAGACTAAAACCCAGCAGGGCAAACTCCAAATCCTATAACTCTATGTCTGATGTCAAAGGGCTTAGGGGCTCTTAGGACCCCCCACTCATTCCAGCTTTGTTGAGTACAATACATTTCTTTATCTTGGGCTGTTTCTACTCCTTGTTTGTAGCTCTCAGCAGACATCCCAGGGCTCTGGCATTCCCAGAATCTTGGGGTCCAATACAATCCAGGCTTCACTTTCACAGTGTCACACAAATGGCCTCTCTGGTCCTCCATACAGTGAGTCCCCTGCAACACATCTGGCCTCAGCAGTGTTCCTTAACCACAGAGGAAGATCCTAGAACTCTTTTATTCCTGTATCTGTGACTCTATAACCAGGACCATGAGGATGAAGCTGTCATGGTCTTGCTTGAGCCCAAAGCTGGCCCCTTCTTAATTACACCTGCATAAGCTTTCCTTTGTAGTTGCTTTTTAGTCTGAGGAAATAACACCCTTAGGCCTTTTCCTGCCACAGGTTGCAGAATTAGCTGAAGGCACCCTCCCTTTATTATTCTATTTAGCATCCATTTAACGTCAGGCCTTTCTTTAAGCTTCTTATTTCTTTGAGCACAGGACTTGTCTCAGCAATTTTCTTATGCTCCTTTTCTCTTCAGACTTACATTTTGATTTCTCTTTTGCCCAGGTTGCTCTTTTTCATTGTAGATCTGTATGAGTGATCACTAACAACCATCTGACGCAGTCAATACTAGGTTGTCTTGAAATATCTGCTGCCAGTCAGATTAGTCCAAAACTCTTCAGTTTAACTTCATGGAGATTCTTAGGAAACAGGCAAAAAGTAACTACTTTCTTTACCAAAAGACTACAATAATTGTGTCCAGCCCACTTTCTAGCTAATTTTGCTCCCATCGAAACATTGAGCTGGGCCTCCATCGTCCACATTGCTTTCAACACTGCTGTCTTCCAGGTTCTTCCTAAGATGGCCCATTAAACCCCTGCTTACAGCATTACACCACTTTCTTAATCCAGATTCCTAAAGTCAGCATTCTTCCAACAGGCAACATGCTAAGGTCTGTCACAGCAATACCCTAGTCCCTAGATAGTATCTGTCTTGGTTACTTTTATAATGCTGTTAAGAGACACCATGACCAAGGCGACTTAAAACAAAAAACATTTAATTGGTGGCTTGCTTATAGTTTCAGAGGGTTAGGTTAGTCCATGATCATCATGGTGGGACACATGGCAGCAAGCAGGGAGGCATGGAACTTGGAGCCATATACAAGCAGGGTAAAGAGAGAAAAACTGAGCCTGGTGTGGACTTTTGAGCCTTCCTTCCTTTTGTTTTTGTTGTTGTTGTTGTTTTTTGTTTTTGTTGTTGTTGTTTTGTGTTTTTTTTTGTTTGTTTGTTTTTTTGATACAGGGTTTCTCTGTGTAGCCCTGGCTGTCCTGGAACTCACTCTGTAGACCAGGCTGGCCTCGAACTCAGAAATCCGCCTGCCTCTGCCTCCCAAGTGCTGGGATTAAAGGCATATGCCACCACCGCCTGGCATTTGAACCTTTCAAGTCCACCTCCACTCCTGTCTTCAGAGATACATCTCCCAACAAGGCCACACCTAATCCTTCTCAATGTTCTATTAACTTTGTGCCAAGCATTCAAATATATGAGCCTATAGTGGTCCTTCTCATTCAAACCAACACACGAATCATGTTATTAACTAGCAAATGTTTCTCTCAGCTCTAAAATATTTAATAAGTCCATAAAAGATAGGAAAAAAAATGGGGAAAAGGAAAATGCTTTTAATTGGTTTCTTCTTGCTTTTTTGTTGATTTTTGTTGTTGTTGTTAAACTCTAGAGTCCTTCCTACCTTAAAAGTTCAATCGTTTAGCCGTAACAACCTATAACTTTTGTAGTTTGTGTTTTGTTTGTAGCCTCTGATAGCTGGAAGAAAAAATACTTTGACACCAAGAAAGTCACAGCATCACTGGAGGAAGTTTTAACAAAACTTCGAGAAGATTTGGAACTTTACTATAAAAAACTGCTCATGCAGCTTGAAGCCAGGGAGATCAAGATGCGACCAAGGAATCTGGCAAATATCTCAGATTCTAAGGTACTGTGTAAACTGTGCCTCTTCCACTAGAAAAATCCTATCCAGGAAGTAGGATCAAATGTTTTTAAAATAGGAGAGAAACCTGGCCCAGAGTTATGAAATATAGAAATCTTTTCTTTACCTTGGTGGAAGTCAACTAGGCAGAACTCTAAATCAGTAACAATTACCAAGGAAGGCTCTGGCTGCTTAAGGCAAATTAACATTACAAAGAGATAAATACCTGATAAAACTAGAGTAAGGCACTAACTGAGCCCACTGTAGTCTGGTGGTGAGCACCCACAGAACTTAGAATATTCTAAAGAACTTTTTAAATTATATGAAATTTTGATCAGATCATTTTTTGAGATAATCTTGAATCTTACACCACAGACAAGATTATCCTTTATTATATAATTCTACTTCATAATTTAATAGGCAAAAATAAACGAGTAAACCCAGGAACCACTTAACACTTTGCTTTTTGTTAGACTGATCTCACATATCCAAAAGATTAAAAAATGTTAATTATGATAATGACTTCATTGTAGACATGATGAAATAATGAATGCTTACTATTTTAGGTAAATTTAATATAAAAAAAACCTAGCTAGGCTAAAATAATTACTTGACATATTAGTTGACTATTTTAGTATAGTTAATACTTTTTCTTACAGCTTTATTGGTTCAACATGAGAATCTGTTTCACAAAGGAAGTTTAAAATTTTTTGTTTGTTTTGGTTTTTGAGACAGTATTTCTTGTATAGCCTTGCCTGTCCTGGAACTCACTCTGTAGACTAGGGTAGCATTGAATTTAAAGATCTGCCTGCCTCTGCCTTGCATGGAAGTTTAAATCTCTTAAATAACTTTAGTAAAGAGCATGGTCCTGCATAGGTTTTCCAAGAAAAATTATTTTTATATTTTTAGACTTTCTTATATAAGACATTTTTAACAATTAGATATATATTTTTAAATAATCCTAATCTGATTCAGCTAATAAAATACTATGCTGACTTTCAGGTGTTTGCTAACATCTTCATAAGTTGATAGTGTTCATAATGTTAAATTAATGGTCCATTTTACAAATATCAATTTTGTTTACTGAGATGGGATCTTACTATGTACCCAGCCTGGCCTTAAACTTGAGAGTCTCCTGCCTCAGCTTCCTAAATACTGAGATTATAAGTATGTACCATGATGCCAGCCTCATTTTTAAAAAATAATAAATGACTAGTGTAGAAGAGAAGAGGAAGTAACCCCTAATGCATGAGATCTCAGCAGAAAGACATCCAAAACAAAAAGGTTGTTTTCTGAAATGGACTTTAATGACCACTTCATAGTTTATGTTCATAAGGCTATTTATACTAAATTTACAAATATACTAAATAAATAATTTTATGTCCTACACAGAATTATCTTATAATACAGATTACTGAAGTACAGCATGCAATTGACCAACTTAAGAGAAAACTGGATACTGATAAAATGAAACTCATATTAGAAGTTAAGGTAATCTATATTTTTCCTAATCAGATTATAACACTCATCTTGAAATAAAGTGTCATTTTAACTTTGAGTGTTATAAAGGTGGCCAGAAATAACTCTTCTTAAATTGGTTCTTTAGCATTGATTAGATGACAACAAACAAAATACATGGAGAAAACCAAATACAGTAAAAAAAAAAAAAAAAAAATGCATGTTATAACAGGTAAAGGTAAAATGTTACTAAAAGTAATTAAAGGTTAAAGGACTATGTGAGACAATACAATATGAAAAGAAGATAAAAAACATTTTAAAAAAATGTTTTCCTACAGTTGTGTAGCATACTCGAGGTCCTGTATTTCAGACATTTATAAATTTGAGAAACCTATGGTTAGGCCCCAACTCCCACTTCCCATCTTCCCTTTTCTTGGGTAATCATTTTCTTGTTATTTTCATACACACGAAGCATGGCTCTTCTACTGGATGCTAAATTTCCTTCAGAGTAGAGAGTGCCTAAGTATAAGTTTTAATTCTCCAGTAGGAGCTTTTGTATACTAGATGTTTAGTAGATGATTTGGAGCATTCTTAACTTTTTTGATAAAATTATGTGTGATTGTATCATCGGAATAATCTCTGAAGTATGGATGCAGTTTTTACATATGTGTGTATGTGCTGGCTTTGTTTGTTTCAGCCCTGAGGTTCTTACAGCCCATTGTGCATGATAGATAAGACTGTGACTTAAAGAGATAAAACTCTTGTTGAACAGGAGACTGTATATTCTTTCATTAAAGCATATATACATGGAACTGGAAAGCTGACCACAGAAATTCTCCACTCACTCTTTTTCCAGAATACCTTCATGGTACGGAATTACCACTTTCTAGAATTACCACTCACTACAGAACTTTCTAGAATGGAGATGTTGAATATGGTTGGCACTACTACCTAAGGATATTAATTAAGGACTTCAAATGCAGCTTGTGTGACTAAGGACCCACATTTTGAATTTGATTTACATTTTGCTAATTTACACGTACAATGGTTTACCACTTTGGACAGTGTAGGCAGTTCTAGATGCACCTCACTTCCCTCAAGCCTGGCTCCACACTAGGGTGCTTAAGACTTAAGAGGAAAGGAACAAAGGATAACTTACGCAATCGAAACAACTTGTCCAGGGAAGGAAAACAGTGTGTTCAATATGTGGAGAGGAGGCCAGAGCGGAAACTTCTACACCTGAAGATAGTGGGGATGCAGAAAAGAATGTCCCCAAACCTTCCATACGACTTCCTCCGCTTTCTTCTGTCTGGAACACATGCACATTAGATTCCACCTTCCATGGAGAGTTTAAGCTTACAAATGTGACTTATGACTTGAATATAAATAATAATTTAGTTTTAAAGACACAAAGAAAATAAAGTTTTTGGCTTATTGTTTGGAGAAGAAAAATCTCATATTTAACAATGCCTAAAGGATAAACAATCAGTACTGTTTATTGATTCCTGAATGAACTACCTAAAATATTCCCACCAATGCTAATCACAAATAAGGGGACAGAAAAGCAAGCCTGAGCCTTTTGCAACCATATTTATTCAAGTTAACAGAGTAGAAGTGGTGCTTCTAAAGATTTACTGGTGTATCTTAACAAACACACCGTGTGACACCATTACCCTAGGGAGGGAAGCCTGAGCTCTCTGTCCCTAACAGCACATGTGGAGGCGCAGAGCTGCTCCAGCCCTGTGCTTTACTCTCTGAGCGAGTGCCGAGCCTCGGGGCTGTCTCAATTTCCTTAATTATGAAACAGGAAAACCAAAGGTGGAAGACCCTTATAAGTGTCTTGGGCACAAAGTATATCCTATTATGCTTCTTAATTACCTGTCCTTTCCTAGAGTCTTGTGTTCAGGGTCCTGTTAGCATCTGTTTGACATGTTACACACTGAGATTTTGAAGTTAAAGTAAAAAATAAGGTTTGTTTTATTCTATGTTTTTAGACATTTCAACTACCCTTTATATACACATAAAAGACATTATCTCATGTATGTGTAGTTAGATAAGTGTACCTATTAAACGGGATTATAATATATTAATTTATTGTAGAAATCTAATAAGAATGAAGGCATGAAAGACAAATGAGGACAATTCCAACAATGATGTATTTTTAGGAGGATAAGATGAAGTTCACTTTTTAAAGGCACCTCTTTCTACAGATGAGAAAACAAGCAGTTTCAGATTTACAGACATTAAAAGCTGAACTGACACAGAAGAAAATGGGTACACCTTTCCGACCTACAATGTGTATGTTTATTTCTCTTGAAATTTTAACTATTTATTTGATCCAAATAAGTCACTGTGTTTCATGGCAATGTTTTGTTAAATCATAAGGTTGATTTAACAGTTAAAGAAAAAAATTTAAAAATTAGATTAAATTTTTACTTTTTGTGTGGATATTATAAATTATAGCATAAATCTATATTGTAGATGTTTATTTTAAAGATTTTGTCTATTACCTATTTTGTAGTACTATATTTTATAATTACTTATTTTTAATAAACTTGTTTATAGATCAGTATGATGGCAAAATTAATGATTAGTAAAACATATGTAATTTGTAAATACCAGTGTATTTGCCAGGAAACACAATTTTGTTAATCACATTTTGATTAAAAACAATTGCAACTACATGAACAACAAATTTGTGTCTAATAATTTAATTTATATTGATTTTAGAAATATAAAATGATTTTTAGAAATACAAAGTTATTCAACATATAGCATGGAAGTAAATACTGTTACTGCAATAAATAGCTATGTAAATAGAAAATATAATATTGTTAGATAGTTGATTAATCAGTTATTCCAATTTGGAAGGTTATCATATGTAAAGAAGATAGGACTTCTGTAATAGATTTCAAAGAACACTTAATCTATGTTCTTTTAGGAAATAATATAAATATAATGTAATGATTTATTTGTATTTAATTTATATGTATGGATGTATATATGTCCATGTACCATGTGTGTGCAGGAAGAGTGAATCCGATCCTCTAGAACTGGGGTTGTTACTAACCATGTGGTTCTGGAAACTGAACCCAAATCCTCTGGAAGAGCAGCCAGTGCTCTTACCTGCAGAGCCAGCTCTTCAGCCCTATAACTTTATTGATTGCTTTGAGAAAGAAAACAAGAACTGCTTTATGCTAGACATTTATTTGCCCAAAAATAATCTTTTAGAAAAAGGAACAAGTTGAAAGAATAATGTTGCTAGGTAGCTTAAAGGCAAAATGCAAATGCAGAAGAAAAATATGAAAAGTAGGCAAAAAAAAAAAGTGTTAATCTGTGAAGGGCCCAGGTGAGAGCAGGCGTTAACAGTGCCTAGGATCAAGCTGAGCACCAGCTCACCCTAGGCGAGCATTCACAGGCGGCTCCTCAGGTGGCTCTAATCTACTCCTTCTGGTATTACTGTTATATTCTCGCATTTCATGTGTATGCCTACTTTTATCTCATATACTATCTAAATGTTTAAGTGACTCTAATGTGTGTATGTCATGAAATATTCATATGTACTGTAAGGAATCAGGAACCAGAAAAGCCATGCCTACTCATTTCTATGACCCAAAAGAGATGCCAAATTCCTGGTTCTAAATTCAAGATTTGTAAATAAATTCAACATAAACTTCTTCTCAAAGGATACGTTTTAGAGACGGTGTCCAAAGCCAGTGATTTCCATTTCAAGTTACATATAGTTCTTGTTGGTCTTTTATTAGCATATATTAATTATAAAAACAATGGGGTTTATTATAATGTTCTATATATGTGTGTAACATACTGTGGTCACATGCATTCCCTTCCCCATTATCTTCTCTTGTCTACTAGTTACACATATTTTTAAAATCTGTATTGATTTTAATAGTATATTTCAATAACAGCAGGGAAAATTCAGCATGAAATTTTGAAAACAACTTTTCTAATTATAATACTGAAATGCGGAGGAATATTTTAATAGAGCAAATTCACTTGTTTTTTGCTTTTATATTCCTGGATATCTAAGATATGTATGTATTTTTCAAGTACAAATGAAAATTTTACTTCTTACCTGTGAAATTGAGTATACCAATAAGTAAGTTATGGTAACATGACAAAAATATATACATTTTTATCTCTTCAAGAAGGTAGACCTACTTATACAGGTCAGTCCTACAAGTCTAATAGTCTGACAGGAAATGCTCATCTGCATCCCGGCCTTGCTTCAAGGCTCCCCACATTTCTTTGGTTTGTTCTCTGGCTAGAGCATCATCTGAGTAGTCCAGACAGTCGGCATTCCACATGCCAATGCCCCGCAAGCCATAGTTCTTGACATACGCTGCCTTTAGGGAGATGCTCTGGGGGTTATCATACCACACTTGATGAAAACGGCCAGCAGGGTCCTGTACAAAAACAATTAAAATGGAAATTTAAAGTATTCAGTACAACAAGGGAAAAATACTGAAATCCAAGGATTCAAAATGCATGCAATAAAATTTAAAAAAAATTATAGCATATTACTTTACTGCTCTATCTTTTCATGGTTGTATACATGATATTTCTAAATATATTATTGTATTTTAGCAACAATTAATATTACACAACTTAATCTCTATTTAAGAGGCATTTTATTTAAGAACCTCCCTGCCTTAAGATTCCTTATTTGATCTGTTCTATCAGTAACTAAGATGTACACTTGAATCACTGCAGACCATAGAGCTTTTAAATGTTCAGACATCCGTAGGGCCTGGTGATGAACACCTGGGACCCACAAGGATGAGGCAAGAGAATCATACATTCAGGACAAGCCTGAGCTACAGTGAGACCCTGTCCAGAAGAACACAAGTCAGAACTGACAGTTCAGATTCATAGAGTTTTTTCTTTTATTTTTTAATTTTTTTATTTTTTCGAGACTGGGTTTCTCTGTGTAGCCCTGGCTGACCTGGAGCTCACTCTGTAGACCAGGCTGACCTCGAACTCAGAAATCCACCTGCCTCTGCCTCCCAAGTGCTGGGATTAAAGGCATGCGCCACCACTGCCTGGCTATATTTTTCACTCTACATAAAGCTTGTTGAATAAACAAGGCAGGTGCTGGGATAAAATGTGTCATTATTTTATGTCTTAATATTCCACTGGATAACTCTGATATGCAATCCAAGTAAAAAGAATAACTGTTACTATCTATTAAAACCAGATTGATTGATTGATTGATTGATCTGTGTTCTTTACAGTTTCTGGAAGTGTGCCAACTTAGAAGTTCAACAGATGAATATTGTTTGTGATAAATCAGCCAGATGAACAGGTAATCGCAGAGGAGGTGGAAAGTGCTGCCTCCTTGCAGGTCTTCAGGACTGATTCTGAGAGGCTGTTGGAGGTGACTCAGCACTGAGCTGACAGAGAGAAGGAATGAGGTCTCACACTTACTTTCTACCCTGCCACACTGCCTCTCAAGAAACACACAGTTATCAGAAAAGAAAGAAAATTAAGGCACCAGATGTTGACAAAAGAACAAATGGAGAAAAATGTTTTAAAGAAAAAGTCAGAACTATAATGAAAAATTATTTACTGTTTTTTAATGCATTAGGAAACTGTTTAAAGGCAACTCTGAAAGAATGCCAGTAACATTTTATCTGTGGCAGCACTCTTGGAGTTAGTTTCCTGATTAGTCTACTCTGAAGAGCAGTGGTAACTTGGTAAGCAAATGGGCTGCAGTGTATTTCAGCAGAGTGGACTCACTCGGTACAGGCATACCTCATTCGTAAGTCTTTATCTTGTGCATTAAGTGGTTTAAGCATGTTTAAAATATATATGGTTCTAGAATATTGAGTCCATGATGAAGCTGCTGTTGATGAGCAGGATAAAAGAGCAGAATGAGTCTTTTCAAGCTCAACAGAAACTGTATTGTACTGTGTGACTAAAAATGAGGAACAAAATAGTAACAATAGCGTGTTATTAAAGAGCCACTAACTGGTTTCCAGGGCTCCCAAAATGTCTCATGAATTATTTAACCTCAAATAGTATGTTTTGGATAGTGGTTACCAAGACACACTTGACAGATGAAAGGAATATTTCATAAATAAGAGTTAAGAGTTCAAGGGCTTTAAACATAAAAAAATGATTAAGTAAAAATGCTATTAACCTTGATTTTATTGGAGGATGCTGTGTATTGTGTTGAAAACCATACTGAATCACATTGATATATGCAACTAATACATGTGAATAAAAGTATCTTAAAGTGTGTCTAGGAAATAAACTAAATATACTTAACTCAAAAAGCAACTCAATTCTTTCAAAAAATAACTAAAATAGTAGTTCTATTAGAAGACAGGGATAGGGAGGAGGGGAGACACTCAAAGGACACTGTTTTAGTTACACAGAGAGAAATGCTGAATGCCATCATCACTATAATTAAGAGCAAGGTACCAATGGTTTATAGATTTGAAAACTGCTGACTTTAACTGATCATGATTTCACATACTACTCATTCTGAAAGAAGTATTTCACTAAGACACATGTTAGGTAATGGCTCTAACCACACTACAGTCTATACCTAGATCAGAACTGGTTGTATGCCATAATTAGATACAAACAATTAAAATGGTATTTTTTTTTAAAGAATGCTTCTGCATCTTCTACCTTACTGAAGAAAAATTAAGCCAATGATTTCAAAACAGTACATGATAGTATATGCATTTTAAATTATATATAACTGATTACAATAACCATAAAATACTCCTCCTCCCCTGCCTGGTTTTAAGTGGATTAAAATGGGCTCCACGTTCAATAGCTATATGTTTGCAACACTTTCTAAATATTTTAATATAATTCCATACAATAAAAATCTCAGACAACAAATATTGTGTCTGTTTTCTAAATATTTTTGGACATAGCACATGCATGCATATTGACATGTGTATGTACCTGTCTATGTATAATGTTAACAGTTCTCAGAATAGAGCTCTAGTAATACTGTTTAATATGTTATATATATAAACTATTACACACATATATATGATAGGATTATAATGTACCCAAGTTTAACTATTAGGAATATAATTTTGATTCTGAAGTTCAGAGTTCTTAATACTATTTGTCTGTAGTAATGTGTTTGCACTCAATTTTCTATAAACAAATATCAGATCATCAGTCAATAGTATAAAGACAACAAATAACTAATATTTCAATATTCCTTAACGTAACATAATTCAAAGCAACTTTAAAGATAATTTGTACTTCAAGTTTTTTAGGTAAAAAATGTTTTATTTTTGCCAGATTGTGAAACATAACAATTCTTTGACTCTGGAATAGACGTTTCTAATGCTACACCTATTTTTTTTAACCACACCATACATAGTTCTTCATGTTTTCTTATGTAATATTTTTCTGTCTCTAAATTTTAACATTCTTTATAATTTGTTTTACTTTTAGAATAAACTTTATAGATGCTGTAATTTTCAATATAAAAATATATCATGACACATCTACTACTCTGTGTTTCATATGGAGACTTTCAAACATAAAACCTACTTTGACCAAAGTCCTTTCAAAAACAATTACTGTAGCATAATTGTCAACTCTTAAGGAAGTTCTTGTGATATGCACATGTTATAGAACTTTCAAAAGGAAATTGACCAAGCAGAATATTGCACTAGTAATGTAACTTGAATTGTTCTCTGGGGAACTAAATTTACTGATGACACAGACTCAAAGATAGACTTACACAAATAAACAGTAAAACTGGTAAGCTGTTAATGCCAAACACCTGACCACAACATAATAAAATTATGTAAATGGTATAAATGTTCAAAACTTGTGAAACTTTACCTTGTAGTTATAATAAGGAGCCTGCTGATCTTCATCCCACTGGCTCCCAGAGACAGAACTGTTTACTTGCTTCATGATCTCCTTGTAGGGAACTTGATGTCCTGCAGCATCACTACAAGGAGCCCCCCTGAAAGGGACCTTCGCAATGGTGCAAAGATCATCCTAGGAATTCAAAACTGGGCATGTTATTACTGAGGAAATGTTAAAAGCCAAATGATAAAAATAACAAAACTGTTAGAAATAAAAGATATGCTATAGGGCTGGAGAGACAGCTCAGCAGTTGAGAGCACTGACCGCTCTTCCAGAGGTCCTGAGTTCCCTCCCAGCAACCACATGGAGGCTCACAACCATCTGTAATAGGATCTG
The DNA here is from genome assembly GCF_947179515.1 of Apodemus sylvaticus. Classification (NCBI taxonomy): domain Eukaryota; kingdom Metazoa; phylum Chordata; class Mammalia; order Rodentia; family Muridae; genus Apodemus; species Apodemus sylvaticus. The sequence goes on from NC_067475.1 coordinate 14,367,003, forward strand.
ATGCCCTTTCTGCTGTGTCTGAAGACAGTGACAGCGGACTAATATATATATAAAATAAGTAATTCATAAAAAAAAAGATATGTTACAAATAACCTGATTATACAGAGTAATCATGAAATTGATAATGAAATTAAATGCATGGCATTCAGAAACTGCCATGATATTAAAGAATTAAAAGAAAAACAAAGCTTACTCTCAAAATGCATTTCTGAAAATAGTTAAATAAAATTTCATATTCAGAGCAGAACAAAGTATATAATAGAGTAATATCACATATATTCCAATAAAAATTGTTTTTACCTTTGAAAGATTTAGGCAAATGTAATCATAGCCGTACCAGGGAACACCCATTATGAGTTTCTTAGGGCTAATGCCCATATTGATGTAGTCAATGTATCCTAGTCACATGGGGATAGAAAAACACATAATTACTCTGTTTATATAGCTGTTGATATGTACATAGAGTCTGGGCAGCCACGCCAGGTCTTAAGTTTGTAAAAACAGGTATATTTGCGCAGATACAAGGTGAGTTTTCTTCTATAATGTCATAAAAGCCATCCTTTAAGAACTGGATGTCCTATATCTTGGTTTCTAAGATTTTTTTGTCTTGTTTTGATTTATTTAAATAAGAGATAGTATCAGTTGGGCGGTGGTGGCACACGCCTGTAATCCCAGCACTCTGGGAGGCAGAGGCAGGTGAATTTCTGAGTTTGAGGCCAGCCTGGTCTACAGAGTGAGTTCCAGGACAGGCAGGACTACACAGAGAAACCCTGTCTTGAAAACCCAAATCCAAAAAAAACAGAGAGAGAGAGAGAGAAAAAGAGAGAGAGAGAGATGGTTTCCAGTATAGGTGATATTGGAAACAAAATACAGGAGAAATGAAAATTTCAAGAACTCATACTAACTTAGGTGTTAACTGCTAACATATATTTGATATTTGAGATTCTAAAGCTTCAAAAAAAAAGTTCTATAAATCTTAAACTTTGTAACAGTGATATTCAGAATTTCTTATAGAAATTCAGGTGTTCCATGTTTAAAAATATATGTGTGAAAAAAAAAATATATGTGTGTTTCCTAATGACTGGTGGAGATAAACAATGCCCTTGCTGTTATACTGTAACAAGCTGTAGTTTAGAACACAAAGCACATGAGTGAGCTCTCCAGCTGTTCCTGAGAATGTTAACTGGCTGCATCGTGGGCCACTCAGACCACAGGCACAGACGCTGTAGACTCATGACTGCACAGTCCTGTCGGAACCACAGAACACACAACTCTGGCTCTTCCAGTCTTTCTGTCCAACACACAAATGGTTCTTGAGCTGTGTGTGTGTGTGTGTGTGTGTGTGTGTGTGTGTGTCTGTGTGTGAGATACAGAGCCCATGGGTCCCCATTTCTGGTTGAATATATATGGTTGAGTTCATAAGCCTTCACATATGCATACACAGTTATTATCTGAACTCTTTTTTTTCCCCTTGAGACAGGGTTTCTCTGTGTAGCCCTGGCTGTCCTGGAACTCACTCTGTAGACCAGGCTGGCCTCGAACTCAGAAATCTACCTGCCTCTGCCTCTGCCTCTGCCTCCCAAGTGCTGGGATTAAAGGTGTGTGCCACCACTGCCTGGTAACTTCCATAATATTAAACAAAAATATTTCGCATAGGACAAGAGTATGGCCTGAAGTCAAAATACCCATGTGATCCCTATCTCTATCTATAATGTAGAATCTATGATAATAAAGCTATCCCATAAGGATATGGTAAGTAAAATTAAATATTTTTGAAAATACTAAAGTTCTCATTTTATTGTATTTTATTCATAAAGCACACTTTTTAATATAGAAAGTATATAAATAATTTAGAAATACTAAAATACACCTTAGTGTTTGAGGTCTTGGAATAAATATTACTAATTAAGTGATCATTCTTTTGGTTTCTTACCAGTTAATGTTTGATTGTAGGGAGCATTGGCAGCTGCAATGCATTCTGACCAGATCTGACTTTGCTCATCATAAGACATCACAAAAAGAAAGTCACAGGCGTCTGCAATCCCACTGTAATTATAGCACCTTTTGTCTATGCGCTTTGGTGACCAAGCTACATCAAAGGTTACCTGTGAAAAAGCTACATATTATTTACATAACATTTTCTTGCCTTATTCTACTTGAGAATAAAGAAATGCTTATAATGTATGCATATAGAATTTAACACATGTAGAAGAGCTCTAATAAATATGTTTTGTTACTACATTGGGCTGGCCTGCATCTATATCTGGATACACAAGGATCGGGAGCAGAGCACTGTAAAGAAAAAGGATTTCAAATCCAAATGTTTTCAAGTCTGGGCTTGGATTCACAGCAACAAGTTCAATGGTAATGCATGATGTTAGAGCCCCGAATAAGCTGGAAATGAAAGCATATGAAAAGAAATCAAATACAGAAGACTTTAAATTACTGTGCAGGCTACACAGGTCTTTGATTTACTGCCTGATGGTATTCTGAGTTATTCCCTGATTCACAATTATATGACATGGAAGGGTGGGCCAACACATACACCTACAGTCAGAGAACTGGGATTTATTTGCCAACGCACAATGCTGAGCATATCACTTAAATGATCTTAGTTTCTGGAAACAGCTGAATGAAACAGGTGACAAATTTACTCTGAAAGATGATCAACAAGGATAAGTATCTTAAAATATGGGTTTTTACCTCAATTAAATATTAATAAGTTTTAATGTGTAGAAAGTCTAAAATCCCACCAAATGTTTTCCTTTAATTAGACACCCAGTAACACTAATAATTATAAAATGAGTCTTTATGTTAAAATATTTATATTTTGTCTAATCTGTCTTACCAAACTTTCAGACTTTGTCACGGTTTTTCCCTGTGCTTCACTGAGTATTAACAGCTCTACAAAAAGTGGCTGTGAAGTAAAGTGCTTACATATTGGACTCATGTTGTCATTCCCTCTGATTACAAAATGGAGCTGTCTTGCAGTACTAGAGAAAGTGAATACCTCTAAGCCAGCGGTTCTCAACCCTCCTAATGCTGTCCCCTTTAATGTGGTGACCTTCCTTATACAAGTATTTTTGTTGCTACTTTAAAATTTTGTTACTGTTATGAATTGTAATGTAAATATTTTGGACATTTTGCCTAAGGAGTTGGGACCCACAGGTTTAGAACCACTGCTCTAAGCAGCTAAATTTACAATCTATTCTGTTACTATTTATATATCTTGAATACTAAGAGTATGTTTCCTTGAATTGCAAGTATTTCAAAACTAACTCTGTATAAATGATATATAACTTTAAAAATCATCCTTTTAGTTAATTTATTCAGGGCCAGCAGGATGTCTCAGAAGAAGGGCACCTGGTACCACAGCTGGAGACCTAAGTTTATTCTCTGTAACTGATGGAAGGAGAGAACTGATTCCACAAAATTGTCTACACACACACACACACACACATTCATACACAGACCAATAAATGTTAAAAATTAATTCCACGCATATTTATGAAACATTTATGAAATACTGAGGGCAATAGTGATGTTCCTCATCCCATTCTAAGCCGTAAACCTCTACTTCTAGGTCTTCTAGATTGTCACCACTTATTAGTCTTCATTTCTCCTCCAAGTTTGCATATTTCCACAGGATAAACTTCTAATATCATCTGTTATATACTTAATAAAATGCATTTTTCCCGCCTGGTATTCTGAATCTTTCACAGTCTGGTAGTCTTTTACACCTTTACTCCTATATATATGAACTTCCTATATTATATTCACCTAATATAAACTTGAAAGATAAATTTGAAATTTGGTTTTGCTAGTTCCTTTGACCTTGACCTTTCACTGTGGGTTAATCTGGACTGGTGCATAGACTGTTCTCTATATGCCAATTCTAAAGCACATGGTAAAACTGCAGGTCCCTAAGCTCTATCCCACACTCAATGAATCAATGTCAGGAAATTTTAAAAAACACCCCCATGTGATCCTAAGAAAAGCTTCAGAATCATTGGTTTATAGTATTTATGATGCTCTACCTTGGATGAATATTACACACATACACACACACACACACACACACATATATATATATATAAAATAGATTTTCAGAATATATTTACTATATATACTTTTCTCAATAGTGTGTGTGTGTGTGTAAAGACAAGGGCCTCATGTATATAACTGGAAGTGACTCTACAGTGTGGATATGTGTGTATACATAGGTTTTTATTCATTTTTAAGATCCTGAATTTTTTTAATGTGCAATCATGATTAACAGTCCTGATCTGAGGCACACTGCCCTTTGTTACTTACACATTGTCTGACAAGGCGACTCGTGCTGAGATCTGCACTATTATGCTTCCGGCCGTACTGTCACAGCTCTAACTGGTTCCATAGAATTAGTCCTTTGAGCTTTCATGGGCCCCAAGTGCTTTGCAAATAATACAGAGCCTACAGAGAGAGGGAGAGAGCTCCCGAGCAGCGCCCTCTTCTTTAGTGCCCGCTTTTTCTGCAGTTTAGGCCCCTCTGACTTCTTGCTGCCCACAGTGTACAGTGCTACAGACAAGAGGATAGAACAATTGCAGTGTAGTATTTTGATATAAATAGAAACGCAGGACCTTAAATAACGGTAACATTGCAGAAGGGGTTCTGGGAAATGTGTGCAGAACCTCTTCCACCATTGCTATAAAGCTATGATGCCATTAATCATACTTAGTGATACATACTGATTAAAAAACCACCACCAAGAAAAAGTGATTATTTACCTGTGACCCCGCAATCTCACGATGGAAACACTCTGTGGTTTCTTTGACTAAAGCTGTCAATGCTTCATATTCGGGTGATGAGCAATCAACTTCTTGTTCTATGTCTATATTAATTCCGTCCATATATTGTGTTTTGGCTAAAGCAACTTTCTGAGTTATCCATGATGCTCTGAAGGTAGGATCAATGATATCCTTGAGGGATACATCACCTTTGGAAAGAAGAGACATATGGATACTTTTCATAGGTAAAACTACTTCTCAAAGCCACTCCCAAAGAGATAACAATGTCTTTGAAACCATAAATTTTGGAATATTAAGCCTCTAATGTGCTTTCCAAGTGGAGAACTAGTACCAAATAACAGCCATTGCTACTAATCTTCAAAATAGTCATTGCGGGCTAAAATCATCCTCAATTAGAAGCAGAACTTATAGACTGTTACTAAAGGTTGGCATGTTATAACTAGGCAATCACATTTGCTCAAAAACAAGAAATAGGCCTATTTATTTTTAAAAATCTATTTGTGGAATAGATTTAATGGTATCTACAACTAAAATTTTGAAAAAAAAGGACTATAGTAAACAGTACACTTTTTTTTTTTTTTTTTGCATTGGCTAGACGTGTGTCTGCTAAAAACATACCTTTTAGCACTACTCTGGCTCCTTTGGAGTGGGCATAGCACATAAGGTCTGGGTCATAGTTTCCAAAAGCGGCCACAGTTGTAATCTGTGACCAGTCATAAGATTTCCAGGTTTTCTGTCCAACATCAAATACAAAGACCTGCCAGGAAAACAGGGGTAGGCACCAGCACTTAAACTGAGGTTATCATACTGAAATGAAGATACTTGAGCCACCTCTGTGTGTCAGGCAGTGGGCACTGAGAGTGTAATAGGAAGACGTCAGGTTACCAGTATACTGGTGGCTGCATAGCTGGAAGAAGTACTGGCTAGTGTTGACGCCTGAAGACAAAGAACGCAGTGACTATAAATGTTCAGTATGGCAGACTCCTAGAATCTAGAAAAAGCATAGAAAGGGGTGATTCATGAAAGCTAGCCCTGTTGAAAAGTTAGTATCCTGAGGGGAATGGAGAGAACAAACCATATGTATTTAATAAAACCACCGTATTGTAATGGACTCATACTCGTCTAGATTAGGGTAGCACTCAAACTGCATGCCCCTCAGTGAATATCTGTACAGACTGAAACTGCATGCCCCTCAGTGAACATCTGTACAGACTGAAACTGCATGCCCCTCAGTGAACATCTGTACAGACTCAAACTGCATGCCCCTCAGTGAACATCTGTACAGACTGAATGGCCCTTTGGAGCCATGGAGCTTCTTACGGTTTTGTACTTTTACTGTCGACTACATTTTTATACATTTATAAACACAGTGTGACAGAATTGAAATGAGAAGAACCACCAGTTTTACATCTTTATGGTTTATGTGTTCTTTTGCCTGAAATACTCCTAATATTAAGATACAAGTATTTCTTTTATTCGATATATTCTTTATTTACATTTCAAATGATTTCTCCTTTCCTGGATCCCCCCTCCCTGAAAGTCCCATAAGCCCTCTTCCCTTCCCTGTTCCCCAATCAACCCCTTCCTGCTTCCCTATCCTGGTATTCTCCTACACTGCTGCACTGAGCCTTTCCAAGACCAGGGGCCTCTCCTTCCTTCTTCTTTGGCATCATTTGATGTGTGAATTGTTTCTTGGGTATTCTGAGCTTCTGGGCTAATATCCGCTTGTCAGTGAGTGCATACCATGTGTGTTCTTTTGTGATTGGGTCGCTTCACTCAGGATGACATTCTCCAGTTCCACCCACTTGCCTAAGAATTTTATTAATTCATTGTTTTTAATAGCTGAGTAATATTCCATAGTGTAAATATACCAAATTTTTTGTATCCATTCTTCCATTGAGGGACATCTTGGTCCTTTCCAGCTTCTAGCTATTATAAATAGGGCTGCTATGAACATAGTGGAGCATGTATCCTTATTACATGCTGGGAAATCCTCTGGGTATATGCCCAGGAGTGGTACAGCGGGGTCCTCCAGTAGTATCATGTCCAGTTTTCTGAGGAACCACCAGACTGATTACAAGTATTTCTTTTTAAGGAAATGATATGCATCCTAGAAAATTCCCTTGTGCTGAAATGAGAAACAGATTAAAGAGGGATGAAAACTGGAATCACAGGAGGGAAGTGTTTGGATGAATATGGCAAGAAATCACAGTGAGATCTCAGCAAAGGTTGGAGCACCAGAGCTCACAGAGTTTGAGCTTCAAGCTTCTGCCTCTTTCAGATGGAGCCTTGGATACTGCTTCTGTTGCTATGTGTGCTTCGGTTGCTATGTGTGCTTTGGGATGAAGCTGACTTGGAATAGTAGACAAGTCCAATTTTAAAGTAGCTAATGTTCCTCCAGTGTTTTTTCCCTCAGAGATGATCCTAGAAGCACAAAAGTTTCACTGGTCATGTTCCTTTTACCTGAAGATATCCATTTATGGAAATAGCCAACACTTAATGGAAATGGCAGAGAGGTGTTTTGCTAGGCACTAGAGGCACAGAGGTTAACAAATACCAACATACATTTGGAAATTACAGTAGCATCAAGGCCTGGAAGGAAATGCAGGGGCGGTGATTCCATATGCAAGGAATCTGCTATCCAGGTGGTGCAAGAAGCCATCCATGATGACTTCATGTGAGGGGACCTCTGCATTCAGGAGGATGACAAAAGAAGACAGCCTACAGGCGAGTGAGTATTTGCAGGTAAGAACAAAGTTCCTACAACTCAAGTTCCCCACAACTAAAAAGAATTATGAGATTCTGGAACTGAAAAGAAGGTAACTGCAGCCCAGAAATGCCAAAAGAGGAATAAAAAAATAAGGCAGGTGGCATTCTCACATAGTATTTGAGGACCACAGGAGTGTTAATATTTCCCCAAATCCATTAGCGTTTGAAGCAGGGGTGGCACATTGTACTGGCACTAAAAAATAGAGATGTAGGCACTCACAGGAGACTGGATGGCTAAGAGCTGGGCAGGGCAGCAGCCATAATTGTTAAGGCTGTCACTAAATTTTCTCATCCCTTTACCTTGCAGAATTAACTATGCATAGTTCATTTTTTTCTGCCAAGCAACCATCCAATAAAGTTACTACACACAATGTGAAACTGAATAACTCAATGTTTTAATTTTCATATTTAAGACTCAATTTGTTAAAAAACAAAACAAAAACTAACTAGAGCCTGTAATATAATAGCAACCACTTTCAATCTTGAAAACACAAAGGAAGGGTGTGTTAGGTCTACACGGTAGAGAGTGGTATCTTATCTAATATCAACTATTGCCGTGATGAAACACCATGACCAAAGCAACTTGGGGAGGAGAGGGCTTCAGCCTATGCTTACACATCACAGTCCATCACCAAAGGAAGTCAGGACAGGCACTCAAACAGGGCAGGAGCCTGCGGCAGGAGCTGATGCAGAGGTCAGGGAAGAAGGCTCCTCACTGCCTTGGAGCCCAGGAATGAACCACCTGTTCAGGAATGGCACCACCACAATAGGATGGGTCCTCCCCATCAATCACTAAGAAAGTGGCCTGCAGGCTTCCCTACAGCCGGATTTTATGGAGGCATTTTCATAATTGAGGATTCCTCCTCTCTGACAACTCAAGCTTGTGTCAAATTGGCATAAAACTTGCCAGTACAAATGGGTAAATTCTCAAAGCACAGTTCAGCGCCACCCCCCATTCCTGCCACACAAATATATGCAGTGGGAAGGAGAACCTTACAATCTAGTCTTCCCATTTCAAGAAGCAAAACGCTAGTGAGGCCTCATTTATTGCGAGTATATGAATGAGTATAATTTCCTTTGTATGTAATTAAACATTCTCAGGAATATATCGCCCACTAAGTACTGAGTGCCACAATAAATCAGACTGTTATAAAACCACTTAATTGAGGGGAGGTGCTTTTGGCTGAAACAGCTGAGCATGTGCCTTGAATTCCTACTTAGCCAATCGAACTAATCTCTATGTAGGTGTCTTAGGGTTTCTTTTGCTGTGAATTGGCACCATGACCATGGCGACTCCCATAAAGGGAAACATTTAATTGGGCTTAGCTTACAGTTCCAAGGTTTAATCCTCATCATCACAGCTGCATCCCGGCAGCCGCGGTGCTGGAGAGAGCTGAGAGTTCTCCATCTTGATCCTCAAGCAGCAGGGGAAAGACCTGGCTAGAGCTTAGGAGACCTCAAAGCCCAATCCCACAGAGACACACCTCCTCCACCAAGGCCACGCCTACTCCAACAAGACCACACCTGTTACTAGAGTCACTCCCTATGGGACAAGCATGTAAACACAAGAGTCTGTAGGGGCCATCCCCATTCAAACCACCACAGTAGGAAAGTTCCACCAAATCATAAACTAAAAGGTTTATTTTTAGAATTAACATTGTCAAACAGCTAAGTCTTTCTCTCCCTAATTTTAGCTTCTGATCTTACGATCTGAGTGCTGCTATGACCATTGCTCAAAGAAACTTTAAAGGGCCTAAATTTTTCTTTTTCAAGAATGTTTGAAGCCTGGCAGTGGTGGCGCATGCCTTTAATCCCAGCACTTGGGAGGCAGAGGCAGGCGAATTTCTGAGTTTGAGGCCAGCCTGGTCTACAGAGTGAGTTCCAGGACAGCCAGGGCTACACAGAGAAACCCTGCCTCGAAAATCCGAAAAAAAAAAGGAAAAAAAAAAGTTCCGGTTTCTACAGTAGGCAGTCTACAAAAATACTGTCACTATTTTTTCTAAACAATGTATGCAACACAAGCATTTACATATTCATGTCTCAAAACAAAACACAAGTTTAAGACCCATGAACTGTTCCTTCTCTGTACATTTTTTTTGAGACTGGACCCTCTGATCTCGCTGACCCCCTCTAGGTCCAGCTACTGTCATCAACTTCAGTCATGTGGTCTTACCACTGCTTCAAGTGTGAAGTCTGTAAGCTTTATAAACCGTTATGCTGGATTAAAGGAACTCAAATAGCTGTTTTGCCACTTTCCTGGGTTGGTGAGCGTCATAAACTAAAGAACTAATCCGTACAAAGTGCAAAGGTTAACCGAACAGACTGCCTTCGGATGTACTTTTGGAAGTGGACACTTTCCTACTAAATGTGCATTGCTTTGGAAACAGAGAACCGGTTCTCTTACTCTCCTTGCTGGAGGCTGAGCGGTTAGCAGGAGAAGCTGGCCTTGGAAGTCCGATGAGGCAGGAGCATTAGCTCAAGCAGGAGCTTAATCTGAGGCCTGGGAAGCTGCCCAACCTCAGAAGGAAATCTGAAAAGAAGGCGGCTCTTAGGTGGTGAAGGCTGCTACTCAGTGAGCGAACTTCTTACAGCCTGGTGTATCAGACCGACAGGCAAAGGGAGTGCTGACCTCGAAGTCGGGGCGATGGCGGATCGGTCGGCAGAGAGCGGTCTCGGAGCACGGGCAGTCCCCGGCCGAGAGCCGTGCCAGTAGTGTCGGCGGCAGCAGCAGCAGCTGCAGCAGCAGCAGAGTGAGTTCCGGGAGGTCAATCAGCGCCATGCCTAGGGTGGAGGCTGCGGGAATGACGTCCCTTGAAGGGCGGGCCCTATGTCGGGTGGGCGGGGCGGGGCGGGGTCTCTGTCGAGGGGCGGGGCCTGCTGCTAAACTGAGCGCGACCCGGCCTGCTGCCTGGTAGGTGGGCTTTAGAAGTTCGACTTGCAGCGAGTGAGTAGGATCCCACCCGGCGGCTGGAGGCACTTCCTATGAGTAAATGTAAAATGTGACGGGGGTCTTCCCTACACTCCAGTGCTAGGAAGGGCTAGGTAAACAGTTTTGACCCAGGTAACTGTAGCCAGGGCTACACAGAGAAACCCTGTCTCTAAATCCCCCTCCCCCCCCAAAACCCCAAAACAAAAAACTCTACCACTTTTATTCTCTCCATTACTCTTTGGCTCTACACCATTTCATGATCGCGTGGTCTGAAAATTTTCTGCTCATTCATCTTACAGTCGTTTTTGAATCGCTTGTTTGGTATTGCTCCCCCCAGCCCACCCATGTCTAAAGTTCAGCACAATGCTTGGCTTGTGGTAAATAAATAATAAGTTCCCTGTAAAACCCCAAGAACTCCTGTTTTCTTTTTAAATTTCAGTCGGTTTGAGACCCTACTAGGCATTCTTTTCCATGACTCTACACGGGATATTTTTTTAAAAATGTAAAATAGACGGGGCGATATTATTGTCATATTACCCGATGTTTGGTTAAGTGTGTATTGTGATTTTCCAGCATAAATAAAAAGAATTTAAAGATAAACTCTGTGCGGTGATTTTGCATGAGAGTTATGACCTCATGAAAAGCCTTTCCTTTTGCTATGAGAATAGGAAAGGGGAGCTCCAACAGGCTCATGGGCTCCTGGGGGCGTGGCCTAGATTGCTCTGCGCAGAGAGGGTAGTGAAGGCTGGAAGGAGACCACACTTTAAAGATTACTGCGTTTCTTTGGGGATTCTTCTGTTTAAGTATCAACAGGAATAAAAAATTCTCTTTATGACTATAAAGGAAATCGAATGTCATTAAACTCATAATGACAATTAACATACCAATTATAGCATATGAGCTTAAATTTATTGTAAACTCCCTAAACACCAATAAAAATTTAAACGATATAAATTCTTTTCCCAGAACCAAACAAAATGTTATCAAAGTAAGGAGCTCTCTGGGTAAAGCAAAGGATCCCTGGAAACAAATTAATATATTTCTAATCTTGGAAGATTGGAAAGGCTGGAAACCAGAGTTGCTTTCTTGTCTTAGATTCTCTTCCTGTTGCTATGATTAAAAAGTAACTAAGATAGTTTTTATTTTTTTTGTTTTTTCCTGGCTCACAGTTAAAGGCAAAGAGGTCAAGGCAACAGGTTCCTGAAACAGCCGATCAGTCCGCAGGATGCATGTGTGTGTGCATGCAGGTCTTCAGCTAGCCTTCCTCTATATAATGCAGCCTGGGAACTACCTCAGAAAATGGTGCAACCCAGAGTAGCAGACAGATCTATCTACCACAATTACCTTGATCACAGGCCTGCTGGGAGGGTAAAGGGAACCTGTCAAGCTGACAGTTAACTATCAAGGCTCCTCACTCTAAAGGCTTGAGGGATACAGTATTACCTCCTTCAGTCCCCTGCCTTGAATGTGGTGAAGGACTTTCGCTCGACAACTTTTCCTCTCATGCTCAGATCTGCGTTGAATCCCCACCCTCAGATCAGAGCAGTAGCCATGTGACGTAGGCCTGTTTCTCAGCCTTATCTTACAGAGCAGCTAAACCGTAAGTGGATGTTCCAAGGGTCTGATGATGTTAAGTGTGAAGCAGGGATTTGGCCTGGCCTTGCCTTAATAGGCACTCTTGTTTTTCAGTGTTTTTCCATCTGAAACCTGGTTTGTGCCTCAAGGGCTTGATGACAGTAGGGTGAGGTAAGCTGAGATTGTAACCTGGACAAAGTAGTTCCACGTCAGTGATCTTAACAATGATATGAAATGGTCTCCACTTTCCATCAGGGAGGGGGAATATTCACACCACTCCCGAGCCTATCTTCATCTGGCCTTTGAGCAAGTAATCTCTCTGCTCAGGTAAAACTGCACAGCGTCTCAGGGCCATAGTACCTCCATTTTTAATGGTAATCTCAATTTGTTAGGAATGTCTACAGTCTATTTTCCTGACAGAGGAACCAGTCAGCACTGGGGGGACTGTTTAAGGCTCAGACAAAGCCTACAGCACAGAGCACCACGATAACTTCTAAACTCCCCATGGCCATCCGTACCTGGTTTCGAACAGTGGCTCCTTCAGCCCACCTCACACCCATCTTTCCCTTCCATGAGGAGTAGGTTTCAAAGCTGGGAATTATGGTACCAGCACTCAGGAAGCAGAGGCAAGCAGATTGCTTCTGAGTCAAGGCCATCCTGGTCCACACAGTGAGTTCCAGGACAGCCAGGGCTACATGGTGAGATCCTGTCTTAAAAAAAAAAAAAAAAAAAAAAAAACCCAAAAACCAAGCAAACAACAAACAACAAAAAGAAAAGAAAAGAAAAAGAGAAAAAAGAAAAAGAAAGTAGGTGTCAGCTTTTGCTTGGCTCTGTCAGGAAGTTTACCATTTTACTAACTGTACTGGCTAGTTTTGTGTGTCAACTTGACACAGGCTAGAGTTATCACAGAGAAAGGAGCTTCAGTTGGGGAAGTGCCTCCATGAGATCCAGCTGTGGGGCATTTTCTCAATTAGTGATCAAGTGGGGAGGGCCCCTTGTGGGTGGTACCACCTTTGGGCTGGTGCTCTTGGGTTCTATAAGAGAGCAGGCTGAGCAAGCCAGTAAAAAACATCCCTCCATGGCCTCTGCATCAGCTCCTGCTTCCAACCCTGCTTGAGTTCCAGTTCCTGACTTCCTTTAGTGATGAACTGCAATGTGGAAGTTGTAAGCTCAATAAACCCTTTCCTCCCCAACTTGTTTCTTGGTCATGATGTTTGTGCAGGAATAGAAACCCTGACTAAGACACTAACCAACCCAGCATTCTAAAGAATACTAATATTACAGATAGTTTCTTAACCTTGAGCTGGAAATTATCTTATCCCTCGGTCCTTTACCTGGGGAGCTTCCTAGAAACAGTGGTCTCTCTTCTGCAAGGTACACTTCTCACATCTGAATACAGACAGCTAACGTTTCTGCCTCCTCGGATTCCTAAATCTTTCCTCTCTTGCTAAACAAAGCAACTTCCATCCCTAGACCCTGACCTGATAGTTTTCTGATTCATCATCCACTCTACGGCCTTTTCCATGAGCTCTAAGGTCAGGGTGAGTGGAGCTTACAGTTGGTCCCACATGCACAGGTCTACATATCATACAGCATAACCAGCTTGAGCAGGTCCATGCATCATACAGCATAACCAGCTTGAGCAGGTCTACGTATCATACAGCATAACTTAACTTTCAGAGCGGATGCGCCTTTGTACCTGTCATATCCCTGTGGGGTCATGATGAATTTATGGTAGTAAATCCTCTGTCTGCATTGGTTTGCTATAAAACTGCTTCTTATTGAGCCAGTCCATCCTGGATGCAAAGATTTGGAGACGCTGCGCCTTTCATGGACTTCAGGTTGAGAGGCTTGGAGAACAAGCTGACAAACCTGCAAACATAGCATTTGCCAGTGTCTTTCGTTGGCATGACAACCACTACTGAAAAGGAAACCATTTTCCACCCGCCATGACTCACAAGGACCTATATTTCTGGCGGTGGGATTAGGTGAAACAGATAGAGCCCAGTAGTTCTTGAGTCACTATTATACTGTTTTGTTTGTAGTTTTAGAATACAAAGACTCCCTGCCCCACCCCTCCCCCACCCCCCCAAGAACACTCTGGAAACAAACAGCTGCCTGGAAGAAGCAGAAACCAGCTGAGTGAAGTGCAGACCAACTGAAGCACCTCAGAAAGGAGACTCTGCAGCCTCTGAGCTGCCTGCACGCTGTGCAGTGGGCTCCAGGGTCCCAGCTTTGTGAGCTGTCACCCATGCCGGGGTGGGTTTTGGTGACGCAGCTGTCTGAGTCATTTCTGCTCCTGTAAATAACTCCTCACCCTCATTCACTAACCCCAATAATTCACTGGTTCACCAAGCTGGACTTCGGTGGCATCCATACTTTGGTCTGTTATGGGATCCCGAGGTGAGGTAAGGAAACATGGGTTACATCTGCCAGAAAATGTTTGTCACACAACAGGTTTACAGAAGCAGGTTCCTGCTGGTCTGGAGGGCTATGGTCTGCCGTGGCCACGTCTGCAGATCTTGCTGTTATCTTCTAGGCTCTGTATTTCCATCTTCCTTTGCTCAATGCGCCGCTGCTGCTTTTATAATGAACTGTTATGTGAGTTGTGAAAGACAGCTTTTCTCTGTATGACTTCTAATTAGGTTTCTGTCAGTTACACACAGACTCAAGTCTGAGCTTTGTTTTTTGTTTTTTTTACTTTATTGGATATTTTCTTTATTTACATTTCATTTCAAATGTTATCCCCTTTCCCACCCCCCAAACCCCCTAACCCATACCCCTCCCCCTGCTTCCATGAGGGTGTTCCTCTACCCATCCACCCACTCCTGCCTCAATTCCCCTATACTGGGGCATTTTGAGCATTCATAGGACCAAGGGCCCTGACAAGGCAGTCCTCTGATACACGTGCAGCTGGAGCCATGTGTACCCCTTGGTTGGTGGCTTAGTCCCCGGGAGCTTTGGGGATCTGGTTGGTTGATATTGTTTTCATCTCCTTCAGTCCTTTCTCTAGCTCCTCCATTGGGGTCCCCGTGCTCAGTCCAGTGGTTGGCTGCGAGCATCCACCTCTATTTGTAAGGCTCTGGCAGGGCCTCTCAGGAGAAAGATATATCAGACTCCTTTCAGCAAGCATTTCTTGGCAACCATAGTAGAGTCAGGTTTTGGTGGCTGTATATGAGGTGAATCCCCAGGTAGGGCAGACTCTGGATGGTCTTTCCTTCAGTCTCTGCTCCACACTTTGCCTCCATATTTGCTCCCATGAGTATTTTGTTCCCCTAAGAAGGACCAAAGCACCCACACTTTGGTCTTCCTTCTTCTTGAGCTTCATGTGGTCTGTGAATTGTCTCTTGGGTATTCAGAGCTTTTGGGCTAATATCCACTTATCAGTGAGTGCATACCATGTTGTGTTCTTTTGTGATTGGGTTACCTCACTCAGGATGATATTTTCTAGGTCTGTTTATTCATTTGCCTGAGAATTTCATGAATTCATCATTTTTAATAGCTGAGTAGCACTCCATTGTGTAAATGTACCACATTTTCTGTATCTATTCCTCTGTTGAAGGACATCTGGGTTCTTTCCAGCCTCTGGCTATTATAAATAAGGCTTTATGAACATAGTGGAACATGTGTCCTTGTTATATGTTGGAGAATCTTTTGGGTATATGCCCAGGAGTGGTATAGCTGGGTCCTCAGGTAATACTATGTCTAATTTTCTGAGGAAGTGCCAGACTGATTTACAGAATGTTTTTTTACCAGTTTGCAATCCCAGCAGCAGTGGAGAAGAATTCCTCTTTCTCCACATCCTTGCACCTGCTGCCACCTGAGTTTTTTTATCTTAGACATTTTGACTGGTATGAGATGGAATCTCAGGGTTGTTTTGATTTGCATTTCTCTGATGACTAAGGATGTTGAGCATTTCCTTAGGTGCGTCTTGGCCATTCGATATTACTCAGATAAACTTTGTTCAGCTCTGTACCCCATTTTTAAGAGGGTTGTTTCTCTGTAACTTCTTGAGTTCTTTCTATATATTGGCTATTAGCCCTTTATTGGATGTAGGATTGGTAAAGATCTTTTTTCAAACTGTTGGTTGCCATTTTGTCCTATTGAGAGTTTCCTTTGCCTTACAGAAGCTTTGCAATTTTTATGAGGTCCCATTTGTCAATTCTTGATCTTAGAGCATAAGTCATTGGTTTTCAGGAAATTTTCCTGTGCCCATGTGTTCGAGGCTCTTCTCCGCTTTCTCTATTAGTTTCAGTGTGTCTGGTTTTATGTGAAGGTCCTTGATCCACTTAGACTTGAGCTTTGTACAAGGAAATAAGAATGGGTTGATTTACACATTTCTACACGCTGACTGACAGTTGAACCAGCATCATATGTTAAAAATGCTTTCTTTTCCCCACTGGATGGTTTTAGCTCCTTTGTCAAATATCAAGCGACCATAGGGCTGAATTTCTTTTAGTGAAGCCAGCAGCACTGTTTCCCCCTGGCTCTGACAGAAGAACACAGCAGGGAAGTGACGACCCCCTGCCTGGTCAAGCACTGTGCTTGCCTGGATGGAGACTGAACAAAGGCACCTGTGATCCAGTCTGCGACCATACCTACTGCTGCACTAGCATGTTCTTGTTCTCTCGACCACCCTAGGACTGCGTCTGTGCTAGGATAACAGGTGCTTCCCTAATTACAGTGGAGCCTAGACGCTGCCAGAAAAATATTGTCCCTGACTCATTAATCTAGCGGGGCAGGAGAGGCAGCTCAGTGGTTAAGAGAACGTGTTGCTCCCACAGAGGACTGAGTTCATTTACCAGCCATACAATAGACAGCTCACAACAACCTGTAACTCCAGTTCAGGGAGTCCAGGACTCTCTTTGGCTTCTGTGAGTAACACATGCACCCGCCCACAAAATGGTAAAGGATTTTGAATGGTCACTTCATGCCTGCGAAGTGGTTAAGAATACAAGTCTGGGGGCAGGAGAGATGGCTCAGTGGTTAAGAGCATTCACTGCTCTTCCAGAGGTCCTGAGTTCAATCCCCAGCAACCACATGGTGGCTCACAGCCATCTGTAATGTGGATCCAATGCCCTCCTGGTGTGTCTGAAGACAGTGACAGTGTACTAACATACGTAAAATTAAAATAAACAAACAAAAAAAGCTGGGCAGTGGTGGCGCATGCCTTTAATTTACCCAGCAATTGGAAGGCAGAGGAAGGTAGATTTCTGAGTTCGAGGCCAGCCTGGTCTACACAGTGAGTTCCAGGACAGCCACGGCTACACAGAGAAACTCTGTCTTGAAAAAACAAAACAAAAATAAAAAATATACTCTTAATCTTTACTCTTTATCTTGAGCAAGACTGAACGTTGCATGAGTGAGTTACAACTTGTAAATGGTGACATGCTAGACAATTGCATAAGATCTGAGGGGAAATGGCACGATTAGGCGGGTGTGGGTGTGGCTTAGCGCGCTTTGTAAACTGAAGTAACAGGAACACTCCCCACCCCCAAAGGTTTCAAGCAGTATAGCTCAGCAGGGGGGGGGGGGAACCGGATCACAAGGCAGACACAAAGACCAGGTTTGCATTGTGCTTCAACTATCCCCATATACTTCAGCTGAATTGGTACAAATTTCTGGGTGTTGTTGGTTTTCACTGCACATATAAACAACTGTTACAAACTGTTTAGCAGAATACATTACAACTTGCTTGTGTCTCAGAGCTACCAGCATCTGAGGCAAGACTCAAAGGAACTAGTTCTGGGCAAGGGAGATGGCACTTAATGAAAACTCAAAATGGAGCAGCATGGAGAGGGCAGGCACCACACACAGGCCGGCCATTTCAGCCCAGCCAAGGCCCGTGGGGCCAGCCCAGTCACACACAGCCCGTCACCAAAACGTTTCCGGGAGTTCAGGGCAGTCTGTAGTCACTGGACAGAGTCACAGCAGCACAATGTTATGAAGGGACCTGAAGTCTGCAAAGCCAGGCCCCCCCCCCCATCTACGTTCTTGAGTCAATGGTAATGTCATTATGTCACTCCAGGCTGTCACACCACTTGTCTCTCTCTGGTTCTTTCTGCCAAGTCCAGAGTTCACCTCAGATTTACCAGTCTGCTTTACAGGAACAAGGGTTAACTGGGGAGCACTGATGAGCTGTGTGCTCTGTGTCCTCTGGACAGCGGCGAGCAAGTGCTGTACGGAGGCAAGGCCCACGATGGCCTTTCAAATCCAGTGGTCACTTCTCTGTTCACTTTTACAACAATGTGACAACGCACTGTGTGACTGGATATTGCATTTCTATTTTTCTTTCCTGCATTTCCAACAAAACTTTGTTTAGAAAGTTTAATTTCACTGATATCAAATAGTAGAGATTTTAGTAGTCATGTTTCTTTCCTTGAGTAGAATAAAATTACCAAAATGTGGATCTTTTACTTTTTCACCAAAAAGAAAAAATTCTCAGGATAAAAGAAATATGCTTAAAGATTATTACTGTCTCACAAAGCACCCTGCTCCACACAGGCTGAGACGTACATTATACTGACCCTCTGCACCAGGTGAACAACAGACACGCGAGCTGTGAGTCCATCTAAGCCAGAATTCAAAAAAAAAATCTACCCACTTGGACAGCAGCAGTGCACAGAAAATTGGAGATCCTGGGACCAAGTGGGAGGCCCTGGAGTCCAGGTTTCACTGTCTAAGAGTTCTGTGACCTTGAGTTACCACTTAACATGAACTTGTTAGGAAATTTTAAAAGAAGGGTGTTAATAATCCTTCAGAGGCCTATTAAAAGAGCCAAAATAAAATATGTCCTTTATACTATATTTTGATAAGTAAATGGGTAAAATACCATTTAAACATTTTAAAAGCTATTATGAAAAAGGTTTTAAAATAAATGTTTCTCCCAAAGATAAAGAATATTTGAAGCTTCCAAAAATGACCAGAAAACTCCCTGCAGAATTGTGCGTTTGTAGCAACCTGAAAGAACACCAGCATCAGCTACCTTCAGACTATCAAGCCTGCCTTCCAGGTCTGGATCTGAAGATGGTCCTGCCCCATCCAGGCTGCACTTCCTCACTCGACAAGGCTGAGACATGTGCTCATCTCTGACTAAGATGAGGAGGGGGCTGCCTGAGCTACACATGCACAGAACCTGGAGCCTTTTATATTACTCTAACTTTTATTATTCATAGTGTGATCTACCTTAAAGTCTGCAGAGTCTTTAAAGCACAGACACATAAAGACCAGGACCCAGTATCCCAGAAGTCAGAGCCTTAGAACTGAGGCCAGTGTCACTGTGCCTTCTAACAAAGAAGTATGCTGCTTGATGAAATCCATCAATACTTACAACATCCCAACAGATCTTTAGTCTGCTGTTTATTAAATGGTGCACTTGATAAAGATATTCCAAGGCTTAAACAGGTGAACACTGGCGGAGTCTGTGTGTGCCATGGGAGACAGCAGTCTCCCGAGCCCCTTGAAATTCAGGATTCCTAAGGGCTCACAGAAGAAAACTGGTGGTTTTAGACCAAATCATTTAATAGTCCATTCCATTTTAATTTACATTCAGCCCTCAGGTGGAAAGAAAACACCAGACACTCAATTTAGAAGGTTGAAATCATCTATTTCACGACCTCACCTGTGTACTCACATTGTCGCTTCATCCATTTCTCCCTTGGGAGATAGATATCTTAAGTCAGGGTTTCTATTCCTGCACAAACATCATGACCAAGAAGCAAGTTGGGGAGGAAAGGATTTATTCAGCTTACACTTCAACACTGTTGTTCATCACCAAAGCAAGTCAGGACTGGAACTCAAGCAGGTCAGGAAGCAGGAGCTGATGCAGAGGCCATGGAGGGATGTTTCTTACTGGCTTGCTTCTGCTGGCTTGCTCAGCCTGCTCTCTTATAGAACCCAAGACTACCAGCCCAGAGATGGCACCACAATGGGCCCTCCCCACTTAATCACTAATTGAGAAAATGCCCCACAGCTGGATCTCATGGAGGCATTTCCTCCACTGAAGCTTCTTTCTCTGTGATAGCTCCAGCCTGTGTCAAGTTGACACACAAAACCCGCCAGTACAGGAGAGAAAATCTTATCTGCTCTGCATATCAGCATTCATGAAAAACCAACCCTGCAAACCAATAAATACAGAGTGCATCCCACAGGAGACCCCAACCGGGCTCTTGTGGGAGCCAAGCACCATTACTGTTATGAAATGGGCAAGCAGACCCGGAACAGCTCAGACGTAACCACCACACCACTGGCTTATGATGACTGAGGTTTTACAGAGGCATTCGGCTGAGGGACCCCCAATGATGGGGGAGCAGGCCCAACTTCTGCTCCTCATGGCAAACCTTGACATAACAGCAGGTCAAACACACACACATAGGGCAAAGTGTGTTTACTGACGTTCCAGGATTCAACTCAAGACCACCTTCTACACAGGTATATGTACTTAAAAGAATTTTTTACAGCAGAGCAATCATGGGAGGGGTTTGTTAACTCCCAGTACTCCAAGCTTACACACTTCAGAAATCTCTGCTGGGGTTCCAAGGCCTTTCAGAAGGCCCTACCAGGGGTAGTTAAAACTTGGTTATAGGGACCTCATCATGCACTGTAACTGCCCGCAGTTACATTGAACAGGTTGCCTGGAAGGGAAACTGGGGGTGTATGGGAAGGCGGCGGTAAAAGAGATCGAGACCAAGACAACACCTGCTGTTCAAGGTCTCAAGGTTTAATGGACTCCAAATAGATGGCAGAGGAAAACCCTTCCCCCAGAGGCTGGAAACTTCTCTGCAGAACTGGTTCAAATCCCCTAGGTGGAGGGGATTATGGCTAATATAGCAGTTCACCTTGGTCGATGTCAAGTTTCTGCCAGGTGGCAAGGCACCCCAATAAGGCTCTCTACAATGCACCATGTTTTCCCACAAAAAATCAGGTTATTACAAGCCTTTGGCCAATCCTGCCTAGATAGGATAGGAACCAAAGAATTAACAACATATTATACTCATTTCGACAATGAGGCAAACGACTTGCTGTTGCTAGTCTTGCAAATGTATCATGTAACACATTACTTTTGTATGGAAATGTTCCTTTATTAATCTTAGCATGGCTTTTCTTATGTCACTGGTCTTTCAACTAAGTTTCTAGTCACTGTAAATAAGTTATTTAAGAATAGGAAAGTATCTTACATTTTCATCAGTTTTTATGCCTTGAAAATTCAAAATGGTCATGCTAAGAATATAAATCCCAACATAGGGGTGAAGTGTCAGACTTCCATACTGATAAACAGGAAAGCACGTAAGGTCACCAGGAGGCTTTGTGCCCAGAGACATTGTCACTGTCAAGTCTCAGGCCAGGCTGGCTGTGTGGGCTGCATACAGCAAATGCTGCAAGGAACAGACAAGAGTCCCAGCAGCTTTCCTGTGGTCTCGTGCCTTCCAGCATGACCGCCCAGCTCTCTGGGATGTCTTAGGGATCGTTTTAGAATTGGAATGGGCAGCAAAACAAGAGAGCTAGGAAAATGTACGGCTTCTGACAGACCCGTGCACAGCCCAAAGGGATCTGGCTTTCTTCTTACAGCTAGTTTCCTTCGAACCTTCTCAGGAATTTCTTTGCAGTATGGGAATTCAGCCCACGCTGAAATGCAAACAGCAAAAAAAAAAGCAGGAGTTCCTTTCTACAAAACCCTCCTCATAGACTTAAGCACGGTTTTAATGAAAAACAGGAATATTTGTATTTGGCAAAGTATGTCATAAGACAGGTCCCTGAGGGGACATGGGATAGAAACAATCAGCAACTACTTCACACTGATTGCTTTTCTTCACCAGATCGTAATTACATCATCCCAGCTGGGTTTCCTCTTCTGGACTACAGCAACACCTCTGCAATGCCAAATGTTAAAGAGTAAAACAGTGACCCATACCAGGTAGAGGGAGCAGATCACACTCAAGAGCTCACACTCCAGGAACTGGGAGCATGGCTGCTACAGAGGCCACCTACTCAGCACAGCGCTTCCTCAGGTCGGGCTGTCTTACAGACCCAGCCAGACTGTGGCTGCTGCGAACGGAACCTGCAGTCATGCAGGGAACAGACAACACAAGGCTTCTCTTTTGGTAGCATGATGAATTTAATGCAACAGTCACAGCAGGGGCAAGGAAAGAAAAAGGTTGAAGGACTACCTGCATCATCAAACAAGGGCTTGTGTCGGCGTCTATGTGCAGAGACGAGCAGGGGGAGGCACTTAAAAGCTGCTGGAGGGAACCCCCCAGGAGAAGCCTGGGCCTATGTCTACACTTATTGTTATTGTCATCACTATCAACAGTACCATACTTCTTATGAAGAAACATGCAGCAGAAGCAGACAGAAAAGAGCCCAAGATTGTTCTGAAAACTAACAGACACAGAGTGCCCAGAGTATCGTGTCTTAATTATAAAAGTCAACGTTTCACATTGTCGTATTTCTTTAGTAGTGGAATCTAGTTGAAAATTTTTTAATTACAAAATTATTGGCAATGATATAAAGCCCTGGCTGGTACAGATGTTACTGTACTGGCACCCATTTGGTAAGGAAAATATCACATCCAGCTATCTTAAATATCCTTTATCACCCAAATATTTCAATCCAATGCTCCTATATTGTTATCCAAACATACTTTTGTCTTTCCCCCATTACTTCATAATCAATATTCCTCTTAGAAATTATAACATTCACATATATAAAATAAAGTATAATGCTTTCAAAATCTCAAAAATGTAATGTTAGTAATTCTAGTTATCTGAACTCAGCTTATGAAGTGGCTTTGAATTTTTATTGCCCAGAAGGCTTAAAAATAAAATCTGAACTGTCATGTGGCAGTGGTCCTAACACATCTGTAAACACCATGCCACTGGAAACATTTTAATTGGCATGAGATACTATACTCAAGCATGGTGTGAAGTTTTAACCCTTAAAGCCTCTGTACATAGTCATGTATATATGCACAGACATAAAACATATGAAAGAGGTAATCCCAAAATCACACTCAACACAATAAATATAGAACTTGCTTTGTTAAAAATCTACAGTATACATTCAAGTAAAGGCTAAGCTTCCAATGCCAACCATCCTCGGGACAAAGATTTAATGTTTACAGTAACCAACTCCTAAAAGTGCTCTTCTCGGTACCTGGGAGAGGAAATCATTCCAGTGCATCTGTTTCCAACCAAACACCATACATTCCTTTATTCACAGAGCCAGATGCTTCTGTTACTAACACACAGCCAAAGCTTTTGCAATCTTTTAAGTAGCTTAGCATTTCAGCTCTTTGGGGGAAGACAGGGCGCCCACACAAACAACTCCGAGCATCTTAAGTTAGACGGCTGACTTTATGCTATACCCCGTGTCAGTCCCTCTAACCACATCTAGGAAAAGCTCTGCAGCCGGCGCATCTAAGGTAAGTCGTCTCGCTCCGCGTGAGAGCTGCTGTAGGCCGAGGAGTGTCCGCCGTGGCAACCCTCCCGTGAACTGGGCCTCGACACCACGCTCCACTTCTGCTCCGTACTTTCTCTTCCGACCTCATTTGGTTTGGTTTCTTCAGGAGTTATATTCAGCACACTGATGGAACTGTTGGGGAAATAAGGGACATCTCAGCAGCTAATCGCCGGCTCCTTGCGTGTCGTTTAGAGCAAAGGCTCCCGCACGCCTCACATCTGCCAGCCCACGTCTGCACTAACAATATGTTTTGGAACCACTTAAGGCAACAGGAGGAAGCACCTGGAAGTGCTTTCTTCAGATTCTCATCTACCCATGAGGTGCGGCTGAGCAGCAGGACCTGCCTAGCAATGTCCACGCCCAGGTCTGACCTGCCGTGGAGTTTCTAGCTCTGGGTTCCCAATCCCGGACACATATTGCCTCTCGGCCTCAGCAGCGCCCTCAGACCTGCTCTCTGGGGCACAGCACTGACCCCACAATCTGTTCCACAGAGAAACTTTGTGGAATACTTTTTTTTTTTAAAGCTCATGTTTTTCTCTCCCCTCTTCTTGCTTAAAATTCTTTCATATTTGTTCCACAGCTATTATATTACTGACCTAAAAATAGACTGAATTATCTTATAAAATTATATATATATGCATGCCCTAATGATAGGGAATAAACTGCTTTAATACTTAATTACCTTAGGCAGGAATTTTCTTTATCAACCTGAGGAAGTGGCTTTTCTTGGCTCTTTGCCCTCCAATACCCATGTAATGGGCACACCAAAGGAACTTAAAGTAGGTACTCTAAAAAACTATCAAAATGGCATTCTTCAATATGGTTAAAGTACTTAGATCTTTTTAAGTGATTCCTGAGATAACCACCTTACTCTGTCTTATAAGGCAGGGTCTTGTAGTGTGGCCCTGACGGACTCAGCACTCGCCATGTACAGCAAGACGGCCTGTCCCCTGAGTACTGGGATGAAAGCTATGGACCAGCACTGCCCCAGAAGTCTAGGTTTTAAATGTAAACAGAGGCAGACACGAGTGGAGACCAGATCAACAAAAGTTCTAAACCGAGCATGAAGCCTCACACCGGCAACCTCTGTGCAGACGGCATGAATAAGTCAATTTAATTTGTTTCCAAAGTGTCGACTATCATAAGACACACACACACCACCACCACCACCACCACCAACAACAACAACAACTTTTCCTAAGTAATACAATGTTAGCTATTTTTAGAAGGATGTGAAAAGGTCATTGAAAAGCAAATACCTGTGTTCAGACACACATGAATGTGTCTGGCAAAAGTCTGAAGTAGCCGGTGAAGCGGGAAGAGACTTAGTCAGTTTTGACGTGCAAGCTGGCACCCCATTAGCCACACCGTGAGGTTTCTTGTGCCGTGGCCGCGAGTGGACTATAAGATTGTCTGGATCAGAACCTGGTTTACAAGGAAGAGAAAGAGCAGGGCACATGGTAAAATATCAACCGCGAAGATGACCAACCAGGTCAGCCATTTGCAAGTTAGAGTGGGTTGAGAAAGAACAAGTTAAGCGCCATCTCTGACACACTCTACAAACAGGGGCCTAGCTTCAAACTTTCAAGAACATGGATGGCATGATCATGAATTCATAAAAGCACTTTGTATATGCATGCTTCTCCCATGAGCCCTACTCTGACTTAAGTGCTGATTTTGGGGGGCCGGGGGTATGGTAGACTGATAGCCTGTTATGGACTGAGTTCCTGGGTCTGATGGCCAGAACCTGAACCCAGGTAGGCAGAGAGAAAAACACTGACACTGCTTCCTTCGACTGCGTGCTTGGCTCCACAGACAGGCCCTCCTGTGCACGCGGGGCTGCACGCTCGCTCTGCACTCGCCTTGCACACATTCTGACTAGACACATGTGAACACTTACTTCCTGAGAAGGCACTGAAAAGTTTCACACTTTCTGAGTTCTGGTGGTCAAAGGTCGTCATGTTTAAAAACTGCTGCTTTACCCAGCTGGCTCGCTCCTCTTCAAACGCCTTCCTCTAGTGGAGCAAAGATGAACGGCAATTACTCCACAGTTAGTTAAGTCTCATAACTTCCAGCTGTTTCCTCGCTAGCCACCTGTCCATCCTCACAGGAAACAGTCGCCTAGAAACTAAGACACTCAAAATTATCATGTTTAAAAAGTAAAACCTGGGAGCTGGAGAGATGGTTGCACTGGTGGAGAGCACCTGTTGCTCTTACAGACGACCTGGGCTCAATTCCCAGCACCCACACAATGGTTTACAACAGCCTATAACACCAATTCAGGTGACGCAATATCCTCTTTTGGCCTCTGAGGGCACCAGGCACACACGTGGTGCACACATACACATGTACTACACATTCAGGTATAACACCCACATACTTAAGCTAATAATTTTTAATAGCATAATAATAGCATAAATAATAGAAAATCACAGACTTCGCTTAATAGTCCATCAACTGCCAGGTTTTTCATGAACAGAATATTAGCAGAACTTATGACACAAAAAACACACAGCTTAAAACTAGTATCAGAAAAAATCCCCACTTCATAAACCAGCCTCTTGGAAACAGACTTCTGACCTCACCGGGCATTTTTGTTTGTTTGTTTTTTTGTCTTGTAGCCATCTAACAGTGGCCACCACCACTAAGCCACAAGAGGAAACACAGATTACACAGTCTCCTGATCATGTGATGATCCCTAAACCACATTCTCTCCCATTCCTCCTCTGTCACGGCCACCCATGTCTCCGAGCAGACATATTCTGGGGCAGGGTCAGACAGCTCCAAGGGCACATGAGGTGTTGGCTGCCTGAGGAAAACAAGGGTGAGGCGTGTGGAGGAACCCGCGTGGGCGCCTTGGGATGCCCAGCACCAAGCCTGTCACTCCCATGAAACCAGGTGTGACCGGACAGCTCAGAAAACAGCAGCAGAAGAGGAGAAAAAGCAAAGATAACAAACCAACTACAGATAACAACACTTCAAGAGTTCTTATGTCACACAGATCATAAGATTCAAAATGCATGCAAAACAGTAATAGTATATAAAGAAAAGGAAAATTAAGTACATTAGAAAAATTTAAAAAAAAACCAAATTCTGAAATAAATAATAAAACTGCTCCTAAAGACAGTTTGGTGATCCACAGATTGCTATAAGAGAATATTTAGAACTTAGAACCCAGTGCAGGCACAGACACACCCGAGGGCCAGACACGTCTAACAGCAGGGAAGCCAGGCACGGGGAAACCAGCAGGAGAAACGCCTGAAAATGAAAGGTGCTGGACTCTTCCAGATGAAAGAAACTGTTTCCTGAGGAGATTAGGAACTATGGAAATCTCCACAAGCTTCCACAGAAGGGTGTGGCACTGAACCCAGGTCATCTGGGGGAGCAACTAGTGCTCTTAACCACTAAGCCATCTTCCAAGCCCCTTCTTTCAAGTTCTGAAGTGGAAGTTACAAGCTAAAATGAAATACCCAGCCAGGCAGGCAATCGAATCCGGTTCTAGACATAACAGTGTGCAGAATGGTCAGCTGCACGCAGCACTGTTTCGGAGGGTAGCTTAGGATAGTAACAGATTCACACCGCAGCAGGAACAGGGCCACCTCTCACTGAGAGCTGCCGGACAGACGCGGCGTAGGTCTGACTTGGGGATGACCATAGGAAGTCCCAGGGCAGCCCAGGCACAC
Source organism: Apodemus sylvaticus (assembly GCF_947179515.1). Lineage (NCBI taxonomy): Eukaryota > Metazoa > Chordata > Mammalia > Rodentia > Muridae > Apodemus > Apodemus sylvaticus. The sequence goes on from NC_067475.1 coordinate 14,394,203, forward strand.
AGACAGACTTGCTCCACCAAGGGAAAGTCAAAAGAAAACAAAAATGTCGATTGGTAATTCCTCTGATAACTTTAACTTTAATATACAGTATTTCAACCTTTTTAAAGTTTAATTTTCATTTTATGTGTATGAGTGCTTGCAAGTATGTATGTGTACCACATCTGTGTCTGGTGCCCATGGAGACAACAGAGGGATGTTAGATCCCCTGGAACTAGACTTACAGATGGCTAAGAGGACTGGGAACCCAGACTGGATCCTCTGTAAATGCACAAGCATTACCCACCAAGTCCCTCTCCAGCTCCAAAATGGAGTAAAAGCCGCCATACCCAGCTTCCCACAGACTTTTAGCTCAGGTTCCACCTCAGGGCTGCACTGCAGAGAAGGCAGACACTGTCTCACTCCACAGTAAGTTTGTATAGGCTGAGTTTAAAACCATGATGGCAAGCTGTCTCCAATTTCTAAAAGGGCGCTGTGAGGGGATGCACTGCTGACAGAAGGCATGTGGACAGGAATGCACAAACTCCACACTACTCACCCGGGATGCTTACACTCCTCTATGAGGGTTGGCAAACGGTGTTTCACTACTGTGTTTTCTTTTCTGTTACCCAGCATGCCCTGTTCTTTTTTTCTGTTACCCAACATGCTCTGGGTACTCCCTTCTAGCACATGTGCTGATGGGGTGACAGATGCCCAAGGAGCAGACCATCTAACAGAAGATCACCATATGCTCAGCCTCCCTTCCATTTCCAGTTATCTGTAATGTATCAGGGCACCAAACCATAGCACAACTGACTCCATGATGGAAGTACCATTTAGTCCAAACATACCAGCCCAAACATAAACAAAGACTTAATCCATCAAACTCCATAGTTATGTTATGGTAAAGTCTCTATATGTACTAACCTTGCCTTTTGACTTCTGTCTAACCGTTCTTGTTAACTGAAATATGTCAACCCAGGATATGGATTTTGTGTTAAAACCTCACTCTGAGAAAGGCTCAGGGATACACTGGGATCCAAACACACAGTGCAGTCAGACACTGGCCAGCTAATACACACATTCTATTGGTTTAAACCCATGTCTGAGCAGTCCAGTCAATGCTCCACAACAGTAAGATGGTCAGTGTGAGGCTTCAGAAAAACTGGACAGCAGACACAAGTCAGCCTAGAAGCATTCAATCCTGCAGCCCTGCAGCCTCATCTCTGACCCCGCCCACTGCAGCCTCACCTCCGACCCTGCCCACTCAGCCTCACCTCCAGCCCCAAGCGAATAGCAGCTTCTGTAAAGCTTCGTCTTTCTCTCTCAAAATTCTTTTTTTGCTCTTTAAAAAGGGACCACTCTTCTTTAAGGCGTTCCTTTTCTTCCAGCAAGTAACAGTCTCGCAAGAGTGAGGTGGTGTCATCATCACAGGTGGTGGCCAGCTGCTGCTATTAAATTTTAAAGTACAGTCAGTCAGGAAACACCTACTATGTCACACAGTTTCAAGCATCAGTCTGACCAGGGACATGCATTATGAGGAATCAGCAAGTCAGTGAGAATCAGCTTTCCCACAGTGCTGATTCCTGTGGAAAAGCAGGGACCACGTGAGGAAGAGATGTGGTTAACTGCTTGGGCAGAACTCAACTGAGAAATGTCAACTCTATAGGCTTCTGCAGAAGCTGCATCTTTCTTCCAGGTTCGATGCCTTGCAGAGAAGCGCCTCCAGAGGCCATGGCAGGCTCCCTGAGGTAGGGGAGTGCCTGTCCACCCTGTTGTTTACCTGTAAGAGCTGCTGCTGAGCCTTGATCATCTCTTTGCACCGCTCGATCTCCAGCTCCAGTTTCTCAGTCTCTTGCTCATGGTCTTGTCGTGAGATGACATCTTCTTCACTGAGGCCCTCTGAGTGTGCCTTGGAAGCTGACAGGACCCCAGGGTGTTGGTTAGTTTGTTGTAAACTCGACACAAACTAGGGTTGTCTAGGAAGGCATCACCTCAAATCAGGGATTGATGTGGGAGGAGCCAGATGACTGTGGTGCCCCCCCAGCCGCCACCGTACCCCCCCTTGAAGGTGGTCTTGAGCTATAAGAAAGTGGGCTAAGGAAGCCATGAGGAGCAGGCCAGTGAGCAACACCCTCCCACGGCAGTGCCTCAGCTCCTGCCCTCCCTCCCTTCCTGACATTCTGTGAGCTGTGAGGTAAACAGACCTTTTCTTCCCATGTTACTTCTGCTCTTGGTGTTCATTAAAGCGAGAGAAGCCCTGACTACAACAAACAGGAGCTAGCCAGGATTCCAGCCACTGTCCACTTATGGTCTTAGACATTTAAAACTCAAAAGACTGAACAACTTTTGACTTTCTGGGATTCTCACAGGTTTTGTAAAAAGAAGTCATTGTTTCTGGCATTTTGCATTTTCAAAAGTGTGACAAAATTAAACATTTTAAAGAAAAACAACTCTGAGTTCTGACAACTATACAGACTGAGTTACACAATTTAGGACTAAATAGATTTAAGAGTAAGCGCTGCTGCCACACTTGGCTTATAAGTCACGTTTACTTGAGACTGTCATGAGAGGTTAATAATGCACCTTCCAATGCCTCCGTTCTCGCCTCCAAGTCTTCCAGAGCTACTGTCTCAACCACAGAAGAATGTGAACAAAAATCACAAATGTATAAACTTTCTTGATGGTGCTTAGAAGAGTGGCACTAACAACTATGAACTCACATGTTAAATCCTGCAGAACGCAGGGGCAGGCCTGCTTTCCAACACAGACTGAGAAGATGAGAACATCTCACACAAAGCAGTGTGGGAGCTACAGGAAGAGCTGTGCTCTTGGCCCTGCGCAGCTCATGGCGCTGGGATAATTTCCACACAATTTAAGCAGACTTCATTTACTAAATAGAAATGTTAGTGCTGGAGAGATGGCTGAGAGGCCACAGGTTCTCAGGTTCTGCTTCTAGCATCTGTCAGGTGGGCCAGCCACCTGCATAAACTCCAGGAAACCACGCCTCTTGTTGCCATGGGAACCTACATTCGCATGCTATAGTCATTTGCTGGCACACACACAACTCTGGACTATGAGCGACACTGTTTTAAGGTTCGTTCTGAAGCCAAGTGCATTTCTCTCAGTGAGTGCGACACCAGGAGTGAAGTGGGAGGAGTCTGAGCCTCAGGACCGCTGCTCATGAGAGGAATGGCAGCAGCCGCTCTGCAGGCCTTGCATCAGGAGTTACCTTGGTTATCAAGTTTTTCTACATGACTTTTCAAAATTCTCCACTGTTTTCTGATGCTGTTTGTAAGCTGCTCTCTCACAGTGTCGCAGGAAAGGCCCCACACGCTGTCCCTGCTCAGGTCCCCGGCATCCTCTTCTATGTCGGAGACAGCCTGCACAAAGGGGACACAGAGGCTCACAAGAGCTTTACACCCGGGCACCATGCCTGACGGATACATAGCACACAAAGGCTTTACACCCAAGGTCTGTATCAGACAGATAAAATCTCTTTATTAACTAATACCTAATTAAAAGAAGTTGACACTGAAGACACAGACACTCCCCAATGCAGATAGATCTCTTCCAATCTGACTGACAGCTGTCTGAGAAGAGGCAGCCCCTGTCTATGCAATACTGTGCTGGATGCTGCCATACTCTTCATAACAGTAAGTAAAGGCTCCATAATAAGAAATACAATGAGCTTTCATAATTACCCTAGAAAGAGAAATAGACTTGGGACAATTTTGTATTCAAGGAAAAACACTTAGGTCCAATGACAAAGTCACAGGTGTGCACTGCAATATAAAGCCAGCCCAGGTAACAACTGCTGCTCTGAACTCATAATGAACACATTAGAATCAAACACTGCTTTGTGTTCTAACATCAACGTCCTTCTGTAATTCCCATTTTGTATAACACTTTATCTATGAAATAATTTTCTAAAGAACCTTTTTGTAAAAGGCCAGAGAAAAGAAATAAAATTGTTGAATGGTTTGGCTTGGGGAGCTCTGCCCTATCCATCCATCCATTTACCCATCCATCCATCCATCCAAATGTATATGTCTGTTTGTCTACATGCATGTGTGTAGGTAGATGTCTATATGTAAGCACACATAAACACGAGTGGATTGTGACAGTCAGTCAGGCCTGGCCAGCGTGTGGGTATATGAATGGATATGTATCTGTGCATATTTCCTGTGTGAAGCATCTTTATCCTTTTCCTTTCCTTCCTCTCTGGTTCACAGAGTTAACCCACTTAGACAGAGAGGCTTCTGGTGACTCTCCAGAGAAGGGAGCGCCAGCAATGAATCCTTTTACTTAACCTCCCACTGCTAGACAGCAAGTATCAATCTCCAGATATTAGCGCTTATTAAAGTACAAGGAGTAAAGAGTTAACAAGGAGCTAAGTTTCCAGCACTTAATGAAGCCTGGAACAGTAAGAGTTAAGTCTCCCTAGTGCTTATTTAAACCTAAATAATTAAAGAAAGCACAGAGAGTTATGTTTAATAAAGCACAGAGTTAAAGAGAAGTCAACAGCAACAGCTTTTAATCATAAAATAGGCAAGAAAGTTTTTACGATTTCTTTTTTAAGTTATCAGCAAGCATTTATCACAGTTAGAGAGCTAGAAGCCCATCAGTCCTTAAGCTATGCCGGATGCTGTAGCCCACTTCAAACCATTCCACACCAGGCTGGCTCCCAGAATAGGAGAAAGAAGGCGAAAGATTAAGAGAAGGGAAATTACTAGGTCCCCTCAGAAGTCAGGTCATTAGGTCACTCAGAGGTGACCAGACTGAAGAGCTGGATGGAGGAGGCTGTCGTCAGCACTGGGGTGGAACAGGTCAGGTCTAAGCAGAGCTTAGATAAAGGCACGGTGTGCACTGGCTCTCTTGTCATCGCAATCCTCAGGCCTGTGACCCACCGTAGCTGCCTCGAGAATGCAGACTGAACCCCCCCCTCTCTGTGTGTGTGTGTGTGTGTGTGTGTATGTATAGACACCTTAGATAGATGGGGTGTAAGCCTAAACATGAACTGCTTCAAGTGTACACTGTATGTGCAATTTGAAAGTACTTTTATATAATACTGTTATGTGACTCCATTCTCACTGAGATGTCTTGGGAGATCAAATGTGAAATTCCCACCTGAAGCGTCCTGCTACACACTCAAAGTGGCGGTTGGGGAGCAGCTGGATTTCTAATTTCCAGATCATGGTGCTAAATCCTTATAAGACACCTGTTGTTAACACTTAACAGGCCAGTGAGATGGCTCAGCCCTGCCACCAAACTGGACAACCTGTGTGTGACACCTGGGACCCACACAGTGGAGTGGCAGAAGAGAGAGTTGGTTCCCACAAGGTGTCCTCTGTTCTCCACACCATAACATTTTACACATTGTAATGCTGGAAATAATTTCCAGGAGAACTATGAGTGAGAGGATGCTTGTGGAGTACCAGATGACCTCCATTTTCCCAGGAAAATTCCTAGGCCTAGGAATGCAGAGTGCAGTTCTGAGATGCCATGGTGAATGTCCTCTGTCCTGTACAGCAAAGCAGGTCTGAGTGTGTGGCTCGCGGCCTGGGCTGTTAGAGAGGAACACTTACAACAGTGCTTGTGCCGTCCTCTGCTCTTTCTCTGGGTTTCTTCTTTTGAGGAGAAAGGAGAGAGATCATCTCCTTCTTCATCTGCTGGAGGACCTTCTTCAGCTCCGCGTTCTCCATGAGGATCTGCTTCTGGCGGTATTCATAATCGTTCAGCAGGATCTTGTACATTTCATCTTCATTCCTGGGGAGAAAGCACAGCTGTGACAACACACGGTGACAGCAAGCCCTGCTGCACTGGAGTCCAGCCTCATGGCCGTACCTGGCTTCTGTTTTATCCGTCCTCCATGAGCCTCGTTTCCCATCAGCTCGACCCACATAATTTAAAACATCCATGGCTACAAATGCAAGCACAAAACAATCAATCATCAGACTCCACCCGTCTTAAAACCCTACCATGCCTGAGACCCTACCACACTAGAGACCGAAGCTGATGATACTTATGTCAGGACCCTTCAAATACCCTGACGTTCAGCAAGCTCTTCAAATGCTAAGCTTGCTTCTTTCCTGACTGGGAGAAGGAGAGGAGAACCCTCCAGTTGTTAAGGGTAAAGGATGTAAAAGTACTTCTTAGAGGAGAATGCAGCAAGGCATACAGTAGGCACTTGATGTTACATGTCACTATTAATTTCATTGTCAGATTATAAACCGCAGGGTGTAGAACAGAAATCAAGCTTTCCTAGCACTCAGCCACAGCCACCATGTACGTACTGTTAGGGAACTTTTCCTATGGTGGCAGAGAAGGCAAGATCAACTAACTCAGTGTTCGGGCCATTACAGAGAAGGCTTGCTGTGTCCTATTACCCACATCACTGCTGCCATTGCTGAGGAGAGAGCCCTCAACAGTACTAATGTCCCATCTTCCCCAGACGGACATGGACCCATCTGGTATAAGAAAAAAAAAAGCTCTCATAATTCTAGGATTAATAAGGTTAAATATATTGTTTCTGATTGGGCGTGGGACAAGAAACAGCCACCCACCCTCCAGGCTGCTGCTGCTGCTGACACTTTACAAAGCTAACTGTAAAATCCTCTCCTGACACTCAAGCCACTCTGATGTGTACAATCTTCAGTTTTCTATGGGACTCAGTTCTGCCTTGCTTTCCGTGATGGATCAACTCTGTACTGCTCTTGCTGGTTTGCGAGGGGCTGTCCCCGTGGGCTCACACGCTTCAATATGGTCCCCAGTGGGTGAAACTGTATGGAAGGGTTAGGAGATGTGGCCTTGTTAGGTGGTCAGTGGGCGTGAGCTGTGATGTTCCAAAGCCCATGCTATTCCTTACCTGCTGTACCTGCAGGCTCTTTCTGCCTCAGTGTCCCAAGAGGGAAGCTCTCAGCTCTGGCCTAGCCATGTCCTGCCTACCCGCCCACCTGCCGGCTTGTCTGCTTGTTCCCTGCATGGCTGTCATGGGCAACCCTTTGCAACTGTAAGCCTAATAAACTATTCTACAAGCTGCCTTGGTCAGGTGGTCCTGTAGCAACAGTAGCTAAGACAATAGGTAAATAGTGATGCTGACCAAAAGGACTCAATGTTTTGTTTCACAAATCAGCTGTCTCAATTTGTAGTCTGCGTGGAAATACCTACATTCTAAAGCCTTACACAGATGAGCCCCTTAACTCTTCAGAGCTCACCCCACCCACACTCCTGTCACAGCGCACCTATGTTTTTATCCTTCTTGTTCATAACAAGCTGGTGCAGACGCTCTTTAAGTTTATTATATTCACGCTCCTTTCTCTTCACATCATGATTATACTGAGTAGCCCGACTGGCTATGATATTTTGTAATTTTTGCACCTGAAAGAAAAAAAAAAAAAAAACGCTTTCTATCAAACAAGAATTGATAAATCTGCTAAAACTCAAAAACTCAAAAGGTCAAATAAGCCCTAGTACCCATGCACCCACATAAATAAGTGTTTATATTATATACAGTATATTATATGGTATAAGCAACCTATAATGTACTATATAACATGTTATACTATATACAATATAGTATTATATATGTATATGTATGGTTTAGTTAGAGATTCATTGTCCATTATTAAATACTAATTAAATAGGGTTAAAAATAAATCTGTCTCTATGGGCTTTTAAAGAAACAGACTCCCAGGGCTAGAAAGAGATAGCTCAGTGTGGTTCTTGCAGAGGACCTGGGTTCAGCTGTCTGGGTCAGCACCTCTAGGCTCCAGTCCCATGGCATCCTCTTCTGGCCTCCACGGGCACCAACCATGGACATGGTGCACAAACACCCACCCGTACACATAAAATAAAGTAGTAAAATATAAAATAATAAAGTGAAATGTAAAATATAAAATAAAAAAGAACTAGACTTCCTTCCAGGATTCCTAGTTAAAAGAACAAAACACTGAAAATAATTTTATGGACAGAGCAATGGAAACCCAATGGCTTATTCTCAGATGCATTATAAAACAACACCTTCAAAGCACTAGTTCCATAATTCCTTGTCATACAGTGATATCAGCACTGAGTTAGAAATCAGAGGTCTCGGCATCCATTAGAGCAAAGCTCAGTGTGCTGATATCTGAAGTAGGAGTAACTTTTTAATGTGAAACGCCACAGCGTTGTGCTTCTAGGCAAGTTCTCTGTCCTCTGGCCATTTTATCCAGCTAATTCTTTATCTAGGTGAAAAACCAGTAACACTCAGCACCATGCAAGGGCTTGAGGGGACAGATCTTGGTACAGAGCACTGGCCTGGCATGTGAGTCCCTGGGTAGGCACGAACCAGAGAGCAATCAGCAGGCTTCCATGCCTGAGCAAGTCCTTGCTGAAGTGAAGAGGCAGGGGGTGGGGAGTGGGGGAGGCATGGAGCCCTACATCTGCGACACAAAAGATGCTGGAGTGAAGGGGCGTGGTCCTGAGTACAGGAAGGACAGACAGAACAGGGACACTACCTGTTGCCAGGAATTAGTAAGAAAATGAATGGTCCATTGTGTATATATACCACAGTTTCTGTATCCATTCCTCTGATGAAGGACATCTGGGTTCTTTCCAGCTTCTGGCTATTATAAAGAAGGCAGCTATAAACATAGTGGAGCATGCGTCCTTATTGCATGCTGGGGAATTCTCTGGGAATATGCCCAGGAGTGATATAGCAGGATCCTCAGGTAGTACTATGTCTAATTTTCTGAGGAATCACCAAACTGATTTCCAGAGTGGTTTTACCAGCTTGCAATCTCACCAACAATGGGGAAGTGTTCCTTTTCCCCCTACATCCTCACCAGCATCTGCTGTCCCCTGAGTTTTTCATCTTAGCCATTCTGACTGGTGTGAGGTAGAATCTCAGTGTTGTTTTGATTTGCATTTCCCTGATAACTAAGGATGCTGAACATTTTTTTAGGTGCTTTAGAGCTATTCGAGTTTCCTCAGTTGAGAATTCCCTATTTAGCTCTGTACCCCATTTTTTAATAGGGTTATTTGACTCTCTTGTAGTATATATACACAATAGAGTATTATAATTCAGCTATTAAGAACAGTGAGTTCATGAAATTCTTAGGCAAATGGATGGAACTAGAAAGTGTCATCCTGAGTGAGGTAACCCAATCACAAAAAAACACACATGGTATGCACTCACTAATAAGCAGATGTTAGCCTAAAAGCTCAAAATAAACAAGTTACAATTCACCTCAACAATACAATACAATACAGCTCAAGAAGAAGGAGGACTTAAGTGAGGGTGCTTTGGTTCCTCTGAGAAAGGGAACATAGGAGCAACAAGGGAGGCAATGTGTGGAGCAGAGACTGAAGTAAAGGCCACCCAGAGACTGCCTTACCTGGGGATTCATCCTATAAACAGTCACCAAACCCTGACACTACTATGGATGGCAAGAAGTATATACTAAAAGGAGCATGTCATGGTTGTCTCCGGAGGGGCCCTGCCAGAGCCTTACAAATACAGAGGCAGATGATAGCAGCCACCATTGGACTGGGCATGGGGTCCCCAATGGAGGATCTGGAGAATGGTCCAGAGGAGCTGAAGGGGTTTACAGCCCCATGGGAAGAACAATGATTTCAGCCACCCAGATGCCCCAAGACTCCCAGGGACTGAACCATCAACCAAGGGGCACACATGGTTCCAGCCAAAAATGTGACAGAGGAAGTCCTTGTTGGGCATCAGTGGGAAGAGAGGTCCTTGGTCAGGTGAAGGCTCAATAGAGGCCGTAACAAAGGGAAATGGGGGGTGGGGGTGGGAGTGGGTCAGGTGGAGGGGCATTTACGTGGAGGCAGGGGGTGGGAGGACAGGTTGGGGGTCTTTGGGGAGGGAGGAAATGGGGAAAGGTTTTACCATTGGCAATGTAAATGAAGACGATACTCAATTAAAGAAAATGAATGGTCTTGGGGCTGGGGCAGGGGCAGAGGACAGGCACAGGACTGTCCACCCATCATGCCGGTGTGACACAGGATGTATAGACTGTTCTTTTTTAAAGTGAACTGACCATTATGTCACCTGTCAAATTTCAAAAACCAACAGCTGACCTCACATGGGAACAGACAACTCACCTCATCTTTCTCATTTTTCAGGAGCTGATGCAAATTCCTGTTTTTGCACTGTAACTGCCTGTCTCTCTCCTGAAGACCAATCATCTCTCGCCTGGAGGTTTCCAACTGTTCCTGGAACATGAAATATGCCACTTGAGCAAAACAGACAGGAGTCAGGAAGTGTGTGTGCCCTGAGAAGGGCGGTGACAGATCACATGGGGAGCTACAGTCCCCTTTTCAGTGGAACCAGGAACATTTGTTTAAAGTGATTACAACCAAGTTTAATAGATAAAATCGTGTGCCTCATTTAAATTCATTTTTATTTTTATGTACAAGAACTCCAATGTAGTTTCCTCGAAACCTCTTCTTCTCTGACGCTGCCACTGAAGTCTTCAGAGGTCTCTTAAGGCTGTGATACTCAGGAGCACACTTCACAAGACATGCTCACCTGCACGAATACTGTCATCCTCTGGGGGATGTGGGACTTTAGGGAGCAATAAATGCCCCTAAGTGTGCCGAGGCTGGAACACTATCCTCCACGCTACCCAAGTTCAAGTCTAAACTCTGAGAAATTACAAAACATCCTAAAATTCATATAGAAACACAAAGGGTCCAAGGAACCAAAGCTCATCAATACGGCACAGTGAGCCACAGAACTGCATCTCAGGTCACAGAACGCAGCCACAGTGAAGAGAACAGCAGAGTAATGCCATGACAACAGTTATGGAGGTCAAGGGGATACGGCCGAGGACAGAGAGATCACACAGCTGTAGTCACCTCATTTTTAACTATGACCTAAAAAATAGACACTGGAGAAAAGACAGGCCATTCGCACACTGGGAAACAGGAGGAGGAGGCCCCACATCTCACCCTGCAAACCTCCAGCTCCAGACGGATCAAGGACCTTAGTACGAGACACAGTGAAGCTGCAGGAGGAAAAAGCAGAGGAAGCACTTCAGATGGAGGGACAGGCAAGGAGCTGATGGACAAGGGTCCAGTGACACAGAAAGTGACCTCAAGAATGGAAGAGCAAGACCTCAGGGTGTCAGAAGGGTGACCACAGCAAAGGAAGCCTCTGCGGCGGAAGGAGAAAGTCTTTGCTAACTAACTCCACGGCTGTAGGATCTGACACAGTCTGTAAAGGGACTCAAAATTGTAATCAAAGTCCCAACTCATTCAATAAAAGGACAAACGCACTGGCTACACAGTTCTCAAAAGACAAAATGTAACTGGCCATAAACACATAAAGTGTCAGCATTCTTAGCCACACAGGAAGTGCAGATGGAAACCTGCAGTGAGACTGCACGTCACCCTAGTAGTCAGAATGGCTACTACAATCTCCTAACAAAGCAACTGAAAATGCTGGTGCAGACATAGGAAAGAGGAGACTCTAGGCACCGGTAGGCACGGAGGTTTCTCAGGGAACTAAGAACGGAAACACCACATGGCCCTCCTAGGTCTCCGCTGCAAGGATTCTCAGCCAGCACAGCGATTGATCAGCGATCAATTGATCGATCGTCACGCCCTAGCTTCCTGCGATTCTGCTCACACCAGACAAGCTAAGAAATCTGCCTAGGCAGATCAACCGAAGACGGTATAAAGGACATGTGACACAGCATGGGTGTGCCTGTGTGTGCATGTGAGTGAAGTTTTATTCAGTGACATTCATGAAATTATGTCACTTTCGTGAAAAACACATGAAAGAAAATATCATATTGTTAATCTAAAAAAGCCAGACTCCCAACAATAAATGCCTTGTTTTCTCTCATATGTGATGGAGATTAAATATGTTGGACAACTTTGGTACCAGGGCAGGAGGGCACTTAAAGGGAATGGAAATCAAGAGAGGTCGGTGATGTTTGTGGGGGCATGGGGGAGTAGGAATCTGGGGATGAGAAAGACGAAATACAGCACATTTTCTCTCATGCAGATCCTGACTTAACTCTACATGCACGGCATGCCCACAGAGGGACTCCACGGGACGACATGGCGGAGGAGGAGAGCCTATGTGAGGTGGATATAGGGAAGGCACAGTAAGGTTGTGAAATTGTAATAATGCAATCTATCTTGTGTATGTCAATCAAAAAACTAAAATAGACCAAACAAAAGCTCTGCAAAATTCCTACAAGTTGGCACTGTCTGAGGCTCCCTGAGTCTCCCCCATCTGAATAGGAGCATGTGCCCGCACTTCCCCTACCCCATCATCAGAGTGGCATGGGTACAATGTCTCCCCTCCTTGGTGCCACCTCATCCCGGTACCATCTGGAGCCCAGGGTCCAGCTACACACTCACGGGCTGCAGCAATCCTCACACTCTGCACCAGACCTCACATTCTCCACCAGAGCTCACACTCTGCACCAACCTCACACTCTGCACCAGACCTCACACTCTGCACCAGACCTCACACTCTCCACCAACCTCACACTCTCCACCAACCTCACACTCTCCACCAACCTCACACTCTGCACCAACCTCACACTCTGCACCAACCTCACACTCTGCACCAACCTCACTCTCCACCAACCTCACACTCTGCACCAACCTCACACTCTGCACCAGACCTCACACTCTCCACCAACCTCACACTCTCCACCAACCTCACACTCTCCACCAACCTCACACTCTGCACCAGACCTCACACTCTGCACCAGACCTCACACTCTGCACCAACCTCACACTCTGCACCAGACCTCACACTCTGCACCAGACCTCACACTCTGCACCAGACCTCACACTCTGCACCCACCTCACACTCTGCACCAGACCTCACACACACACTCTGTACCAACCTCACACTCTGCACCAACCTCACACTCTGCACCAGACCTCACACTCTGCACCAACCTCACACTCTGCACCAGACCTCACACTCTGCACCAGCCTCACACTCTGCACCAACCTCACACTCTGCACCAGACCTCACACTCTGCACCAGACCTCACACTCTGCACCAGACCTCACACTCTGCACCAGACCTCACACTCTCCACCAACCTCACACTCTCCACCAACCTCACACTCTGCACCAACCTCACACTCTGCACCAGACCTCACACTCTGCACCAGCCTCACACTCTGCACCAGACCTCACACTCTGCAGCCTCCATAAACCCCTTGTGGCTCTCTGAAAATAGACACCCTCTCCTGCCTTCTCCAGGACTTCATATATGGTGTGTGCTCTGTTTGGAATACCTTTTCCAGATGATAGCAAGCTTCTGAATCATTCTTTAAATCTTGATCAAAAGCCCATGAACAGCAAGCGACAGGGTGTGAATCAATCACATAAGTCAGATCTAGAAACCTTACAGAGTTAGTTCTGTCCTCAGCTAACCTAAATAACAGATTCTGACCCAGGTCAAATCCAAACTAGAAGAAACGCCAGTCAAACACTCTGCTCTGGGTAGTTCTAGCTCATTCCTTAAACGAAAGGCCTTGGTCTGCGACTTAACGGCATGATTCCATCACACAGCTGCGCACTGCTTACCCACACGGCACTTGGCCAACAGTACGCAGAGAAAAGAGCACTGTCTCCAGGTGTATAGGTCTGCATCAGCCTGATATCCACTCAGGTCCTGGTGAGGGGGCCTGAATCAATGTAGCACGTACAGCTCACAGTCCTGGAAAGCACTGATAAGCAGCTTCTCCAGCCCTGCAGTCCCCAGCCAGCCAAGACACACAGCAGATAATCTATCTGTCCTTCAGGCAAACCGGATATACAAGAAGCTAAGAGCACTGTGGGGGACAGCGTTACTGAACCTGCTCTGAGGACAGACAAGACACATGAGGTAGTGACGGGTTAAAGTAACATGTGACTTCTAGAGAGTGCTCCCAAATCTACCCGGAGCTCACCCACAGAGGAGTGTACAGCACAAGCACTTTCCAGCACACCCTACCACCCTGCCCTCCACACCAACCCCGTACAGCACACCCTACCACCCTGCCCTCCACACCAACCCCGTACAGCACACCCTACCACCCTGCCCTCCACACCAACCCCGTACAGCACACCCTACCACCCTGCCCTCCACACCAACCCCGTACAGCACACCCTACCACCCTGCCCTCCACACCAACCCCGTACAGCACACCCTACCACCCTGCCCTCCACACCAACCCCGTATAGCACACCCTACCACCCTGCCCTCCACACCAACCCCGTACAGCACACCCTACCACCCTGCCCTCCACACCAACCCCGTATAGCACACCCTACCACCCTGCTCTCCACACCAACCCCGTACAGCACACCCTACCACCCTGCCCTCCACACCAACCCCGTACAGCACACCCTACCACCCTGCCCTCCACACCAAACCCTTGCTCTCAACACAACAGACTTAAGATGCTGACTCTGGTTTTCATTGTCTGCTCTTGAGTGGGGTAGGAAATAGAAACAGCAGAAGAAAGGGCAAGAACTGACAGATGGAAAACCACAAGGAAGCCGACTTGCCAAGAGCATACATACATTCACAAAGGCTTTTCCTCCTAATGGGTCCTAATATAGAATACTGAGGAAAATCGTTTGTATGGGTTATATTCTTAATAATATGCAACCATAATGTCTTTGCTACACCATGATCCTCTTTTCTTGGGGGAGGAATATATTTTTATAGAAAAACAAAACAACAAAAAAAAAAAGCTTTTTATACGGAGGAAAAAGAAAGCAAACCAGGAATCAGGAACAGCATTCTATATGGTAAGAGGGTAGGTCAATGGCCCTGTGCAAGCACCTGCTCCTTTACACAGAGAAAGGTTACCAGTGGCCACAGGAACGCACAGCCCTCGCTGCAGCGGTGGCGTCCTCACAGTCAGGTGCCGTCTGGTCGTTCCCCGACCCCGCTCTCTGGTACGCACACCATATCATGGGGTAGTTCTCTTGGCATCAATGTGTATGCAGCACCTCTTTTGTCAGACAAGGCTGCATGAGGTGAGGGAATCCTGATTTTCCCCAGAATGTATTTCTAACTCTCCTCAGATTCAGCAAAACCTCTAAACAGTAAGTTCAAGGCCTTCCGCACAGACTGAGAAGCAGAGCAGCCAATGTGCGCACATTTCTGGAAATCACTCTTCCTAAGTGGCCTCCTGTGGTCCCGTGTGTTGTAGCACAGCACTGCGACAGGAGGATGGACGACTGTACCTTAAGTTTGGCGTAGCAGCTCTGCAGGTGGTCCATGTCACTGCCCAGCTTCAGATTCTGTGTTTCCACACTTTCCTGGGCCAGAAGGTTCTTCCGCTGAAGCACCAGCAGTTCATTCATACAGTTCAGAACAGCAACTATGTTTAATTCTCTCTTTGTCTCTTTACTTCTGGATTCTTCATATAAGGAAGGAAAACCGAAGGTAGTCAGCTCCTGAGGGGAGAAAACGTCTGCTTAGCAGTTATCTCTGGGAAGACACTGGGCCAAGAGCAGGCGGCTTCGGCTCAGCGAGAATGAGCTACAGAACCAACCGCACACTGATAAGTTAGGAACAATGTGTTCATTCTCAAACCTGAGGAAGTTTGTGAAGTCACAGACACAGAACCATGTGCACTCCAGACTCAGCCCACTGTGCACATTCAAAATTACTATGAAGTACAAAATACACAGGTTTAACTTGTCAACTGAAACTTTCAACATATAACTGTTTTTCAGTGAATTAATAGACAAGTCAGTGAAAACGGAAAAACAAAAAATTATTCCCAGATCAGCAACATTAAATATTCAAAGAATAAATACAAACAACTTTAAATTCTTTGGTGAACTTTATAGACTGATAATTTTCTAGAATCTGAACAGTCACCCATGACCTGGCACAGGCGATCCAGGTGCTTTATCAGTAGAATGAGCGGCTCCCAGTCAAAGAGCCTGAGGCAGGAGGCGCCCAGGGGCCGCAGACATAGCAGCTAACCTTGTGTCAGCCCAGCTCCACGGTGACTCTACAAGTCTAAGACCCTGGCCACAAAGGCTTGGCAAATGCTTTTCTTGTGGCCTTGACATTTTGTGGCACATCACATGACATGACATGTTCTTGCTTCTTATAAGAACACATTACCTGATCTAGATAGGAAATACTTTGTTCAATGTTCTCTCCTGTGCAGAAGGCACTGAAAACACCGTGCACGTTTTTTGATAAAGGAATTGAAGAGCATAGTACTTGCTGGGAGTATAAACTTGACGGAGACATCTTTGTTTCTGAGGTATATTGAGAAAGATTTTTGTTTTCTGAAAATAAAAAGCATTCAGGCAATTATAAAGCTAACAAAATCTCCATTATCAAAGATTCTGATTTTCATACACAGTACTTTAAAGTTAGGGCCAACACACTTTCATGTGAAATCTATACATGTCTATAACAAAACGGTACATTAGTGACCGTTCTTGGTAGATATGTTAAAGGAATGCCTACCTCAACTCCTACTACTACATTTATGAAAATAGGATCAACATATTTGTCTGTGACATTCAGTTTATGTGACTAAAGGAATCAAACTGAAGGAGCCAATAGGTTTTTTTTTTTTTTTGGCCAATAGATTTCAAATGCATAAAATTTTCCTCAAAAGTAGTAAATAATCTCTTGTACACCCAAAGCACAGGTTTGTTTTTTGTTGTTTTTTTTTTTTTTGTTGTTGTTGTTTAATTTTAATTTTTATTTTTTGGTTTTTCGAGACAGGGTTTCTCTGTGTAGCCCTGGTTGTCCTGGAGCTCACTCTGTAGACCACGCTGACCTCGAACTCAGAGATCCACCTGCCTCTGCCTCCCAGGTGCTGGGATTAAAGGCGTGTGCCACCACTGCCTAGCTCAACTTGGCTTTTTATAACTTCACTGACAATGAAAACTGAGTATGTGACTGGCACTGGCAGCTCCCCCAGTCATCGCGTCTTCCGTGGCTGGGGTGGGTAGTTTACACTTTCCTCAATTGTTCCTCTTTGGAGGCGTCTGCTGGACGCATTACCTGTACACAGAACTGGATCTGTAACAGTCATCCAATCTCCCATAGCAGGTTCCAGAGCCAGGGTTCCTGAGGAGGCGGTTCAGTGCTGTGGGGTACAACAGCTCCCGTCACTCTCCTACGTGAGCATCTCCTTAGCAGGCAAAGAGCAGAGACAGCAAACTTAGAAGGTGAAACCCAATGGAGGCCAATGTACAAAGACTCTGTATGTCCTTTGAGTTTCTGACATTTCATTCTGTGTGCACATGAATGTTTTGCCTGTGCTCCATGTGCATGCCTGGCGCTCATGGAGGTCAGGAGGGGGCATCAGATCCTCTGGAACCGGAGTTAAAAATGGTTGTGAGCCACCATGTGGTGCTGGGAACTGAACCCAGGTCCCCTCCCACAGCAGCCACATGCTCTTAACCACTGAGCTACGAATGCATGTCCTTTCAAACAGAAGGGGTCTGTAAGATTGATTCCTATGCACATAGAGGAAATAGTGGGTACTACTGTGCTGGTTAGTTTTAATGTCACCTGACACTTCCCAGAATCTCCTGGGGAGGAAATCTCAATGAGGAACCATCTAGATCAGGCTGGTGTGGAGACATGCTTGGACGAGCTAAATATGGGCAGCACCATTGCATGGCTGGGCCTGGACTGTGTCAGAGAGGACAGTAACTGAACAACGGCTCTTGGTAGTGGGAGCACAGAGACCAACTGTCTCACTCAGCTCCTGCCTCTGACCACCACCGACGGACCACAGCCTAGAATTACAAACCTTTAGATAACCCTTTTCCCTTAAGTTGACTTTGATCGGGATATTTAATTATAGCAACAGAAATAAAAATAGTGTGTGTATTACAAACTGTGTGTATTTGTATTAAGGTTAAAGATTTCCCAAGATGTGCAGTGCCTGATTTGATTCTAAGGCACACCATAACACATAATAGGGACTATTTCTACACTATGTCCTTTACAGTACAGAGCTTATTTCTGAGAAGATGAAGCCTTCTTGGCTAGTAGCCCCACGTTTTGTATCTCCTAACCATATTAGGAACTCGTTTACATTCTAAGCGCCAGCATGGCTGGCTCAGATGTAGGAGAGGACATTCCTACATAGGTCGTTAGGCAACGCCATCTCATACCCCGAGAGCAGAGCTGGCAGTGTGGGTGTGCTACCACCACTCACAATTTTATCCTAAGAAGACAATGCACACCAAGATTCACTTCAGGCATTCTTCATAATAGAGAAATCAGAGACATGTTGCGTAGAAATCTGGCACATGCAATAGAACTGTGTGCAGACTTAAGCAAACCTGTACAATTAAAGTGGCTAAGAAATATCACAGACCAGAATTCGACGAGCAAAGTAGAGTAAGACATAACGTTTTGTTTCCTATCCATGTTTCCACTTTTTAAGAGATGAGAAGTAGTTCTACCACAAGAAACACAACTCAAGTGAAATGATACCTGGCATCTCGCAGCAGGTTTCCAGTCAGCAGCGGGCGGAGGGTGAAGAGGGTGGGCAAACAGGTGTGTGACAGCCGCACTACTGCTCGGTGCACTCAACTGCAGTCAGCTGACAGGGCCAGCTGGAGCTGACGGCTTCCAACTTTTAGACATGATAGAATTCTGGCCTTTCAAACAAAACCTTCCTATTTTTAAATATTAGAAGCTAATTAAAAGAAACTATGTGATTTATCCCATGGGCAGAGTGAATGGGGGATGTGATCGCCTTCTGGGGTTCTAGAAACATCCTGATCTAAGGAGACACACAATTCATTAAGATGTATAGTTAACATATAAGCTCTTGACTATTAAGTTATTACTCAATATCTAACAAGTCAAATCAAGTGTACCACTGCATGGGGCATGGACCCATGACTGTTCATATAAACAGAAAACATGCCGTGATCTAGTGAGGGCTAGATTAGTCTCCCTCATTAACAGGTCTGACTGAGCTCTCACTATGCACCAAGCAGTTTCTAGGCAGAAAGGAAGGTGTGTTTTCCAAGTTCTTTTTGTGGAACAGGTACGCTGGAGATATGTCAGAGGCAGGTAGGTAATCTCTTAGCAGAGTGATTAGAGCTATATAAAAAGCAATCTCGATAATATGAAGGTGTTTTGTGACAGTATCTACATCAGTCAGGGCAAGTTACCCTGGGATGGACCAGTTCCGGTTTGAACATGAATGAACCTCAGAGGTTTGTAGGTTGTAGCCCCCCAGCTGGAAGCACTACCTGAGGGGTCCTGGAAACTCTATGGTGGAGCCCAGCTAGACCAATTATTACTGGGCTGAAAGCCCTTGGGCCAGCTGGCTGCTGCTCTACTCCCTTCCTCTGTGACAAGGTGAGCTAGTGTCTTTTCTTTCTTTTCTATTTATTTTTCTATTTATTTATTTGTTTGTTTGTTTGTAAGTACACTGTAGCTGCCTTCAGACACACCAGAAGAGGGCATCAGATCTCATTATGGATGGTTGTGAGCCACCATGTGGTTGTTGGGAATTGAACTCAGGACCTTCAGAAGAGCAGTCAATGCTCTTAACTGCTGAGCCATCTCTCCAGCCCGTGTCTTTTCTTCCTTCCTTTTTTGTTTGGGGGTGGGGGGGATTCTTTGTGTAGCCTTGGCTGTCCTGGAACTCACTTGTAGACCAGGATGGGTTTGAACTCCAAGACCTGCCTGCCTCTACGTCCCCAGTGCCGCAGCCACCAACAGCATTCTCCACCTCGTGCATCCCACTGCCTGTGCAGCTACACAGTAGGCCTGCCCTGGACTGTGAGACCTGAACCAAGAGAAACCTCTCCTCCTTTCAAGCTGTTTATCTGAGGCACTGGTCACAGCTACCACAAGAGGGCGACAGTGAGCAGAGGTCTAAATGCTGTGGAGTCCCAAGAAATGGTCTATGTAGCCCAAGTAAGGGAGACAGAAGGTGCAGAGACTGGAATCCGAATTGGCAAGTAAGACAAACGCTCAGAAAGCAAGGCTGGAGGACAGCAAGCTGGATTTCGGCTGTGCAGGAGGAGTGTGGAGGGGGTTTGAGGTAGGGAACAACAGGAGCTTCTTTATGCTTTAATTGGGGCCATTGTCATCACAACAAGCAGGCATTAACAGTAAACACTCGTGACAATAGTGAGGCTACAGCCACAGCACAGGTTAGACCAGTGCCACAGTTCAGGACCAACCACAGAAGCAGAAACATCTGCATGAAAAGGAGATGTCTCCTCCTCGAGAGCCTTTCCGGCTCAAGCTGGCCTAAAGTA
The DNA here is from genome assembly GCF_947179515.1 of Apodemus sylvaticus. Taxonomy (NCBI): domain Eukaryota; kingdom Metazoa; phylum Chordata; class Mammalia; order Rodentia; family Muridae; genus Apodemus; species Apodemus sylvaticus. The sequence continues at coordinate 14,414,432 of NC_067475.1, forward strand.
GAGCTGCAGCCAGGGCACGCCTAGATCACAGAGCAGCACACAGTGCACCAGAGCAGGTGATGGCGTGGGATTCTGCACAGCACACAGGGCATGCGCTGGGACTGTGCTCCACATGGGTGGCAGGGTAAAGAAGAGATCCTCAATTATTTTGACCCTTAATGGATGTGTCCTGCACCAGGAAGAGAAGCGACAAAAGATGAATCTGCATCAACCCAACTTGGGACCTTCCGGGACACAGCTCTAAACAAAACCACATAGAACAGGAAACAACCTATCTGTCTGACAGCTTTGTTTTGGGTACACGACTCTACCTCTCTGAGCTCTGGTTTTTCACTGGTCATATCCCATAATGCACCACCAGTCAATATCCCATAATGGCAACATACTTTAGGGTGATGCTTTAGCATTAAATGAGACAGAGCATCAAGTACTTACCGCCCTGCTTGGCACTGATGCACAATTAGCGGAAGTTCCTGTGCCCGTCCTCATTGCCGGGGCAGATCCCTGAGCTCAGCAAGGTGGGAGGGGGTTTCTTTAGGCTCACAGCCTCAGAGATGTCACCCCACCAAGGGCAGAGGGAGGGAAGAAGGATGAGGGGAAAAGGATGGGAGAGGGGGACAGAAGGGGCTATGCGACCGTGAGCATGCGCTTTCTCCTTTGTTTCCAGGGAACCCAGGCTTGTGGGGTGGGGCTGCCATCAGAGTGGATCTTCGCTCTCAGTACCTCTTGGGTCATGTACGCACTACAAGTGCACATCAGCACCAAAAGCGGCCATCACAGCCACCAGTCAGACACAGCTTGGTCTGCTACACCTGACAGGATTCCGAGACAGGCAGAAATCACTGCTGCTCTCAAGGAAAGGGAAGCACAGGCCTCCAGAAGACCTGGAACTGATGTCTGAACAGACGCCAGTCAGTCACCTAACCTCATGACTCTGCTGTCCACACAGACACCGGGCGTGATCTAGCCCTCTGTAATCCGCAAGAGAGCACAGCGAGCCGCGGCCTCACACCGGCTTCCGCACTCCCATGGCACCTCCTTAACCTATCCCAAAGGAATGCTTTCTAGGAAGAAAGGCTTTCCCAACTCATCAGTGTTTATGCCAAGTTTAGTTCATGCTCAGTTTTCTGTGTCCAGTGCTGGAAACTGAGGCTCAGAGAGATTCCGAGAACTGCCCGGGCTGCGCTTCTCAGGCTCGGAGTCTTGAGCCCTCTCAGCCTCCACCGTCCACAGTGTGCAGGACACCACTTAGAGCATGGCGTTCCCACAGAACACAGACTCACAGCCAAGCCAGCCTGTGTCTGCACACGAACCAGCATCTGGTTTACAAATATTTTTATCCTAAGGTAAACTCCAATTCAACGTCAAAACTAGGCATTTCACACACACACTTGAGTTCCGGTTAATCCCACCCATCCTTCCCACCCATCCTTCCCATCGTAGTTAGCTTTTCTAAAGCCTCAGACTCAGGTTCTTAATACACACAATTTTTAGAGCTTCAGTGTGGGCAAGCTCTAAGAAGCCCCTTTTGTCCTGGGGTTCTTTATCCTGTTGGGATAGCCTGGGGTCATTCTTCTACTAGGTATGGGCTGAATCTAGTGAACGACTTCTAACAGTATAGGCAACATGATATGGTTAAACTTTGAAGATCAGGCTATGTGTAGCTCCATTTGAGTTTTTCCTTCACTGTCTGTCAGGGTCCCTTCTGGACAAAGCAAGCTATCCTGTTGTGAGTACCTGAGAGGAATGTGACAAAGAACTGACTGACACCCTTGGCCAACAGGTCACCAGGCCTGCCAAGAGTCAGAACAAGCGGGAAGCAGATTTCGTCTGAGCCCTGATAAGGCCTGAGCCACAGGCAGGCACTCAGCTACGCGCTGCCAAGAGTCTCGGTGCAGGGAGGCTGCGAGACAGCACACGCCTGCTGTGATAAGCTGTGCTAAGTTGAAATCATTTGTTATTCAGGAACAGATAACATATGTTTTAAAAAGAAAGAAGTACTTCTGAGTCGCCTATAACACTACTTTCTATGCATCCTGATGAAACGAGCGAAAAATGATACTAGGCACCACAGATGCCAGGCCTGGTTTAGGAGGAACAGAACCCACTATTCTCTTTTTCCTCATGTGATGCTCAGTGGTTCCTGGGCTTCTGGAGGAGGGGGGAATGGCCTAGTCTTTGTGGCCAAGTCCCTGGCACAGAGCAGGACGGAGCACAGCTCTACTCAAGGACCAGAGCCCCCCCCCCCCCCCCTCTGTTGTTCCAGCCACCAACTCTCTTCTTTCATCTCACATTCTTACCTGTCTCGTCTTTTGCAGGTAAGTGCATACTTAACATTTCTGTACACCCGTAAAGACCAACACAAATCCGTGAAAACGCCAATGAACATCCCGCGACAAGTCAGGGTGTCCATCCTGGCGAATGTGTGTGAAAGACACACATGCCCAGTCCGTGCACTGCTCATTTCTCCTGTCCTGGTCACCCTAGATCTGTCCTCTATCTTCACCAGGGAACGGAGCATGCCAGAGACACCACCTTCATGACCAGAGCCTCTTTACACAGCAAGTGCTTTTCCAAGCTGACTCGCAAGTCAGACAGCAAGATGTCGTATACCTACAGAATTCTACAACACACGCCCATCAAGTGTGAGGGAATAGCAGCTGTCCCCTACACAGGAACACAAGAGCGTGGTGCCAGCTGGCTCCTAAACACTGCACACGAGTTTTAGTAGTTCACTAACATTTCTGTTAAAATATCACCAAGCTGAGTTACCAGATTGTTGGAATACGAAAATAAAATTGTTAAAATCCTTCAACATTAGTAATCTTTTAAATTCATAGAACTTAAAGATTCAGTTATCGACATGATTTTATCTCTCAAAAATTGAAATCTACTTACTTAAAATGAGTAATGCCTTTAATTACAATTTCATTCTAGAGGAGACTATAGCTTGTAATTTTATCACACTGTCATCTACAAGAAGAAACACACTAAATTCAGCCTTAGTTTTAACAAATTTAAAATCTAAGTTATTTCACCTTTATGGCATAGTACTATAGATGCACCACAGATGAGGCTTCGGCAGAGCTCCAGTGCAGTGACACAACTGGTGGGCATTCAGTTCTTAAACAGGCGCAAATTTGTCATAAAATACTTCCACACTAGAAGGGCCAAACTCAAAACCTGTCATCACCTTATTAATTTGCCTTCATGTTGAGTTTAGGGCTGTAAGGAAGATTTTCAGTTAGGGAATGCAGTGTAAACCATCGGGGCCTCCATGCCTGGTCACATGTCTGGGATCCTATTCTACCTAAGTCACTTCCCACAAACCATCTCTCCAAGCTGGTCTCCTCACCTACATGATAGGGGCCACAGTATCTATTTCTTAAGGCTGATGCAGGTACTTAGACAACAGGTGCAGAACCAAGCCAAGTATAACCAGACGACAGGACACTGGTCTGAAAACTTCAAGAGTCCCAAGTCCCCCTCACTACATCCCTGTGTACAGTACTAATTACTTTCCATGGTACGACAATTAAGGCAGATGTAGGTACTGCGGGCAGGGTCACAGGGCTAATGAAGAGCAGGGGCTGAGCCAGGATTCCAGCCCCAGCCCACATAGCCACTCTCCTGGCCATCTGGTCCCACAGAGCGATCTCTTCCTCTGTGAACCCCACCAAAGACAGGATGCTAATCCTATCTCCCAACTGGGCAAAGGCTGAATAAAATAGTGTGGATATGCAAATTATGATAAAATCGTGAAGACATGATTTCAGTGATGCCCTAGCTAGATGTGGCAGGAGGAAACTACTTTCTTTCTAGCACAGGTAGCTGGGCACTGCGTGAAGCAGTCCTCACACATCCAACACACACATTGCTGCAGTGGGAGAGACTACATGGCACATGTAGGAGTGGGTCTGGAAGCAGCAGCATCCTTCACAACAGCAGGGCAGGAGCTCAGGGTAGAACCCTGCGACAACCCAAGCACTTACATACTCCCAAGATGGGTGGTTATCGGAAACCTGGTGACACACAGCACATGAATTATAAGGGACACACAGCAGAAAGGTCCTTCAGAGACAGGAAATTTCACACTTGGTTTTTAATTATGCACAAATGAAAACAAATGTGATAAATCTGTATTTTAAGACACAAGAATAATACAGAACTCAGCGATCGTTGCCTTATAGAAAGGGGGCAGAGGAGTCTACATACAGGTATAGAGAGGTTACTGTCAAAGGCCACTTTTGTATTACATCTTTTATTATTAAAGTAAATAAAGCAAGTTCCCGACAGACTGAGATGAGAGCTGAGAAAAGGAGTCATCAGTAACTGCCTGTCTCACAGGCCCAATGACCTGAGTTTGGATCCCAGGAACCCTTGGAAAATCCAGGTGCTAGAAGACAGGAAGCAGAGACAGGCAAATCCATGGACAGTCACAGGTACCCTATCATTAGCCGTGTTATTTGATAATGTCAAGGCAAGCTGAGAGAATTCCCATCCTTCACTCTGGATATATTAGGAGTGTATAAGGCTGGACTGGAGAGATGGCTCAGAGGTTAAGAGCACCAACTGCTCTTCCAGAGGTCCTGAGTTCAATTCCCAGCAACCACATGGTGGCTCACAACCATCTGTAATGAGGTCTGAAGCCCTCTTCTGGGACTCTCTGAAGAGAGCAATGGTGGTGGACTCAAACGTATAAAATAAATTAATTTTAAAAAAAGTGTAAAAGGCTGTATCAGGATGTTTGGAACATTGTAGTTTTTCCTCCAGGTTTATAGCTGTAGATTAATATGTAGTTGACATATGGAATCTGTCTCTTTAGTGGCAAAGTCCCAGGCCAGGAGCAGACTCTGTCTCAAACAAAAGGTGGGAGGCACCTAAGAACTCACACACTAGGTTGGTTGTCCTCTTACCTTCCACACGAGTGCTGTCCATATGCTTACCCATGCCCATGTGACCCATGCATAAACATACATGCACTCCCACGCATGCACACACACACAATGTGTGGTGAACCAAGGAATACAAACTAGTTAATTGTATGTACTTAAAATCTTTTATAAACTTTTAAAAATATATACTTTTAGTCACATTTAAAAAAATATGTCCTTCTAGTCATGGGGTACAATGAGCCAAGGGTCCTGAGATTCAACTGCTTTATGTCTTCCCTGAAAGTATAAAGACCAGTTTCCAGAGACTGGCAAAAGACCGGTGGAGTGAGGATAAGAATACATGTGCTATCTGATGTGTACAGCTAGCGAGGGAAGCAGTGACAGTCCCAGCATCCGCCATGGGAAACAGTGACAGTTCCAGCATCTGCCACAGGCCACATGTGGCTCACTGGCTACATCCCTCACTCCTTAGATGGCCATGGGAAAGGAATGGGTGGGTACAGCCCTATTCTGTTGATGGAAGAAATTAAGAGACAGTTTATCCACAGCTACACCCCCGGGGGAGGAAAACAGGAGCTACAGTGCCCTAGGATCCTGACTGGACAACACTGGGCAAAGGTGGAAGGCTGTGAGCCCGCCGCTTCATTACAGGGTCTCATGACTCCTCCCCAGCCATGTCCAAGTTGCTGTCACGCCCTTTTATTCTAGATCTGACACTCAGGGCTATTCTATAAAGGGAAACAGTACTCAAGGTGCCCTCTTCTAGCTGAGAAGAACCAAGACCAAGAGAACATTATATTAGGTAGCCAGTAGCCCTCAGGAGTCTATGTATCTATGGACCACGAGAGCATTACGGGAACTTATATTTGCTCCTGGAATTCTTTTAAAGAATTATTTTGCAGATTTCCTTCAAACTTAACATTTCTAAAGTAAGTTCTATTTTTAGAAGCCCCAGTACTTCTTAGTGCTCACTGTATTCCAGGAACTAAAATAAGAAAAATTTAAAAGTTTTTGTTTGTTTATTTGAGACAGGGTTTCTCTACGTACCCCTGGCTATCCTGGAACTCACTATGTAGACCACGCTGGCCTGGCAAACACTTTAGGGATACACAAGCAGTTCAGTGCAATAGAGTCAGGATAGCAAACACACGAATCAGCAGCAGTGCACTGCCTAGCAGGGACAGCCAGGCCTCACCTGGCACTACTCAGGAGAGACCAGGGAGAAATGCCAGAAGTTCAAGGCTGTGAAGTGCAGCAAAGATGTGAGGCCCACAAGCGTTGCACAGCGAGCTCTAAAAGCAAGCCTAGCTCAGCCTCGGTCACTGTCGTCAAATCCTTTTATACTCTCTACAAACATCACATGTCCCCCATAGGTCTTGCCTCAGCTGACATCATTCTGCCAATCAGCCCGAGTTCACGGAAGAAACTGCAGCACACCACCAGAAGTTCTTTTGTTGTGTCTCTATGTAGTCCTGACAAATGCAGCTCAACTACAGTGTAAGGTGAACCAATACATGTGTGTTTTTAGCAAAGAATCCTTAGTCACATGTCCTTTTACATGTTTGCTTTAGCAGAACATCCTTTCTTTTGTGTCTGCTTCAGCTAAACCTTCCTTCACAAGTCTGCCTTAGCCTCTCACCTGTGTCCACTTCAGCTAAATGTTCCTTCACGTGTTTGCCCCAGCAAAACACTACCCAATACAACTGACTCTCCAAAGAACCCTCAAGTTTCCACTTCAATACCCAGGTCCAATTTTTATTATACAAGAAGCACACGTTACTTTTATAAAGTTAAAAAATTATATCCTCAAGAACGACGTGGCAAATGAAGTAGTTTGTGGTCATTATGGGCATCTTGGCGGAAAGGCACACAGAGGACAAAAATAGTCAGGAGCTGGACGACGTGAATCAGACAGAAAGGACCTGTTCTCTCACGTAAGAGCCTGTGTTTGGTGCTAGGCCCAGTGTCATGCAGGGCAGATGAAGAAGGTTAATCAGTCTGTAGAGACAAGGTCAGGACAGAGCACACAGGGATGCTTCTGGAAGTGTTGAGTGGAGGTTACAATTAAGGGCAGACGCAGCCAACCTTTTGACACTGTGAAATGAAATCATCATCCACAAAATTCACCCATGAGAGCCACACAATCTAGTGACATAAAACAAACAAAACTGAAGACGCTTCACCCAAATGTCCTATTTTCAGTACTTCTGACTTTGTGTAGAGTCACATTCTAGGTACACGAATGGGCCAACGGCCTTTCTTCTGCCTGAGACCTGTTCCCTCCATTAGAGCTATTAGCTTGTTTATAGTTTTCTTGCTTTTGGTTTTGAGACAGAGATTTCTGAGTAGCCCGGGATGGCCTTAAACTTGGAATCCATCTTTCTGGCCTCTAGAGTGCATGGACTTTACATGTGCCACCAGGCCCGGCTAATCACAAACATATTACATAGATAGTGGGTATGCCAAATGTTCACTATTTCTGTGTGTATTACCAGGGTACATGTATGTAACCAGCACAACTGATTGCAACAGGAAGTAGTCCATAGTATTAGCATCCCTCCACCATTACAAACAGGACAAGCCCTGTCTGTGGTGGTGGATGGAGTATCTGACTAGGGAGACTATGAAGGAAAGATGCACACAGCTGCACATGTTCAGAACTGTAGTCAGACAATGCTGTCTAGTTTCCATTAAGACCTGCTATTGATCCCAGCATCTCATCTCTGACACAGCTTCAGCCTGACACTTTTTGGACCTCCCATCCCTTAGGGTCTGCCCCGGGCCATGACTGGTTTTGATGGTGGCTACATCTTCATTGCCTTTGGATCTCCAGTCCTGGCACAGAAGAAAACTCAACAAACACCTGCTTGAGACAGCCATTGCTGCATTTTCAAGGCTCCTGTCAGCTTCAATTAAGTGCCTGGTGAAGAGCTCTCGGGTATTCTCTAGACCATCAAGGTCTGGAGCCCCATGGACTGCACCAATTATTAACTTGGGCAGACATACTCCACCTCAGAAGCAATATAATCCCCAACAAACCCTTTAGATATCCCTTATTGCCCTCTGGTCAAGGTTCACAGCACAGTTCATGCTTGTCACTAATGCAGCTCCGGCAGCCACATGGACACACCAACCACCTGTAACCTGCACCTGCTCAGCTGCGCGCAGTGCACCAGTTGCTTGGCGAGCGCCTGTCAGGACACAGCTGAAAGGCCTTCTCTCCTAAAGTCCTCCCACATTAGCATTTCTCCCCTTCTCCACACAAAACCCCCTAAGTACAAAATATTCAGAGCAACACATCTTTTTATCCTTAGGCCTGGCAAGTAGCAGCTGAGTGTCTGATAATAAATGTTTACTGAAAGAATAAATTTATTAACAAACAATAAATCTGCTCCTATACTATACAAAATATTGGACGAACGTCACATGGTATAAATCTAGGTTTTTCCGTTACTAATAATGGATGGTGTATTTCTCTACTGTCTCATCCTGTAAGCTCATGAATCTAAGGTAAGATGTGTGTTCATAACCACCTAACCATAATCACCCACGAGGCAGGACAGTCACACAGTCTCGTTAGGAACACATGGCTAAGCCAACAAGGTTTGTTCACAGCTACTGTAAAAGATACAGGAAGCTATCACTAAAAATCGCTTTTGAAATGGAGCCTAGGAACACAGGGCTATAAGCCCAGCTTCTGGGAGGCTGAGGCAGGAGAATTACAAGTTCAAGGACTGCTTGGGCAAGCTAGTGACAAGGTCACCTTGCCTCAAGGCGCCCCGGTTTCACTGCTCAGCGACAGAACATTTGCCGTGCCTGTGCACAGCCCTGGCCTGCTCCCCAAGGAATGTGTGAGGGCATTCAGAATGAAAGGGTGTTGTTTGTTTTTAAGTAGAATCTGTATGTTGTGCTGCTCTGACTGGAACTCCTAAACTCAAGCTCTCCCCCTGCCTTAGCCTCCCAGACAGCTGGGATTAAGGCAAGAGCAGCCACACTAGGCTTACTGCTCCAAGGTAAACATGAATTCAAATCACTGTGGAAAAGTGCTTCCTACGTGTGTTCTCTCTTTCTCTCTCTCTTTCTCTGCCTCTCTTAACCCTCCCCTCTCTCTAGCTGAATGCTAAGTGAGGGCACATTCACAAAATCTGTATCCTAACCGGTTTGGGCCAACAAGCAGGTTTGTCTAGTTTTCAGTTTTAAGAGCGCCCAAGTACAGACTCTGACTGGGCTGGGCTGGAGGCCTCTGAGCTAACACGACCAGTTAACTTTTCCATGTGGTGTACACCTGCCTGAGCAAGCATAGGATGCTATGGCCTTAATACGCCTTGTCACAGGCTCCGTGTGTCATGGAGAGAGCTGCACGGTTCATCCTGGAGTGACCGGGCCTCAGCAGTTATCTCCAAGCTGCTGCAGTGGTTACTTAATCCCTGGACCTATTATCTTCCCTGCACAGATGGAGAACAAGGAAAGGAAGGGTGTAAAATGACAGGCTGTACCCCCCCCCCCCCCCGCCCCCAGCAGTCACCAGAAAACGCCCTGGTTTGAAATCTATCCATTCCTAACTCTCCTCTCAGAGAACCACTGTGTATGAGGAACTTTCAGGCACACCAGGCAGCACAAAGTGTCGTCCGGGATCACAGCTTTTCTTGTTTAGTTTGAATGAACACTCTAAGCTTCCTGGGCCCAGGGGCTCTTGGGGAGTAAGGAGATTGGATGGATTAAGTTTTGCTGGCTGGATCGACAATTTCGAATTTTATCCAACCTCGTAAATGTGTCAGGTCATATACAACAGACCTTTCCGTTCAAGATCAAATTATGGACTAGAAAGATTTTCTTCCAGAACCTTGCGGGCTCCATGGCAGTATCATTTTCAGTTGACTCCAGGCCTGGACTCTAAACTGAATAGAAGCAAATATCAAATCCAGGAGGCTCTCCTCGCTGGGCTCCACCTTTCATACAGTCTGGATTCTAGAAGGAACTCTCAGTTCTCACAACTGCATCAGTGTTGCCGGTTGTGAATCTGACATGCTAGGACTAAGGAGCCTGAACTGTGGGGTGTGAACGTAGAGATTCTTCTGCTGGTGCTGATGGGGAATTATTCGGCAAGTTTTATTTCCTGGGCCCAGGTGACTTGCATAACCCAGCAATCTGTACCAGGGGAGAAAAAAAAAATACGTGCTGACCAGACAGCTCACCATTCACTCACTGTACACCACTGGAAAATTCGAGGCCAAATAATTTCTCAAACAAGCCTACCCCTGCGATGATGTAAGTTCTTCCCCTAAACGCGGGGCTGGACCACTATGAGGCACCTACCCCTGCAGCAGCGGCGGAGCTCACTCGCTAAGCCCTGCGGCAGCCCCTGAGGAGTCGCCGAGCCCGCGCGGGGCCGGAGGGACCCCGCGAGTGTCCGCGCCGCATCCCGCAAGGGCGCGGGGCCCCCAGCACCTACCTCGCACTTTCCGCTGCAGGCGGCGGGCAGCAACGCTCTCCAACCGCTGCAACGGCCGCGCCGAGCCCGCCCAGAGCCCGCCCGGGTGCTTGCGCCCACGTCCAGGCCGGTGCCCTCCCCGGCTGCGCGTCACAATCCCGCCGCTCACCGTCACCGCACCGGGAGCGGCTCACGCCTCCCGCAGCCCGCGGGCCCGCACCCGCGGCGGCACGCAGCGGCTCCGCGCAGCCTCCAGCCCGCCCGCTCCGCCCGGCCCGCCTCTCGCCGCGCTCCTCGTCCGGCGCCCATCCCACCCCGCCCCGCGCTGGCGCCGCCCATTGGCTCCGCCGGTTGCCTGGCGACGAACAACCGCGGCCCGCATTGGTCCAGCGAGGACTCCGACCCCCGCCCCCAGACGCCGGGCGGCTCTCCCCCGCGCAGCTGCGGCCACCGCACCTGTTACGCCCGGGTTCACCCGGCCGTGTTCCCCGCCCCCAGCTCTCCGCGGGGACAAGGGGAGGGTCCTAACCGCTTTAGAGCGGGGGCCTCCGAGGCCACCCTGAACCCCAGTGCACCCAGGAGAACCAGGTGCTCCCCCAGGACGGAGAGACTCCAAAGGTCATCCAGAATCAGGTCAGGCCCTGGAGAAGGAAGGTAGTGAGTGGCCTTGGGAATCAACACGCCAACAGCACAAAAATCCGTGTAAAACCAGGGCCTGGGTAGTGGGCGTGAAACCCCGAGCTCGATCCGCAGGACTGCACACCACACAGTGAGGGTGCAGGTCTGTGATCCTGCAGAAATGAAGTTCAAGGTCATTGGCAGCTCGAGGCTGGCCTGGGCAATACCAGTTAAGCTCAGGTAGTGAATAAAACTAAGGCAAAGAAACAGACCTAGGGTGGAGACTGCTGGAAAGGGAAACTAAGAAAAGGTACTTGTGAACTAGACGTTGTTGAAAAACTCCCAAGGCCCTCTCCGTGAGTGCAAAGAAAATGTATGACAGTGGCAATTGGCCAAATTCACCTGCCTCTCCTTAATATTTTCCCCTAAAGTTTCCCCGGGAAAGGAAAATGGAGAAAACAGAGTAAAGGGCGGGGTGGTGGGGTTCTAGCAAGAGGAGAAAAAGAAGCTTGGGGTTAAGTGGCTCCTGTGGACAATTTGAGACCAAAACAGCATAAAAGGAAAACAAGCACTACACCACTGCCACGGAAGAACGAGAGAGAGAGAGAGAGAGAGAGAGAGAGAGAGAGAGAGAGAGAGAGAGAGAGGGGGGGGGGGGGAGAACCAGGACTACGCATACCCTCGATGCTGGGCAAAAGAACAGAAATGAGCGTTGGATGGAAGAGGAGGGAGACAGATTAGATGGTGAATACAGGTAGCAAGAACACATCATTACAAAGATGCTTTGGAGTGAGATACTATGTCCAATGATTGTCTTGCTCCAAATAGAGTGTGGTTGCTCCCTCTGCATCTGAGGGGTGTTCTAAAAGTTCCATTCAAACGCTCCAGAATATCCTCTTCCTTTTCCTATCTCAAGAAACATCTTAATATGGCATTTGTTCTTTAAATGCTAAGTCCGGCTTGACTATGCAAGGGACAGTCTGGCATGGTCCCGCCCCTGGAACAAAGACAGCAGGGCATGAGCCTCCACTAGTGTTCATAGTTGCTGTGGGCATAAGACTTGTTTGAATAATAATGTGCATATTTTCATGTTTCTCCTTCAGGGAATTCTCCCCTTTACAGTTAAAGAAGCCAAAGTACAGGTAATCAGAGACAGCACAAGTCTGGAAGGCGAGGGTGTGTCCTTAGCAAACATGGTAAACAATGTGACCTTCGGGACAGACCTTGAAAGGCTGTGGGAAAGAACTCTGAAAACATGCATTCAAAAATATATAATTTCTCAACCAAGCAAAATGAAAGGATGCAATATGAATTATATGAAGGGCTCCAAGTACCTAAAAGAACAGAAGCAACTGCACTATAAGCCCTTTTTGTCAGAAAGATACAAAGGCAGGCAGATTCCTGAGTTCAAGGTCAGCCTGGGACAAATGGAATTTAGTCTCGGTCAGAACGGTAATCTTGGGACTGGATTCCACCCAGCTAAATTTATTGTCTGTGCTTTCAAGGACAGGCAGATCTCTGAATTCCCTTGCAGAGTTAAAATGTGCAGTCTCTAAAGAATCAAGGGGCAACGGTCACAGGATGCTTATTCTTGGGTTAATCAAAAGGGAACCTGGAGTAAATGGCTGAGTTGATATGCAAATAAAAGACTGGGTTTTTGGTCAGTAGGAGTCAAGCTATTTAGAGAGTTTTTAGGATTGTTTTTCTAGCAGAGAAGGCTGTCTTGAGCAGAGGGCTACCTGGAGCAGTGCGCCTGTGCTTAGCTTGTATGCCCACCGCCATTGGACTTCGAGGGTTTTGTTGTTGTTGGGTTGGGTTGGGTTGGGTTGGGTTGGGTGTGTTTTGTTTTGCCACTCTCAAACACCCCTCCTCTCCGAGCTGAGGCTGGTTCTCAGCATCTGAAACACTGATTGAATGCGTATTACCACTTCACTTTGGCGTTCTCTCCTGGGTTAGGTAAGTCTGCCACGCTTCACACAGTAAAGTTCTCCCAGAAGCTTTCCTTTGTATGGGTCACACCTATGGATAAGCACCGAGCTATGGAAATAAAACTTGAAAAAAAAAAAACTAACAAAAAAATCAATGTCAACATAAACAGCAGATTTTAATGAAAATATCTATTTTAAAATTCCATGGTATCTAAATTTTTGCATATATCTTTGCATGCAAAGACAGTAGAAGGCATACAAATTTTCAAGTGGTTACTATATTCTGTGTTGCTGTTTCTGTCAGTCTCTGGAAAACTCAATTGTGTACTCATGAAAGACATAGTGAAAAAGGCAGATGTCTTAATGCTATACCGAAAGTAGCTTTGACCTAAGTGATTCCCTTTGGAAGGTTTTGGGGAGACTCTCCCAATGGTGCCACAGATGATCCTTTGAGATCTAAACATCTGTGCTTTGCCCCTCTCTGGCAGAGACTGACTGAGGGGCTGAGCACAGAAGCCAATTCCAGTCCATACATAGCAGGAGGAAGGGGTAGGGAGGGCCCTTGAAGGGGCCTCTCCCTCCTGCCAGCCCATAGTAGTGTCTCTCCTCACTCCTCACCTGGCCCACTCAGGTTCAGACACATTTAGAACTGTGGCAGCACTTTGTACAGCTGTGAGACAAAAGCAGGAAGAGAACCCTCGATTCCACATGGCTGCATCAACCCTTACAGCTCTGCGTAATAGCTCCAGACTGCTGCTCACGGGAAATGGTACAAGGCTCGTTGTTGAGGCTTTGGGGTCAGGTATTCAGTTACTTAGACAAGAATATCCTCTGAAAGAAGACAGAGGGATACCTGTAGCCCAAAGCCGAATGGGGCTTTTCTGGGCTTGAGAGAGTGATTTGGTATGAGAAGGAAAAGAGGGCTAGACAAAAGGGTTTTCAGCTTTCCTTAAGCTGTTTTCCTCTCCAGAAAAAAAATGAAAGGAAGCATATGTAATGCTGTCTTGTTTTCTAGAACATGAAAATGTTCACCCTTGTTCTCCTGAAGTCTACAAACCGGCATTTAGGAAAATTGTTATAAAACATAGATTATGTCACCTCTCTACTTTGACTCTATACTCATCATTAAAGCCAAGATGTTTTCCAGCTACAAGGTTCTCATGACCCAATTCTTTCTCCACACAATCGGTTTAGCGTTCTGACCTCACATCCTACAGCTGTGCCCACTAGCAATTAATAATCCCCGTCTCCCTCACTGATTCTCAGCCAGAGCAGACCCCGCGGCCTCAGGACCATTTCACTGGCCATTCCTGTGTTTAGGTGCTTTTCCCTTAGCATCTGTATTAGTTACCCCTCAACTCCCGAGTGTTTGCATTCCTTACACACACACCACCATTGTGAGGCCCAACTAGACACCTTCACTTAAAATTAGAATCCCTTCCAGACCCCAAGCATCAGATTACCTTGTTATCTGTCAAGCATACTTTATCCTTTCTTCAGACTGCTTGTTCGAGCCACTAGAATAAAGCCTCCGTGTCCTCAGAGCCTGGAATTTTCGGTTGCTTTTCAGTGCTTGGTGCCTGTTCAAGTGAATGTTTTCTATTTCAAGGTAAGCACTGTAACAGGCAACATCTACACATCGTCCAAAGATGTGGTTCACGGACTGAGGCAGCCATCTTCCAGTAACTCGCCAAATGACGAACACAAAGGCAAAGAGGAGAGGCACCTGACACATGTTCTCCAGGCCTTTTAGGAAACATGGAGTTGTTCCTTTGGCCACATACGTGCAAATCTACAAGAAGGGAGATACTGTAGACATTAAGGGAACAGGCACTGTTCAAAAGGAATGCCCCCAAAGTGTTACCACAGCAAAACCGGAAGAGTCTACAATGTCACCCAGCATGCCGTAGGCATCATTGTAAACAAGGGCAAGATTCTGACCAAGAGGATCAGTGTGCGGACTGCACATAAAGCACTCGAACAGCAGAGACAGCTTCCTGAGCGTGTGAAGGAGACCGATCCAAGGAAAAAGGAAGCCAAAGAGAAGGGAGCCTGGGTTCAGCTGAAGTGCCAGCCTGTGCGCCACCCAGAGGAGCCCACTGTGTGAGGACTAAGGGGAAGGAGCCTGAGCTGTTGGAGCCCTTTCCATACCAATTCATAGCCTAATATACAAAACAGAAATCAAGGACCCAGACGAAACAAAAAAGATGTGGTTCACATCTGTATGGCCAGCATTTGTCTGACATAAGTCTCTCTTTGAGAGTAGCCTGGTTTCCAGAAATCTAAACTCTGGTTTACTTCCCTGTGTACTCAGGTGGGACCTCCCACTCTATCATGTTTAGCTTCAGCTGAACTTACTTTTGTGGGATTTCTTATTCAGCACAGAAAGTGCCGGCCAAGTGGCTCCTCTAAGTCCTGGCTTCTCGCACCTGCCCCTCAGTCAGTACCTTAGCTGCCACTGTGACACATTAGCTGAAGTAAGTTTAAAAGGAGGAAAGGTTTACCACGCCTCAGTTCAGAACCCGCAGCCCACTGCTGGTTAGCATCCTGCTGTGGGGCTGGCACAAGGCTGAAGGAGCATCAGGGTGGGCAGCACCCTTGGAACAAGGCTGAAGGCTGCTCACTGAGTAGCCAGGAGGCAAAGGGGCCACGGAGGAGAGCAGCAGAGAGGAGGGGGCCAGTGCTCATCCTCAAGAACATAGCCCTCTAATCAACTGTATACTATGTCCCTCACACCAAAGTTCCTCCACTGCCTCATAGTGCCCGTGGCTGGGGACAAAGCCTTTAAAAGCCTGTAGGTGTTTAGGGGACATTCCAGATCAAACTGTAACAATCTTTCTGGACGTTTCTTCCCACAGAGGCACTACATGAATTCCCTCCATCTTTCGGATCCCACCTGGATGTAGAGCAGCCTTCTCAATGTTTCCTTGCTTGTGTTCTGTCTTCTCCCACAGGAGCAGGATGGGAGGGCAGGGACTGCGTTTCTGTGGCCTCAGCTCCTCATGGCTGCACTAACTGATGACTGAACTGTTACAAATCGGCAGGAAAAACACCTGCACTACAGTTTACTACCTTCTATGTAAGCGCATTTACAGGTAGGTGTTGTGATCTTTAAAGCACCTTAATTCTGCTGAAATAGCTTCTGAACCACTCCCAATTCAGTTCATTCCTTTCTTAGAGACAGTATTTCCAATACCCAGTCAGACTCTGAGGCACAAGGCTTCTCTGGCATGCAGATTCAGAGCTCGGGAATAACAGGCCAACTCCTTAAAGCTTTCTGCTGCTGTGCACACCATCTGGGTTGCTTGACAAGCAATGCTTTCTGGAGTCACTGAAGTAGATTTCCTGTCAGGGCCTGTGTGCGTGCAGGAACAGTCACTTCTATGGGCAGAGTCACTTCTCTTAATGGTCCTGCTTCCATTACTTCTGGGTTATAGCCAGGTCTACCTAAAAAGGACAGTAGGGTAGACAAAATTAAGACCTAGAGCTGGGGTATAGTTCAGTGGTAGAGCACTTATCCTAGCATATAAAAAGCTCTGGATTCAATCCCACCCCCACCCCATCACACAAAAGCCCACACTTCCAGAAAGCTGTGCTTTCTGACTTCTAAAACATAGCTGTAAGCTTAATGGAACCTGACCCCCATGCATCTGCACAGACTGGTGATGTCATGCTGCATTTGCAATCATGTCTTTCTGGCCAGTCCCTTGGGTGTGAGCCATTGGTTGGCATAATTGAAATGACTCTTTAAAATTGTGAGTTATGCCTGGAAGGAAAACAGAGCACACTTTCTCCTCCTATTGGTCCAGGTAAAAAAATACACAGCTGTCCTTATGGCTGGGTGTTCCCCACTTTAGACTTTGATCCTCTGAGAACGTTTTACACCATGGCTTTTGAAACGATTCTGGGTAAGAATGCCCTGGAGTTCAGCACTAACACAGTGAGGACTTCCCAACTAATTATTTGTCCCAAGGATGAGTTCCTAACTTTAAAATGGCATGCAAAATTTGTTAATACATAAATCATTCAGGCAGCTGATGAAGTATATCATAGAAAGGTGGCTAGATGTCAACCAGAGAGAGAGAGGGAGAGAGAGAGAGAGAGAGAACACCTGTGTGAACATTCACCTGTACATATGTGAATGTAGAGGCCGGAAGTTGACATCAAGTGTTATCTTTTTAAGACACTCTCCCTGACTTAACTTGGAACTCACTGACTTGGTTAGACTGGCTGGTCTGAAAACTCTAGGATCCCTCTCTGTCTGTCTCCCCAGCACTGGGTGGGGGTTACAGGAGATGCTGTTGCTTCAGTAGAGTGTGCACATACATGACACACACGTGAACTATAAGCACACTAAGGTGCACGGCTTTAAATCCCCATCTCACACTTCAGCCACATCAGCTCAAATTCTTGGCAGAAACTCATGCACGTGAAGAATAATTTTCTTTTTAAATCAAATCTATGTTGCCCAGACTGATCCCAAACTTCTAAGCTCAACTGATCCTCCTGCTTCAGGCTCCTACAGATGTGCACCACCATGCCCTGCTGTGGCTTGTATACATGGAAAGTATGTGGTGTCTCAAGTTTAGTAAAACCATTAATACCGTTGGATGAGAATAAAACTACAATTTCCATGCCAGAATTGAAGCAAGCTTTATTAAATACTGGCCAGGACAATGGACACTGGCCAGGTCCATATCTGGGATTCCCAGAAAATGGCCATTAATTATGTAGTCCAGTGATCATTAAGGGCAAAACCCACAAGGCTGTGCACTTTGCATCTTCGTCCAATCAGGGGAAAGCTTACACCCTGACATAATTCCCCCTCCTATATATGATCTAGTATATCCTGTGTAGTTGTGGCAACCAACCTTGTGTACAAAAATGAAAACACATGGCTTGTTATCTTCCATGAACAACTGCCCCAGTACTCGAGGAATCTGTCTGTCCTTGGACTTACAGGCTAGAAGCACTTTCTGTTTTATAGGTCTCTTAAGCACAATAATTTAAATTTCAAACAATTTTAACCCTCATGCTATCATTTATCCCCAAACTTCCCTCAATTATATTCCAGATACCTGGCTTTTACTCAGTCTCCCATTCCTTTCTAGTATACAACTGGTGCACATGTACACACACACACACACACACACACACACACACAATCATTTGACATCCTCCCAAACAACAGATGCCTCTGCCTTTTAAAAAACAGAGTAGTTTAGTTTGCTCTGTTTTCTTAGGTTTGACAATTTAAATATAGACCTTTGCTCAGCTGACAAAAAAAAAAAAAAAAAAAAAAACTTCAAAGAACTAAAAGATTATACATAATCCCAAAATGTCTTTTAGCTATACAGAAATCTGTTTAAAAGCACAATCCAGCATAACTGGAATAATTCAAACATTTGGTTCTGTGCATAAGCACTCCAATTTCACCACGTCCTGGTCTGACCTCATGCTGTAGTGAATATTTGCTGAATTATGATGGTTCCAGGCGATATAAGAAAAAGTCTCTGTCTACACCAGAAGCCCAAGTCTCCTAGGCAGCAGGCAAAACGACGACTTAAATTCTGGGCTACACTACCTTTGAAAGTTGAGTGGCCTCAGGTGTCCCTGAGCTTCCACACCTACTGGGACCACCGCCCCCGGGTGTTCCGGTTATAGCTCACACAGGTTCCAGGCCATTGTCAGGCTCCTTGCTGTTCCTTCAACCAAGAGTGCTGTCTAATAGTAACAAACAAACAGCAATAAAAAACAACGGAACTCTCAAGAAGTGAACTGAGGCTGTGATGTTTTGTTTCACTGGTACAAATATGACGATGTTAACAGAAGTCGGTATGGGCCTTCTTCACAGAGCGCTGATTGCATGGACGAATTAAGGAGAGCTGTGGGGCTCGTATTAGCTTTCCATTGCTCTGACAAAACACTGGGATACTAACCTTTTAAAAAGGTTTCAGGACATGACAAGTTGCCACCACTGTTTGGGGGAATGTACTCAGAATATTAAGGGGCTTGTGGGTAACCAATCTACTCACCTTATGGTGGAGAAGGGACGGGGAGGGACAGTGTTCCCTTCCAGGGCACCTTCCCAAGCACTTAACTTTCTTCAGCTGGGTCCCAGTCTCTGCGTGCACACTCAATATCAGTACTTTGTGTGCCTGGTTTTGGAAGAAAAGGTCTCAGTGGATTGGAGGGCTGTGGACTAGGCTAGCCTGGCTGGCAGGGGAGCCCTGGTGATCTGGCTCTCTCTCCTCTCCAGCGCTGGCATTTCAGGGAGTCCCGTCACCATGCCCAGCTTTTTGATATGGGTCCCAGGGATGGAGCTCAGGCCTGCATTCTTCATTGTCAAAGCTGTCTCCCAAGTCCTGTTTATTATTCTAATTATCTCAGAAATACGGAAAGGGTTTTGATAAGTGCAGCCACAAAATAATTTATTGATTTTTTTTCAGACCACATGTCTATGTCTTCTTGTTTGTTCTCTCTTTATGTCATAGATATTTCCCAGGAAAATGACATGTAAATAATACCATTAACACTGACTCATATTTGAGATGTACTGTTGAAGTTAAATATTTACAGGGAACCTCTGATAGATCCTCTTACATGGCAAACACGCCAAGATAGGACAAAAATATCTAGCGTACATTTGTGGTAGGAGTCCTTCCTTAATTTTTTTCTTGAGTTTTCCCTATTTTTAGTTACAACTAGATTTTAATTTGTTTTGTTTTGAGATGATTTTAATAGGTTTCCTGCAAGATACTAGATATTGGAAACTTTTTATTTTCCAATTGCCAACTCGGTCTTATTTGTGAATCTGTATTTGTCTTTATGATTTATATTTCACTAGGCAGTTTCTGTTTTTAAATTTTTATTTTATTTTTTATTATGTGAGCTGGGGCTGGGGGGATATGAGCACATGAAGGTGGGTGTCTGAAGAGGTCAGAGATCCTGGATCCTCTAGGAGCTAGAGAGTTATAGGTGGTCGTGAGTTGCCTGCTGTGGTCGCTGGGAACTGAACTCCAGTCCTCTGCAAGAGCTGTTCTCCCTCCTAACCACTGGACCTTCTCTCTGGCCCTTACAGTTTGTTTTCAAACATACTCAACTATCAGCAAATAAATGCTCAAGTTGAATTATTGTGGAGTAGAATCCTCTCTACAATCAAAATCAAACACATAGAATTTCATCTGTGAACCAATTAAAATAGCATGCTTCAGACAACCACCATTTAAGTCTGCCTGTCCCTTTAAGAAGAGAAAGGATTGTGTTTAGTTGCTGGGCTGCCTTGGATTTATTTTATCTTAACAGCTGTGCCTGAAGTTAGCACTATTCAGATGGGGATTTTCAAGCTGTGTGGCGTTCCTCCACTTGACTATGCTACCAAAGACAAACCCCAAATTTAGAATCAAATGTGGGGGTGAAGACAATCAGAAGCATTGGCAAAAGTAGTATGAGAAAAAAATTCTAAGTTTTGTTGAGCAAAAATAAAGTGGTTAAACACGATCTTCCTGGAACCCCAGCAACAATAGACAGGCCAAAGCCCTGAACATCTAAGGGCGGAAAACTGCCTTAAATAGATAATGTGGAGGGGTGGGTGATGGGGAGAGAGACATCTTAAATGGAAAGAAGGGACATTTCTGTGACTATTAAAGATGAGGGCAAAACCCTCAAGTGCTTCTCACCGACAAGCCCTGTTTAAATTGCCACCATTACAGGGAAGTCACAAGCTCTGTCTGATGTGCCATTTGATCTCTGAGATTGAGCATCTCTAACGTCATTTATTTTTGTGTCGTTGGTCTTTCAAGGGGCAGAGTAACACAGTCCTTAAAGTGAAAACTCCAGGCAAGAACTGTGGTCTGACATATAACTGCTATTAAAGGGGAACAAAAGAAAAAAAACATTCCTTTTGTCTTGTTTGTGAATAAAACAAATTTCGCAAAGGTGCGATGCTTGTCTAAAACTAACTCATTTGGAGCTGTTGTCCGTTTTGCGGCACGTGTAGTCATTCCCGGTGCTATTCTCGTCTATTCGCGGTGGCTCCACCCTCTGGAGCTCTGTTTGGTGCTTCCCATGCAAGCTCACTTAATCCTAGAACCCTGTCACTAACGCCTGTACTTCCAGATGAGGATTAGCAGGGAGAGGTTAGCAGTTCCTCCACGGTGCATCTCAGCGCTGGGCCGGTCACTCGGGCAGGCGGGCACTCCACCTCACCATCTGCCAGTGCCCGTCTGCCTCTTCATCACTTCCATTTGCTGTCCCTCCATCACTTCCATTTGAAAGACTGCTGACTAACTAGTGGAGGTGTTCAGAATGGGCTGTGTCCCCGCACCCCGTCCTGGTCTCTCTCAAGATATTGGAGTCTCTTAGAGAGACTCCATCAATTCCGTGTCCTTTAGTCTTTTCTGTATTGTCTCCTTAACCTAGTCTGCCTGAGACTGTGCTCCGGGTCTCCTTGTCACCCCTTCTTCACAGCCATCGGGTCTCACTCCACAGCTATTCCCGTGGTCCTTCTCACCTGCTGTGATGCTTCGTCCCCGGGTGCATGGGATACACAATTAAAAGTCTTGCTGACCTGGAGAAGGGGAACAGCCATGATGACTGGGGCGCAAATTGTCAGAGAGAAGAGGGTTAAAGGTGATTTAAATGGGGCGGCAGCTCCGTTTAGCAAGCGCTCGCCTTGTGAGCAAGGGCCCGGAGTTCCACATCCAGATCCCCGTAAAATGCTGGGTGCGGTGATGTGCGGTGATGCAGGAGGCACAGGCAAGAGGATCCTGGGGGCTCATCGGCCAGTAGATCTGGTTCCTGCTAAAATCATGAGATGAAAAATTGCAAGCTTCAACACAGCAACGTGGGATACGAGAATACGGCAAGTGGCAAGACTGAGGAAGGAGGATGTCTCCAAGGTGCTCAGAGGTCATCGTGACCCAAACACGGTACAAGGAGAACCAGCTACATGAAAGGGAACGAACCACTCAGTGGTCTTCATGGCTGCGCATTCATCAACCAGCTGAGGAATGGCTTTGCCGTTACCCAGAGTCTGGGGTATCCTAACTTTAAAAACAAATTTTGAATTTATTTTTATGTGTCTGAGTGTTTTGCATGCTTGAGTTCCCGTCGACATATGGCACAGTGTCTGATGCCTGTGGAAGCCAAGAAAGGGCATCGGATTCCTTGGGGTCGGAGTTATGTGTGGGCTGCCAAGTGGGGGCTGGACATTAAATCTTAGTCCCCCAGAAGAGCAGCCAGTGCACGTGACTGCTGAGCCCGGTCTCCAGCCCTGCTAGCCGCTTTTTACGGAGCCATGTTAGCCAGCTAAGACCCTGGTAGATTGTAACTGGGGCCAGCTATCATTCAAAAGCTTGGGTAGAGATCTTTCACTGTGATTTCAACGCAGCTTTGTCCATTTTGCCTGTCATTTAATCAGTTCTATAACAGTTTTTATTTTTTCAAGCTTGTCTTGGTGACTCACTTCATCAATATTAAAGCTATCTTTTAAAATGTTATTCTTCCCATCTGGGTAGCAATAGCAAAAAATGATCTATTCACTTAGCAGAAGTCCTGGATGTGAAGCCATTTTATTATCTATAGTGCTGTGACTTGAATCACTGAAAAAGCCATACATAGAGTTGAGCAATAGAGGCACCGTTAACTAGCAATCCACAGAGAAAACCCTGGAGACGTGGGGATAATTAGCCAAAGATGGACAAGCTATGTAAGAGACCAGGAGACCACAGTAATAACAGAGAAGTGCTGAGGACCGCAGTCGGCTTACGGGAAAGGGCTGCGGAGGAGAGAGAGAAGGATGGATCCGACTCAGCTGGACCCTCATAAACTTAGTTCCTGCTCTCCCTAACTCAGATTTGCCTGACTAGTTCCAAGAGTAATCTGAACGAATATTCCTCCCTTTGAGCGGCCACCAGATGACCCTGTCAATATTTATTTCTGTGACCGAAGAATGTCCAGGCTTCTCAGGCCCAAATCTCCCACTCACATTCTTACCTCCGGGTCATCAGAAAGAAATCCCCGATCCCCACACTGCTCTGTGTGCTTCCTCATCCTTTAACCCTGATGGCGGGATCTCGGCTCTTTGTGGAAGCCGCAGCTTTCTCTGCAGTCCCAGAGAGTGCTGACCAGTTTTCTCTCCTGCTCGTCGTGTTCCACCCAGATGTCAGGTTATGTCCCTAGTGTCCTTGCTCCTGGCCATCACTTACGCACCACTGCATCCTCCTCATTGTTCACACACAGTTGCTTCAGAGCTTCCCTCCTCAGACTGCATCTCTCTTAGTCAACTTCCTGTTACTCTTACAAATACCTAGGGCAATCTTATACAGAAAAAGGTCTGTTTGGCTCAGTGTTTTAGACAACTGATTTCAGTCTGTATCTGTTGGCCTCTTTGCTTTTGGGCCAGTGGACAAGGGGCTCAGCAACTGACAGAACCATTCAGATAAGGATAAAGCAAGGCATCTCCATACTTCCTTAGGGCACGCCTCCCTGGATTTAGAGATCTTCTACCAGGTTCTACCTCTTAAAGGTTCTGAACCTCCCAATAGAGTCACACTGGAATGCGAACCTCTACCATGCGGCCCTTTGGTGGAGGCATTTATGATCTAAACCATAGGAACTCCCCTGCAGACGTCCCTGCTGTGGTCTTGTCTTCTTCTCTATGTCATTTTCATGTCCTTTTGGAGACTTCGACACAGGTTTAGTGGAGGTCATCCCTTAATAATTTTGCCATTATTCCTGGTAAGTTTTATACCAGATGGATGGCCCAGGGCCTCCCCATTCATCAGCCTCTTCATCTCCAGCGAGCTTGTCTTCTGTCATTCCACTTCAGCCACTGCTAACCGTCTTCTCCTCTCCTGTCACTTAGAAGATCTGCATCTGCCAATCATCTTAATTTCAAACTTTCTACTCCTATATTTTCGGTTTCCACCCCATCATACCTGTGATGGCCATTCCTGGTTGTCAAACGACTACATTTGGAATGAATTACAAACCAGATCTTGAGGCTGGAAGACACAGGCTTCTGATCCAGGTCTTGAGGCATAGTGGCCATAAAAAGCTTAGGCCCAGTCAAGGTAGTACACGCCAGGAGACAGAGGTAAGCAGACCAAGGCCAGTGAGGTCAGAGCACGTTCCAAGAAAAGCTTAGCTCCAGGAGTGTGGAGCACACCTCTAGTCTGGGCCATACCTCCTGCTGGAGACCTACAGAAGGAAAAGGGAAGGGTTCGTTCTTCTTTGCTTGCCTGCACGTGCCTGCTGGCGCATCAGTTGAAACCTACTTCATAATGATTCCAGCTTAAACAGAAGACCAGCTGAAACAACTAGCCTCATGGGACTGAGCAAGTAATACATTCTTGGACTTCCCATTCACAGCTGCCCATGGGTGGGTTATTTGGATTACAGACTGTAAGTCACCACAATAAATTCTCTCAGTATAGAGAGACATTCCATAAGTTCTGTGACTCTAGAGAACCCTGACTAATACAATACTCCAGATCTAAAGATTCTGCTTTGTTCTGTTGGCCTTACTGCTTTCTACCATTTCTCTCTTGTCTACCTCAGTCTCATTGCCCTTCATCACAATTACTCCTTCCAATATGTTCTTCATTCCTAATGCTTCCATTGTATTACCGCTGTCTGTCTTAGTTACTATTCTACCTCCATGACAACACACCAAAGCAATGTATAAAAGAGTTTAATTGGGGACTCACGGTTACACAGGATTAGAGTCCATGACCATCAAGCAGGGGAGGAGGGCAGCCGGCAGGCAGGGATGGCACTGGAGCAGTGGATGAGAACTGGCATCTGATCCACCATAAAGATACAGAGAGAACGCTAACCAGAAATGGTGTGAGCGGTTGAAACCTCAAAGCCAGCCTCCAGGGATACACCTCCTCCAACAAGGCCATGCCTTCTAACCCTCCCCAAACGGTTCCCCCAGCTGGGGACCAAGCATTCTAATATGTGAGCCCATGGGGGACCAATCTCATCTAAACCACTCCCCAAATCCACTCTCAGGTTTAGAATTACTTCCCCCTTATCTTGTCTGCTACCCCTTAGAATTTAAATATGTCTAAACAAAACAAAACAAAACAAAACATGGTTATTCTGTCCTCAGATATTAAGCTCTCCCCCAGTGCTGCCAATCAGTCCCTGTGTTCCCAGTCATGGTCTTCTTTGATTATCCTGTCTCTTACTTTCAAAGTCTCACCTCCCTCTTCCCACTTCTCTGGCCATGGCTCATATTCTTAAATACAAACGCCAGCTGCACAATTAAAGACATCTTCTCCCTGCAGCTCCCCACACACACTGTGCTTCTCCTTCTGTGGCAGTAGAGCAGCGGCCCATCTGACACCGCCATCTTCTCTGTACCCTATGCTCCTCTCCCACAGCTACCCGTAAGGTAGCTTACATCTTAAGTTCAAATATCTCTCACCAACAAATCACTCATTAGCAAACAAACATTAAAAAAAAAAAAAAAACTTCTGCTTATATTGTTTTCTCCAGGCACCGCTACATTTTTCCGCTTCTTTTTACAGAAGATTGCTAAAGTCTTTGCTTTACCTTTTGTCCTTGTGGGTAGCACAGCCCTTTAACAGTTAGGCTTATTTTCCACTGTGGACATCTCTGTTTAGAGGTCACCGAGTTACTCCCTAGCCAGACCATGGTGTCCTAAGAGGCAGGGCAACAAGTAGTCTAGCTTTGGTCAGAGGTATCATTGCTGCAATTAGTAGTACTTGCCAAATAGTAAACCAGAAATACATAGTAAAAGAGAGGCCATGGGCAAATGATAGTGTCACCCATGGAAGAAAGAAAACAACATCTGCACCACTGAAGTTTCCTGAAGGGAAAGAGGTCCAAGGACATGGGACTAAAGTATGTTTAGATTACAGTTTATTCCACACCCAAGTAGAGCTTTTTCAATACATTGAATATTTCTTACCTGCTCATTCATAAATTTTGTAAAATATTAAGCGAAGATTATAAGAAGTGAAGTTTAGAGAAAGGTAAACTAGCCTAGTTTTTATGTTCTAAGTTGGCAGCACACATCAGAAAAATCTTATTAACACCATCAGTTACCAATTTCATACAAAACTAAACCTTTAGTGCTTGCTCCTGCAGCACATTAAAAATTGGAACATACAGAGAAGATTAGTACGGTCCCTGCACAAGGAAGGCATGCAAATTTACGAAGTATTCCATAATATAAATGAAGTATTCCATAATATAAAGCCAACAGCTTTTAGATCCTATTATGGGTAAAGTTGCCTGATGCCAAAGCTGACAACCGGAGTTGTATCCTGGGTCTCAGGGTAGAAAGAGAGAACTGTCATCCACAAGCTGTCCTCCAACTACATGTGCATAGTGATGCCCATGTTACACACACACACAGAGAAAGAGAGAGACAGAGAGACAGAGAGACAGAGAGACAGAGAGACAGAGACAGAGACAGAAATACACATGCATACAGGTTCACACAGATACACAGGTACATATATACAGAGATAGAGACACGCACAGAGACAGAGACACACACACATATATGCACACATGCACACATACACACAAATGTAATTTTAAGCTTTTAGGTTCATTTTCATACTTTCCTACAGGCCCAGTATAGGAAGTTGAGCACAATCAAAAACTGTTCAAACATGCATTGCCTTTAAAACCAAAAATGGGTCTTCAAAGTTGATCTGTAAAGGTTTGCTATATCATTTATTTAGTAGAAGGGTAGTTGTTGATAATCAAATATATTCTTTTTTCAGCTATATTGATCGACAAAGCAAAATGAGTAAAACAGAAGGGGCCAGGAACTGTGCCGAGGTCTTGGGAGGCCACCATCTTTGGAACTGCTGCTTGCATTTCTAACCCATGCTGAGCTGTTTATAATCTGGGTGTTTTTAGACTTCAGCTCATTTAAATGCTGCTGAGCTGCCTTCACAAGCAAAGGGCTTGAAGCTAGAACTGTAAGCAGCATGGATACAGCAGACAAATCCAGACCAGATGGCTCCCACTGAGTGCGGCGGGCTGCTGCTAAGGCGGGGTTATCCAGGGATCTCCCCTCACTGAAATCTTCAAAATTATTTTCCTCACTTAGACTCCTGAGGCCTGAAAGTCCACCTTGAGTAACAGGAGCAGACAGAAGACAGGGTTTCTTCGGACTACTATTCCAGCTGCTGTTTCCACAAATGCTGAAAGCATTCTGACCATCCTTAAGTATCTCCACAGTTGTCCTTGAAGCAGCTTTAGGATAGATTGGTTCTAACCCTGAAGCTGAAGGCAGTTTTGAGGCTCAGTGTTAGCCAAGGAGTATGCTGCAGTTGGTTACTGCAGAGTCACATAACACAAAGGGACTATGGAAGGGGGATTTCAAAAGAGACAGCACTCCTTCCCCTGACAGGAGCCTGATTGTTGGAGCAGCATCAACTTCCCATCTCCCACTTAGACTGGTCACCAAGGTGCTGGGGTGGCTAGAAGCCTTCGAAGCCTCTCACCCTACTCCTCAGAACCAGCCAACACCTCTCTCTCATTACCCAGCTCCCTCAATGCTCTAAGATGATCCATTAACTCTATCAAGCCCGGGCTCCATGCTTCCCACACCAGTTCCAGAACACATGTTTCAAGAGACTCATGCTGCCCTCGGTATATGTGGGGCATCAACCCTGCTGCCAGGCACACAGCCTGAGGAAAGAGACATCTATTTGCAAGGAATTGCTGGAACTTGCTTTATATTTAGCCTCCTGGGAAGAAGCTGAATGAACTCATAGTGGTTTGAATGTTTGGCCCTGGAAGTGGCACTATGTAGGGGTTTAGCTTAGGAGTAGGTGTGTCTCTGTGGGCGTGGGCTTTAAGACCCTCGCCCTAGATGCTTGGAAGTCAGTCTTCTGTTTGCCTTCAGAACAAGATGTAGAACTTTCAGCTCCTCCTGCACCATGCCTGCCTGGGTGATGCCGTGTTCCTGCCTTGATGATAATGGACTGAACCCCTGAACCTGTAAGCCAGCCCCAATTAAATGTTATTTCTACAAGAGTTGTCTTGGTCATGGAGTCTGTTCACAGCAGTAAAACCCAAACTAAGACAGGACATTTGAGTTTTCCCATTGCAATAATAGGCTGTAAGTATTCTCTTGCTGCACAGAAAAAAAGAAGTTCTAAACTCTAAAGATGGTACAGGTGCTGTCATCAACAAAGATCTTCTCCTCCATTCTTGGACATCTGTGGAAACAGACAAAATGAGAAGGAAAGGGTGGGTCATTTCAATGGATGTTGTCCTTCGTCTCCAAATCTGACAAGGTTCTGTGAGCGAGGGTCAGCAGAGGGGAAGTGTTTAACAACGGGTCCGTCTTACAAGCGTCAGGAGAAGACTGCCCTCAGCCTAGCTGAGCACTTTGCTCCTTCTGATCTGATTGTCTCCAAAACCTGTAATGTATGTGACCATGAGTGACAGGTAACGGTCGCTTTAGAAACAGCATGGAAATCTAGGGCAGGTCACTCCAGCAAAGAGAACAGAAAATGCAAGAGTCTTGAACCAGCAAGAGTGAACTTGGTGTGTCTGAGGCATAGAAGGTCAGTGAGAGGGAATTCACTTCAAATGAGTCAGGAACAAATGGTCAGGGACTTGTGGCATACTGTAACACACAGTGACAGCTTGTGGTTCAGGCAGAGGTCGCCAAATGGATTCACTGGACGGAACTCAGGGTGACATGTAAGGCCACCCTCCCTCCATAGTTTCCTTGCGTTTACAGCTCCCAGAGGATTCCCAGACTCCTTAGCTTCCGTCTGGTTTTCCATCTTCAAGACTGCTGGGTGCTCAGATGTCTGTGACCTGCCCTCTTCTTTTTCTCCTGAGAACCTCTGAGACCTCATCACCTCATCCCTCACCACACACACACAATACAGGGTGCTCTTCCTTCCTAGGGTTCTTAATTGGATCTGAAAAATGGTCTTTTCTGCCACATACACAGGTTCTAGAGTTTTTAGAACATGAATAATTTGTACAAGCAGAGCGTCAAAGGAAAAAACAGTGGAGAGAGTCAGTCAGCCAGTTATGTGAGAGGGGACTTCGCAGGGCAGGACTTGATCTAATGTAAAGGTTTAACAAGGCCACCCCAAAGGTTGTATGGACGATGGAGGTAGCACTAATAAATTGGGAACAAGAAGGCCAGGTAGGAAGCTTTCACTGCAATTTAGGGGAGGGGAGATGGGCAGCCTGGCCTGCAGAAAGCCATGAAGCTTCTTTGTGCTTTAGAAGTGTTACTATGAAATAAAGCTAATATTACAGGGTAATATAGAGCTGGCAATGATAAGCAGAGGACACTCGGTATAGTGTTCAACTTCACAGTGCTCAAGCTCTGGAAGCAAGTGGTTTACTCTGCATTTTGAAGTTATGTTTTCTAAATGAGTTAGAAGAGTATTAGGAAGTAAAAGGAACCTTAAGAATTGGGCTGGAGAGATGGCTCAGCGGTTAAGAGCACTGACTGCTCTTGCAAAGGTTCTGAGTTCAAATCCAAGCAATCTGACACTCTCTTCTGGTGTGCCTGGTGTTAAGACAGGAACCTTAAGAGTTGCAAGAGCAGAGCCCAGCCTGGGAGGAGGAGCGTTTTCCTCGAGGATGCTCTGCAGACTGGAGAGCTACTGTGCAATACATTCAGGAGAAGAACAGCCATGTCTTGTCCTTAAGCCTCCAGAAAAGGCAGCTTGGAGCTCAGCAGAAGTGCACATTGGGGCCCACCCTGTGAGACAGGCAGATAAAGTGGAGAGCGGTGGGGTAGGGTGGGTGGGGTAGGGTGGGTGGGGTGGGTGGGGTGGGGGAGACACACATGCAGATGCAAGACCACGAGGATAAGTAGGATCCACGCCTCCCCTCCAGCCTCACCTGCTTTCTGTTCCCCTCCAACCCAAAGGCATCAGGGCCTGGTGCTGTCTGCTGACTAGAGTCCCATCTTTCCCAGGGTTCTGCCTGAGGAATGCCCTGTCATCATCATGCACCTCATCATGTTTGTCAGTTTCTGCTCCGGGGTCTGTCAATATTCCCCTCACAAACTTGCATTCCAGCACATAATGCGCTTTCTCCAATAATGTAATCTGGAGTCTTCGTTTCTGCTTGCAAATTCACTGGTTATAAACTGAAACTCATGCAATAAAAATACCTGTTCTCTTCAAAATGATAGGATAGATATGAAGTTGTATGCAACTGAGAACTATTTATAGCAAAGACAGTCTAAGAATGTAGTTAGCTAAGTAGCACACACATATAAATATTCACACACACACACACACATATAGCAGGGTATGGAAAGATTTTAAAAGTATTAGAGATGACGGGGTCAGCTAAGAGAATATAAGCTAATGCTACGGTTACCCAAAGCTAAGCTAAAATGGCAACAGCACATTCTAGCAGTCACACACAGGGACTTACAGTACCGCCAGCCCGCGAGAGCTTATCTGATTTCAAATGGCAACACCCTGCTCTGAATATGACAGGATACCCTCTCTCCCATGGGCTTTGTCTTCAGAATGAGTTCCCAACCCCAGTATATCAAAGGCTTGCCTCCTCCCAGGGGAAAGCTCACGTCTGGCTTTTCTATGGAACTCTGTCTGCAAATAAGTCAGCCATTCAACATGTCTAATGAGACGGAAGTTGTCCTCCGAGGAAAACCTTAGTCCGGCAGTGAACAAGAATAGCTCAGCAATCCCAGGGCCACCAGGCATTGCCTGCTAAACAAAAAGACAATAGAAACACCACAGTGGGGTAGCGGGGTGTAGGAATGCTTTGTGTGAGTTCACGTCTGCTGATGTTTCGAGGAAGATCTGAGGAAGCGGTGAGCCATCTGCGAATAAGTGACTGCCTAGACGACGGCAGAACCGGAGGGAACGCCAGCCGCCCATTCAGCGATGCCAGGGAGGTTTGGATCTCACAGGTGAAAGTTCACAGTCACTAGAAATAAAGACAGCTTCCCCTCCCAGCAAATCTGTCTTACCTGTTGGTTGCTTTCAGACAGGGCTCAGGAATATCATAGACGCATGTAAGCTGAAAGGTTCAAAAGCGAGGCTAACCTAACAGGAAGTACACGAGTCGGCAGCAGACCAAGGTGCTGATTAATGGTGTGATAGAGAGCAGCAGGACTGCAGTGCTCAGAAGCCTGCAGGGCATGAGATCTGGTTCTTCCAGTCAATTAAATAAAGAAAAATAATAAATAAATAAAATAAAGAAAAATAAAGAGGGAAAGACAGAATAAACTTATAGAATACAAAGACACACACACACACACACACAAAACCATATCAAACAAATACAAAGCATGCACCTTATTTGGATGTTAGCTTGAATAAGCAAGTATTGGAAAAAAAAAAAACCAAACATGACACAGCTATTTTATTGAGATAATAGGTGTAGTAGTTTCCCTGGAGCCAAAGAACTACAAGTAACTAAGGATACTTTTCTAAGGCATGAGCTCCCTAACATGTTATCTAACACCAAATAGTATAGATACCATAGCTAAGACATCATTCCATATATGAATATGTATGCATCTATAAGCCTATAGAAAAATATGCGAATATGTCACATAAAAAAGAAAAAGAGGCCATGAATTTGAGAGGGAGGGAGAAGACATAGGAGAGGTTAGAGGGAAGAAAATCAACAGAGGAAGTGATATTACTGCATTTTAATGAAGATTTAAAAAATACCAAAAAGAGAAGCAAGACCCATGAGACAACTGGAAACAGACTGAAGACTTAAAACTCTAAGACTTGACTATGAAACTACCATAAAGAAGCACAGAGGAGGCTAAGGCAGGGGATGGGGATTTCAAAGCCGATCCCGTTTGTACAGCAAGAGCCTTCTTGCTCCAGTTAATCATCGCTGTTATTTCCTTAAGAAGAGTGAGAAGTCTGTGTGAGTTTAAAGCACAGGCAGGCGGTCTAACCTAGGGCCTCGCGTGACTGGTTGGGGGAGGCAGGTGTCAGCCATTGTAATGTCAGGTGTGTCTTCATTATGGGGTCCAAGTGAGGGTGTGATGCCTCTCATCGGTGTCGCATGTTTAATAGGTTTGGGCCCTGGTTTCTTTGATACAGTTTTAGTATATACACATGTTCATGTATCCCCAGCCTACTTTGATAACTTTATAGATGGCAACTTTCACCTTTAGGAGCGAGCGACCAGTCTGTGCCTCGTGGGCGGTGCTGGACAGTGTCTGTCTACACAAACATGATGCAGACTCATCTTGCTTCTGTGTTCGTGTTCAAAACGGAGCCATATGGTGCTTACTACATGGGATCCCCAGGTCAAGGTACAGCCTGGAAGCTGCTGTTTCACAAATACGGGGTGAACGAGAGCAGGGCTCAGCCTTCCCACGGAACACAGAGGCTTCCCCAAAACCTTGGGTAATATACAATCAGAGTATTCAGTTGGACTATGCAATGTATTTCAGTAGAATGAGTGAAAGCAGGGATCTCAGAGCCCATGAGGCCGGTTAGCATCACCAGTCATTGTACATTTCCGTTAGAATCCTGGAGTTATGAGAAGAGCAGTTTTAAGTGGCACAGCCTGGACTGGTAAATATTTATACTTTAAGATTCAGGCAATTCCATTCACTGACGCTAAAAACTCACATTTGAAGTTTGTTCTTTTTCCCATCCACACTCTCAGAACGTCGGGAGTCGCCACGCTGCCGCTGGCGGGTCTGAGAACTTCCAGGCTTTGTAGCACTTTGCTTCCTAATCCGGTTCGATCAGTCTACGCATTTTGTTGAGACATGGAATCACGAAGCACCGTGGCTGGGAACATTGGTGGAATGCGTAGTTGGGAGGTTTGTGACTGGGGAAGGAAATGTTATTCGTGCTTTTTTGATTGAGCAGGCAGGGCTCAGAATGAAAAGGCCTTTTATCAGTGTGTAACTGGGCGGACAGAACACAGTAAAGAGAGCATTGTGCCCGATGGCCAGGTTAAATGCCACAGAGTTAGTGCTGGTCTAATGAATTTTAAAAGCATCATTTGAACTCAAATCTGGCGAGTAGCAAAAAAGAAATTCTGCAGCAAGCACCCCGCCCCCTGTACTTTCTAACCTGCACACAGACTGGCTTGCACTTTGAGTCCAATGAAAACCTCAAAACAAACATCTCTTTGAGACAGAAGACAAAGCACTAATTGTAGTCTAATGGGTCAGGAGCCTGCAGGCTGTGGGCTCACCTGCATTAGTGGACTGAGAAAGCAAACCAACCCAACTGCTTCCGTTACTTGGGTTAGAAAAAAAATTAACCCTCCCCACCCCTATGCATAGTGTATCCTTTCCAAATAGATATAAGGTATTGAAACTATTAGCTAAATTTCTTTCAGCTGCTGATAATTACAGAGCTTGAAACCAGTTGAATTGGGTCACTGGCTAAATAGAAAGTCCCCTTTTGTGAGGTTATTCCCCAGTCGCAGCTGCAATTCTGTTATTGACAGACCAGCTCATGGGTCAAAGCTATTTTCTTTTCTTTCTTTTTTTTTTAATTGTTTTTTTTTTTTTTTAATTTATATGAGCATACTGTAGCTATCTTCGGACACACCAGAAGAGGGCATCAGATAGCATTACAGATGGTTGCGAATCACCATGTGGTTGCTGGGAATTGATCTCAGGACCTCTGGCAGAGAAGTCAGTGCTCTTAACCGTTGAGCCATCTCTCCAGCCCCAAAGCTATTTTCAAATGAAATATAAACAGATATATCCAAATGAGATGCTTCTGGAGATGGGCAGCTTTGGAAATCAAAGAGGAACACAGAGAAAGCCCTTTTCATCATGGCCCTGTGGGCACAGCATATGGCATTATCAGCTTAACACATAAGTCTTTCACTCAAGCCACTTTGTGTGGCAGAGTCTATGCAAACCTGTGTAAGAACATGTGAGGAAAACAGGGAAGAGGCTATGCAGAGACTGGTTGGTTGATTGGCATTTCAGTACTAGGGAGAGATTGGAATGTTTCAGGTCCAGATGCTAATCTCCTGCTCTTGGGCTAGTTCTAGCCTCGACCGAACAGCCATTCCTTGCCCACCTCTATGTGTGGACTAAGGCCTTGTGACTAACAGATAGAAACCCTTTAGAATCCATTGACTTAGCAGACCATTAGCTTCTACCGAGCCAGAAGCTAAGAATGTCACCAGACTGCATCTTGAGCCTGTCTGCATCTCATAGTGCCCGCCTCTCTGATGCACACACCAAAGCACTGCAAACTGCCTCCATTTATGACTTTCTTTGTTCTGGAAAACTATGAAACTTCATGAACCCAAATCCGTGTTAGAACATGGAATTTGAAGCAGCCTATATCTGTAGTATCTGGCTATGGTCACTCAAAATGGCTTCAGAATCTTATTCCCGTTACGATGAGAGCTGGGGTTCTGTGCCGACACAAGCATGTAAATGAAGAAGGGTCTTCTTCGATTAGGAGCCATGAGACACTTCTCTGCGGAAGCTATTGGGAGTGAAAGCTGTTAAACAGGCCTCCTGATGGAGACGGTTACATCTAATGATTAATTGGAACAAATCAATTTATTTCTAAATTGTCCAACTAGTTCCATGCCAAGTCCATGCTGGCTTCTATTCCCCGCAGCTGGCTATTCCTATCGAGTGGATTTCCTCCAGTTTCTTCTTTACTTTTTGAGTAGAAATAGGATTTGTGTGTGTGTGTGTGTGTGTGTGTGTAATGGTTCTCCTGGATTTAAATTAAAAATTGGAAGTCCTCTCTTAGAGTTTCTAGGTTTCATTGAAGAGGTGGCATGCCTTCCTTCTTTCTAGTCAAAGGCAATGGGCCAAGGAAGGGCCAGCAACCTAGTTTTCTGTTATAAGCATTGTGAACATCTTTGTGGAACCTTGTAAACAGATAGGGCACCCAGCGGGTGCTCATGTCGACCTGGGGACAGGAATGGCCCTGCACCATTCACACCTCAACACCTCAACACCTACAGTCCCTAGATCATCTCTGTGCAGCTAGCTGGGGCTTTTATAGCATTGCTTTAAGCTTGATGAGATACAGGAAGTCAGGTTCTCTGGCTGAAAATGTGAAATTCTGGCTATCTTCCTTTGCCATCCATCTGGTAGGAGCTCCCTTCTCTTCCCACTCTCTGCGTACCACAGTGTACCACCTGGTCTCTCTTTTATTAGTCAGTTTGAACAACATGAGTTGGGATGTTCAGTTAGCCAATTCAACCATTGCTGAGTCTGTTACATTGGCCCTCTCCTCCCCAGATCTGCTATTGCATTAGAGCCAATCAAAGTTTAATGATTAAAAAATGGAGGTACATGCCTTTAATCTCACCACTTGGGAGGAAGATACAGGCACATCTCTGAATTTGAGGCCAGAGTACCAGGACAGCCATGAATAAATAGAGAAACCCTGTTTCAAAAACTAGAGAGAGAGAGAGAGAGAGAGAGAGAGAGAGAGAGAGAGGACATGGTGGAAGTAGAGAATAGATTCACCAAAAGTTGTCTTCTAACCTCTATATGCATGCTATGGAATGCACATGCCTACACACACACACACACACACACACACACACACACACACACATACACACAGGAAGACTGGAGATGTGAAATGGCTTTTGACTTGTTGCAAACTGGTTTTTTCAAAAAGACCTGTTTCTTGTGAGGACCTAGCCTCCAAGTCACCGGATGGCTGTGCGCCTCTGCCACAAGCACGCCACTTGGAACTGCAAGTAGAGGATTGAGCAGAGGCCGTGTAGGAGAATGGGCAGTTACTATTATCTCTGGACCCTCGATGCTTGGATGGGAGAGGAGCTGGCATCCCCACCTCTCCCTCCCAACACTGGTTGCCACACCATGGTCCACCCTTCCTGGATTCCACTTTGCCTTGGGGAAGAGGAGGGAAAGGATCAGAATGGAGTTCAGTGTATTCTTCCCTCTTTGGGGGGGGGGAGTGGACATTCCTTTGTCTCTATGAACACATGAGCAGTGGGGACTGTAGTGACCCCTCACACAACTGTCCATGCTGGGAGATTTTAAGAGGGGGTATAGACCCATTTGACTAGGTGGTCCAGGCTACCCTACCAACATAGTCTTGACTGGGCCCTGTGAATAAAGGCTGACTCTCTTTAACCTTGTTTATGTCAAATGTCTCCTGAAAAAAATGCTATGTTTGTA
Organism: Apodemus sylvaticus; assembly: GCF_947179515.1. Classification (NCBI taxonomy): domain Eukaryota; kingdom Metazoa; phylum Chordata; class Mammalia; order Rodentia; family Muridae; genus Apodemus; species Apodemus sylvaticus. The sequence goes on from NC_067475.1 coordinate 14,450,447, forward strand.
CAATTCATGACTAACACCACTGTTTATCAATGGAGAATCTTTGTCTATGTGTGTCTTAGTTAGGGTTTTACTGCTGTGAACAGACACCATGACTAAGGCAACTCTTATAAAGGACAACATTTAATTGGGGCTGGCTTACAGGTTCAGAAGTTCAGTTCATTATCATCAAAGGTGGGAATATGACAGCATCCAGGCAGGCATAGTACAGAAGAAGCTGAGAGTTCAACATCCTTATCTGAAGGCTGCTAGAATACTGATTTCCAGGCGGCTAGGAGGAGGGTATTTAAGCCCACACCCACAGTGACAAACTTACTCCAACAAGGCCACACCTCCTAATAGTGCTACTCCATGAGCCAAGCATATTCAAACCAACACAGGAGTATACTTCAGGGTCTGTGCCCCCAATCAGTTCTAAAACATAGTTAGGGGTGCTTGTAGTGGACCCCACATGCCTGACTCAAAACTGGTGGCTGCTCTGTTACTTACTTAAAGTTACTTAATTTTATTTTTTTGACTTGTGACTTTTAGCCTATCAGGAGAAAAATTTGCATTCATGGAATTCTAATGAAAGTCACCAAGCAATGCTACAAGATGTAATTGGGTAGCTTTGGCTTAATTTAACCTATAAAGTCCCATGCTTCATGTTCTTACTTTATTTTATTTTATTCACATCTTCTTGGTATTTTTAGAAGCCAACTATCTTAAGAGCAAGCACTTGCTTCTCCTGCCAGAAAAAAAGAAAAATTGGAAACTTTCAGAGAATTAAGTTAGTAACCTCAAGGGGGTCTGTTACTTACCTAGCTTCAAAACCAGCAATATAAGCATCATAGACACAGAAAAGATCTGAGAATATTGACTTGTGTAAGGCAAAGTTCCCAGTAAAACAGAACACAATCCGATTAGTTTAGAAGAATATTTAACAAAGGATATTAAGACTATCAGAGGCTCAGTATCAGAGGCCATGCTGTTGGGAATCAGGTGTAAACCACACTAGAGGCACCATAACAGTGAGACACTGTACCTCATTCAAGTCGGGAAGAGACTAGACACCAGGAGTCAGGCTACCCTGTGGTTATGGTTCCAAACCTCCAGACAACGGGGCTATTCTTCACTGTATGGTTCTCCTATTTTCCTCACTTCAGCTAAGGTTTGCTTACATAAGACTGATTCAAGGCCACCATGTGCCTGTCCCCAACTGCCAGAGAGGCCAGAGTGATCTGAGGAAGAAGAAATCACCACAAACACTAGGTCATAGGAGGCCCGGTGATGCTCGGTAAGCCTGAGCGTAGTGACGTCAGCCTTTCCTGGCTCCCTCAACAGTAACACTCAGCTCCTTCCCCGCAGATGTTCCCGACCCTTCGTTCTCTCTTTGGCTTTGTTTTTTGTAATTAGTTAATTTTGATACAGGATCTGACTTTGTAGCCCAGCAAGGCTTGGGGCTCACGAGGTCACCCAGGCTAGCCCTGAAGTCATGGTAATCCTTCTGTCTCGGTCTCTGGTGTACTGAGATTACAGGTATGTGCCACCATACCTGCACCACAGCTCTGCTTCATAAGAGCCAGGCTTGCTCTTTACCTTATAGAATAGACTTCCTGTGAAGAGAATCAGGACCTGAGGACCACTTCCTCCTCGGGGCTCCGTCATTTCTCTTGTGCAAGACCATGGCTTACTTTACTAAGTGCAGTCATGGAGGCTGGCAAGATATATACTGAGCACCAGGAGGAAGGAAGCGAGGGAGGAAGCGATGGTGTGTGGGGCTGACGGTGTAACTTCTTTCCTGGAACTAGCAGCCTTGAGAACTCCCTGGGGCTTAGAGTGGCTGGATTTTTTGTTCTATGTAGGCTTCCCACTTAGATTAGAAGAGCTTTCTCCCCACCACAGTTGTATGTATCCAAAACGCACCATTTTTCTCATGGTTCGCATCCAAACAGGCTGAGTCAGCATGCAATCATGATCACGGCAATTGTTCATTCATTTCTGTAAGCAGATTGACAGGGATAAATATAATATACATTTGTATTTCATACTCTTGCCAAATCCCCGTAGTTATTTACCTTTCTCTGCAAGAACTAAAACAAAAGCCATGGATGATGTCACCCGACACGCTTGAGATCCCCTCACTGGAGAGGCAGAAGCAGGTAGGTCAGGAGTTCAAGGCAAAGCCTCAGCCAGATAGAGTTTAAGCCACACAGGGCTACATTGAGACACTGCATCAAAATTAAAAATGAATTATACGCACCTCTTAATAATAATCCTATTACTCTGAGCTGTAAAGAAAGTTATCAGAGATACCGGGAGTCATCACAGTCAAAATATTTATCGAAACTTCATTCCCCTTACTGCCTGACCAGACGCCCCGCCCCTGCATTCTGAAGGCGACAGTTTAAATGACTACCACCCCAGAGCTTGGGTACCCACTTTGAATCATGGCAGACCTTAGGCTCTAGCACAAGTCTCACACTCTAAGTGCGGAATGCTGTACCACACATCCCTTCTCCACCCTCAAAATCATGAGTTGAAATGTGTCGTTCAGCCCTGAGATCTCACTCGGCCCAGGTGTTGCTTAACATCCTGTCTGGACACTCTATCCAGGGTACAGTCAATCATGTGTCGAGTACTTTCATTCGCCTACAAAAACAGACGTAATGTGAAAAAAAAATAAGAAAACTTAACAGAAGGATAACAGACTCAAAGGAAGATTACTGCATAAAACACATCGTGACATTTTCTACAGTATTTCTAGTGGAGAGTGGGAGGGGAAAACTCAACCAGTTACAGGACTGGGCATCTTCCAGAAGACAAGTAGATGGGTAAATGTTCAAGAGCAATCAGCTCTCCTTGATTGGGAGTCTCCTACAAGCACAAAATAGCATGGAGAATTATGATTCCGGGTGTCTTGACTGAATAGATGTTGTTTGCTTATTTGTTTGAGACAGGGTCTTTCTATGTAGCCCTGGCTGAACTGAAACCCACTATGTAGACCAGGCTGTCCTCAGACTCACAGTAGTCCACCTGCCTCTGTCCACTGCAAGTTGGCATTAAAGTTATGACATAGTTCTTTTTTTTAAAGATTTATTTATTTATTTAATGTAAGCACACTGTAGCTGTTATTCAGACACTCCAGAAGAGGAAGTCAGATCTCATTACGGATGGTTGTGATCCACCATGTGGTTGGTGGGATTTGAACTCAGGACCTTCAGAAGAGCAGTCAATGCTCTTAACCACTGAGCCATCTCTCCAGCCTGACATATTTCTAATATGCACATTTGTGGCTTTTATTCTCTTGTTTATCATAAGGAATTGCAAAGTAGGCTAAGTTGGCAGAAACAATTATACAAAGTATGAAAAATAATATAGTCTCTGTGTCACTCTCTGAAACTTAGCCTAAAGACAACATCTGGACACTGGGATAGTAGAGAACTCTGGACACTGGGATGGTTGAGAACATCTGGACACTGGGATGGTAGAGAACATCTGGACACTGGGATGGTAGAGAACATCTGGACACCGGGATGGTAGACAACATCTGGACACCGGGATGGAAGAGAACATCTGGACACTGGGGTGGCAGAGAACATCTGGACACTGGGGTGGCAGAGAACATCTGGACACCGGGATAGAAGAGAACATCTGGACACTGAGATAGAAGAGAACATCTGGACACTGGGATGGAAGAGAACATCTGGACACTGGGATGGTAGAGAACATCTGGACACTGGGATGGAAGAGAACATCTGGACACTGAGATGGAAGAGAACATCTGGACACTGGGATGGTAGAGAACATCTGGACACTGGGATGGAAGAGAACATCTGGACACTGGGATGGAAGAGAACATCTGGACACTGGGATGGTATACTTTCATTATTCATATCGACATGCTCACATTTCACAGATGCTTTGGGGGATATCAGAGTTTGGTGACCAGATTTGAGTCTGAGGGAACTAGATTCCTGTTATCATCTGTTGTCCTCAGAGTGAACTACTGGACCCAGGTTTTTAAAATTTGGGGGTATCTGTTTGCATCTATGCTTACAAAGCTCCCACAGTCTTCTCTCTCTGCAGTACCACTATGAGGGCAATCCTTCTCTTATAAATATAGAGTGTTATCAGTTTCTCCAGATATGAGTTTTCCTTCCTCTCAATTATGAGTTTTGATTTCTGAAATATTGGTGGAATTTTCCTCTGGCCCTATCTCATATTATTTCTTTTTGGCCAGGTCTCATCTGTGTAGAACAGCCAAATATAATATATTTTAAATTAAAATTGAAATGTATATAAACAATGAATCATATATAAGTATGTTTATCCCAAGCAATGCTGTACATAAACTTAGCTTAAGTAGTTTTTAATTTGAAATTAAAATTGAACTTACTTAAGAAAATGGAAAATATGGTCACATACTTATATGCAGATGTTCATAACCATTATTTGTAAAACCCTCAAGGCATAAATGGTGAATGGATTAACAGCAGTCTATCCAGATGAACAGGAATACAATGGCCCATGTGTATTGGTGAGGGTTCTTCAGAGAAACAGAACAGTAAGATGTGATAAGAAATTTATTATCAAGAGTGGCTTACATGGGCTGGAGTTATGGCTCAGCAGCTAAGAGCACAGACTGCTCTTCCAGAGATCCTGAGTTCAATTCCCACCAACAACATGTTGGGTCACAAACATCTGTAATGGGATTCGATGTCCTCTTCTGGTATATCTGAGGACAGCAACAATGTACTCATATACATAAAATAAATAAATCTTTTTTTTTTAAGAGTGACTTACATGATTGTGGATAGTTGGTAACCCATAATTTGCTGCCTGGAATCTGGAGACCTAGAAAAGCTGATGCTGTAATTCAACCCATGTGCAAACATCCAGGACCTGGGGGATCTGATAAAATGCCCTACCTCCATAGAAAGACACAACAAGCAGCAAATCTCTTTTTTTTTTCTCCTATCTTGTTTTTCCTTTTCTCCTATCTGCATATAAGGCCCTCAGCTTTTTAGATGATGCTTTTTCCCACTGGGGAGTGAAATCTACTTTACAGCAGCCAGAGGCTTAAATATGCATCTCTTCTGGAAATAGCCACACAGACATACCCAGAAAGAATGTTTCAGCTTTCCCTATTCTAGTCAAATAGTCACAAGCAAATTAATGATGATATCGTGCAATGGAATAGTATCAGTCCCCAAAGGAATGATATGATGGTTATACTGTAATATGAGTGACCCTATAAAATATGCTGTATGGAAGAGGTTACAGCAGAAAGTTATATGAATCTAAATATATTCATGGAAGAGAAAACAGATTAGTGTTGCCAGGAGCTGGAGGAACGGAACAACGGAGAATGATTGTTAGTGCACACAGGTTTCTTTTGGAAGACATACGAACTTTCCAGAATTAGAGAGTAGTGATAGTGACAGAACTCTGTTTATGTTGACAATTACTATTCTGTGTGCTTTTAAAGACTAACTCATAAATGTGTTATACAATAAAAATTAACTGAATGTTCTGATTTATTTGCTAAGTCTGAGTGAATTTGACTGGTAAAACCCAAACATTTCTCTACATTCTAGCTGCAAGGGAACCCTGTAAGCGGTTCTTTGTGGCTCATTGTCTTAGTCACTGTTCTATTGCTGTGAAGAGACATCATGAGCAAGACAACTCTTATAAAACAAAGTATTTAATTAGGAGCTGCTTACAAATTCAGAGATTTAGTACACTGTCGTCATGGTGGCAAGGAGCATAGTAGTAGGCAGGTGTGCTGCTGGAGAAGTAGCTGAGGACTACATCTTGATCTGTAAGCAGAGAGAGAGAGAGAGAGAGAGAGAGAGAGAGAGAGAGAGAGAGAGAGACAGAGAGAGAGAGAGAGAGACAGAGAGAGCACCTGGTCTGGCACAGGCTTTTGAAGCTTCAACGCCTACCCAAGTCACACACTTCCTCCAACAAGGCCACACTTTCTAATTCTTTTCTAATTCTTTTGATCCTTTCAAATGGTTCCACTCCCTTGTGACTAAGCATTCAAATATATGAGTCTGTGAAGCCATTCTTATTAAGACCACCACAATTACGATGTGGAAATCTATCACAATATTGATCATCTGCACATGGAAGATATTAGAAGTTCTCTAATTAACTGCCCCAGATTAAAATGTTCTCTCTCGCACCAACCACCTCTGTGACTGTTTCATTGCCCGGCTTTGAGCTTTTGCAGTTTGTTAGTAATATTTTTGCAGCAGCCATTTTAACTCCCAGGTGTCCTGGCTTCCCTAGTCTTCTCTCTGGAAGTCGTTGTTCAACAGAGCAGACAGCACAGGACTTTCAAGTAAGACATTAGACAGTGTCAATTCTTTGCTGAAGATTCTTCATTGATTTCTCAGGTTACTTGAGGTAATGACCACAAGGGGAGACAGAGGCTTTTGCCTATCTTTAAGCCAAAGCACCATGAGCAGTGGAGCTGGCCACTTTGTCTTGTCTGGGGTGGTGAATGCAGGTTGTTTGGCTGATAGTATATCATTAAGTCACTAATGTGCTTTGTATGGTATCTTGTCTTTTGTCTTATTTCATATTAAAGTTAATACTGTTTATCTGATGACATCATTGAAATGCCTTGGGCCATAGCTTTTTTGCATGAGTCAGGAAGAGATATCTTCCCCATTTATTCCAGAATCTAACCTCACATCCCAAATGATGGGTTAGATGTTTGTCGAGACCAGCAGTTGTTTGTCGAGACTGCAGGAAATGACTGCATGCATTATGATTCTCCAGGTGGATGTTTAAGTCACCCTTAGGGAGCAGAGGTAGCGGGATGAACAGGCTCAGTCCTAATGATAACAGAACTCCCATAGTCTCCTCACAACTGCCTGGGAGAGAACTCGTTCGCCAGAAGCCCAAGGAAAAGAGGAGAAAGGTATAAGGACTAGTGCCCCTTCTCTTCAGTTTGCAGGTCATGTGTTTTAACCACAATCACCTGATCCCGAGGGTGATCTGAAGTGGCACCCAGCCAACATCTGCTGAGAACCATCACAGTGTCAAGGTCCCCAAGGCTGTATTTGGTAAGAAGACTTGAGCAATGCTCCGGGGAGGTCCCACCCAACCCGTGACCGAGAAAATGCAGAGGAAGTCTCAGCCAGGGATGAAAGTCTGGAGACTCTAACCGATGGCTTTGCCCTTAGATGACAGCAGTATAGGGCCACCTCTGTGGTGTCCAGGCTAGCAGGGCATTGGCCCAGGTGTCTTGCCGATATAATTAGGACAAAAGGGCTGAAGGAAAAGCTTCAACTTGTGGTCAAAAAATATTTGTAGGAGAGGAGTTCTAATTGCCAACCAAATGAAATAGAATGTGACGCACACTCAACCAGGAGCGACCTGACCCCTGCCTCCTCAGACCTCCCTTCTTGTCTGGTGAGCATCACTCCAGAGACCAGGTCCCTCTAACTCAGCAGCAGAGTGGAGCTACTGCTGTAAATCCGTTGTTTCACAGTTTGAAAGCTTGCTTCGTGCGGATGTTCACACTGATTCGTGGGCTTACACCATTCCCGCACAGCACCCATGTTCTACTCCAACACACCCATGGTAGGTTTTTCTCTGTCACCTCAGTCAGCAACCTTAAAGCCAATTCTCCCTTGATTTCGAGGAGCTCAGTCTGCTCTCGTTTGTAAAGAAAGGACAATGCCCCTTCTGAATAAAAGAAAAGGAACATTGGTGAGGGGAAACTGGACAATCCGCGTTTATGAATAGCAGAGTTTTACACTGTTCGTTAACATCACTCAAAATGCAACAAGTATCTGTTATGCTCAGATACCATGCTAAGGAGCTAGGCACACACCATGAATAAAACTTTATGAATGAGACTCCAACCTCTGGCTTCCAGTTTCCCAGTGAGGACTGGTATGTGATTGCTATGCAATGTTGTGATTGACAGCTTCTTAACAGACTTTAAAAGTTCCACATCTTTAGCATCATTCATCATCATTTAGCATGAGCCTCTCTCTCTCTCTCTCTCTCTCTCTCTCTCTCTCTCTCTCTTGCTCTCTCTCTCTTGCTCTCTCTCTCTTTTCTCTCTCTCTCTCTCTCTCTCTCTCTCTCTCTCTCTCTCTCTCTCTCTCTCTCTCTCTCTCTCTCAACTTGGAAGAAGGAAAGGTATCAACAAAACCTTCCCGTACATTCCAGAGACATGCTCCTTGCATGTGTGTCTAAAGAACAGCTAATGCATACATGTGGCACTCACCTAGAGGTGGGATCAAGTCTGTGGTAAGTTGGTGTGTTACAATTTGACTACAGTGCAGAAAATATTGGAACTTAATGAAAACCCCTTTCTAAGAAGGATATATCTCACTGACTGAGAGACCTCTTCTTCAACAGAGCCCTCTCCAGTGAGCTAAGTCTGGAAGTGGGTGCTAGAGAAAATTAGATATTTTGAAAAATTGGTGAGAAGAATTGGAAGTTCCCAGAGGAGAGGGGTGGGGGCAGAGAGGAAAGAGAGATGACTGGTGTTGGTGTGTGTGTGTGGAGTAGTTGGAAGTATTAAGGATGTTACTTAGCGTGAAGTTCTCAAGGAACCGTTCCCATGTGTTGAGGACACAGGGTGCTGCCTGGAAACCTATTTAAGTTATAATGATTTATGGCAGCTGAAGCACCATCTTTCCTCCTTCAGTGACATTTGCTGCCCACAGTATGAGCACGCATGGATACTGGAGTGTGGGTAAGAGGGACTGTGGCCCCCAGAGACATCATCTTAAGCTCTGAAATCTGTTAGATGATTTTGCAGACAGAATTTAAGGACCCTGAGTAGGAAGATAACCCTGATTACCCAGGGAAGGGGGTGCAAATAATCAAAAGCTCCTTAGAGTGAAAGACCAGGAGGCAGAGTGTGACCCCAGAAGACAAGTACAGGTGACATTGCTGGCTTTGAGCATAAACAGAAGGTGACTGTCCCAGCTAGAAAAGGCTAGGAACCTGACCCAATCATAAGGGCACTGGAGAAGACAACAGTCTGTTGTCACCTAAAGTTTAGATCTATGAGACCCATGTTTGACTGAGAACTCATGCTATGAGATAGTTAAGTTTGAGTTCTTAAACCACTGGGGTTATAGTTGCATCTTACAGTGGCAATGGAAACTAAGACAAGATGTGAATCAGGGTAAGAGACCAGGGCAAAAGACAGGGCAATCTGAGTGTGATTTAGGAGCAGTCCTTACCCCACAGGGCTCCCATGGGCATATAATCAAGTTTCCATTCAAAAAGGTCAACTTGAAACAGCCACTGGAAAGCCCTAACTGAGAGATTAATGAATTTAAGCAAAGAAGGCTGCAGAAGCTTTAAGTGTATAGTGATAATCAGCAGGATCACAGAAGCGGGGACCATGAGAGCTCCTTGTGGCAGAGTTGCTCCCAGGGCTGCCCAGGGTTCCGCTGCGACATGCTGTGAATAGGCCCAGGGACAGCCCTTGTTACTGTGTGGAGCACATTGTCTTACAGCCTTCCATTTCAGTCTTCATTTTAACTGAGGTTTCTGAGGCTACGACAATAAAACGAAAAGACCAGATGAGCTCAACATAAGGTGCTTTCTTCCAGGCTATCCAGACGGAGGCAAGGGGTAGGACTTAGGAATGACTCCCAGGCCCGGAGGCTTCTGTTGCAGGGCCAGAGGGATTACAAGGGGAGACAGGCCATTTGTGATGTGGCTCGTGTTTGAAGCCTCTGGCATAAAGGGAAGGCCTCAGTATGAAGGGAAGACCTACCAGTGAGTGATTCTAGAAACCAAGGGTACCTAGAACCATTAGCTTCAGCTCAGACCCGCAAAGGCCAAGGAAAAACACAGCCCAAGCCCCCTCAGGTTTGGTACACCTCAGACAAAAGGAACTGGACACTCAGTTTTGGGGTCACATTAGTAAAAAATGCTTCCTCCAAAAGGGTCCAGCCTTGGACCCATGACAAGCTAGATATAAAAGGATAGACAACAAGAGGCAGACACCTAAGCGTGTGCTTCACTTCCAAGCCATCAGGGGTAGACAGCTCAGACTATCAACATCCCGAGACCTTAAGAAATAGGAAACCCTACCCTGAAGAGGCACATGAGGGCCTGGAAGGAAGGTGTAGTTCCCTGTGGTTCTAACCAGGCCTAATGTCAGCAGGCACATTGCCATTACTTATGCATTATTGCAGTACAAAGTGGCTTGTGCCAAGAGGAAACTTCAGTGGATTAGTCATCCTTTGGATACCTTTAGCTTTGTAACTCATGTTCAGAGACATCATTGGAAGGTTTACAAGACTCATGGAAAAGCTGTTTCAGGCCTCCCCAGTTCCCCGGCACCACCCCCATCCAAGGTCTACTTATATAATATCAATAAACAATGGTGCAGCCATTTTGAGTGCCCACTGTATTCCAGGCTTTGTTGCTGTGTGATAATAAAATATATATTGTTATAAATCATGGAAAGTATTATCATCATCATTTTACAACTCAAACGCCTAGGGTGCAAAGGCATCGTTTGCTCCAGATTTACCTGCTAGTGGGTAGCAATGAGGGTGGGGATTTGAACTCACATCTATAAAAACTGAGCCTGTGTTTTTTCACACATTTGAATAATTTGAATATCTACGACGGCCTGGAATACAGCACTTAACCTAGTATGTGAGAGGCCCTGAGTCCCCGCACTGCAGAAAACAACCAAACAGAAGCAGAAACAAAACCTATGGAAGACCATCATACAGGAAACCCTGCTGACATCAGACTTTAATTGCTCTCTAGGTGATTCTGTTTTGTAGCCTGCACTAAGAACGGAGCAACTGGTTAAAACAAACAGTAATTGGGTCCCTTAGGGGATAAGCCCCTGGGACACCTGGGTGTGTCGGTAGCTCAGTCATAGACCACTTATCTATTGTGTACAAGATCCTGAGTTCTGTCTCCAGCACCAGGAGAGATAGAGAGAGATCTTGAGCCTAGCTCAAGCAGAAACACAGAAACACTGGAAGAGAACCCTTTTCTTTTCTTATTTTAGAGTATTGGCAATACTAAGGCCAAGGAGAATGATCAATATTCCTCCTATCTCTTGCCTCCTGGGACTGTGCTGGGATTAAAGGTGTGTGCCGCTATACCCAGCAACAGCCTGAGGTTTTATTCAGCCAGTTCAGGTTTCAAAATAAAAATGTTGTAACTTTACTGAACAATGGAGTACTATTCAGCCATTAGAAACAATGAATTCATGAAATTCTTAGGCAAATGGATGGAGCTGGAGAACATCATACTAAGTGAGGTAACCCAAACTCAAAAGATGAATCATGGTATGCACTCACTAATAAGTGGATCTTAACTTAGAAAACTGGAATACCCAAAACATAATCCACACATCAAATGAGGTACAAGAAGAATGGAGGAGTGGCCCCTGGTTCTGGAAAGACTCAGTGAAGCAGTATAGGGCAAAACCAGAACAGGGAAGTAGGAAGGGGTGGGTGGGAAAACAGGGAAGGGTGCTGATGGGACTTTCGGGGAGTGGGGGTCTAGAAAAGGGGAAATCATTTGAAATGTAAATAAAAAATATATCGAATAAAAAAAAAAGAAAAAAAAAGAATAATAAATACTTGTAAGTTGATTACAGTTGTGGCCAAAGCTACGGTCATACCAAGCAGGCCCAGATTCTGCTTGGTCGTGTTGGTTTTATTCTTAGAATATTTACAGAATGAATTCTAGTCATTACAGGAGAAGCAGACAATGTCCATGCATGAGCCAGAGGGGCCAGTCTGCCTCATTCTCTGCTGCGAATCTATCTGTTGGTTGGATTCAAAATGGTGGTTTGTTTGTTCACATTTTGACATTGTGACTATTCATGCTTAAGAATCAGAATTAAGAAGAAGCAAAAACCAAAAGTAGCCAAAAAACAAAAACAAAACAAAGCAAAAAACCCCCTAAAATACTGTCCCTAAACTTGTAATGCTTTAAGTCACTTTATGACTTTGGGTTGGACTGCATTCGTAGCTATTCTGGGCTCTATGTGACCCACAGGCCATGGGCTGGAATTACCCTGTGGAAGATGAGTCAGGTTGTTTCCTGGGCTGAGACAGGCTCTGCCGCTGATGGGTGTGCATTTGTACGGATGAAGACGTGAGGAGACAGCACAGTGTGGGTCATTTCAAGGTCAACCCTTCTCAGGGGACATCCAGGGATGGTGAACAGATGAACTGCAGAACCGCTGTAACTTATGACCAAAGCCAGGGACATAAGATCCAGCATTTGAACCAAACTGTTCTCTGACCCTTCTACAGAAAGATCTAAGAACCTTGGAAAGGCCACATCATAGGCCAGTGGTGGATGACAGAATTCAAGAAGGGTCATCTTGGTTGTGTGATCGTTAGGACCTCTGAGCATGTGCTTGGGGTGATGCCATGATTACCGATGTGGGAAGGTGCACTTTAATTGTGATCAGCATGGAGCTGCCTAAGTGGACAACATGGGCTCAGGACTAAGACAGGTGCATTCATTACTCTCTTGTGATGGGATGCCATGTGAGCAGGTCTCTCAGGCTCTGCTGCGGGAACTTCCCCGCCATGGTGGACTACAGCCAGGACAGGTGGCCTGAACCTTTCTCCTTTAAGCTGCTTTTGTCAGAGTAGTTTTATCACAGCAGCAACAACAACAACAAAAAAAGTCACTAAAGCAGCCCGGTGTCTACCGACTCTCCTGGACTTCAGTCCTGGCTGCAACCCACAGTAAGTGCTGTGCATTCTGTGGGCCGTGGCACCTGCAGCCCATGAGGTCACGTTCTTTTGTGAGTGGTTGTAAAGCAGGAGTCACAGCTTTTAGAAATCCATGCTGGTCTGTCTGAAACCAATCAAGTATCTAGAAATCTGATAGAGAGTTGGAGAGTTGTTCATCTGAGCCAGCCTCACCAGCCTCTCAGTTGGTGTGGCCTGTTAGCTATCACCAGTGTATAAAGATGCCCTCCCTTCAGGCTCTTACCCTGCTCTTGGGAGGGGAGCGCATCACACTTGCCAGAGCATGTCACCTGCATCCTTCCTCACTCGTCTTCCCAGTGCTGGGCATCGGATCCAGGCACCTTGTTCATGCCTGCTAAACACTCTACCACCAACAGCATCCATAGACCTTCCTACCTACTGTAGGGGTTTGGATCTGAAACCAAGAGAAGAGCAATCGCTTTGTAACAACTGATGGTCCCAGCCCTGCTGGCTCCGTCAGTCACACAACTACCAGAATGCTTTTGTTGGTCTAGGAAGGGCGGGTTCATTCTTTTTTTCTAAATGTCTGGTTCCCCGTGATCCATTCCCGGCTGCTGACTTGCTAAATGTTTCATTATGATGACTCAAGCTGATCTGTGGTAGAAAGCAGGCTCATTTGTCATCTGGTTCTCAGTACCTACCAGAGAGGGGTTGGAGGTAGGAGAATCAGAAGTTCAAGGTCATCCTCAGCTACATAGGAAGTTTGAAGCCAGCCTGGGCTACATGAGATCCTGTCTCAAACAAACAAACAAACAAACAAAACAAAACACCCAACCTGAAAAAACAAACAGGCATGGTCTCCCTTTGTCTCTGGGGAAAGAAGCAAGAATTACCTAGCAAATGATAAACCTTAGGTTACACGATTCTGCCCAAATTTCTAGAGTCGCCAGTTTTTCTGGAGAGATGAGCATTTGGGGCATGATGTCATCCCCAGAACCATGGGGTCCCTCTTGCAACATGGCATCATTAAGTTGTCCTCTGTGCCACACTGAATGGAAACAGCCCATTCCTCCCACATCTGATCAGCATCTGCCAAGACTGGCAGCATCCTCCGGTATGTGCTAGGGTGGGGGCAGCTCTCCTGGACACAGACTGAAGTACGCTCTCATCTGTGCTTTCCTGCCTTCCTTCTGTCCCTGGAGCCTAGCCACGAACCATACTTTAATATAAGGGAGAGCTGTGCCCGGTTTGTCTGAGCTCTACTCTAGACCTGGAGTCAGTACTGCAGGAGCTAGGCGGGGCTTGGAGCTGTGTGGTACAGCGGCTCAGGCTCAGCTGTGGGTGATTGGAGCGGTCTTCCTTACTTCACCAAGATGGATCCACCAGAATCTTTTTTGGATAATCTGCACCCATCTTATTTAGGGGATAAATATTTCCTTGATGTTTCCTCAGGAGAATCACCTCCACCGCCCCTCTCCCCTCCCCCATGGTAAACCCCACATCATGCAAAGCAGGACCTCACTGGATCTGAGTTGAATCTGGGAATGTCAGAAGCAGAGTTTACAGACTCCCAATAGTGTGGCTTAGCCTGAAAGTACTTCAAAAGCTCTGCAGCTCTGAGGGGTTCTAGGTGGTTCTCTGGCACAAACACTTCATGACGCTCTGCCTTGTATGTTTGCCTCATGGGTCATATTCCTCAGAGAGTTGCCATTAAGGACCCCCCCCCTCCTTTTCGCTTGTTATAGGAAGATCTGTCCATACTTACACTGGAAGAACAACTGGGAATATTTTAATGTTATACCAGGCAAAATACCTATTTGAGAAATAAGACAAAACCACACTTCAAATTGTCAGTGATTTACACATCCTTGGGCTTCGGAAAAAATCTGAGTTTAACAGAGATCTTCTCACTTCCATGAAAGTTCAGAATTGCCACAGATGTAACGTGGTAAGGACACTTGTCTCCAGGGCGGGAGAAGGTTCGCCCAACAGGGCTGCCACTCTCGCCATTTACACCAAAGATACACACACAGTGTGCTTGAACAGCGTCCAGTCTCGGCTACCCTGTTTTCAAAAGGCTTCTCACGTCTGCTGTATTGATTGCCTGACCTGCTCACTAATGGACGGTGATCTGTGGTTGGAGAAATTCTCCAGCAGGAAAAAGCAAGAGTGGCTGCAACTTCAGGACTAACTGGAAGCTGAGATGGCTGTGGAGAAGGTTTGGGGAATGCGGTGGGATCTACACCCAGGATGTGCTGATCCTTGGGGACCCCAGGCTCTCCTCTGAGGAGCTGGGCTGTCTGGACGAGGGGGGTAGAGACGCCTGTGCTTGTCAGACGGGTATGGAGCTAGAAAGCCCTGTGTTCTTTCTCCTTCAGTAGCTCAGTGTGGTCAGGAACGGTGCCTGCCTGCTCTCAGTGGAAGGATCTCTGCCACCCCTCCTGAGAAGCTCCCATTCTGGAGATGAAACTCCACGGTCCACTTCCCGATGCTCTACTTAGTCCTGATATTTCGACGGCATCGCAGTGAGTCCCTTGAGACACATAAGTGGCTAGGCCCCTCCCCTGAGGACCACGGCCCACCAGATTCCACTTATGCAACATTAACTGTCCTAATGGTCAGACCCAGCTCTTGCCCTACAGAGTAAAAGGCCCAAGCTCCGAGCTCGAAATCTTGCGTGTCCCCACCCTGGAAAGCTCCGTCCCTAAGCAATGCTATATAATTGCTGTCTGCTGCTCAGTCTGCTGCTGCGTCTTTCCCAAGCAGAGGTAGCCTCCCTTCTGGGGTTTTCCCTCCCAACAAATCTCTCATGTGAGGTTTGCTGTCCTGTGCCACTTGGTGGTATTCTGTGGCTCCCAACTCAAAGTGTGGTGGCTCTGAAGGGAAAGGCTTCGCTACAGAAGTGTTACCGCTCGCCTTCAACTGCTGCAGGGAAAGGATTCCCCTATGCAAGCCTAACAGCTCTGCTCTGAGAGGTACCCTGGCAGCGGAGATGCCAGAAAGGGATTCCATAAAGCCACACAACACAACACACCTCACGAGAGATTGCTGGGAGGGAAAACCCAGGGGGGAGACTGCCTCTAGTTTTCCAGCGTGATGATTTCTATGGTGAGGATTGGTGGGATTTTGATTCCTGGGCTTGGTTAAGCTCAGGATTGGTGGGTTTTTCTGTTCTGGCATTGGTATGGTTTTGTGCTTAGTGACTGGTGGGTTTCTGTGGCATGCCCAGGCAGGGATTGGTGGGATTCTGCTTCTTGGCTCTGGTCCTAGAATCAAGTCAGGATTAAGTTTGTCCTTTGTCCTTTCATTCCACACCAACGTCATGAACACCTTGTCATCCAAGCCGCAATACTTACACCCTCATGATCCTGATGACAATAAATCCACACCTCATGTTATATACATAATACTTCCTAAAATTTGGATTAGTTGCATTTCAGGTCTATTTTCATCACTGAAGGTAAACATCACAAGGACAATAAAGTTTTACTCACTGTTCTATGCCTGTGTCTGTGACAGTGACTCACACCTAGCAGGTGCTTCACCAGTATTTGACATGTACAAGGAAGAATGATGAAAACCGGTCATCAACGTTCTGTGGAAGACACATAGGTTGGATTGACACTTTCATACTCCTTACCTTCTCTGCCTGTCAATTCATCCAGCCAGCCATCTCCCCCTCCATCACCCAGTCATCCTCCATCCACTGAACCATCCCTCCAATCCATCCATTCAACCATCCCTTCATCCCATCAATCCAACCATCCTTCCCTCTGTGCAACATCCATCCACCCATCCATCTATCCATCCTTCCCTCCCTCCATCCCTCCATCCATCCTTTCCTCCCTCCCTCCCTCCACCTACCCACCCACTCATCTATCCATCTATCCTTCCATCCATCCATCCTTCTCTCCACCCATCCATCCATCTATTCACCCATCCATCCATCCTTCCCTCCCTCCCTCCATCCATCCTTCCATCCATCTATCCATCCATCCATCCATCCATCCATCCATCCATCCTTCCCTCCCTCCCTCCATCCATCCTTCCATCCATCTATCCATCCATCCATCCATCCTTCTCTCCACCCATCCATCCATCCACTCATCCATCTAAGCATCCATCCATCAAACTAGCCCTACCCCCGCCCACCTGCCAGCCATTTCTCTGCCCCCTACCTCTCCTTCCCCCATTCCCTTTTTACTCACCCAACACTTTCTGTGTTGCTGTGCCAATCAGTGTTATTAAGATGGGTGAGGCTACCCTGCCTCTGGATCTGAGAGACTTCTTGTGCAGCGCCACATAAGGGACTAATGACAACAGAAATTGGAAGAGCTATGAAGTAGACCACTCCCAAGTCTCCCCCTCACACCACACTCTCACCAAATGCTTTGAGCCCCTCAAACTTTTAAATTCTGTTTCACCCACAATGGCTGTTCTGATAGACTCCGTGGCCTAAATCTGTGTTGTGACAACAGCCGTATAAAAAGTATTAAATTGTTATAATACTGAGTAGGCTTTGCAAGATATTTACACACACCAAAAGCAACAAATAATAAACAATTTGCAAAGGAAGTGGGGAACTGCTCTGTAGTGCGAAGCGCAAACTATGCAAATGGAGTAGTCCCACTCTTCATCCCACAATTCTCTCTGGCTAAAAATAAAAAGATCTGACCAGAGCCTAAGGTTTCTCTCCGTGCACCCTGGCACGCACAGCCTTCTGTTCTTCTGCTTGGTTCTTAATTCTTCCACTCCTTAGGCTTACCCATAGGTCTCAGTCTAATAATTCATCTTGAAGATCTTCCCACACCTCCTATAAAGACGGTCTCCATCACTGGTGGTAGGTACCCTCTCGGTCCACACCGAACCACAAGCGTAAGGGTTCTATTTGTTGACTTATCTCTCTTTCTAGACTTGGAACGTCACTGGATATGTTCACCGTGACTCTATCCCAAGAGGTTTTTACAGGCTCAGGCTCAGAATAGGCACAAATGCCTATTCTGTTTAAAGACAGGAATTTTAGGGCGGCTCCAAGGAGGAGCAGGGAAGCCCTTTCTCTGCGGAGCCAGACCGAGGCACAGGCAGCGGTGGAACGACAGCGACCCCACGCTGTTGTTCTGGGAAATTGTCATTTCCCAGAAAGCGCTCCTCACCCGCCTTCTCGGGCCTTGGAGGGAGGACCCTTCTTGGCATTCTAGGATGGCTCTTAACCCACTACACTTGATTCTTTATTCTTTTCCTTAATTAAAAAAATCGAAATCTGCCCTCGAACATTTCCCCACAGAGAAAGACATTTGGAAACATGCTGTGGCTCAGACTGGCGTTGCTATGGTAACAACCTCCCAACCATTTTGAAATCTTACATTTTCAGATTTGTATGCTTTAAAAATTCCTGCTTACATCTGCGTTGCCATTTTTTTTTTAAAGAAGCTTTCCTTCCTTCGATTTATTGTATTTACTTTGTTTCACCTTTTAAGTTGTTAAATAACATTGTTCAAATTCCTCAGCAGGGGCTGGTGAGGCTGACACCCAGCCCTGGGGCCTGCGTGGTAGTAGAGAGCTGCCTCCCACAATTGTCTGGCCTCTACACCTAAGCAAACCAGTAAGTGTAAGAAAAAAGTTAAAATTGCTCAGGTAACCAGCAGGAGGCTGTGCTACTCCGAGAAAACATTCTGGAAGAATGACTTCTTTGTATCCAAGCATTTTGGAGAAGCATTTTGGAGCCAGTTAGTTTCTAATCAGCTCAGGACTGGAAACTGCTGTTGCCAAGTCCTGCATTCCTGACATGGTTCACCTGGTGATCTGCTGCCGCCATATTGGGTGCCAGTATTGTGTCCCCTGACTGCCTGTTACACACACTTGCATTCCATTATTAGTCACCCAAAGGACAAGAAAGTAAGGAGAAAAGGATCCAGAGCACTCGACACTTAATTAGGATGACTCTAGCGTGTATCCCCTGTCGCCTGCCCATCACCACTGTTGAGAGGGACATTGTCAAAGAACACACTGCTAATGGGCAGAGGTCCTTCCGGGTCTCGGAAATGAATCGTTGATATTGTGTGATGTAGGACGCTATAAGAAGTGGAAGTATTATAGTGGAAATACTGAAGAAGAAAAAAAACACAGAAAGCTTTCTGATGTTTACAGAGATATGAGACCCAACCAAGAAGAGATACTAGGGTTAAATTCCTACACTGGAAGGAAGCCAGCTACCCACACCTTCCCACAAGTAGTCAGGCAGGCTGCCTCGTCCTTCCAGCAGCTTCTTCCAGTGAGGCCCAGAGCCCTGATGCTCTTTTACTAGTGGTAGGTTATTTTACTCTGCCCACTTCAGATTTTATTTTTAAAAATAATAAGTGAGTGATGGTTGTTTCATTGGAATGCATGTCTGCTATAAAAGAAAATCCATCTCAGGATTTCACACTAGGAAAGTAGCTCAGTCATTTTATACTCACCTCTCGCCGTTTGGTGAATAATTACATATATGTGCCCACAAACATGCATAGTGACCTGCAGTTCACCTACATACGATTCGGTAATATATGATTCAGCCTAAGGAGAGCTTCAGAGCGCAGTTTCTACTGTTACACTGAATTGGACTTTGAGTCTTAGGCTCACAATTCTTCGTGCTACTGCTTCTGGAATCGGACTCACATCTGCCCTCTACTGGATTCTGGCCTCCCTACACCCTCCCCCCTTTGGTGGTCCGTGTTGGTCATCTACATCACAGTCTGGACTTTGTCTCAGCCTTCCTGTTGCCCTGCCCCTCCCCCAAACCTTTTAAGGGTGGGTAATGGACATAAGTAATGGAGGCAGATGCTAGTTTTAATTCTATAGTGGATTTCATGGACTTCTTATTTTTGGTAGTGGATCCGTACATAAAAGTGTATCTCGGAGAGAAAATGTAAAACCCAGGGTGAAGCTCCCCAGCTTCAGAATGGCTGATCTAACCATATAGAAGTTCATCTCGATGGACTTCGGTTCTGGTTGACTTTGGTGTGTGATTTTTATTTTATCTGCAAGGGTTATTTTTTGTAATAAAGGTAATAACATTAAGGAAATTTAAAGCAAAGCTGTGACACGGAGCACATATTCCTCCGAACCATTTTAGTTAAGGAAGGACTAGTCCAGCAGTCATTCTCGGGTCTCAGAGGTCACCTACCTGCTCATATGCTCGAATTCAGCTATGGTAGCTATTTCCAGAACCTTGGAGACTATGGAATTTGTAGGAAGTTGGTGAATAAGGGTGGGCCTAAAAGGTGATATCCACCCTGGTTTTCACTAGACTCTCCACTTCCCAGCTCTGTGCTGTGGCCAGCCATGGGCGCCCACTCTAAGGGACTGAGTTACTGCAGTCACTAGGCGTTCTCCACCATGATGGGCTGAGAATCCCTAAAACTGTGAGCCAGAACGAACCCTTCCCCTCTGAAGTTGCTTCTGACGGGCATTTGCTCACAACCACAGAAGTAATGAATGTGCCTTCCCCTACCCCGCTATGTTACTATGTATCCCACTGTGCAACTACAATGCTACAGTCTTCCATTGGGTGCGGTTATCTCTGGACACACTGTATCCCCTCCCTTTAGCTTGCACCTCTGTGGGTCTTGTGCTCACCTGAGCTTTTTTCTACCAATTGCCACTTTGCTGCCTTATCACCCAGGCTTGTCCCTTTTAGTACTAGGGTTTCCTGGATAGATACGGTCATACACACACAGTGTATGTTTTGTGGGGTTATTTTCCCCCCTCAATGATCGTTGTTTGGCTTAAGAATTAAATGAGAAAGCAATGCTTGTTTCATTGTGAAGCCTTTGCAAACTGCTTCATGAAGTTACTTTGTTCTTTGTTTCCAAGTGAAATTGTAAGGTCCAATGACTTTTGATCTTCCTCCTTCTTCCCCTGTGCATCATCTCCTTCACATTCGTTTTTTACCTACCAGTCCCTTCATATTGAGAGAGGAGATCTTTATTTAGGGTGTAACCCTCTGCTAGACCCAGTGACGGATAGGAAAAGGCGATGAGGCCAATTCTTTTAAAAAGGTGTTAATTAGATTTTCCCCATATAAAACCCCCCATAGCATTTTATTTCCTGGCTTTGTTTCTCACAGTCAACTTCATTCGCCCATTTAATGCAATTTGCTTCTCATGATAAGATTCTATTAAGTGATTATTAAGACATTCTGAGTTCCTTCAGCCAAGTCCGCCTATAATCATTACCTACCTCCTGGGGGTGATGCGAGGTGTAATTAACTAAAGCTCACTATTACCTCGCAGCATCCAGAACTACAAACAGAGACCATTTGACACAGCAACCCTCCAGCTCTGAACTCACTCAGGCAGCAGGCGTGGTACTGCCTGTTCACATTTGCATAAGTCCCAAAGATCCACGCTGGATGAGAGTCAAGGTTGAGTGGATTGTGTGAAAACAGCATACTGGAAATTGCCTGTCCTTATTTATATCAAATAGTATCCCTAAGGGTTGATTTCTTTTTGTTTCAAAACCATATTATTTAATAGTCCTAATCTTAGTTAGTGTTAATTAAAGAAACACACATAGAACTTCCACTGATAATTGAAATATGCTGGAGCAAATCATCCTAGCCTTACCCTCAAGCCTTTCACTCCAGTCTCCCAAATTCCTCATGTGTGTGAATCACAGGACTGGGATTCAAGCTGTGCGATGTTGAGAAACAGAGTGGAGGGACTTTGGCAGGGAGTAAAATCAACAAACTCCACAAATGGTAAGGGATGGCTTCTCACGCCTACTTTAAAATCTACCTAAGAACTCAGATATAGAAATACAGAGAGGTAGAAATGGGGAGAGTGAGCTAGCAACAAGGGAAGTGGGAGGGAGGGGAGGAGAGAGAGAGAGAAAGAGAGAGAGAGAGAGAGAGAGAGAGAGAGAGAGAGAGAGAGTCTCTAAGCAGCCTAAATACTTTGCTAATGAAACTGCTCAAGTCAAACAGGACAAGCTCCAGACCCCTGGTGTGTGTGTGTGTGTGTGTGTGTGTGTGCTCTCACAGTGAGCTGGTTTAAAGTCCAGGGATGATGAGAGGCATTTAATTAGGAAAGGGAGGTGAACTGTTTCACTAGACACACAGACAACAGCGAGAAAGACACGGATGGCGTCCTTATAATAAGGGATCAGGCAGAGAAACTGAGAAGAGAAGCAAGAATTCATGGAGCGTTGCAGTGTGGGAACATTTACGAAGGGAGCAAATGGCTGTGCAAACCCCAGCGGCTCTCGAGGGCTTCTCTGCACTGCAGCAGGACACCATAATTTATTTTCATAATGGCTCTTCACATCAAGAAAAGTTTACTCCATGACCAGTGGGCAGGTCGTAGAAAACTGTCCCCATCAAAAGGCACTTCTAGAAGTTTAATCAGCGCTTAAAGTAACGCCTTGGTTGTAAGATGAAGCAGGCAAATTCCAAGCCAACATAAAGGTACACTCTAGCCATTTAAGGTGTGCTTAGATGGAGCTGGTGACTTTGAAAGACAGTGAGCTTCCTACCACTTGGAGGTTTTTAAGCAAAGCACTAATGGCTCTCCTTGGGGACGCTATGCAGAGACTGCGAGAGTCTGCCTGCGGGCTGAAATCCAGCCTCGCATTTCATCCGGCTTGAGAGCTAGAAACCATTTCTCCTTTCTAAATGTAAATTGCCAAATGGGAGGGGGGGGGAATAAAGCCGTTCACTGGCTTGGTTTTGACTCAACCTATAAAGCCTAACCTGTCCTGAGCTGGGCAGAGGAAGAGGTTTTCTGACTGCTGCCTTTCCCAGCTCTGAGGAGCAAACCTCGTTTTCCCATGAGGCCTTTACCGAAATGAGTCCGAGTGGGAGCCACCTCACATCAGCCAGAGAACGTGGCTCCTGGAAATGAACCCGGACTCAGTGTCAGGTGAACATTTGGAGATATGTCATATCAGATTTCCTGTTTTCTTCCTTCCTTCCTGATGTGTGTTCCTTCCTGATTTGTGTTTCATGCATTCAGATTTCATCCACTAGAGGGGAGGAAGGCGACTCTATGATCTTTTACCAAACAGCACAGGAACAGGGCATGTTTGACTTACACCCATATCACTAGGACCTTCCCAAGATGTCCCATAAGTAAGATCCTGGGGGCTCTAGACTGTTCTCACATGGCCCACAGGAAGATGTGGAAGAGGTAGGGGCTGTGGTTTCTTATCAGTGGGTGCAAAGCTCAGGGACCATTATGTAAGTTTTACCCCAAAACCAAAAACAAATGAAAAAAAAACAGTAGAAAGATCAAAGTGTTTATATATATATATATATATGAATATATATATATATATTCCTCTTGTTTTTGTTGTCTGTTTATGTGTGTGGGAAAAATTCTTAGAGAAATGCTATTACCATCTGTTCTACCTTTGCTGAGAAACTGACAGACTTTAGGCTAATGACATGCTGGGTCCAAGAAGAAACAGCCGGTTTTTCAGTCAGAAGTGTGCTTACAGTTTCAATGATGTTCCTGTGACCCTGGAGTCCCTGTGAGAAGAAACAAAGTAAGGTCATTAGTTACTTCTCTGGATGCCGTGATAAGGACTTCACAAGGAAGCTGCAATGGTTAATCTTGCCAAGTTGAAGAGATTCAGACTCACCAAGGAAACAGCTCTCTAGTGAGTCCGGTGAGCAGTTACCTAGGTTTTGGGATGATAAAGCCTTCCGCCTTTAAGTTGCTTTTACCCAGTATTTCATCTCAGCAATAGATAAGTAGCTAACATAGAAGGCTCACAGTTTGGGGTATGGTCCATCATGGCGGCGTTGTGAGTCAACTTCACCCATGTTCAGAGACTAATAAATGAAGCTGCAGTTTAATCTGAGGCCTACACCACGGAATGGTGCTGTCTGCATCTGTGGTGAGTCTCTCCATTTTAATTAACATAACCTAAGCTAGAAAAACCTCTATCATACCCAGAGTCTAGTGTCATTGCCGGTTCTAGCTCTTGTCAGTTTTGACAATCCATCTAAGCCATGGGGGTGCAGAGACCCAACCGTGACTCTTAGCATAGGGTGGTAAACCGTAATTACTGCTTGGAGTTCAAGAGGGCAAGGAGATTCAGAAGGTTCCACGATCTCTACATGTTTCAAACTTCTTATATATGCAACACACTTTTATTATAAGACTACCGGTATAAGGGGAATTTGCTATGCAGGACTAGGTCAAAGTAAAGATACTTGAAACACATGCATTTCAATTAAACTATTTCAATTAAACTACAATTAGACCATGAACAAATGGACAAAATTATATAACAGAGTCAACAAAAATGCAGTACAGTCTACAGTGCTGCTGTGTATACACACAGAATAATGTGGCCCTGAGCACAGACTTAATCCAGATAACCTATTTGAATTAGATGATATTACATTAAGTTAGAACTTAAAGACTGTAGCTTGAACAATAGTCAGAAAATAACCTTATAATACGAGTTCTTAAAAGATTTATTTATTTATTTATTTATTTATTTATTTATTATATGTACATACATTGTAGCTGTCTTCAGACACTCCAGAAGAGGGCATCAGATCTCATTAGAGATGGTTGTGAGCCACCATGTGGTTGC